>NC_090657.1:52132903-52732903 GCF_040937935.1 Hyperolius riggenbachi | reverse complement strand
CAGTATAGCTTAGATAGGTAGGTGACTGCAGTATAGGTTAGGTAGGTGCTGCAGTATAGGTTAGGTAGGTAAGTGACTGCAGTATAGGTTAGGTAGGTAGATGCTGCAGTATGGGTTAGGTAGGTAAGTGACTGCAGTATAGCTTAGATAGGTAGGTGCCTACAGTATAGGTAAGGAACCTACCTATCTAACCTATATTGCAATAGGTTAGGTAGGTAAGTGATTGCAGTATAGGTTAGGTAGGTAAGTGACTGCAGTATAGGTTAGGTAGGTAGGTGATTGCAGTATAGGTTAGGTAGGTAGGTGACTGCAGTATAGGTTAGGTAGGTAGGTGACTGCAGTACAGGTTAGGTAGGTAAGTGACTGCAGTATAGGTTAGGTAGGTAAGTGACTGCAGTATAGGTTACGTAGGTAACTGACTGCAGTATAGCTTAGATAGGTAGGTTCCCGCAGTATAGGTTAGGTAGGTAGGTGACTGCAGTGTAGGTTAGGTAGGTGCTGCAGTATAGATTAGGTAAGTAGGTGCTGCAGTATAGGTTAGGTAGGTAGGTGCTGCAGTATAGATCAGGTAGGTAAGTGACTGCAGTATAGCTTAGACAGGTAGGTTCCTGCAGTATAGGGTAGGTAGGTAAGTGACTGCAGTAAAGGTTAGGTAGGTAAGTGACTGCAGTATAGCTTAGATGGGTAGGTTCCTTACCCGTACTGCAGGCACCTACCTATCTAACCTATACTGCAATAGGTTAGGTAGGTAAGTGACTGCAGTATAGGTTAGGTAGGTAGGTGACTGCAGTATAGGTTAGGTAGGTAGGTGACTGCAGTATAGGTTAGGTAGGTAGGTGACTGCAGTATAGGTTAGGTAGGTAGGTGACTGCAGTATAGGTTAGGTAGGTAGGTGCTGCAGTATAGGTTAGGTAGGTAAGTGACTGCAGTATAGCTTAGATGGGTAGGTTCCTTACCTATACTGCAGGCACCTACCTATCTAACCTATACTGCAATAGGTTAGGTAGGTAAGTGACTGCAGTATAGGTTAGGTAGGTAGGTGCTGCAGTATAGGTTAGGTAGGTAGGTGACTTCAGTATAGGTTAGATAGGTAGGTGCTGCAGTATAGGTTAGGTAGATAAGTGACTGCAGTATAGGTTAGGTAGGTAAGTGACTGCAGTATAGTTTAGATAGGTAGGTTCCCGCAGTATAGGTTAGGTAGGTAGGTGCTGCAGTATAGGTTAGGTAGGTAAGTGACTGCAGTATAGCTTAGATAGGTAGGTTCCCGCAGTATAGGTTAGGTAGGTAGGTGACTGCAGTATAGGTTAGGTAGGTAGGTACTGCAGTATAGGTTAGGTAGGTAGGTGCTGCAGTATAGGTTAGGTAGGTAAGTGACTGCAGTATAGGTTACGTAGGTAGGTGCTGCAGTATAGGTTAGGTAGGTAGGTGCTGCAGTATAGGTTAGGTAGGTAGGTAGGTAGGTGCTGCAGTATAGATTAGGTAGGTAAGTGACTGCAGTATAGGTTAGGTAGGTAAGTGACTGCAGTATAGGTTAGGTAGGTAAGTGACTGCAGTATAGCTTAGATAGGTAGGTTCCCATAGTATAGGTTAGGTAGGTAAGTGACTGCAGTATAGCTTAGATAGGTAGGTGACTGCAGTATAGGTTAGGTAGGTGCTGCAGTATAGGTTAGGTAAGTAGGTGCTGCAGTATAGGTTAGGTAGGTAGGTAGGTGCTGCAGTATAGGTTAGGTAGGTAGGTAGGTAGGAGCTGCAGTATAGATTAGGTAGGTAAGTGACTGCAGTATAGGTTAGGTAGGTAAGTGACTGCAGTATAGGTTAGGTAGCTAAGTGACTGCAGTATAGCTTAGATAGGTAGGTTCCCGCAGTATAGGTTAGGTAGGTAAGTGACTGCAGTATAGCTTAGATAGGTAGGTGACTGCAGTATAGGTTAGGTAGGTGCTGCAGTATAGGTTAGGTAGGTAGGTGCTGCAGTATAGATTAGGTAGGTAAGTGACTGCAGTATAGGTTAGGTAGGTAGATGCTGCAGTATGGGTTAGGTAGGTAAGTGACTGCAGTATAGCTTAGATAGGTAGGTGCCTACAGTATAGGTAAGGAACCTACCTATCTAACCTATATTGCAATAGGTTAGGTAGGTAAGTGACTGCAGTATAGGTTAGGTAGGTAGGTGACTGCAGTATAGGTTAGGTAGGTAGGTGACTGCAGTACAGGTTAGGTAGGTAAGTGACTGCAGTATAGGTTAGGTAGGTAAGTGACTGCAGTATAGGTTACGTAGGTAAGTGACTGCAGTATAGCTTAGATAGGTAGGTTCCCGCAGTATAGGGAAGGTAGGTGCTGCAGTATAGGTTAGGTAGGTAGGTGACTGCAGTATAGGTTAGATAGGTAGGTGCTGCAGTATAGGTTAGGTAGATAAGTGACTGCAGTATAGGTTAGGTAGGTAAGTGACTGCAGTATAGTTTAGATAGGTAGGTTCCCGCAGTATAGGTTAGGTAGGTAGGTGCTGCAGTATAGGTTAGGTAGATAAGTGACTGCAGTATAGGTTAGGTAGGTAAGTGACTGCAGTATAGTTTAGATAGGTAGGTTCCCGCAGTATAGGTTAGGTAGGTAGGTGCTGCAGTATAGGTTAGGTAGGTAAGTGACTGCAGTATAGCTTAGATAGGTAGGTTCCCGCAGTATAGGTTAGGTAGGTAGGTGACTGCAGTATAGGTTAGGTAGGTAGGTACTGCAGTATAGGTTAGGTAGGTAGGTGCTGCAGTATAGGTTAGGTAGGTAAGTGACTGCAGTATAGGTGAGGTAGGTAAGTGACTGCAGTATAGCTTAGATAGGTAGGTTCCCACAGTATAGGTTAGTTAGGTAGGTGCTGCAGTATAGGTTAGGTAGGTAAGTGACTGCAGTATAGGTTACTTAGGTAGGTGCTGCAGTATAGGTTAGGTAGGTAGGTGCTGCAGTATAGGTTAGGTAGGTAGGTAGGTGCTGCAGTATAGATTAGGTAGGTAAGTGACTGCAGTATAGGTTAGGTAGGTAAGTGACTGCAGTATAGCTTAGATAGGTAGGTTCCCATAGTATAGGTTAGGTAGGTAAGTGACTGCAGTATAGCTTAGATAGGTAGGTGACTGCAGTATAGGTTAGGTAGGTGCTGCAGTATAGGTTAGGTAAGTAGGTGCTGCAGTATAGGTTAGGTAGGTAGGTGCTGCAGTATAGGTAAGGTAGGTAAGTGACTGCAGTATAGGTTAGGTATAGCTTAGATAGGTAGGTTCCCGCAGTATAGGTTAGGTAGGTAGGTGCTGCAGTATAGATTAGGTAGGTAAGTGACTGCAGTATAGGTTAGGTAGGTAAGTGACTGCAGTATAGCTTAGATGGGTAGGTTCCTTACCCGTACTGCAGGCACCTACCTATCTAACCTATACTGCAATAGGTTAGGTAGGTAGGTGATTGCAGTATAGGTTAGGTAGGTAGGTGACTGCAGTATAGGTTAGGTAGGTAGGTGACTGCAGTATAGGTTAGGTAGGTAGGTGACTGCAGTATAGGTTAGGTAGGTAGGTGACTGCAGTATAGGTTAGGTAGGTAGGTGCTGCAGTATAGGTTAGGTAGGTAAGTGACTGCAGTATAGCTTAGATGGGTAGGTTCCTTACCTATACTGCAGGCACCTACCTATCTAACCTATACTGCAATAGGTTAGGTAGGTAAGTGACTGCAGTATAGGTTAGGTAGGTAGGTGCTGCAGTATAGGTTAGGTAGGTAGGTGACTTCAGTATAGGTTAGATAGGTAGGTGCTGCAGTATAGGTTAGGTAGATAAGTGACTGCAGTATAGGTTAGGTAGGTAAGTGACTGCAGTATAGTTTAGATAGGTAGGTTCCCGCAGTATAGGTTAGGTAGGTAGGTGCTGCAGTATAGGTTAGGTAGGTAAGTGACTGCAGTATAGCTTAGATAGGTAGGTTCCCGCAGTATAGGTTAGGTAGGTAGGTGACTGCAGTATAGGTTAGGTAGGTAGGTACTGCAGTATAGGTTAGGTAGGTAGGTGCTGCAGTATAGGTTAGGTAGGTAAGTGACTGCAGTATAGGTTACGTAGGTAGGTGCTGCAGTATAGGTTAGGTAGGTAGGTGCTGCAGTATAGGTTAGGTAGGTAGGTAGGTAGGTGCTGCAGTATAGATTAGGTAGGTAAGTGACTGCAGTATAGGTTAGGTAGGTAAGTGACTGCAGTATAGCTTAGATAGGTAGGTTCCCATAGTATAGGTTAGGTAGGTAAGTGACTGCAGTATAGCTTAGATAGGTAGGTGACTGCAGTATAGGTTAGGTAGGTGCTGCAGTATAGGTTAGGTAAGTAGGTGCTGCAGTATAGGTTAGGTAGGTGCTGCAGTATAGGTTAGGTAGGTAGGTAGGTAGGAGCTGCAGTAAAGATTAGGTAGGTAAGTGACTGCAGTATAGGTTAGGTAGGTAAGTGACTGCAGTATAGGTTAGGTAGCTAAGTGACTGCAGTATAGCTTAGATAGGTAGGTTCCCGCAGTATAGGTTAGGTAGGTAAGTGACTGCAGTATAGCTTAGATAGGTAGGTGACTGCAGTATAGGTTAGGTAGGTGCTGCAGTATAGGTTAGGTAGGTAGGTGCTGCAGTATAGATTAGGTAGGTAAGTGACTGCAGTATAGGTTAGGTAGGTAGATGCTGCAGTATGGGTTAGGTAGGTAAGTGACTGCAGTATAGCTTAGATAGGTAGGTGCCTACAGTATAGGTAAGGAACCTACCTATCTAACCTATATTGCAATAGGTTAGGTAGGTAAGTGACTGCAGTATAGGTTAGGTAGGTAGGTGACTGCAGTATAGGTTAGGTAGGTAGGTGACTGCAGTACAGGTTAGGTAGGTAAGTGACTGCAGTATAGGTTAGGTAGGTAAGTGACTGCAGTATAGGTTACGTAGGTAAGTGACTGCAGTATAGCTTAGATAGGTAGGTTCCCGCAGTATAGGGAAGGTAGGTGCTGCAGTATAGGTTAGGTAGGTAGGTGACTGCAGTATAGGTTAGATAGGTAGGTGCTGCAGTATAGGTTAGGTAGATAAGTGACTGCAGTATAGGTTAGGTAGGTAAGTGACTGCAGTATAGTTTAGATAGGTAGGTTCCCGCAGTATAGGTTAGGTAGGTAGGTGCTGCAGTATAGGTTAGGTAGATAAGTGACTGCAGTATAGGTTAGGTAGGTAAGTGACTGCAGTATAGTTTAGATAGGTAGGTTCCCGCAGTATAGGTTAGGTAGGTAGGTGCTGCAGTATAGGTTAGGTAGGTAAGTGACTGCAGTATAGCTTAGATAGGTAGGTTCCCGCAGTATAGGTTAGGTAGGTAGGTGACTGCAGTATAGGTTAGGTAGGTAGGTACTGCAGTATAGGTTAGGTAGGTAGGTGCTGCAGTATAGGTTAGGTAGGTAAGTGACTGCAGTATAGGTGAGGTAGGTAAGTGACTGCAGTATAGCTTAGATAGGTAGGTTCCCACAGTATAGGTTAGTTAGGTAGGTGCTGCAGTATAGGTTAGGTAGGTAAGTGACTGCAGTATAGGTTACTTAGGTAGGTGCTGCAGTATAGGTTAGGTAGGTAGGTGCTGCAGTATAGGTTAGGTAGGTAGGTAGGTGCTGCAGTATAGATTAGGTAGGTAAGTGACTGCAGTATAGGTTAGGTAGGTAAGTGACTGCAGTATAGCTTAGATAGGTAGGTTCCCATAGTATAGGTTAGGTAGGTAAGTGACTGCAGTATAGCTTAGATAGGTAGGTGACTGCAGTATAGGTTAGGTAGGTGCTGCAGTATAGGTTAGGTAAGTAGGTGCTGCAGTATAGGTTAGGTAGGTAGGTAGGTGCTGCAGTATAGGTTAGGTAGGTAGGTAGGTAGGTAGGAGCTGCAGTATAGATTAGGTAGGTAAGTGACTGCAGTATAGGTTAGGTAGGTAAGTGACTGCAGTATAGGTTAGGTAGCTAAGTGACTGCAGTATAGCTTAGATAGGTAGGTTCCCGCAGTATAGGTTAGGTAGGTAAGTGACTGCAGTATAGCTTAGATAGGTAGGTGACTGCAGTATAGGTTAGGTAGGTGCTGCAGTATAGGTTAGGTAGGTAGGTGCTGCAGTATAGATTAGGTAGGTAAGTGACTGCAGTATAGGTTAGGTAGGTAGATGCTGCAGTATGGGTTAGGTAGGTAAGTGACTGCAGTATAGCTTAGATAGGTAGGTGCCTACAGTATAGGTAAGGAACCTACCTATCTAACCTATATTGCAATAGGTTAGGTAGGTAAGTGACTGCAGTATAGGTTAGGTAGGTAGGTGACTGCAGTATAGGTTAGGTAGGTAGGTGACTGCAGTACAGGTTAGGTAGGTAAGTGACTGCAGTATAGGTTAGGTAGGTAAGTGACTGCAGTATAGGTTACGTAGGTAAGTGACTGCAGTATAGCTTAGATAGGTAGGTTCCCGCAGTATAGGGAAGGTAGGTGCTGCAGTATAGGTTAGGTAGGTAGGTGACTGCAGTATAGGTTAGGTAGGTGCTGCAGTATAGGTTAGGTAGGTAGGTGCTGCAGTATAGGTCAGGTAGGTAAGTGACTGCAGTATAGCTTAGATAGGTAGGTTCCCGCAGTATAGGGTAGGTAGGTAAGTGACTGCAGTATAGGTTAGGTAGGTAAGTGACTGCAGTATAGCTTAGATGGGTAGGTTCCTTACCCGTACTGCAGGCACCTTCCTATCTAACCTATACTGCAATAGGTTAGGTAGGTAAGTGACTGCAGTATAGGTTAGGTAGGTAGGTGACTGCAGTATAGGTTAGGTAGGTAGGTGACTGCAGTATAGGTTAGGTAGGTAGGTAGGTGCTGCAGTATAGGTTAGGTAGGTAAGTGACTGCAGTATAGGTTAGGTATAGCTTAGATAGGTAGGTTCCCGCAGTATAGGTTAGGTAGGTAGGTGCTGCAGTATAGATTAGGTAGGTAAGTGACTGCAGTATAGCTTAGATGGGTAGGTTCCTTACCCGTACTGCAGGCACCTACCTATCAAACCTATACTGCAATAGGTTAGGTAGGTAGGTGATTGCAGTATAGGTTAGGTAGGTAGGTGACTGCAGTATAGGTTAGGTAGGTAGGTGCTGCAGTATAGGTTAGGTAGGTAGGTAGGTGCTGCAGTATAGGTTAGGTAGGTAAGTGACTGCAGTATAGGTTAAGTATAGCTTAGATAGGTAGGTTCCCGCAGTATAGGTTAGGTAGGTAGGTGCTGCAGTATAGATTAGGTAGGTAAGTGACTGCAGTATTGCTTAGATAGGTAGGTTGCTGCAGTATAGGTTAGGTAGGTGCTGCAGTATAGGTTAGGTAGGTGCTGCAGTATAGGTTAGGTAGGTGCTGCAGTATAGGTTAGGTAGGTGACTGCAGTGTAGGTTAGGTAGGTGCTGCAGTATAGGTTAGGTAGGTAGGTGCTGAAGTATAGGTTAGGTAGGTAGGTGCTGCAGTATAGGTTAGGTAGGTAAGTGGCTGCAGTATAGGTTAGGTAGGTAGATGCTGCAGTATAGGTTAGGTAGGTAGGTTCCTTACCTATACTGCAGGCACCTACCTATCTAACCTATACTGCAATAGGTTAGGTAGGTAAGTGACTGCAGTATAGGTTAGGTAGGTAGGTGCTGCAGTATAGGTTAGGTAGGTAGGTGACTTCAGTATAGGTTAGATAGGTAGGTGCTGCAGTATAGGTTAGGTAGGTAGGTGACTTCAGTATAGGTTAGATAGGTAGGTGCTGCAGTATAGGTTAGGTAGATAAGTGACTGCAGTATAGGTTAGGTAGGTAAGTGACTGCAGTATAGCTTAGATAGGTAGGTTCCCGCAGTATAGGTTAGGTAGGTAAGTGACTGCAGTATAGCTTAGATAGGTAGGTTCCCGCAGTATAGGTTAGGTAGGTAAGTGACTGCAGTATAGCTTAGATAGGTAGGTGACTGCAGTATAGGTTAGGTAGGTGCTGCAGTATAGGTTAGGTAGGTAGGTGCTGCAGTATAGATTAGGTAGGTAAGTGACTGCAGTATAGGTTAGGTAGGTAGATGCTGCAGTATGGGTTAGGTAGGTAAGTGACTGCAGTATAGCTTAGATAGGTAGGTGCCTACAGTATAGGTAAGGAACCTACCTATCTAACCTATATTGCAATAGGTTAGGTAGGTAAGTGACTGCAGTATAGGTTAGGTAGGTAAGTGACTGCAGTATAGGTTAGGTAGGTAGGTGATTGCAATATAGGTTAGGTAGGTAGGTGACTGCAGTATAGGTTAGGTAGGTAGGTGACTGCAGTACAGCTTAGGTAGGTAAGGGACTGCAGTATAGGTTACGTAGGTAAGTGACTGCAGTATAGCTTAGATAGGTAGGTTCCCGCAGTATAGGGTAGGTAGGTGCTGCAGTATAGGTTAGGTAGGTAGGTGACTGCAGTATAGATTAGGTAAGTAGGTGCTGCAGTATAGATTAGGTAAGTAGGTGCTGCAGTATGGGTTAGGTAGGTAGGTGCTGCAGTATAGGTCAGGTAGGTAAGTGACTGCAGTATAGCTTAGATAGGTAGGTTCCCGCAGCAGTATAGGTTAGGTAGGTAAGTGACTGCAGTATAGGTTAGGTAGGGAAGTGACTGCAGTATAGCTTAGATGGGTAGGTTCCTTACCCGTACTGCAGGCACCTACCTATCTAACCTATACTGCAATAGGTTAGGTAGGTAAGTGACTGCAGTATAGGTTAGGTAGGTAGGTGACTGCAGTATAGGTTAGGTAGGTAGGTGCTGCAGTATAGGTTAGGTAGGTAGGTGCTGCAGTATAGGTTAGTTAGGTAAGTGACTGCAGTATAGGTTAGGTATAGCTTAGATAGGTAGGTTCCTGCAGTATAGGTTAGGTAGGTAAGTGACTGCAGTATTGCTTAGATAGGTAGGTGCTGCAGTATAGGTTAGGTAGGTGACTGCAGTATAGGTTAGGTAGGTAGGTGCTGAAGTATAGGTTAGGTAGGTGCTGAAGTATAGGTTAGGTAGGTAGGTGCTGCAGTATAGGTTAGGTAGGTAGGTGCTGCAGTATAGGTTAGGTAGGTAAGTGGCTGCAGTATAGGTTAGGTACGTAGATGCTGCAGTATAGGTTAGGTAGGTAAGTGACTGCAGTATAGCTTAGATGGGTAGGTTCCTTACCTATACTGCAGGCACCTACCTATCTAACCTATACTGCAATAGGTTAGGTAGGTAAGTGACTGCAGTATAGGTTAGGTAGGTAGGTGCTGCAGTATAGGTTAGGTAGGTAGGTGACTTCAGTATAGGTTAGATAGGTAGGTGCTGCAGTATAGGTTAGGTAGATAAGTGACTGCAGTATAGGTTAGGTAGGTAAGTGACTGCAGTATAGCTTAGATAGGTAGGTTCCCGCAGTATAGGTTAGATAGGTAGGTGACTGCAGTATAGGTTCGGTAGGTAGGTACTGCAGTATAGGTTAGGTAGGTAGGTGCTGCAGTATAGGTTAGGTAGGTAAGTGACTGCAGTATAGGTGAGGTAGGTAAGTGACTGCAGTATAGCTTAGATAGGTAGGTTCCCGCAGTATAAGTTAGTTAGGTAGGTGCTGCAGTATAGGTTAGGTAGGTAAGTGACTGCAGTATAGGTTACGTAGGTAGGTGCTGCAGTATAGGTTAGGTAGGTAGGTGCTGCAGTATAGGTTAGGTAGGTAGGTAGGTAGGTGCTGCAGTATAGATTAGGTAGGTAAGTGACTGCAGTATAGGTTAGGTAGGTAAGTGACTGCAGTATAGCTTAGATAGGTAGGTTCCCATAGTATAGGTTAGGTAGGTAAGTGACTGCAGTATAGCTTAGATAGGTAGGTGACTGCAGTATAGGTTAGGTAGGTGCTGCAGTATAGGTTAGGTAAGTAGGTGCTGCAGTATAGGTTAGGTAGGTAGGTGCTGCAGTATAGGTTAGGTAGGTAGGTAGGTAGGAGCTGCAGTATAGATTAGGTAGGTAAGTGACTGCAGTATAGGTTAGGTAGGTAAGTGACTGCAGTATAGGTTAGGTAGCTAAGTGACTGCAGTATAGCTTAGATAGGTAGGTTCCCGCAGTATAGGTTAGGTAGGTAAGTGACTGCAGTATAGCTTAGATAGGTAGGTGACTGCAGTATAGGTTAGGTAGGTGCTGCAGTATAGGTTAGGTAGGTAGGTGCTGCAGTATAGGTTAGGTAGGTAAGTGACTGCAGTATAGCTTAGATAGGTAGGTTCCCGCAGTATAGGTTAGGTAGGTAAGTGACTGCAGTATAGCTTAGATAGGTAGGTGACTGCAGTATAGGTTAGGTAGGTGCTGCAGTATAGGTTAGGTAGGTAGGTGCTGCAGTATAGATTAGGTAGGTAAGTGACTGCAGTATAGGTTAGGTAGGTAGATGCTGCAGTATGGGTTAGGTAGGTAAGTGACTGCAGTATAGCTTAGATAGGTAGGTGCCTACAGTATAGGTAAGGAACCTACCTATCTAACCTATATTGCAATAGGTTAGGTAGGTAAGTGATTGCAGTATAGGTTAGGTAGGTAAGTGACTGCAGTATAGGTTAGGTAGGTAGGTGATTGCAGTATAGGTTAGGTAGGTAGGTGACTGCAGTATAGGTTAGGTAGGTAGGTGACTGCAGTACAGGTTAGGTAGGTAAGTGACTGCAGTATAGGTTAGGTAGGTAAGTGACTGCAGTATAGGTTACGTAGGTAACTGACTGCAGTATAGCTTAGATAGGTAGGTTCCCGCAGTATAGGTTAGGTAGGTAGGTGACTGCAGTGTAGGTTAGGTAGGTGCTGCAGTATAGATTAGGTAAGTAGGTGCTGCAGTATAGGTTAGGTAGGTAGGTGCTGCAGTATAGATCAGGTAGTTAAGTGACTGCAGTATAGCTTAGACAGGTAGGTTCCCGCAGTATAGGGTAGGTAGGTAAGTGACTGCAGTAAAGGTTAGGTAGGTAAGTGACTGCAGTATAGCTTAGATGGGTAGGTTCCTTACCCGTACTGCAGGCACCTACCTATCTAACCTATACTGCAATAGGTTAGGTAGGTAAGTGACTGCAGTATAGGTTAGGTAGGTAGGTGACTGCAGTATAGGTTAGGTAGGTAGGTGACTGCAGTATAGGTTAGGTAGGTAGGTGACTGCAGTATAGGTTAGGTAGGTAGGTGCTGCAGTATAGGTTAGGTAGGTAGGTGCTGCAGTATAGGTTAGGTAGGTAGGTGCTGCAGTATAGGTTAGGTAGGTAGGTAGGTGCTGCAGTATAGGTAAGGTAGGTAAGTGACTGCAGTATAGGTTAGGTATAGCTTAGATAGGTAGGTTCCCGCAGTATAGGTTAGGTAGGTAGGTGCTGCAGTATAGATTAGGTAAGTAAGTGACTGCAGTATAGGTTAGGTAGGTAAGTGACTGCAGTATAGCTTAGATGGGTAGGTTCCTTACCCGTACTGCAGGCACCTACCTATCTAACCTATACTGCAATAGGTTAGGTAGGTAGGTGATTGCAGTATAGGTTAGGTAGGTAGGTGACTGCAGTATAGGTTAGGTAGGTAGGTGACTGCAGTATAGGTTAGGTAGGTAGGTGACTGCAGTATAGGTTAGGTAGGTAGGTGCTGCAGTATAGGTTAGGTAGGTAAGTGACTGCAGTATAGCTTAGATGGGTAGGTTCCTTACCTATACTGCAGGCACCTACCTATCTAACCTATACTGCAATAGGTTAGGTAGGTAAGTGACTGCAGTATAGGTTAGGTAGGTAGGTGCTGCAGTATAGGTTAGGTAGGTAGGTGACTTCAGTATAGGTTAGATAGGTAGGTGCTGCAGTGTAGGTTAGGTAGATAAGTGACTGCAGTATAGGTTAGGTAGGTAAGTGACTGCAGTATAGTTTAGATAGGTAGGTTCCCGCAGTATAGGTTAGGTAGGTAGGTGCTGCAGTATAGGTTAGGTAGGTAAGTGACTGCAGTATAGCTTAGATAGGTAGGTTCCCGCAGTATAGGTTAGGTAGGTAGGTGACTGCAGTATAGGTTAGGTAGGTAGGTACTGCAGTATAGGTTAGGTAGGTAGGTGCTGCAGTATAGGTTAGGTAGGTAAGTGACTGCAGTATAGGTTACGTAGGTAGGTGCTGCAGTATAGGTTAGGTAGGTAGGTGCTGCAGTATAGGTTAGGTAGGTAGGTAGGTAGGTGCTGCAGTATAGATTAGGTAGGTAAGTGACTGCAGTATAGGTTAGGTAGGTAAGTGACTGCAGTATAGCTTAGATAGGTAGGTTCCCATAGTATAGGTTAGGTAGGTAAGTGACTGCAGTATAGCTTAGATAGGTAGGTGACTGCAGTATAGGTTAGGTAGGTGCTGCAGTATAGGTTAGGTAAGTAGGTGCTGCAGTATAGGTTAGGTAGGTAGGTAGGTGCTGCAGTATAGGTTAGGTAGGTAGGTAGGTAGGAGCTGCAGTATAGATTAGGTAGGTAAGTGACTGCAGTATAGGTTAGGTAGGTAAGTGACTGCAGTATAGGTTAGGTAGCTAAGTGACTGCAGTATAGCTTAGATAGGTAGGTTCCCGCAGTATAGGTTAGGTAGGTAAGTGACTGCAGTATAGCTTAGATAGGTAGGTGACTGCAGTATAGGTTAGGTAGGTGCTGCAGTATAGGTTAGGTAGGTAGGTGCTGCAGTATAGATTAGGTAGGTAAGTGACTGCAGTATAGGTTAGGTAGGTAGATGCTGCAGTATGGGTTAGGTAGGTAAGTGACTGCAGTATAGCTTAGATAGGTAGGTGCCTACAGTATAGGTAAGGAACCTACCTATCTAACCTATATTGCAATAGGTTAGGTAGGTAAGTGACTGCAGTATAGGTTAGGTAGGTAGGTGACTGCAGTATAGGTTAGGTAGGTAGGTGACTGCAGTACAGGTTAGGTAGGTAAGTGACTGCAGTATAGGTTAGGTAGGTAAGTGACTGCAGTATAGGTTACGTAGGTAAGTGACTGCAGTATAGCTTAGATAGGTAGGTTCCCGCAGTATAGGGAAGGTAGGTGCTGCAGTATAGGTTAGGTAGGTAGGTGACTGCAGTATAGGTTAGATAGGTAGGTGCTGCAGTATAGGTTAGGTAGATAAGTGACTGCAGTATAGGTTAGGTAGGTAAGTGACTGCAGTATAGTTTAGATAGGTAGGTTCCCGCAGTATAGGTTAGGTAGGTAGGTGCTGCAGTATAGGTTAGGTAGATAAGTGACTGCAGTATAGGTTAGGTAGGTAAGTGACTGCAGTATAGTTTAGATAGGTAGGTTCCCGCAGTATAGGTTAGGTAGGTAGGTGCTGCAGTATAGGTTAGGTAGGTAAGTGACTGCAGTATAGCTTAGATAGGTAGGTTCCCGCAGTATAGGTTAGGTAGGTAGGTGACTGCAGTATAGGTTAGGTAGGTAGGTACTGCAGTATAGGTTAGGTAGGTAGGTGCTGCAGTATAGGTTAGGTAGGTAAGTGACTGCAGTATAGGTGAGGTAGGTAAGTGACTGCAGTATAGCTTAGATAGGTAGGTTCCCACAGTATAGGTTAGTTAGGTAGGTGCTGCAGTATAGGTTAGGTAGGTAAGTGACTGCAGTATAGGTTACTTAGGTAGGTGCTGCAGTATAGGTTAGGTAGGTAGGTGCTGCAGTATACGTTAGGTAGGTAGGTAGGTGCTGCAGTATAGATTAGGTAGGTAAGTGACTGCAGTATAGGTTAGGTAGGTAAGTGACTGCAGTATAGCTTAGATAGGTAGGTTCCCATAGTATAGGTTAGGTAGGTAAGTGACTGCAGTATAGCTTAGATAGGTAGGTGACTGCAGTATAGGTTAGGTAGGTGCTGCAGTATAGGTTAGGTAAGTAGGTGCTGCAGTATAGGTTAGGTAGGTAGGTAGGTGCTGCAGTATAGGTTAGGTAGGTAGGTAGGTAGGTAGGAGCTGCAGTATAGATTAGGTAGGTAAGTGACTGCAGTATAGGTTAGGTAGGTAAGTGACTGCAGTATAGGTTAGGTAGCTAAGTGACTGCAGTATAGCTTAGATAGGTAGGTTCCCGCAGTATAGGTTAGGTAGGTAAGTGACTGCAGTATAGCTTAGATAGGTAGGTGACTGCAGTATAGGTTAGGTAGGTGCTGCAGTATAGGTTAGGTAGGTAGGTGCTGCAGTATAGATTAGGTAGGTAAGTGACTGCAGTATAGGTTAGGTAGGTAGATGCTGCAGTATGGGTTAGGTAGGTAAGTGACTGCAGTATAGCTTAGATAGGTAGGTGCCTACAGTATAGGTAAGGAACCTACCTATCTAACCTATATTGCAATAGGTTAGGTAGGTAAGTGACTGCAGTATAGGTTAGGTAGGTAGGTGACTGCAGTATAGGTTAGGTAGGTAGGTGACTGCAGTACAGGTTAGGTAGGTAAGTGACTGCAGTATAGGTTAGGTAGGTAAGTGACTGCAGTATAGGTTACGTAGGTAAGTGACTGCAGTATAGCTTAGATAGGTAGGTTCCCGCAGTATAGGGAAGGTAGGTGCTGCAGTATAGGTTAGGTAGGTAGGTGACTGCAGTATAGGTTAGGTAGGTGCTGCAGTATAGGTTAGGTAAGTAGGTGCTGCAGTATAGGTTAGGTAGGTAGGTAGGTGCTGCAGTATAGGTTAGGTAGGTAGGTAGGTAGGTAGGTAGGAGCTGCAGTATAGATTAGGTAGGTAAGTGACTGCAGTATAGGTTAGGTAGGTAAGTGACTGCAGTATAGGTTAGGTAGCTAAGTGACTGCAGTATAGCTTAGATAGGTAGGTTCCCGCAGTATAGGTTAGGTAGGTAAGTGACTGCAGTATAGCTTAGATAGGTAGGTGACTGCAGTATAGGTTAGGTAGGTGCTGCAGTATAGGTTAGGTAGGTAGGTGCTGCAGTATAGATTAGGTAGGTAAGTGACTGCAGTATAGGTTAGGTAGGTAGATGCTGCAGTATGGGTTAGGTAGGTAAGTGACTGCAGTATAGCTTAGATAGGTAGGTGCCTACAGTATAGGTAAGGAACCTACCTATCTAACCTATATTGCAATAGGTTAGGTAGGTAAGTGACTGCAGTATAGGTTAGGTAGGTAGGTGACTGCAGTATAGGTTAGGTAGGTAGGTGACTGCAGTACAGGTTAGGTAGGTAAGTGACTGCAGTATAGGTTAGGTAGGTAAGTGACTGCAGTATAGGTTACGTAGGTAAGTGACTGCAGTATAGCTTAGATAGGTAGGTTCCCGCAGTATAGGGAAGGTAGGTGCTGCAGTATAGGTTAGGTAGGTAGGTGACTGCAGTATAGGTTAGGTAGGTGCTGCAGTATAGATTAGGTAAGTAGGTGCTGCAGTATAGGTTAGGTAGGTAGGTGCTGCAGTATAGGTCAGGTAGGTAAGTGACTGCAGTATAGCTTAGATAGGTAGGTTCCCGCAGTATAGGGTAGGTAGGTAAGTGACTGCAGTATAGGTTAGGTAGGTAAGTGACTGCAGTATAGCTTAGATGGGTAGGTTCCTTACCCGTACTGCAGGCACCTTCCTATCTAACCTATACTGCAATAGGTTAGGTAGGTAAGTGACTGCAGTATAGGTTAGGTAGGTAGGTGACTGCAGTATAGGTTAGGTAGGTAGGTGACTGCAGTATAGGTTAGGTAGGTAGGTGACTGCAGTATTGGTTAGGTAGGTAGGTGCTGCAGTATAGGTTAGGTAGGTAGGTGCTGCAGTATAGGTTAGGTAGGTAGGTAGGTGCTGCAGTATAGGTTAGGTAGGTAAGTGACTGCAGTATAGGTTAGGTATAGCTTAGATAGGTAGGTTCCCGCAGTATAGGTTAGGTAGGTAGGTGCTGCAGTATAGATTAGGTAGGTAAGTGACTGCAGTATAGCTTAGATGGGTAGGTTCCTTACCCGTACTGCAGGCACCTACCTATCTAACCTATACTGCAATAGGTTAGGTAGGTAGGTGATTGCAGTATAGGTTAGGTAGGTAGGTGACTGCAGTATAGGTTAGGTAGGTAGGTGCTGCAGTATAGGTTAGGTAGGTAGGTAGGTGCTGCAGTATAGGTTAGGTAGGTAAGTGACTGCAGTATAGGTTAAGTATAGCTTAGATAGGTAGGTTCCCGCAGTATAGGTTAGGTAGGTAGGTGCTGCAGTATAGATTAGGTAGGTAAGTGACTGCAGTATTGCTTAGATAGGTAGGTTGCTGCAGTATAGGTTAGGTAGGTGCTGCAGTATAGGTTAGGTAGGTGCTGCAGTATAGGTTAGGTAGGTGCTGCAGTATAGGTTAGGTAGGTGACTGCAGTGTAGGTTAGGTAGGTGCTGCAGTATAGGTTAGGTAGGTAGGTGCTGAAGTATAGGTTAGGTAGGTAGGTGCTGCAGTATAGGTTAGGTAGGTAAGTGGCTGCAGTATAGGTTAGGTAGGTAGATGCTGCAGTATAGGTTAGGTAGGTAGGTTCCTTACCTATACTGCAGGCACCTACCTATCTAACCTATACTGCAATAGGTTAGGTAGGTAAGTGACTGCAGTATAGGTTAGGTAGGTAGGTGCTGCAGTATAGGTTAGGTAGGTAGGTGGCTTCAGTATAGGTTAGATAGGTAGGTGCTGCAGTATAGGTTAGGTAGGTAGGTGACTTCAGTATAGGTTAGATAGGTAGGTGCTGCAGTATAGGTTAGGTAGATAAGTGACTGCAGTATAGGTTAGGTAGGTAAGTGACTGCAGTATAGCTTAGATAGGTAGGTTCCCGCAGTATAGGTTAGGTAGGTAGGTGCTGCAGTATAGGTTAGGTAGGTAAGTGACTGCAGTATAGCTTAAATAGGTAGGTACTGCAGTATAGGTTAGGTAGGTAGGTGAATGCTGTATAGGTTAGGTAGGAAGGTGCTGCAGTATAGGTTAGGTAGGTAAGTGACTGCAGTATAGGTTAGGTAGGTAAGTGACTGCAGTATAGCTTAGATAGGTAGGTTCCCACAGTATAGGTTAGTTAGGTAGGTGCTGCAGTATAGGCTAGGTAGGTAGGTGCTGCACTATAGGTTAGGTAGGTAGGTGCTGCAGTATAGGTTAGGTAGATAGGTGCTGCAGTATAGGTTAGATAGGTAGGTGCTGCAGTATAGGTTAGATAGGTAGGTGCTGCAGTATAGGTTAGGTAGGTAGGTGCTGCAGTATAGGTTAGGTAGGTAGGTACTGCAGTATAGGTTAGGTAGGTAGGTGCTGCAGTATAGGTTAGGTAGGTAAGTGACTGCAGTATAGGTGAGGTAGGTAAGTGACTGCATTATAGCTTAGATAGGTAGGTTCCCACAGTATAGGTTAGTTAGGTAGGTGCTGCAGTATAGGTTAGGTAGGTAAGTGACTGCAGTATAGGTTACGTAGGTAGGTGCTGCAGTATAGGTTAGGTAGGTAGGTGCTGCAGTATAGGTTAGGTAGGTTGGTGCTGCAGTATAGATTAGGTAGGTAAGTGACTGCAGTATAGGTTAGGTAGGTAAGTGACTGCAGTATCGCTTAGATAGGTAGGTTCCCATAGTATAGGTTAGGTAGGTAAGTGACTGCAGTATAGCTTAGATAGGTAGGTGACTGCAGTATAGGTTAGGTAGGTGCTGCAGTATAGGTTAGGTAAGTAGGTGCTGCAGTATAGGTTAGGTAGGTAGGTAGGTGCTGCAGTATAGGTTAGGTAGGTAGGTAGGTAGGTAGGAGCTGCAGTATAGATTAGGTAGGTAAGTGACTGCAGTATAGGTTAGGTAGGTAAGTGACTGCAGTATAGGTTAGGTAGCTAAGTGACTGCAGTATAGCTTAGATAGGTAGGTTCCCGCAGTATAGGTTAGGTAGGTGCTGCAGTATAGGTTAGGTAGGTAGGTGCTGCAGTATAGATTAGGTAGGTAAGTGACTGCAGTATAGGTTAGGTAGGTAGATGCTGCAGTATGGGTTAGGTAGGTAAGTGACTGCAGTATAGCTTAGATAGGTAGGTGCCTACAGTATAGGTAAGGAACCTACCTATCTAACCTATATTGCAATAGGTTAGGTAGGTAAGTGACTGCAGTATAGGTTAGGTAGGTAGGTGACTGCAGTATAGGTTAGGTAGGTAGGTGACTGCAGTATAGGTTAGGTAGGTAGGTGACTGCAGTACAGGTTAGGTAGGTAAGTGACTGCAGTATAGGTTAGGTAGGTAAGTGACTGCAGTATAGGTTACGTAGGTAAGTGACTGCAGTATAGCTTAGATAGGTAGGTTCCCGCAGTATAGGGAAGGTAGGTGCTGCAGTATAGGTTAGGTAGGTAGGTGACTGCAGTATAGGTTAGGTAGGTGCTGCAGTATAGATTAGGTAAGTAGGTGCTGCAGTATAGGTTAGGTAGGTAGGTGCTGCAGTATAGGTCAGGTAGGTAAGTGACTGCAGTATAGCTTAGATAGGTAGGTTCCCGCAGTATAGGGTAGGTAGGTAAGTGACTGCAGTATAGGTTAGGTAGGTAAGTGACTGCAGTATAGCTTAGATGGGTTGGTTCCTTACCCGTACTGCAGGCACCTACCTATCTAACCTATACTGCAATAGGTTAGGTAGGTAAGTGACTGCAGTATAGGTTAGGTAGGTAGGTGACTGCAGTATAGGTTAGGTAGGTAGGTGACTGCAGTATAGGTTAGGTAGGTAGGTGACTGCAGTATAGGTTAGGTAGGTAGGTGCTGCAGTATAGGTTAGGTAGGTAGGTGCTGCAGTATAGGTTAGGTAGGTAGGTAGGTGCTGCAGTATAGGTTAGGTAGGTAAGTGACTGCAGTATAGGTTAGGTATAGCTTAGATAGGTAGGTTCCCGCAGTATAGGTTAGGTAGGTAGGTGCTGCAGTATAGATTAGGTAGGTAAGTGACTGCAGTATAGGTTAGGTAGGTAAGTGACTGCAGTATAGCTTAGATGGGTAGGTTCCTTACCCGTACTGCAGGCACCTACCTATCTAACCTATACTGCAATAGGTTAGGTAGGTAGGTGATTGCAGTATAGGTTAGGTAGGTAGGTGACTGCAGTATAGGTTAGGTAGGTAGTTGCTGCAGTATAGGTTAGGTAGGTAGGTGCTGCAGTATAGGTTAGGTAGGTAGGTAGGTGCTGCAGTATAGGTTAGGTAGGTAAGTGACTGCAGTATAGGTTAGGTATAGCTTAGATAGGTAGGTTCCCGCAGTATAGGTTAGGTAGGTAGGTGCTGCAGTATAGATTAGGTAGGTAAGTGACTGCAGTATTGCTTAGATAGGTAGGTTGCTGCAGTATAGGTTAGGTAGGTGCTGCAGTATAGGTTAGGTAGGTGCTGCAGTATAGGTTAGGTAGGTGACTGCAGTGTAGGTTAGGTAGGTGCTGCAGTATAGGTTAGGTAGGTAGGTGCTGCAGTATAGGTTAGGTAGGTAAGTGGCTGCAGTATAGGTTAGGTAGGTAAGTGACTGCAGTATAGCTTAGATGGGTAGGTTCCTTACCCGTACTGCAGGCACCTACCTATCTAACCTACACTGCAATAGGTTAGGTAGGTAGGTGATTGCAGTATAGGTTAGGTAGGTAGGTGACTGCAGTATAGGTTAGGTAGGTAGGTGACTGCAGTATAGGTTAGGTAGGTAGGTGACTGCAGTATAGGTTAGGTAGGTAGGTGCTGCAGTATAGGTTAGGTAGGTAAGTGACTGCAGTATAGCTTAGATGGGTAGGTTCCTTACCTATACTGCAGGCACCTACCTATCTAACCTATACTGCAATAGGTTAGGTAGGTAAGTGACTGCAGTATAGGTTAGGTAGGTAGGTGCTGCAGTATAGGTTAGGTAGGTAGGTGACTTCAGTATAGGTTAGATAGGTAGGTGCTGCAGTATAGGTTAGGTAGTTAAGTGACTGCAGTATAGGTTAGGTAGGTAAGTGACTGCAGTATAGTTTAGATAGGTAGGTTCCCGCAGTATAGGTTAGGTAGGTAGGTGCTGCAGTATAGGTTAGGTAGGTAGGTGCTGCAGTATAGGTTAGGTAGGTAAGTGACTGCAGTATAGCTTAGATAGGTAGGTTCCCGCAGTATAGGTTAGGTAGGTAGGTGACTGCAGTATAGGTTAGGTAGGTAGGTACTGCAGTATAGGTTAGGTAGGTAGGTGCTGCAGTATAGGTTAGGTAGGTAAGTGACTGCAGTATAGGTGAGGTAGGTAAGTGACTGCAGTATAGCTTAGATAGGTAGGTTCCCACAGTATAGGTTAGTTAGGTAGGTGCTGCAGTATAGGTTAGGTAGGTAAGTGACTGCAGTATAGGTTACGTAGGTAGGTGCTGCAGTATAGGTTAGGTAGGTAGGTGCTGCAGTATAGGTTAGGTAGGTAGGTAGGTAGGTAGGTGCTGCAGTATAGATTAGGTAGGTAAGTGACTGCAGTATAGGTTAGGTAGGTAAGTGACTGCAGTATAGCTTAGATAGGTAGGTTCCCATAGTATAGGTTAGGTAGGTAAGTGACTGCAGTATAGCTTAGATAGGTAGGTGACTGCAGTATAGGTTAGGTAGGTGCTGCAGTATAGGTTAGGTAAGTAGGTGCTGCAGTATAGGTTAGGTAGGTAGGTAGGTGCTGCAGTATAGGTTAGGTAGGTAGGTAGGTAGGAGCTGCAGTATAGATTAGGTAGGTAAGTGACTGCAGTATAGGTTAGGTAGGTAAGTGACTGCAGTATAGGTTAGGTAGCTAAGTGACTGCAGTATAGCTTAGATAGGTAGGTTCCCGCAGTATAGGTTAGGTAGGTAAGTGACTGCAGTATAGCTTAGATAGGTAGGTGACTGCAGTATAGGTTAGGTAGGTGCTGCAGTATAGGTTAGGTAGGTAGGTGCTGCAGTATAGATTAGGTAGGTAAGTGACTGCAGTATAGGTTAGGTAGGTAGATGCTGCAGTATGGGTTAGGTAGGTAAGTGACTGCAGTATAGCTTAGATAGGTAGGTGCCTACAGTATAGGTAAGGAACCTACCTATCTAACCTATATTGCAATAGGTTAGGTAGGTAAGTGACTGCAGTATAGGTTAGGTAGGTAGGTGACTGCAGTATAGGTTAGGTAGGTAGGTGACTGCAGTACAGGTTAGGTAGGTAAGTGACTGCAGTATAGGTTAGGTAGGTAAGTGACTGCAGTATAGGTTACGTAGGTAAGTGACTGCAGTATAGCTTAGATAGGTAGGTTCCCGCAGTATAGGGAAGGTAGGTGCTGCAGTATAGGTTAGGTAGGTAGGTGACTGCAGTATAGGTTAGATAGGTAGGTGCTGCAGTATAGGTTAGGTAGATAAGTGACTGCAGTATAGGTTAGGTAGGTAAGTGACTGCAGTATAGTTTAGATAGGTAGGTTCCCGCAGTATAGGTTAGGTAGGTAGGTGCTGCAGTATAGGTTAGGTAGGTAAGTGACTGCAGTATAGCTTAGATAGGTAGGTTCCCGCAGTATAGGTTAGGTAGGTAGGTGACTGCAGTATAGGTTAGGTAGGTAGGTGCTGCAGTATAGGTTAGGTAGGTAAGTGACTGCAGTATAGGTGAGGTAGGTAAGTGACTGCAGTATAGCTTAGATAGGTAGGTTCCCACAGTATAGGTTAGTTAGGTAGGTGCTGCAGTATAGGTTAGGTAGGTAAGTGACTGCAGTATAGGTTACGTAGGTAGGTGCTGCAGTATAGGTTAGGTAGGTAGGTGCTGCAGTATAGGTTAGGTAGGTAGGTAGGTAGGTGCTGCAGTATAGATTAGGTAGGTAAGTGACTGCAGTATAGGTTAGGTAGGTAAGTGACTGCAGTATAGCTTAGATAGGTAGGTTCCCATAGTATAGGTTAGGTAGGTAAGTGACTGCAGTATAGCTTAGATCGGTAGGTGACTGCAGTATAGGTTAGGTAGGTGCTGCAGTATAGGTTAGGTAAGTAGGTGCTGCAGTATAGGTTAGGTAGGTAGGTAGGTGCTGCAGTATAGGTTAGGTAGGTAGGTAGGTAGGAGCTGCAGTATAGATTAGGTAGGTAAGTGACTGCAGTATAGGTTAGGTAGGTAAGTGACTGCAGTATAGGTTAGGTAGCTAAGTGACTGCAGTATAGCTTAGATAGGTAGGTTCCCGCAGTATAGGTTAGGTAGGTAAGTGACTGCAGTATAGCTTAGATAGGTAGGTGACTGCAGTATAGGTTAGGTAGGTGCTGCAGTATAGGTTAGGTAGGTAGGTGCTGCAGTATAGATTAGGTAGGTAAGTGACTGCAGTATAGGTTAGGTAGGTAGATGCTGCAGTATGGGTTAGGTAGGTAAGTGACTGCAGTATAGCTTAGATAGGTAGGTGCCTACAGTATAGGTAAGGAACCTACCTATCTAACCTATATTGCAATAGGTTAGGTAGGTAAGTGACTGCAGTATAGGTTAGGTAGGTAGGTGACTGCAGTATAGGTTAGGTAGGTAGGTGACTGCAGTACAGGTTAGGTAGGTAAGTGACTGCAGTATAGGTTAGGTAGGTAAGTGACTGCAGTATAGGTTACGTAGGTAAGTGACTGCAGTATAGGTTACGTAGGTAAGTGACTGCAGTATAGCTTAGATAGGTAGGTTCCCGCAGTATAGGGTAGGTAGGTAAGTGACTGCAGTATAGGTTAGGTAGGTGCTGCAGTATAGATTAGGTAAGTAGGTGCTGCAGTATAGGTTAGGTAGGTAGGTGCTGCAGTATAGGTCAGGTAGGTAAGTGACTGCAGTATAGCTTAGATAGGTAGGTTCCCGCAGTATAGGGTAGGTAGGTAAGTGACTGCAGTATAGGTTAGGTAGGAAAGTGACTGCAGTATAGCTTAGATGGGTAGGTTCCTTACCCGTACTGCAGGCACCTTCCTATCTAACCTATACTGCAATAGGTTAGGTAGGTAAGTGACTGCAGTATAGGTTAGGTAGGTAGGTGACTGCAGTATAGGTTAGGTAGGTAGGTGACTGCAGTATAGGTTAGGTAGGTAGGTGACTGCAGTATAGGTTAGGTAGGTAGGTGCTGCAGTATAGGTTAGGTAGGTAGGTGCTGCAGTATAGGTTAGGTAGGTAGGTAGGTGCTGCAGTATAGGTTAGGTAGGTAAGTGACTGCAGTATAGGTTAGGTATAGCTTAGATAGGTAGGTTCCCGCAGTATAGGTTAGGTAGGTAGGTGCTGCAGTATAGATTAGGTAGGTAAGTGACTGCAGTATAGCTTAGATGGGTAGGTTCCTTACCCGTACTGCAGGCACCTACCTATCTAACCTATACTGCAATAGGTTAGGTAGGTAGGTGATTGCAGTATAGGTTAGGTAGGTAGGTGACTGCAGTATAGGTTAGGTAGGTAGGTGCTGCAGTATAGGTTAGGTAGGTAGGTAGGTGCTGCAGTATAGGTTAGGTAGGTAAGTGACTGCAGTATAGGTTAGGTATAGCTTAGATAGGTAGGTTCCCGCAGTATAGGTTAGGTAGGTAGGTGCTGCAGTATATATTAGGTAGGTAAGTGACTGCAGTATTGCTTAGATAGGTAGGTTGCTGCAGTATAGGTTAGGTAGGTGCTGCAGTATAGGTTAGGTAGGTGCTGCAGTATAGGTTAGGTAGGTGACTGCAGTGTAGGTTAGGTAGGTGCTGCAGTATAGGTTAGGTAGGTAGGTGCTGAAGTATAGGTTAGGTAGGTAGGTGCTGCAGTATAGGTTAGGTAGGTAAGTGGCTGCAGTATAGGTTAGGTAGGTAGATGCTGCAGTATAGGTTAGGTAGGTAAGTGACTTCAGTATAGCTTAGATGGGTAGGTTCCTTACCTATACTGCAGGCACCTACCTATCTAACCTATACTGCAATAGGTTAGGTAGGTAAGTGACTGCAGTATAGGTTAGGTAGGTAGGTGCTGCAGTATAGGTTAGGTAGGTAGGTGACTTCAGTATAGGTTAGATAGGTAGGTGCTGCAGTATAGGTTAGGTAGGTAGGTGACTTCAGTATAGGTTAGATAGGTAGGTGCTGCAGTATAGGTTAGGTAGATAAGTGACTGCAGTATAGGTTAGGTAGGTAAGTGACTGCAGTATAGCTTAGGTAGGTTCCCGCAGTATAGGTTAGGTAGGTAGGTGCTGCAGTATAGGTTAGGTAGGTAAGTGACTGCAGTATAGCTTAAATAGGTAGGTTCCCGCAGTATAGGTTAGGTAGGTAGGTGACTGCAGTATAGGTTAGGTAGGTAGGTACTGCAGTATAGGTTAGGTAGGTAGGTGAATGCAGTATAGGTTAGGTAGGAAGGTGCTGCAGTATAGGTTAGGTAGGTAAGTGACTGCAGTATAGGTTAGGTAGGTAAGTGACTGCAGTATAGCTTAGATAGGTAGGTTCCCACAGTATAGGTTAGTTAGGTAGGTGCTGCAGTATAGGCTAGGTAGGTAGGTGCTGCACTATAGGTTAGGTAGGTAGGTGCTGCAGTATAGGTTAGGTAGATAGGTGCTGCAGTATAGGTTAGATAGGTAGGTGCTGCAGTATAGGTTAGGTAGGTAGGTGCTGCAGTATAGGTTAGGTAGGTAGGTGCTGCAGTATAGGTTAGGTAGGTAGGTGCTGCAGTATAGGTTAGGTAGGTAGGTACTGCAGTATAGGTTAGGTAGGTAGGTGCTGCAGTATAGGTTAGGTAGGTAAGTGACTGCAGTATAGGTGAGGTAGGTAAGTGACTGCATTATAGCTTAGATAGGTAGGTTCCCACAGTATAGGTTAGTTAGGTAGGTGCTGCAGTATAGGTTAGGTAGGTAAGTGACTGCAGTATAGGTTACGTAGGTAGGTGCTGCAGTATAGGTTAGGTAGGTTGGTGCTGCAGTATAGGTTAGGTAGGTAGGTAGGTAGGTAGGTGCTGCAGTATAGATTAGGTAGGTAAGTGACTGCAGTATAGCTTAGATAGGTAGGTGACTGCAGTATAGGTTAGGTAGGTGCTGCAGTATAGGTTAGGTAGGTAGGTGCTGCAGTATAGATTAGGTAGGTAAGTGACTGCAGTATAGGTTAGGTAGGTAGATGCTGCAGTATGGGTTAGGTAGGTAAGTGACTGCAGTATAGCTTAGATAGGTAGGTGCCTACAGTATAGGTAAGGAACCTACCTATCTAACCTATATTGCAATAGGTTAGGTAGGTAAGTGACTGCAGTATAGGTTAGGTAGGTAGGTGACTGCAGTATAGGTTAGGTAGGTAGGTGACTGCAGTACAGGTTAGGTAGGTAAGTGACTGCAGTATAGGTTAGGTAGGTAAGTGACTGCAGTATAGGTTACGTAGGTAAGTGACTGCAGTATAGCTTAGATAGGTAGCTTCCCGCAGTATAGGGAAGGTAGGTGCTGCAGTATAGGTTAGGTAGGTAGGTGACTGCAGTATAGGTTAGGTAGGTGCTGCAGTATAGATTAGGTAAGTAGGTGCTGCAGTATAGGTTAGGTAGGTAGGTGCTGCAGTATAGGTCAGGTAGGTAAGTGACTGCAGTATAGCTTAGATAGGTAGGTTCCCGCAGTATAGGGTAGGTAGGTAAGTGACTGCAGTATAGGTTAGGTAGGTAAGTGACTGCAGTATAGCTTAGATGGGTTGGTTCCTTACCCGTACTGCAGGCACCTACCTATCTAACCTATACTGCAATAGGTTAGGTAGGTAAGTGACTGCAGTATAGGTTAGGTAGGTAGGTGACTGCAGTATAGGTTAGGTAGGTAGGTGACTGCAGTATAGGTTAGGTAGGTAGGTGACTGCAGTATAGGTTAGGTAGGTAGGTGCTGCAGTATAGGTTAGGTAGGTAGGTGCTGCAGTATAGGTTAGGTAGGTAGGTAGGTGCTGCAGTATAGGTTAGGTAGGTAAGTGACTGCAGTATAGGTTAGGTATAGCTTAGATAGGTAGGTTACCGCAGTATAGGTTAGGTAGGTAGGTGCTGCAGTATAGATTAGGTAGGTAAGTGACTGCAGTATAGGTTAGGTAGGTAAGTGACTGCAGTATAGCTTAGATGGGTAGGTTCCTTACCCGTACTGCAGGCACCTACCTATCTAACCTATACTGCAATAGGTTAGGTAGGTAGGTGATTGCAGTATAGGTTAGGTAGGTAGGTGACTGCAGTATAGGTTAGGTAGGTAGGTGCTGCAGTATAGGTTAGGTAGGTAGGTGCTGCAGTATAGGTTAGGTAGGTAGGTAGGTGCTGCAGTATAGGTTAGGTAGGTAAGTGACTGCAGTATAGGTTAGGTATAGCTTAGATAGGTAGGTTCCCGCAGTATAGGTTAGGTAGGTAGGTGCTGCAGTATAGATTAGGTAGGTAAGTGACTGCAGTATTGCTTAGATAGGTAGGTTGCTGCAGTATAGGTTAGGTAGGTGCTGCAGTATAGGTTAGGTAGGTGCTGCAGTATAGGTTAGGTAGGTGACTGCAGTGTAGGTTAGGTAGGTGCTGCAGTATAGGTTAGGTAGGTAGGTGCTGAAGTATAGGTTAGGTAGGTAGGTGCTGCAGTATAGGTTAGGTAGGTAAGTGGCTGCAGTATAGGTTAGGTAGGTAGATGCTGCAGTATAGCTTAGGTAGGTAAGTGACTGCAGTATAGCTTAGATGGGTAGGTTCCTTACCTATACTGCAGGCACCTACCTATCTAACCTATACTGCAATAGGTTAGGTAGGTAAGTGACTGCAGTATAGGTTAGGTAGGTAGGTGCTGCAGTATAGGTTAGGTAGGTAGGTGACTTCAGTATAGGTTAGATATGTAGGTGCTGCAGTATAGGTTAGGTAGGTAGGTGACTTCAGTATAGGTTAGATAGGTAGGTGCTGCAGTATAGGTTAGGTAGATAAGTGACTGCAGTATAGGTTAGGTAGGTAAGTGACTGCAGTATAGCTTAGATAGGTAGGTTCCCGCAGTATAGGTTAGGTAGGTAGGTGCTGCAGTATAGGTTAGGTAGGTAAGTGACTGCAGTATAGCTTAAATAGGTAGGTTCCCGCAGTATAGGTTAGGTAGGTAGGTGACTGCAGTATAGGTTAGGTAGGTAGGTACTGCAGTATAGGTTAGGTAGGTAGGTGAATGCAGTATAGGTTAGGTAGGAAGGTGCTGCAGTATAGGTTAGGTAGGTAAGTGACTGCAGTATAGGTTAGGTAGGTAAGTGACTGCAGTATAGCTTAGTTAGGTAGGTGCTGCAGTATAGGCTAGGTAGGTAGGTGCTGCACTATAGGTTAGGTAGGTAGGTGCTGCAGTATAGGTTAGGTAGATAGGTGCTGCAGTATAGGTTAGATAGGTGCTGCAGTATAGGTTAGGTAGGTTGGTGCTGCAGTATAGGTTAGGTAGGTAGGTGCTGCAGTATAGATTAGGTAGGTAAGTGACTGCACTATAGCTTAGATAGGTAGGTAGGTGCTGCAGTATAGGTTAGGTAGGTAAGTGACTGCAGTATAGCTTAGATAGGTAGGTTCCCGCAGTATAGGTTAGGTAGGTAAGTGACTGCAGTATAGGTTAGGTAGGTGACTGCAGTATAGATTAGGTAGGTAAGTGACTGCAGTATAGCTTAGATAGGTAGGTTCCCGCAGTATAGGTTAGGTAGGTAGGTGCTGCAGTATAGGTTAGGTAGGTAGTTGCTGCAGTATAGGTTAGGGTAGGTAGGTGACTGCAGTATAGATAAGGTAGGTAGGTGCTGCAGTATAGGTTAGGTAGGTAAGTGACTGCAGTATAGCTTAGATAGGTAGGTTCCCACAGTATAGGTTAGTTAGGTAGGTGCTGCAGTATAGGCTAGGTAGGTAGGTGCTGCAGTATAGGTTAGGTAGGTAGGTGCTGCAGTATAGGTTAGGTAGGTAGGTGCTGCAGTATAGGTTAGGTAGGTAGGTGCTGCAGTATAGGTTAGGTAGATAGGTGCTGCAGTATAGGTTAGATAGGTAGGTGCTGCAGTATAGGTTAGGTAGGTAACTGTTGCAGTATAGATTAGGTAGGTAAGTGACTGCAGTATAGCTTAGATAGGTAGGTCCCCGCAGTATAGGTTAGGTAGGTAGGTGCTGCAGTATAGATTAGGTAGGTAGGTGCTGCAGTATAGATTAGGTAGGTAAGTGACTGCAGTATAGCTTAGATAGGTAGGTTCCCGCAGTATAGGTTAGGTAGGTAGGTGCTGCAGTATAGGTTAGGTAGGTAGGTGCTGCAGTATAGATTAGGTAGGTAAGTGAGTGCAGTTTCGCTTAGATAGGTAAGTGACTGCAGTATAGCTTAGATAGGTAGGTTCCCACAGTATAGGTTAGGTAGGTAGGTGCTGCAGTATAGGTTAGGTAGGTAAGTGACTGCAGTATAGCTTAGATAAGTAGGTTCCCGCAGTATAGGGTAGGTAGGTAGGTAGGTAGGTAGGTGCTGCAGTATAGATTAGGTAGGTAAGTGACTGCAGTATAGCTTAGATAGGTAGGTTCCCGCAGTATAGGTTAGGTAGGTAGGTGCTGCAGTATAGGTTAGGTAGGTAGGTGCTGCAGTATAGATTAGGTAGGTAGGTGCTGCATTATAGGTTAGGTAGGTAAGTGACTGCAGTATAGCTTAGATAGGTGGATTCCCGCAGTATAGGTAGGTAGGTAGGTGCTGCACACCATGGGAATGAACAGGAAGTCAAGTGATCGCAGTACATGGCGCAGAGTCATCGGGGATCTTAAAGATTCAATCCGCTGTGAAGGTCAGTATCGCGGGCCTGCACTCACGTCACGAGATTGCGGAAACGACGCTCAAAAAATCGCTGGTCTGGAAAATCGCACGGTGATTACAGGCCTTAATTGTATGTTAATGGACAAGTTGCCTGACCAAATGTACTTAATTCGCATTACCAAGTTGTCAGGCTCAGCTGTGCATATGGATGTGTGCTTGGGTTTGCGCACCAGGTTGTGGTCTCATACTAGGCGACCTCACGGCTGCGCTTTCTGTCATGAGCAGAGTTGTGGCGGTGGGGCTAGATGTTGGGTCATCTCACCTTCTCTGGTAAGGTCCTCACTCTCCTATTGGGTGCACTGTGCCTCCTGCGTTGGATATGATGTTCACCAGCATTTTCGGTCTTGTCCTTATTACTTTGTGGTCCGCACTTCTTTTCATGCTATTGCATTCGGTTGCTGGGACTTGGCAGTATTTTTATGCAGCCGACTTATTACAGTTTTCTCACTACTGTATGGTTTCTTTTCATGCACTTTCATTATTCCCACCAGCCCTTCCTTCACTTGACCACCTCTGTGCACTCTACACTGTTCTGCAGGGGTTATATCTTCTGCAGTGTGATATTTGCACACGCACTTTGTCTTATTATGCATCACCAAGAGAATTTCTCTCATTTAGGATACATTAAGACTTTCTGTACACCTGTAACAAATTGTTAGTGCACCTGAGATGCAGGCTTATCTATAAAATATACATACCTGGGGCTTCCTCCAGCCCCCTCCAGGCTTATCGCTTCCATGCTGTCCTCCTCCGTCTCCTCGGTTGCCCACAACTGGCCCTGGAAAGTCGTTCAGTTGGGGCCGTTCAGCACAGTCCAGCCGAGAGCGGGCTCCTTTGTCTCCTTCCATTGTTGGGAATGTTCTGCGTCTGCACAGTAGTACTGCACGGCCGCAGAATAAGGAGATGGGGGCGTGGCCTGGCCGTGCATGCGCAGTTGGCCCGGACTGGAGGACTTTCCGGGGCCACTTGCGACAAATGAGGAGGTGGAGGAGGACGGTGTGGGATCAATAAGCCTGGAGGGGGCTGGAGCTCCAGGTATGTATATTTTATAGAGAAGTCCCCATCTCCGGTTTCCTTTAAAGTGAATGTTTACCGTTCAAAAAAAGGAAAAGTCAGATACTCACCTAAGGAGATGGAAGGCTCGGTCCTAATGAGCCTTCCCTCTCCCCTCCCGATGCCCGGTCCCGTGCAGGATCCCCCGTGGCAGTATTTGACCAGTTCGGTCAAATACTGCCACTTCCGCATGCCGAAGGGAGCTTTCGGAAGCCTTCGGGAGCACTCAGGCTCCCCATGACGCGGCCGCTCCATACTACGCATGCGCGAGCGCCCTCTATGACGCGCTCGCGCGTACGTAGTATGGAGCGGCCCGTCTTCGGAAGCCCGAGTGCTCCCGAAGACCTCCGAAGTCCCTGCGGCGGCGGACGCGAACGGGGGAGCCAGCGCAGCACCGAGGGCGCCGGGAGAGGAGAGGGAAGGCTCATTAGGACCGAGCCTTCCCTCTCCTTAGGTGAGTATCTGACTTTTCCTTTTTTTGAACGGTACCCATTGACTTTAAACTCTGATTTTTTTGTGATGACCCCACTGCATGCTATTCTAGTGATTTTAATTGTTTTTATGTGATTTATTCAATTAATACAATTTTGCATTGACAATATTTCTGTGGTCTGGTGCGGTATTTGGACCTCTCGCTCTCTTGGTTTAGTCTTGTTGTGCACCAAGAAGTACAGAAATAGCGGGGCAGTGATAGGATTGATTTCTATTCAGATCAGATGAGCACCGGTTTCTGCAGTGCATCAGCTGCTGCTCCTCAAATTACATTTTGAATGGAGACAGGTGCCCATTAATGATACAATCTTGATTGTACAATCGTACCACTTCTATGTAATATGAGGCACCACCTAAAGAAACAATTCACACAGTGTACCCTTCCACTACATACATTTGTAAATACTATACAATCAAGATTGTGACATCAGTGGGCACCTTATCATTCGCTTGTCTAATAAGGCCCCAATCGCCTGCGTGTGGCCACCTTATGAATAATGAAGTTGCTATTTATAGCAGCCATTCATTGCTCCCTTTTTCCTTCTCTTGGGTAATTTAGGTTACTACAAGTTATTAAACCTTTCCCCCTAAAATTCTAAATGGTCGTGTAGTTATTATTAGTAACAGATGACGCTATTAAAAGAAATGTAGCTAAAAAAATCTCACTTTGTCATAACTGTACTAGAACTTAAAGTGGAACTCCAGTGAAAAAATGTACACATTTACATTACACATTTACATGCTTACATTTTTACAATAATTATGTATAAATGATCTAGTCAGTGTTTGCTTATTGTAAAATCTTTCCTCTCCCTGATTTACATTCTGACATTTACCACATGGTGACATTTTTACTGCTGGCAGGTGATATCACTGGAAGGAGATGCTGCTTGCTTTTTTGGCAGTTGGACCCAGCTGTTATTTCCCACAATGCAACAATGCTCCCACAGTGTGATGTCAGTACCTCAGTACTGTGAGGCACTGACATCATACTGTGAGAGGGCTTTCACCACAATAACTGCCATACAGCGCTCCCTGGTGATCCGTTTTATATGAGAAATCTTTTCCTTTTCTCAAAGGGGGTATCAGCTACTGATTGGGATGAAGTTCAATTCTTGGTTACGTTTTTTCTTTAAAGTGTACCAGAGCTGTGAAAAAAATTTGATACTTACCCGCAGCTTCCTCCTGCAGCATAAACACGTCTGAGTCCCACAACATTCTCTCGCTGTCCGCTGCGATCAGTCCTCTTCTGCACATGTGCAGTAGACCCAGACTGACGCGACTGAGCCTATTACTGCGGCTGATCGTAGCAGACAGCGGGAGGACGTTGTGGGACTTGGACGTGTTTATGTTGCAGGAGGAAGCCGCGGTGAGTATCACATTTTTTTTTTTTTTACCCACAGCTCTGGTTTACTTTTAAAGTGACCCTGAGATGACTTATCTATAAAATATACATACCTGGGGCTTCCTCTAGCCCCCTCCAGGCATATCGCTCGCACTCCATCCTCCTCCACCTCCTCATTTATCCGCCATTGGTCCCGGAAAGTCCTCTGGTCCGTGGCTTGGCCGCTAGCTCTCCCTTGTGTCTCTCCAATTGATGGGAGCATGCAGCGCAGTACTACTGCACAGGCGCAGAGCGCTCCCAGCGATGGTAGTGAGACGAGGAGGGCGCTCAGCCGGACTGCACCTGCGCCGACTGGACGACTTACCGGGGTCAGTTGTGGGCAAGTGAGGAGGATGGTGTGGGAGCAATATGCCTGGAGGAGGCTGGAGGAAACCCCAGGTATGTATATTTTATATATGTCAGGTACACTTTAATAATCTGCATTTCCTGAATTACCTCAATAAATTTGATTCATAGCCTCCAAACAATTCCGGACCTGGTTGGAGAATGTGGAACATTGGACTTTAGTGTGCTACGTGTCTGTAGCACACATTCTAAGACCGAGGGGTAGATAAAGGATACCCGAAGTGACATGAGATAGACATGTCACATGTACAGTGTCTAGCACACAAATAACTAGGCTGTGTTCCTTTTTTTCTCTCTCTGCCTGAAAGAGTTAAATATCAGGTATGTAAGTGGCTGACTCAGTCCTGATTTAGACAGGAAGTGACTACAGTGTGACCCTCACTGATAAGAAATTCCAGCTATAAAACACTTTCCTAGCAGAAAATGGCTGCTGAGAGCAAGAAAGAGATAAAAAAGGGGAATTTCTTATCAGTGAAACAAAAATTTGCTTTCCTAAAACAGAAAGAATTTGCGATAATTCAGGTTGGAGTGAGCTCGAGATGTCTCCCAGAGCACCACTGCTGAATATATGCAAATTAACCATTGTACCCTTGGAAGCTAAACACACCTCCAGAACCACTGGATTGCAATGATGTGTCAGCTTGTTAAATTGTACAGAGCCATAATAATCCAACATGCATACAGACTGTTTCGGATTGTTTGATCCTCATCAGTGCATGGCATGGATTAATTTGGCTCTATGGAGTAGGGCTTGTAAACCGAGAGGTACAGACTAACCAGCAAGCTCATGGTGACCCAGAACTCATTGGAGTGTGTAAGGGACTACAATGGTCCTAAAAGCCCCCTTACTAAGATGTTAAGAAAAACAAAAATTTGCTTTCCTAAAACAGAAAGAAAGATAATTCAGGTTGGAGTGAGCTGTGTTAGGAAAGCAAATTTTTGTTTTTCTTAACATCTTAGTAAGGGGGCTTTTAGGACCATTGTAGTCCCTTACACACTCCAATGAGTTCTGGGTCACCATGAGCTTGCTGGTTAGTCTGTACCTCTTATCAGTGAGGGTCACACTGTAGTCACTTCCTGTCTGAGTCAGGACTGAGTCAGCCACTTACATACCTGATATTTAACGCTTTCAGGCAGAGAAAGAAAAAAGGAACACAGCCTGGTTATTTGTGTGCTAGGGACTGTACATACACATGTCTATCTCATCATGTCACTTCAGGTATCCTGTAAGATGGGTTCAGAGGCTACATCTGCTAGTCAAGCACAATTTATCACAGCAAATGTTGAAATTTAGTAAATAAGTCTTATATGCAGAAAAGTATTTCAGGACTCTCCAAGCAAAAACATCACTCACAGTAAGTTGCGATTGAATAAGTTACATTCAGTAATACTTTTAGGGCCCGTTTCCACTCTCGCGGAAACGGCCGCGAATCCGCAGAGTTTCCCCGCAGGCAAATCGCGCGGGAAAACTCTGCCATAGGGGACAACGGCGCCGCCGGCCGAATCGCTTGCAGTAGCGATTCGGCCGGAAACCCCCACAGAATTCGCGGCAGAGGCTGCGATTCCCATAGCCGTGCATGGCACGGCTGATGGGAATCGCCTGCGATCCCGCCCACCCGCTCAGTGCCGGCGTGCGTCTACGAGACGCACGCCGCACTAGTGGAAACGAGCCCTAAATCATTGTATTTATGTAATACTCTGGTTATTAGTATTGGTTTTGCTTGTTGGGTGCTGAAAAGGATTTCTGTAGATAAAGTGAAAAGCAAATGTGGAGAGAGTTTATGAATCGGGCAGTGTGTGACAAGTGGTACAAATAGTCCCCGGAAAATGAACAAGATAAGAGCGGATTCAGGTAAAAGAGAACCTGTAACTAAAAAAAAAAAAGTTCCCCTGGGGGGTACTCATCTCGGGAGGGGGGATGTCTCAGGGTCCCAATGAGGCTTCCCCCTCCCCTGTAGCTGCAGGCAATCCAGCGCTGGCTCCCTGAAGTGTCCCAGAATCCTCCCTCGAAAAGCCTGATATGCGCTGATTTATTTATTTCTTCTGGCTCCAGCGGGGGCGCTGTTGCGGCTCTCCGCACGGAAATAGGCGAAAATAGCCGATCTCCGTCAGGTCCGCTCTACTGCGCAGGAGACTTGCGCCTGCGCAGTAGAGCGGCCCCCGACAGCAATCGCTATTTCCACCTATCGCCGAGGCGGAGAGCTGATACTGCGCCTATGCTGGAGCCAGGTAGGTAAATATTTACATCCCCGCCGTTCCTGAAGCTTTTTCGCCGCCGGCGTGGGACTGAGGATGACAGGGGAAGCCTCGATAGGATCAGGAGGCTTCCCCCACACGAGGTGAGTACCCCCGAGGGGAGGTTTTTAAAGTTACAGGTTTTCTTTAAGAATGAAACTACAGTCCCCTAAGTCGGAACACTTTTCCATCTCTGTCTCCTGTGCCTCTAGTGTCCCCCTCTGTGTCTCATTGTGCTTCCCTTAATCCTTCTTGTTTGTACCTTGTGCCACCTTGTGTCTCCCTTGGGCCCCCACTATGCCTCTTGTGCTGTTCAAGCTGCAACATCTCACGACAGCCACGGCGGCGCCTCCTGATTGCGTCATTACGCGATGCAAGAGATGCCGATAGGGGAAACCGTGAATGGAGGAGACGTCGCTGATTCATGCAGGCTGCCGACAGGAATCGATGACATATTGCGGGTTCCACTATGGCTTCTCTAAGTTCCCGACTTCCTGACGTCATTGCCGGGGATTGGCAGGCGTTCATATTGGCGGGGCGTTTGTAAGTCGAGGACTACCTGCACTTAAGATAATGACACCTGTGCCCAGGGGGTTTGTGCATACAGTTCAGGTAGGTGGTGGAATACATTTTGATACTTATACTTTTTTGATGGAAAAAAAAAAAACAGTGCCTTACAAAATGATGTGGGTAGCAGTCAATAATACAGTCAGGACCATAAATATCAGGAGGACATCAACTCTAACATTTTGGGCTCTATAGACAACCACAATGGATTTGAAATGAAACTAACCTGATGAGCTTTAACTGCTGGGGATACTTGAAATCTACGCCCTGGCAGGGATAAGTGCTATTTACCTGCGGCTTGTCAATCCATCAACGGCTCTCCCCGCCTCAGCTAGCTTCATCCAATAGGAAGCTAAGCCACGACCCAGCAAGTAGTTCCTGTGCCCAGGTCTGCTTTGTGGGTTAGGGTTAAGAGATTAAAGTGGATCCTCTCGGTAATTGGCAGCCAAAACCATCTTAGCGGTATGGACGAGCTCAGCTCATCCATCACCGCCGATGGCTGCCGCTCAGGCCCTGCTGGGCCGATTTTGCTCAAATAAAGAGCAGCACACGCAGCCGGCACTTTGCCAGCCGCGTGTGCTGCCCGATCGCCGCCGCTTTGCGGCGATCCGCCGCGAGCAGCGGCGAAAGAGGGTCCCCCCAGCCGCCTGAGCCATGCGCAGCCGGAACAAATAGTTCCGGCCAGCGCTAAGGGCTGGATCGGAGGCGGCTGACGTCAGGACGTCGGCTGACGTCCATGACGTCACTCCGCTCGTCGCCATGGCGACAGGAGAAGCCAAACACGGAAGGCTGCTCATTGCGGCCTTCCGTGTTACTTCTGGCTGCCGGAGGCGATCGGAAGAACGCCTCCGGAGCGCCATCTAGTGGGCTTTCATGCAGCCAACTTTCAGTTGGCTGCATGAAATAGTTTTTTTTTTATTTAAAAAAAACCCTCCCGCAGCCGCCCTGGCGATCTTAATAGAACGCCAGGGTGGTTAAAAGCTTGACAGAGAGGAGCAGCAGATACAATTTTCTGACAGATTTACTGTCACATCGACTATTTCCAACAGGTCTGATCTGATTTCTGATCGATTTTCCATTGAAGTGAACGGACAATTGATCGTAAATCAGAGCGGACATGTTGGAAATAGTCGATCGGACAGTAAATCTGTCAGAAAATTGTATCCTGTGTATCTAGTACTATAGATGGTCAATGAGATGCAAAGAATTCCTAACTGATGCTAATTTTATTCAAATTTATGAAGTTTGAAAATGGAACAAAGACATGCAATCACTGTCCATTTTAAAACCTGCATATATTGGCATTAAATAAGCAATAAAATCTGCTTCTGCCTGGAATAATGTGCATATTGTGTAGAACATATCACATTTTGTTACGTGCATAATTTATTGCAATGTCTGCAATGCTGACTTCCTGTCCTAATGTCAGATGCTGCTTGGCAGGATCGCTGGCTATTCGAAAACGCTGGCGAGCGTGCCTTAGTGGGTCCCAGGCCTAAAGGCCCACAGCCATGACGCATTTTTTAGTGATATCACAAAACATTGTTTAACAAAAAGTTAAATTCTGTATAATGATGCAAGCCACCTGTGGTGATTGTTCGTTTTTTAAACGACCCTCATGCCGGATTACTGAATGAGCAATAGTTCAGATCCCCAATGACTTTTGCTATTGTGTAAATGATCATATACACAATCGTTCATTTTTGTGTTCACAAAAAAAAACAATTGCAGATAATCGTTCATCAGCGGAGATACCCTGATCCATCTGGATGTGGGTACTTGGCTTAAAGCAAGTCTGGGAAAAAACAGATACTTACTGTACCTAAGGAGAGGGAAGGCTCTGGGTCTTATATCCCATTCCTCTCACGGTCCCCGCGTTCCAGCGATGTTTCCCCCATTCTAATCTCCTGCCACGGGAGGCTCCGTACTGCGCATGGGTGACAATTCGGAATTTTTGGTACTTTTCTCTGCTCAACAGGAAATGGATATACTGTATAGAAAAAAATCAAAGTCCAGAACTGCTGATCAATTTACAGGCGCATGACAAGTTTAGCCTTTTAACATGAGAGACAACGCACTGAGTTTTGATGACAGGTTTCCTGCGGAGAAACCACTGCCCTGGCTTGGAGAGGAGTGTTCTAGTAGTTTATGAGGCTGTGAGGCAGAGGACATATGAGCATCCCTGGGGCAACAAAGTCTTCCTAAACCTGCATGTTTGCCATGACCAGTTGGCCAGGTGTTGGTTTTCCATTCAGTGGCTGTGCTGCAGACAAATGAATGATGAGCTATTAGTGCCAGTTGAGATGATGCAGGGGAAAGTCACAGCAAACATCAGGGTAGGCTACAGAGTGAAATTATTATAACTTTGGTTTCCAGTTGAGCTGAAATAAACATACTGTATATACTCATACCTGATGATGAACCATAAGCTGTCTAGACACACTAGATGAAACGTGTGTGCTCCTGGCCTTCATGAATTCAACTCAACATAAGTTTATCCAAGGTAAAAAAAAAACAAAAACCTTACTGCAGATGCCTGCATGGAACTGTGTTAACTCACCTTTCAACAAACCTCACTGTGGTCCCATTACAAAAGTGAGGACTGCAACCACCTAATAGACCTAATGCTGGGAATACACGTTTCGTTTTTGCCTTCGTTTTGTTCAGTAAACGAATCGAGTGTTGAAAACGTATGTGAAAATAGTCATAATCTCATTATAGTTTCGATTAATAGACCCCAAAAACGAACGACTAGTGATCGAACATGTTTGATATTATCTCTCTTTATCCATCTAATCGAGCCATTGGTAGGCTTGATGGCTGTTCAGATCGATTATATGTTCGTTTATGTTAGTCCGTCCCTGTAAAAAGGGATTTTCGTTTCGTTTCTTTGCAGCCTTCGATTATTGGAAAAACGAAACCATCAGAATCGAAAAAAAAAACGAAACCGTGGGTGGTGATATTAACCGTACGTTCGATTATTTCGGGAACGAAAAGGACAAAAGGCACAATCGAAACGAAGGCTAAAAAGAAGGCAAAAACGAAACGTGTATTCACAGCATTAGAGACAATTTGAAATCCATGCTCAGGATGCCAGATTTCTCAAGCTCTCCAGTGTGAATTGGATTAAAGTTTGAGTGGTAATGAAGTAGTTGTTGGTGATGATTGATAAGTCTTGTGTTCTGAACATATTAAACTTATATGGTTTAGAAATAGCGTGGATTCCTGTGAGCTTGGCATGTGGTGCAGAGGGTTAGAATGCTAATGTTCATAGACTACTTTTGAAGATACAGGTTCAAATCCCAGTGCTGGCATCAATTGATTTACCATGTGTTGTGTAGAGTCAGAGATAACATTAAAAAAAAAAACACTTTAGAGCTGATATCCAGTTGGTGAGCTGGTGCAGAGTGTTAGCACTTGTGTGATGTTCTAGCAGTGTGCTTGAGACTCTGGTTCTAGACTGGAGCACTTGATTTTAATTTGTGAAATCTTTGTGCGCTTGAAATATGATGGACGAGCTACAATGGTCAGGAGAAGGAGATAGCTCAGTGGTATGAGTATCTGACAGCAGTACTGAGAAGTCAGAGTTCAATCCTGATGGACGTTGCTGGAGATTCTGGCTCTGATCTTGTTGTCTCTTATTAAGCTGTCAAGCTGTTCTACTTGTGAAATATAATGGACGAGCACATCTAATCAGGAGGAGATAGCTCAGAGGTAAGGGTCTCTGACAGTGGTGCTGAGAAACCTGAGTTCAATCCTGGTGGAGATTCATGCTTTAGTCTTGTTATCTCTTTGTCAAGCTGTTCTACTTGTGAAATACGATGGACGAGCACATATAGTCAGGAGAAGGAGATAGCTCAGAGGTAAGGGGCTCTGACAGTAGTGCTGAGAAACCTGAGTTCAATCCTGGTGGAGATTCATGCTTTAGTATTGTTATCTTTTTGTCAAGCTGTTCTACTTGTGAAATATGATGGACGAGCACTTTTATCCAGGAGAAGGAGATAGCTCAGAGGTAAGGGTCTCTGACAGCAGTGCTGAGAAACCTGAGTTCAATCCTGGACTCTGACAGCTCTGCTGAGACGCCTGAGATCAACCCCTCTGAGTGAAGACCTTGTGGCCCATGGACAAGCCACCACAGCTCCTGAGTCCCAGGTACGAGAGGGGTGCCTGTAACGTATGTCAATGACACCAGATAGCTTGGGGCCTCTTCCCCTTACCCCATGTCTATGTGGTCTTTCCATCTGACAATATTTGGAGTGGGCTGTCTTGCTCAGGACAGCCCACTTTCATACTTAGTAAAATTTCCCCCAACTTTTTTTTTTTTTTTTTTTTCCTCCCCCACCACCTCTCTCCTTCCTACCACACAGGAAGGAAGCCCATCTAATAATGTACATTATTTCCTCCAATTTAAACTTGCCCTGTAAGGGGATTGAACTCAGGTCTCCAGCACACCAGGAGCACACCAGGTCAGCCCTCCAACCACCTGAGCCACTTGCTCTGGTCATGAACACTTCTCTTCGTCCATCATACTTAACATCTACAAACACTGCAGTATTCCCCATAGAGCAATCTGTATGTTATCAATCATATTCAAATGACTGCCCCTTATGCACACATACCTTTGTCCTAATTCCAATTGAAATAATGTATCCATGGTTCTAAATGCAACACTCGCTCAACGCAAAATGAACTCAAATTTCCCACAGATCAATTCTAAGGTTTTCTCCTGAGCCATTTCCATAATGGAAAGTTACATCTGTCCATTGTACTGTTTAAAAGACCCAGCTCAGAAAAGACCACCAAATAAATGTAGGCAGCTTTGAACCCATGTGAAAACAAAGGCAGGCCAAGCTTTCAGCTCCAAGCTACTGTATCTTCTCAAGAAAGAAGCACTCATACATTTTGGGAATCGTGGTCTCTTCTGGAAAAGAAGAGCTCATATCATATGGGTATATTGCAGTAGGGCTGTCCATGTCTGCAGACTAGTAATATAAACTATATCTGAGGTGGACACAAAGGAGGCAGTGAATAAGAATCATAGATCGCTCCAGTACAAGCTCATAACGCCCCTGTTTCTACCTTCAGTGATGAACTTTCCATTTTTCTATGCTGCACCACTTTTGCTTTTTGCTGGTTTCTTTGCAATCTTAAATTTCTTTGACCTGAAAAAAAATGTTTTTCCTTTCTCATGCTCCTTATAATGTAAGTGAAAACAGGAGTAAAGCTATTTTCACCATCTTAACACAAAAAATAACCTTGACATATGACAGTGACGCAAGTATTCTGTTGACCGAGTACTTTATTGAAGCACCTTTAGCAGCAGTCACAGGCTGTGGTCTAATTGGAGATTCACACACCTGGATTTGGGTATTTTCTGCCAATCTTCTCTGTAAATCCTCTCAAGCCCTGGAAGGTTGGATGTATAGTACAGGCAGGCACTCGGCTGCAAGTATTTTAAGATCGGTCTAAAGGTTTTAGATTGTGCAAAGTCTGGACTCTTCCATATGTTCCTGTTCTGTACCTGGGGTCACCAGGTTGGAAGGAGAACCTCTGGTGCAGTTTGAGGTCCAGAACTTTCTAGAGCAGGCTTCCATTATCATAAAACTCCAATTATGGAAATAAAAATGAAATCAATCTCCCCCCCAGTGAAGAACATCAGCTCTGTGCAGCAAATTGCTCATAATGAAATATGGGATTTGATGGGGTCACATCTGAGCACTGCTGTGGCTGCACTCAGATGTGACTCTATGGGGGTGTAGTTGTCTGTCCAGCTTTTGTACCCAGCGCTCACCAAGCACCCGCCTGATACAGGAGAGCAGCTGTCCATCTGAGGCCGGTTTTACACCTGGACTGTGCGTTTGTGGTGCGATGCCCCAGCCCCGGTACAGAGTGCTTCGACAGAGACATATGCATAGCGCCGTACCCGTCCCCCCTCACCATGCCACTCCCCCAGTTACATACTTTCAGCTGGATAGGAAGAACGTCACTGGAATTCCCGGGTTTTCCCATTGTTCAGCGCATGTGCCCCAGACCGCAAACACGTTTAACCTCCTTATCCCGAGTCAGTCTCGGGGCAGAAATCCGCAGCTCAGAGCGGTAAGCCCGTGCCTGAGTGGGTTTTATGCAGGAGCTGCTGTAGATCTAAAAATTGCACGGCTTCCAGACCCTAGATCCGAAAATAATCATAACCAGGGAGGTTAATATTTCTACATCACCCATTGACTTACATTACTTCTGCCTCTGCGTCATTGCAGAAGTCAGGTGGTAACGTTGACTTTGCAACAGCTCGAAGGCGGATTGGGCACTTCCAATGCAACATGGTAAGTGTGCTAGACCCCACTGCCTTGCATTACCAAAATAATGAACGTAAAACAGGGTACCGCAGGGTTTGCAGGCCAGGAGAGCTAAACCAGAACTTTGCAGGGCCTAAACTAAATTGAGAACTAATGTAGAACAGCCACCTTTGTAGAGATAATCTCTATGCATTTCTTTTTTCCACCTACCTATCTTCTGGCATTAGCAGAAATAACTGTTCCAGGTGCAGCCTTCCCATTCTATTGAAAGGACAACTGAAGTGAGAGGGATGTGGATGCTGCCATATTTATTTCCTTTAACCTCCCTGCTGTTCTGATTCCCGCGGCCGCAGATTTTTTTTTGCATAATTTTTTTTCTCTATCATGTAGCTAGCCTAGCGCTAGCTACATGATGCCCCCCTCCCTGCGGCGTTCCTTCCACCCCTCCAATCGCTGCCCGCGCGCTTGCCCATAAGGAAATCCCATTCTGAACGGGATTTCCTTTAGGGCTTCCCCCGTTGCCATGGCGATGATCGCGATGACGTCATGACATCAGCGGGAGTCCCGATCGTCCCGATCCACCCCTCAGCGCTGCCTGGCTCTGATTGGCCAGGCTGCGCACAGGGTCTCGGCAGGGATGGGGGGGCCTCTAACGCAGTGGGAAGCGGCGAATCGGCGGCGATCGCATTATACACGCAGCTAGCAAAGTGCTAGCTGCGTGCAACCAAAAAAAAAATTATGTAAATCAGCCCACCAGGGCCTGAGAGATCCTCCGCGGCGGGTTACCACGAGCTCAGCTCGGGATAACCGGCAAGGAGGTTAAAGCAATACCAGTTGCCTGGCTATCCTGCTGATCCTCTGCCTCTATTATACAAAGGCCTACAAAGTTAGGTGACCACCTCGGTTCTTTAGCTACAATAAGGTCTGGTACACTTTCAGTTCTGATTGGCCAATAGCTGACCAATTTTACCACTCATGTAGTATAAAGGTCAATAGATATTGAATACTATGAGCATATCGTGTAGGTATTCTCTCATTCCTACATGGAGGTTGTGAATTTGGTTAATGATTGGCAATTATAATTGAAAGTGTGTACCAGGCTTTAAAGGGAACCTTAACAGAGTGATATGGATGTTTCCTGATAAACAATACCAGTTGCCTGGCAGTCCAGCTGATCTCTGTGACTGCAATAGTGGCTGAATCACACCCTGAAACAAGCATACAGCTAATCCAGTCTGACTTCAGTCAGAGCACCTGATCTGCATGCTTGTTCAGGCACTGTGGCTAAAAGTATTAGAGACAGAGGATCAGAAGGTGATTCAGGCAACTGGTATTATTTTAAAAGGAAAAATCCATATCCTTCTCAGTTTAGGTTCCCTTTAAGCCATCCAAAGAGTACAGAGTGCATCTCTCTCTCTCTCTCTATTAATTTAATGGTGGACAGTATCTTTTAAGCCCTGCCCCTGCACATATTTGGGCATCCCCACTATTTTATTTCCAAATGTAGAGTGTGTACAGTTGAAAAGCCAGATTTATCATTTAACCAATCAGAGACTGCTCTTGTTCCCTCTGCAGCAGGCGCAGACCCATTTTTCCCGGATGCCAGCATGGTACCTCTTCCGCTTTCCATACAGGCATGTACTCACTGACGTGACGTAACATGGCTGCGTCACAGGGATAGCAACACCGCTGCTGCCAGGAACCATGGAAACCGGTCGGGCAGATTGAAGGAGCCAGGACCAAGCACTGGAGAGTCAATATATAAGGCAAGGAAATTCAGCCCTTGAAAAATAGCACTACACCATGTATAACAAAAATACAAAGGTTTATTTTATATCAATAGCACTAATACACATATTAAAAACATTTAAAATATGCAGATAGCACCATACCTATTCATCATATAAGTTGATCATATGCAAGTATATCATACATGTATAGCCTCCATGGTAAAATAATAATCTATATATCCAATGACCATCAAGATGTTCAATTTAGAACTATCCTGGGTCTGAACCCGGGTTCATGTATCAGAGCTATATAGTGTTACCAGACCAAAAAAATTGTGAACATTTAGAGACACAAAGTGAAAAAATGAAGAAGGGTTATTAAACCAAGTGAAAAAACATAATAATAGCATTGAATATGACCCTATAGTGTAGGGAAACTGAGTGAGACCAGACGTGATATATAGGTGAATCACATAGAAACAATAGCTGAGATACTTAGCCAGGCCAGCATGGGAGGATATGGAGGATGGTGCTGAAAGAAACCCCCGGTGGACTGCCCCACCGGTATCGCGGCCGTCACGCCACTTTTTCAAAGAGCGGGGGGATCCCCCCGCTCTTTGAAAAAGTGGCGTGACGGCCGCGATACCGGTGGGGCAGTCCACCGGGGGTTTCTTTCAGCACCATCCTCCATATCCTCCCATGCTGGCCTGGCTAAGTATCTCAGCTATTGTTTCTATGTGATTCACCTATATATCACGTCTGGTCTCACTCAGTTTCCCTACACTATAGGGTCATATTCAATGCTATTATTATGTTTTTTCACTTGGTTTAATAACCCTTCATTTTTTCACTTTGTGTCTCTAAATGTTCACAATTTTTTTGGTCTGGTAACACTATATAGCTCTGATACATGAACCCGGGTTCAGACCCAGGATAGTTCTAAATTGAACATCTTGATGGTCATTGGATATATAGATTATTATTTTACCATGGAGGCTATACATGTATGATATACTTGCATATGATCAACTTATATGATGAATAGGTATGGTGCTATCTTCATATTTTAAATGTTTTTAATATGTGTATTAGTGCTATTGATATAAAATAAACCTTTGTATTTTTGTTATATACATGGTGTAGTGCTATTTTTCAAGGGCTGAATTTCCTTGCCTTGTTTATTGTTAGTATACAGCCCAAGCACACATCAATTGGGTATGAGTGCAGATAAGTGTCGGAGAGTCAATATATGTTCCTACGTTGATCCACAGTATGACCCACTCTGCAAATATCAGCCCATATCAGGGAGAAGTGGCAGATGGGTGGCCAAATGGGCATGTAGGGTGGAGAGAAATGAGCCTTCATGGCGCTGTGCCCAGAGGCTGGCCCACCTACCACCTCTGCCTGGCCCTGACAGCACCCATAGTTCAAAAGAATGTGGTCTGTTCCATCACCATCAGAGTGTACTTACTGACTACAGAACTGGCATGAAGCAAAAGAGCCTTATCCTCAGATCTCCTCAGCAACATACTAAAGGATATGTTGTCGCAAACGATGCCTAAATTTCATAGCATTCCCACATGTATTAGGCATTGAGAGCCATAGATTGTATACTGCAGGCCAATTCATGATCGATTTTAGCATGAAAGCTCTCAGAAATCGGCCTTGTGACGTCAAATTAGCCGCCTCGCCATCCCGTGTATGTGGATTGCAGATAAATTATACTGCACCAGGTGGGCACTTTTTACATTAAGGGGGACAGCCCCAGGGGTTTTGTTGCTTGTCCTGATATCACTCAGGGTTACCACCACGCACCTGATCACCCACAATGGCCCAACATCTTGCAGCAAATGTCAGAGCTACACATGCGACCGATTACGGCCCAAAATTGGTCGCATCGCCGATCAGGAATGCTCTTAGTGGCACAGAATTTAAGCCAATTTGATAATTATTGAGTCAGAAGGTCGATCAGCCCGCCAAGTTGATAGATGTATGACCAACAGGCACCACATCACAACTAGTCCCCACATGACACACCGCCAGGACATGACAGCGTATTACAAGCTTGCAAATCCTGATGGTGTGTCACATGATGCTGCTGTAGCCATGGAGATCCTACACTGGAGGCGGCGATTAGGAGCGTTAACCCTCTTATCGCCACTGTGCAGAGAGGGAGGAGAGGAATCCAGCCACCCAGCGGCAAGATTGTTAGTGAGCAAGTGTGGTTCCCCATGATGCATCACTCCCAAATATGCAAGTTATCTCTTTTTACCCCTGAAGCCAGGCTTACATCCAGAACTGCTGTTGTATAGCAAGCCTATAGCTTATAGATGTTACAGAGCCACATCACTCCTACACGCAGGCAGCCTGTTTCTGACTTTCTGGTCCTCGTAAGTGTATGATATGGGTTAATATGGCTTTATGGTATCCGGCTGGGACCAGTACAACAGAATACCCAGAGAGCTGTCATGGGAAACAATTGCTTCCTTAGGCTAGTTACACACTGGGACGTTGCGTTATAGTGGACGTTATGGTCGCATAACGTCCCCTAACGCAACGCCTGCCGGTGTTGGTAGAGGACGTTGAGTTTCCGCATTAGGGCAGTGAGAGTGGCGCCGATTGGCCGGCAGGACCACGTGATGCGGAGTGAAACACTCCGCATCACGTGGTACCGCCAGCCAATCAGCGGCCACCAGTGCAGTGCATATTGAGTAGCCATGTGCGCGGCTACGTAGCGGTCTCTCCCCGCCTCCTCTCCGCCCCAACACTGAGCATGTGCAAACAGTCTAACGCGGCTTAAGCCGCTGGAACGCTATAGTATGCTGCATGTTCTGAAGAACGTGCAACGTTACATGTAACGCAACGTGGGCAGTGTGAACAGCCCCATTGACTTTGTATTGCTGTGAGTTGGGGAGCGTTACAGGCTGCACTAACGTGCGCCTGTAACGTCCCTGTGTGGAAGCAGCCTTAAAGTGAACCAGAGACAAAAGCACCCTTGTGTATTTTACCATATATATCAGTGGGAACATTAGAGAAAACACCTACCCTGCTCTCGGTTTCCTCATTCACTGCTCAGCCTGCTTATGTTATCAGCCCTGATAAAATCCCTGACTGAGCATTCAGTCTGGCTTTGCTCAGGAATCATTATAGCAGAGTCTGTCTTCTCTGATGTCTTTTCAAGTCCAAGCCTGCCCCCTTCCGGCTCTGCTTTCCTGTTCTGTATATTTGCAGCATCACAGAGAGAGCTGTGATGAGATGGGAGGAGCTGCTAATGTAAGGGTATACAGAAATTTTTTTTTTTTTAATCAGTATTTGTTAGCCATAAGAGGTTTTTAGAAATGGCAATTTCATTTTGCACACAGCCCACTAAATAATATGCTTTTCTGATTAACTTTGTTTTGCGTGGAGTTTTAGTAAAAAAAACAAACAAAAAAACAGCACACCAGAGAGGCGAAAATACCAGGTATAGTATTTATTTTGTAAAATCTATCGGGGGATAGGTTATTTTTGTGCCAAAGCGTTAACTTCTGTTTTAAAGGAAACCAGAGCTTAATTAGGATGGCTTTTTGGGCTTTTCTAGCCCCTTATACTTTCCTAATGGTTCTGGGTCACCCTTAGCTCTCTGGGTATTTGGTGAAACATCTCCTGTGAGATGGGAAAATGTTAGAAATCAGGGCCTATGTGCGAGACAGTGCCAGTTAGCCTCCTCAGAGGAGGGTTTGGTAGGTGTAGTGACAAAGATGTAACAATAGGGGGTGGAGTTTCTACAGCAACAGGGGAGCCAACCACTTGCCTTTCCTCCTGATATAGGGGCCACCCTTCCAGATCAGGTGTTGTGACCACAGTTCTGGGTGGAGCAGACCTTTACCATGTGTTTAAAGGAGTTATCAAGGCTAATTTTAAGAAACTAAGTGCTACTTACCCAGGGCTTCCTCCAGCCCCAATCTCCCAGCATGTCCCTCGCCGCAGCTCTGCCATCAGCTGTTCGCCGGCACTTGCCTCCCGGTCCCCGGCGATGACGTCAGGTCGACCTCCAGGTACTGCGCCTGACCGGAGCGGTCCGCTGTAGTCCACGTGGCGGTGATTGACAGGCGCAGTACAGGCCGACCTCATCGACGGGGACCGGGAGGCAGCGGCGGCAAACGGCTGACGGCAGAGCTGCGGCAAGGGACATGGTGGGAGATTGGGGCTGGAGGAAGCCCCGGGTAAGTAGCACTTATTTTCTTAAAATTAAGAACACAAGCACTGGTCCGCACGACAGCCGGTGCCCCAGGTCTCTCTCAGAGTACATTTGAAATCGGCGCCGGTAGACTTGGGCGCAGGATACAGCGCTATATGGCTGATCCTGCTTCTGCACAAGTCCGGGCCGTGTTAATTACTATTCCCCCTCCAGGCCGCCATGGATGGTAGGGAATGATATAATTCGGCTTCCAGTGATTGCTGGAGGCCGAATTATTGTGATTTTTAAGCAACCTCGGCTCCGTCTTCTGATGGCGCTGACATTACTCACTGAGCGCCGCTATAGACTGATTCGTATTATAGTCTATGGCAGCGCTGGCTGCGCCCAAATCTAGCAGCGCCGAAAAGCACTGCTCCGCTCTCTCACTGGCTGAGGCCCCCAAACCACCATGCGATACCTAGAGGGAGGTGTGGGCAAGCCCTGGACCTCTCACCTCCAGGGAACTCACCCCCACCACCTCTAAACTGAATGCTAACTGCAATTCCTGCTAGATTTGGTACAGCAGGCAAAAGGGTGTATAACGGTACACCTGATTGGCTGACTGGCGTCTGCTGACCAGATAAAGGCAGGAGATTGCTCCAGCTGGGAGTTAGCAATTGTGTTTGTTGCAGTTAGCATTCAGCTTAGAGGCGGTGGGGGTGAGTTCCCTGGAGGTGAGTGGTCCAGGGCATGCCCACACTTCCCTCTAGGTATCGCATGGTGGTTTGGGGGCCCCAGCCAGTGAGAGAGACCTGGGGCTTCCGGCTGTCTTGCGGACCAGTGTTTGTGATTTTAAAATTTCTTTTTTGCAGCTTCCAGGATGCGGTTGACAGGTGAGTGGTTAGGGAGGGGATCGTGTGGGAGATGTCCCTGTAAAACGATGCAATCTATGATTGCATCCAACCGAAGCCTCCCACCTGAATACTAATTTATTGCAACAAACACAATTGCTAACTCCCAGCTAAAGCAATCTCCTGCCTTTATCTGGTCAGCCGACGCCAGTCAGCCAATCAGGTGTAGAGTTATACACCCTTTGCCTGCTGTACCAAATCTAGAAGGAATTGCATAAATTAGTATTCAGGTGGGAGACTTCAGTTGGATGCAATCATAGATTGCATCGTTTTACAGGGACATCTCCCACACGATCCCCTCCCTAACCACTCACCTGTCAACCGCATCCTGGAAGCTGCAAAAAATAAATTTAAAATCACAAACACTGGTCCGCAAGACAGCCGGAAGCCCCAGGTCTCTCACACTGGCTGGGGCCCCCAAACCACCATGCGACACCTAGAGGGAAGTGTGGGCATGCCCTGGACCACTCACCTCCAGGGAACTCACCCCCACCGCCTCTAAACTGAATGCCAACTGCAACAAACACAATTGCTAACTCCCAGCTAAAGCAGTTAGCATTCAGTTTAGAGGTGGGGGGGGGGGGGGGGGGGCGAGTTCCCTGGAGGTGAGAGGTCCAGGGCTTGCCCACACTTCCCTCTAGGTTTCTTAAAATTAGCCTGATAACTCCTTTAAAGTGGACCTGATCTCTTGCACAGGACACAAGGAAAACACACAAATGCACCCTGTATGTATTTAGAGAGAAGAGCCTGTCTAATTTCCCCTCATCTAAGTATTCACAAGTGTAATTTGAGCTCTCGGCTGCATCAGCACATAAATTCCTCAGTCTCAGCAGACAGAGCTAATATGTAAACACAGGATGTTAACCCTTTTTCTGCTTCCATGAAACCAAGTAGACAAAGCTTACAGAACTCCTACAATAAATTTGCAGTGTAAAAAAGAAATGTTTTTCTTTAAAAGGTTATTATGCTGTTGCTTATATTTTAGAGCAGAGATGAAGTTCTGAGTTCAGGTCCGCTTTATAGCAACCTGAGCACATCTATAAAACTATTTAAAATGAACCTCCCCTAAGGGAATTCCGTAACGGACGGTGGCTTTGTTGTGGGGCAGCTGTAACAACGTACCCACGGAGATGCTCAGTAACCCTTGTCTGCATCTTGCAGCTGTCATGGCTGCACCGGCTGCACTACAAAGTTGCCGCGAGTACAGCGCATTCCCAGCTGCTGGTGTATGCCGAGATGTGGTGTTCCTGGCCGTGCTGCATGCTGGGATATGAGCATGCCTGGTCCCCTTGTGCATGTCGGGAGATGTAGGTACACTGAAGACTACATCTCCTGGCCGGGAAATAGAATGACTACATCTCCAAGCATGCACTAGGGGGCCGGGCACTCTGCTCCTGACATACAGTAGGGTCCGGCAACACGCTCTGCTCACAGCAACTTTGAAGTGCAGCTGTGACAGCTGCAAGATGGATGCTTTCGAGGAGATGAGGGCTACGGGGCAGCCCTCGTAGGTAAAATAGAATCATTTGACCACCATAGGTTGTGTTGCTTTTATGGACCAGAGCAATTTTCACATTTCAGCACTCCTTCCATTCATACGCCAATCACTAAACTGAGAAGCATATGGATTTTTCCTCTTAAAATAATACCAGTTGCCTGACTCTCCTCTAATACTTTTAGCCACAGCCCCTCAACAAGCATGCAGATCAGGTGCTCTGACTCAAGTCAGACTGCATTAGCTGCATACTTGTTTCGGGTGTGTGATTCAGCCACTACTTTGGTCAATGAGATCAGCAGGACTGCCAAGCAACTGGTATTGTTTAAAAGGAAACATCCATATCCCTCTCAGTTAAGGTTCCCTTTAACCTCCCTGGCGGTAAGCTGCGCAGGGGGATTTCTCAGGCCCTGCTGGGCTGATTTTGATAATTTTTTTTTTGCAGTACGCAGCTAGCACTTTGCTAGCTGCGTGTGCCACCGATCTGCGCCAATTGCCCGCCGCTCCGTGCCGCCCCCCCCCCCAGACCCCATGTGGCACTGATTGGCCAGGCAGCGCTGAGGGGTAGATCGGGTTTCCCAATGACGTCACAAAGTCATGCTGCTCGTCGCCATGGCGACGGGGGAAGCCCTCCAGGAAATCCCGTTCTTTGAACGGGATTTCCTGATCGGAGATCGCCAGAGGCGATCGAAGAGGGCGGGGGGATGCCGCTGCACAGTGGCTATCATGTAGCGAGCCCTGGGCTCACTACATGTTTTAAAAAACAAAACAAAACAACTGCTCTGCTGCCCCCTGGTGGTTTTTAATAGACCGCCAGGGGCGTTAATCACTGCTTATCACACCTAAATCATCTATAGGCCTCTTGCACACTACATGCGATTCCATTTTTTTTTTTTAACACGATCCAATTTTTGATTCTGATTTAAAAAAACAAAAACAAAAAAAAAAACGGAATTGCATGTAGCGTGCAAGAGGGCTTCCATTTTTATTTATTTATTTTGCCCTAAACTGAGCTTTTTGTAGGCGATTTTTAACCCCTATAGTTTTAACCTTTTCGCAGCTAAATAAAGTAAAAAAACAAACAGTAAAAAAACAAACAAAACAAAAAAAACGGAATTTGTCTGCAGGGCCGATTTTTTTTCCTGCCACTGGGGAATATGAATGATCAATGATATGCAAATACTTCCAAGTGTATGCAAATTTTCATGCAAATATATGGAGTTTGAAACTGGACCAATTCATTTAAACCTGGGTGGAACATAATTGGTCCATTTTTAAGATGCATATAAATTTACATACATTTGTACTATAAACTGAAGCACAGTAAGACCCCCTTTATCCAGAAATCCATTAACCAGAAGTCTCCAGCAACCGGAAAATTCTGCCCTCGCAGGATGCATACATCTATCTACTTTTACACTTCTTTATACAGTAACTAGTAGACCCAGCCCGTTTAAAAACGGGCTCTAGGTCTACGGCTGCCGACGCCAGTGCGCATGCACGCACACAACCGCGCGTGCCCGCACCCACCCACCTTGCTCGCCCACTTCGCTCGCCCGTCCAGCTCCCTGGTCCCAGCTGTCCGTTAATCCTGGGACACAGGGACAAAACTGCTGGACGCAGCGACCGTTAGCTTTTATTAGGTAGGATAAAGCTCTGTTACATTACGTTAAGTCTGTACTTAGTCTTAATTTGTTTTTAATTACTGGATTTCAACATTAATACAGAGTTTGGGCTGGTGCACACCAGAGTGGTTCTGAAGAGTTTTTTAAAACGCTTGCAGGGGGAAAACCGCTTGGCTAATGGAAGTGAATGGGATGGTGCACACCAGAGCGGTTCGTTTTTTCCACAAACTCAAACTCCTATCCTGCAGCATTTTTTTAAATTCTGAGGCGTTTCTGCCTCAATGTTAAAGTATAGGAAAGTGGAAAACTGCTCTGAAAAACGCTAGATCAGAGCGGTTTTCCAGACGTTTTTCTTACAGAAACTGTTCAGTAGCAGCTTTTACTGTAACAATATTTGTAATCTGCTACACAAAAAACGTTACTCTCTAAACATGCTTGGAATCGCTCTGAAATCTGCTTCAAAAACCTCTATTGTTTTGCGGATCTGGTAGAGGTTTTTGGTGTGCGCTGGGACTTCTACAGCCTGGCAGGGTATGCAGAGCGGCGCAGGGAGCTTTTAGTTGCAGCATTGAGACTATCCACTGAGCCCCGATCACATGTAATAACCAGTGCTCGGAAGTCAGAAGAGGATGCCAGGAGTGCAGTCCCGTAGGAAAAGGCTAAAGCACACCTGACCCTAAGCAAAGCTGCCTAAGGTAAGCACAGATGTATGCTGGATCCATATACCTGTGTGTAGTCCGTTCCTCTCCTCATACCCCCTGGCACCCGTGATCAAGCTTTTGAAAAATGGACTTTAGCTTACAGTCACATTTAGGACAGGAAGAGGCAGGCTTGATGCAATGTACCCTCCCATTCCCTCTTCCCAGCCCCATTCACTCCCCTTAGAGACTCTGAAGTCTCGTTTTTTAAAGAGGATCTGTAACGTCAAAAAATCCCCTGGGGGGTACTCACCTCGGGTGGGGGAAGCCTCCGGATCCTAATGAGGCTTCCCACGCCGTCCTCAGTCCCTCAGGGGTCTCACTGCAGCCCTCCAAGAATAATGACGTCAATATTTGCCTTCCTGGCTCCTGCGCAGGCGCTCTGACGGCTGTCGGCTCCGAACTACACGGAAATACCTGATCGCCGTCGGGTCTGCTCTACTGCGCAGGCGCAAGTTTCCGGCGCCTGCGCAGTAGAGCGGACCCGACTGAGATCGGGTATTTCCGTGTAGTTCGGAGCCGAGAGCTGCAACAGCGCCCCCACTGGAGCCTGCAAAGGTAAATATTGAACTGACAGTCGGGTCTGTCGCCGGCTGTTCGGAGGGCTGCAGCGAGACCCCCGTGGGACAGAGGATGGCGTGGGAAGCCTCATTAGGATCAGGAGGCTTCCCCCACCCGAGGTGAGTACCCCCCAGGGGATCTTTTTGACGTTACAGAGTCTCTTTAACTGCTTTTCTCATATAATCCTCTTCAGCATGAATGCCCCACTTGAATCGCCACATCCCCGCTGCAGATGGGTGATTTATTAGTGTGAAATAGCCCTGCAAAGCTCCCGGGATCGCAGGGCTTTACTTCCTTGAAGAGGCAGAGTTTTATGCTGTAGCTCTGCCACCTCCACAATCAATCTCTGCGGATCGCCGCCTCTTAGTCTTTTTCACTGAGAGGGACGGGGAGGAGGCGGAGATTGATTGCAGAAAGGGGTGGAGATTCGTGGAGATTGATTGGTGAGAGGCAGAGCTAGAGCTCAAAGCTCTGCCTCTCTAGGGCAGCACAATCTGCAGCCTGCAAAGTCGTGGAACTTTGCAGGTCGTTTTCTCACTAATAAATCACCCAGGATTATAGGAGAAAAGCAGTTAAAAAACTACTTCAGAGTCTCTTTAAGAGGAGGAAATGGAAGGGTGTTAGGTGGAAACATCGCAGCAAGTTTGTCTCTTCCTGTCTGAAAATTTGACTTTATCCAAAAGCCAAAAATTTCAAGGCATTCTTTCAGGGACCAGGGGGAATGAGGAGAACAATGTCTACCGTGAACAGACCTCTGTGCTTACCTTGGGTAGCTTCACCTTGGGTCAGGTAGCCCAAAGCGTGGTTTTTTTTGTAGACTGGGGAAGGGAAAGGACCTGACAGCTTCCCACCAATTTCTGCCTCTCAATATCACAGGAAGTGGGGATTCTCTCAAAAAAGAGACACAGATAGCAACTAAACTTTTCCCACACTACTAAAAATGTAATTCCTGGAGTAAATTCCAGAGTTAATGACGCAACAGGAAGCCTCTCCAATAAAGGCGGGAGAGATGTAGAAAACAACAAGCAGTATTCGTACACACTACTCATTTCAGTGATGGTGAAGACCGATTGAGTGGTTATGTAACATACCATTTATTAAGACTTCTCACTCCATAAAAATGACATTAATAAAGTGCTTTGTGTCACAAAGAGTGATTATGGGCACACTAACCTGTGGCACCAACCCAACACAGTCTACACAGGTTGGCTGCACAGCACAGGCAACCTTTGGTAATTGTTAGAAACCACTATGTCCACCAGGGGTGTCCATCCAGAACAAATTGTCGCTTCATTAGTGGTGAGAGAGAGAGTACCGTCCATTAACGGAAAATCATTCCGGCGCTGATTCACCAAAGTCAGCACCTTCTTACCACAGTTACATTGTCCATTATGGCACATAACAGACTGTTGAGAGATAACCAAGACCAATCTTCTGGGCAGCCTTGGCTAAGGGGAAGACGTGGGACCAGAAGCCACTTATTAGTTAATTCCTTGATGTTCTGAAAACCAATCGGCACAGTTTGTCACATGGTGATCTTCCTCTTAGCTGAGGCCACCTTAAAGGAACGCTTGGTTACACCTGTCCACAATCTGACCATGCTGCTTGGGTCTCTGATCCACAGTTTAAGTCCAGAAAAAAACAGTTATCCATCTGAGGAACCAGCCCCTTCAGGAGTAGTAGTGTCCACCCATGTTTTGTATATTTGGTCATTCAGATCTGTTTCATAGCAGCAGATAATCCCCCAGCCAGGAAACGCTTTTGGCACATATGGGGCGGATGCTGGATCAGCTTGGCAAGCTCTGCAGAACATCATGATAATGGGAAACATTGAGGATTGACCACTTGGCTTTCGTTGGGTCCTCAAAGATTACTGCAGGTCCTCATTTGTGTAAACAGACCCAGACCACACCTGCTTGTCTACATCATTTCGTACCAAGTTCACAGCCCAAACTCTTCGCTGTATGCACAGAGCCATGACACAGGCAAAACAACGGAACTTCCCACGGCCGCAGTGATGCAACCCACAGTCTACAGTTCTGCCTGGAATCTCTGCTACCTTAACCGTCCATCAGTTCTGACAGCCCCCATCTCAGACTTTGGGTCTGGTGACAAGGAACTCCAGTGTGTGTCAGAGCAAAGGGGAAGAGACAGGCAGTATGTGGAAGGGGTCTTGGTGCAGATGCCCCCGATAGACCAGAAGCCGCTTAAACTATTGTCTGTCCAACTCTCCAGATCTTTTCCCAGCAGCTCAGTCTTCTGGTCGGCTTCATCTTCTGCTGCAAAGCGAGGTGGTAAACTCAGGATTCCACTCAGTGCCTGGAAGCTCTGCTCCATATACTGACCTCGAGATGGACCTGCGTGTAGCCACCGGTCACCTGGTGAGAAAAACAAAGAGAAAACATACTTTGTAACTTTCTTCTACTAAATCTTACACAAACATGAAGTTGACAAGTTCTACAGACAAGCATGCTGATCATCACCTGATCACTTATGACTGGATGGGGCAATGATCAGCTCTGTCCAGGCATCGCTCATCGCCATATGAAGACATGTACAGGCATGAGAGTGATAGTGAGAGTTATAGTCACCTGTCTGAAGGTGTTCTCCATATCTATTGCAGTATGTGACATCACAAGTCAGCATTACTCTGCCTCGATATGGCAGACCTCCCATAAATACCTGTACTAAATGCAGAGTAAAAGCAGAGCCAAGCGACGCAAAATTGTCCTCAAAAATCCAAAGTAAAGACGACCTTTGGACAACAGAGTATCTCAGTCTCGTGCCTGTATGCGCCTCCAACATGTGCCATCATATGATGAGTGGTGGTATTCTTCAAAAGGGTAAACGGAGTTAACAGTATGTGGGCCTGAAGTAAAAGAAACCTAGACCTCTTCTAGGTCTCATAAGTTTGCACAAAGCAGGAAGTCATTTTTATTTCTTTCCCGCAGAGTTGTGAGGCTTTCCCAATTTTGGTAAAGTACTTATTCCCATCAAATGCAGCAAAGTAGCATTCAGGCATGGGCTCATGAGTCCGTAAGGACTCAAATTCGCGATTTAAATGAGGCTTAATTGACTCAGGTGTGCGGCTGGGAGAGAGGGGGTAACTTACCCATAAGTCCGCTGTCTTCTATGCGTTTCAAACAACTTGAAGGAGGAAGTGCGCGTAGTGAGTCTTGCAACGCGTCCAATAGGACACATGCAAAGTTTGTGCCGCACACCTGAGGTAATTAAGCCTCATTTAAATCACGAATTCGAGTGCTTACGGACTTGTGAGCCCATCACTAGTAGTATTAGGGTGCCTGTGTTAAAGGGACTCCGAGCTCAAAATAAAAACAAAATCAGTACTCACCTGGGGCTTTCTGCAGCCCAGTGTAGGTCGGGAGGTCCCTCCATCTGGCTCTTCTCCCAGGCCTTTGCTAAGAAATGGCTCCCTGGCAGCTCCCGGCAACACTGGGCCCAAGTGTCGGGCTCTTCTTCCTGAAACGTCACGTCTGTCGTCACCATGCCAGCCGCCTCGCGTCATCACGGTAGCCGGCGTGACAGTACTGCGCATGCGCCGTACTGTCACGCCGGCTGCTGTGATGAAAACATACGTGACGTTTCAGGAGGAGGAGCCCGACACTCGGGCCCAGTGTCGCCGGGAGCAATTTCTGAGCGAAGGCCTGGGAGAAGAGCCAGATGGACGCCGTGGGACCTCCCGACTTACACTGGGCTGCAGAAAGCAGTGCTGGGCGTAATGGAAAAAGCTACGCTTACGGATCATTACGAGTAATTTTACGCTATTACGCATTACGGAATCACGCTTACGGCGTAGACATTCAATTTCGGTACATGTCTAATTACGCATAGCCCTTACGCAATTACGCGTAAGAATACCGTAATTCAGGTTGTTACGCGTAAAATCCTACTAGCAATTAATGCGTAAGGTCATGCTGCCAAGCGGAAAAGTTGACGCATGGATCAATGTTAGGTAGCCGCCGACTTTAAGGGTTAATAGCAAAGCCCCCTTAATTGCTTAGAGCCTCAAATTTGGAGAATATATTAAGGAGATCAGAAGGAATAAGAGGAAAAAAATGTTTTTCAAAAAGACCTTATAGTTTTTGAGAAAATTGATGTTAAAGTTTCAAAGGAAAAATATATACATTTAAAAACCCGCCGACTTTAACGGTTAATAGCAAAGCCTGCTTAAAATTTAGGAACACCAAATTCACAGGGTATATTAAGGGGATCAGTGGGAATAAGAGGAAAATTTTTTTTTTCAAAAAGACTTTATAGTTTTTGAGAAAATCGATTTTTAAGTTTCAAGGGCAAAAATGTCTTTTAAATGCGGAAAATGTCAGTTTTTTTTGCACAGGTAACAATAGTGTTTTATTTTCATAGATTCCCCCAAGTGGGAAGAGTTTTACTTACTTCGTTCTGAGTGTGGGAAATATTAAAAAAAAACGACGTGGGGTCCCCCCCCTCCCAGACCCAGTTTTTTTTGCACAGGTGACTTAGCGTCCTGAACGGAACACAGAGCTCTGAGCTATATAGCTCAGAGCTCTCTAAAGCATCTTTGTATTTGGGCTCCAAGGAGCCCCATTGGTCCTTAGCAGACCAATGGGGTTCCTTTAAATCAGAAGGAACCCCATTGGTCTGCTAAGGACCAATGGGGCTCCTTGGAGCCCAAATACAAAGATGCTTTAGAGAGCTCTGTCGGGTGCAGGACGCTAAGTCCCCGCCGGCTCTCGCTGCTCTCCCCGCCTCTCCCACATGTCACCTATATACATGCTGGCACCCATGGGTGCCAGCATGTATATGGGTGACAGGTGTGGGCGGAGTGGACGGCGGGAGCCGGCGGGGACTTAGCGTTAGTGTATGCGGCGGCCGGCGGGTGAGCGGCGAGTGACGTCGGGTGCGGTGGAGTTACAAAGTAACAAAGTTGTTACATTGTAACAACTTTGTTACATTGTAACTGATTAGTATATTTCAGAGGATATTGCGTGGGAACTGGCTTTTAAAGGGACAGGTAAGTATTAATGGTTAATTAAGAATATTAAAGGACTTTTTTCGTGGTTATGTTTTTTGTTCAATTAAAATACTTTTTCTATGTGTTTGTGTGTTTATTTACTTTTAACTCTTAAAGGAAATGGGTAAGGGGTACAAGTACCTCTATACTCATTTCTCCTGGGAGGGGGGGTGGGCATCTGGGGGACCCCTTTTTAAAGGGGACTCCCAGATGCCACCATGAACCCCCCCCCCAGGAAATCGCGGCCTCCACCTCCACCGCCCATCGGAGGTGGAGAAGAGCCCCTTGTCCTTGGATTGGACAAGGGCTCGGAGGGGGAGGGGAAAGCTTGGCTGCCCCTCCCCTTCCGAGACCCCCCAATCCATGGACCATGCGGGCTGGTATAGTCAGGGTGCGGAGCCCCACGCGGCCGGTGCTCCGCATTCTGGCTATCCCAGTCTGCATGGGGGACAAGGGGTTAAAGAGGTCTGGGAGGGGGGACCCCACGTCGTTTTTTTTTAATATTTCCCACACTCAGAACGAAGTAAGTAAAACTCTTCCCACTTGGGGGGAATCTATGAAAATAAAACACTATTGTTACCTGTGCAAAAAAAACTGACATTTTCCGCATTTAAAAGACATTTTTGCCCTTGAAACTTAAAAATCGATTTTCTCAAAAACTATAAGGTCTTTTTGAAAAAAAAATTTTTCCTCTTATTCCTTCTGATCTCCTTAAGATATTCTCCAAATTTGAGGCTCTAAGCACTTAAGGGGGCTTTGCTATTAACCCTTAAAGTCGGCGGCTTTTTTATATTATACGGGAGCATAATATTACGCGATTACGGCAGACTGTGTCATTTCAATGGGAGTTTACTGTCTTATGCGTAATTTGTTACGCGTAATAACGTAACCTACGGTCTACGCGTAATTAATTACGCGTAATACCGTAACCTTACACGTAACGCTTACGGTGCATTTGTAGTGAATTACGATGCGTAATTACGCTAATGCGTAATTTCGGCCCAGCACTGGCAGAAAGCTCCAGGTGAGTACCGATTTCGTTTTTATTTTGAGCTCAGAGTCTCTTTAAGGAAAAGTGCCTTTTGCAAATATACAGTACAATGCCTTTATAGTAACGCCTAGGGACCAGGAAAAGTAGTTTACTACATCAGAATTGGTCATACAGACAGTTGCTAGGACTTGAGGACTGGGTTTACTATAGCCAGAGGTTTACCATATCAATCAGTTTCATAGAACACAATTCTACTGCAAGGCTAAGCATTCTTTTATTGATATTTGAATGATGTCACAAGGTCACGTGGCCCCATCTGTCTCCCTCACCCTTGCCCCAGAAGCTTACAGTTATGTTCCCGCAGAATGAGTCCAGGCTACTGAAGCCCATTCAGATGTGCTAATGCGCAGGCACAAGCCACCTGCACAGATGGGCTTTGTGGGTTCCCAGCGCTGGAATGGTGAGGAGGAGGAGGAGGAGGAGGAGGAGGAGGAGGAGGAGGAGGAGGAGGAGGAGGAGGAGGAGGAGGAGGAGGAGGAAGAGGAGGAAAGCCTCTAGCTTATTGATTTGCATTTCAGGTTTCATCCCTAATAAACAATACACTTTAAAAACGATTCATTCCATTTAAAACAAAAAAAAAACAAAAAAATCCAACTCTACTATTCAATACATTTTTCACTTTTGTTTCATAACCATCACAAGCGATCATTTGTGACTTGAGGCCTGGAACCCACAAGAGCAATTTTAGGGAGAGCTTTAATCGCAAGCGATATCCCTAAGGACTGGTTCACACTTGGTGATTCTTCAGCGATCAGAAAAGCGCTGCTACTAATGTATCCCTATGGATACCTTTACACTGCAGCGGTTGCGATTTCAATCAATCTCAAATGCGCTGCATGCAGCGTTTCAGGAGCGATTGCGTTGTGATTTTCATTCTATTGAACGGGACTCACAAGCACAAATTACGCTTGAACCACAAGATTTTGTTTAAAATCGCGATCGCGGCTAGCGGCGCTCCAAGCGTCGAGTGTGAACTAGCCCTTAAATGCTCTGCCAATGTAAATAAATGTAAAAAATTCCACAGTAGCGATTAACAAAATCATACAGCATATTGTGAGCGTTTGTACTTCAATGTAAAGTATATAAGCGCTGGCAAATCGCTCATGAATCGCTACACATAGCAAATTGAGTGCCATTTGAAATTAATGCAAACTGCTACACAATCGCTCCTGAAAACCGCTCATGAAATCGCTTACAAACCGCTAATTAAAAACGCTAGCGATTTGTAGTGGGTTCCAGGCTTCACAGTTGGCTATCGAGTAGATGCAATCATTCTGTTGTACATGTGCAACATTCTATATGGCTAGACTAGTGCAGTGCTCTGCATTCATCAGTAGCAATGTTCAATGAGATCTAAAGAATTCTGAGTTGAAGCAGGATTATGCAAATTATATATGTAAATTTATGCATGTTGAAAATGGACCAGTCAAACACCACCATTTAATTAGGTTGGTAATTTTCAAGCTGCATACACTTACATACAGAATTTGTATAATCCTGCATCAACTCTGAATTATTTGCATCTCATTAACCGTCCATAGCCATCAGATTGGATGTCTCCTGGCACACAGCGGGCATCTACTCTCACCTTTCTGCAGCGGTTCCTTGTTCCTATAGGTCAGAGGCATCACAAGGAATTTCACCTCCGCCAGCAGCTCCCAGAAGTGCAGCAAGCGGACGGTCCAGACGCCGGGGCGCAGCGGGCGTGACAGCGGAGGCTTGTATTGTGTGAAATCCGTGTCAGAGTCCACAGCGATGTCATAGGAAGCTGCTATGATGTACGTTGGATCAATCCAGACCACAGTCACTGTGGTATTCAGTCCGTGAGTCCATTTCTGAACCGCCACGGGCTCATCCATAGGACCGATCAGCCCTCCGAAATTACGAAAGATCCTCTCCTTGGGGTCCCATTCAGTGCCCACCTAGAAAACAGTCACAGCTATGAGAGCTTTGCAGTCACCATCATAAGGAAATCTTTTACTAAAACTCATGACCATTTCTTTCTCGGAGCATCTATGTAAACCTGCATACTTTCATAAGTCATATATATTAGCTGCAGCCTAATGCTACGTACACACATGCGACAACGATCGTTCGTTGTCAATGACGAACGATCTTTTAATTGACGAAAGAACGACCGAAGTAAAGTTAGTTGTAAAAAGTGTGTAACGATCACATCGTTAGAACGAACGTTACACCACGTAAAAGCACTTAATGCGCCTGCGCATAAAATTGTAAAGTTCCTTGGAGAAAAAGAGAAATGCGCATGTCCAGCCTGGTACGAACGATCGTTTCCAACGATGTACCACTTTTGCTAACGATCGTCGGTGGTAAAAATCCGCCAAGACAGAACTTTGTTTTGTAGCGATTTGCCTCGTTCGTCGTTTGCCTTAATAGTCGTTGGTTCGTTTTTTGTAACGATCGTCGTTGGTAAAGATCGGGGAACGATCGTTACAAACGACTATAGTCGCATGTGTGTACGCACCTTTAGGGTCCTTTTACACTTAATCAGTTGGTACGCGTTTTTTTCCCCTCAATAGCAGTGCATTGTGAAAGAGATTTCAGTTAAAATGTGTATAGTGTGAACTCAGCCATCTGAAAACATGGGCATTACTTTGAAAATCAGTTGTCCGTTCAGAGAACAGAAAGGAGCAAGATCAGAAAGGAAAACTCTCAAACCCCTGCCCAGCCCACAGCAGCCAGGACAAGGGGAGCAGACAATACAAAACAACTTGTGAAGAATTCTTGCTGTAAGAAAGTCCACTCAGCATCATGGAACAGAATGGACAAATGATATGTGCTGACACTGCAGAGCGACCTGTTGGGCTCCGTTGTGACATGACGCCAATGCAATACTCCCAACAGCCCACTAGCTTGGCTTTCGCTTTGCTCCAGAGTGCCGTTCAATGCCAGATGTGCAGGGGTGGGCTTTACAGTCCAGAAGGACTCAAATTCAGAATTTCAAATGAAGTTTAATGACTTCAGGTGTGACCACAGGCAGCGGGGTGTTAACTTACCCAGAAGTCTTTGGGCACGTCTGCGGTCCATTACGCATCTTAGGTGTAATGAAAGCCGTGTTCCATGACTCACTACCGCACTTCCTCCTTCCAGCTTGAAATAGGAAGCGCGATAGTGAGTCATGGAACACCTATGACGAGTAATGGAATGCAGATGTCCCCTAAGACTTCTGGGTAAGTTAACCCTCTGCTGCCTGTGGTCACACCTGAAGTCATTAAACTTCATTTGAAATTCCGAAATCGAGTCCTTTTGGACTCTAAAGCCCACCCCTGCACCGGATCACCTGTTCAATGCCAGATGTGTTCATTAGTACCGGATCACCTGTTCAATGCCAGATGTGTTTGGTAGTACTGGATCACCTGTTCAATGCCAGATGTGCTCTGCAATAACGGATCACCCGTTCAATGCCAGATGTGCTCGGTAGTACTGGGTCACCCGTTCAATGCCAGATGTCTTATATAGTCTTACAGGATATACAGTATAAGACTGTAAGACATATGTCTGACCACAAATGGCTTCTGATAGGAGGAAGGGAACATTCACCTCTACGCTTTGGATACGATTGGCCGCTCCAGTCTGGTCGACTATTTTCAGAGTTCCTCGAGGCATCATCCAGATCTCCAGCGTGTCCCTAGCGTGGACCTTCTGTGTCACCAAGTAACCCTGGAAGTGGTCATCATAGAAATAGAGCTCAACCCCAGATGGAAAGCCGTCCGCTGTGTACCTGCCCAAAACAGAACCAGATATTCTAAGAATTCTGCAAGGCATACATTCCAAAAAGGCCGCCAGGAAATCTCGGCACTGGTTATAGATTTACCTAACCTACCTTTCACACTAACCCACCCCCTACCCCACACTTATAACTAACCCTCCCCTACCATTAACCCTTCCCCATGCTCAACATTAACCCTCCCCTCTACCTACTCTAGCACTAACCCCCCCATACACACACCTAAAACTAACCCTACCCCACACCTAATAACCCTACTCTTTGCCTACCACAAATTCTCTCCCTACCTCACACCTCCACACCTAACCATCCCCTTCCCAAAAATAATTTTGTCACACAGCTCACCCTGAAAGTTATATCTGATAATGTGCTTTATCATCATACCAGCAGCTTCTTCAAGTCAGGTTTTACTTTTTAAAAAAAAAACAGAGGTGAGAGGGATATGAAGGCTGAGATGTTTATTTCCTTTCAAATATTGCACATTGCCTGGCTGTCCTGCTGATCCTCTGCCTCTAATACTTTAAGCCAGTGGTCCTCAAACTAAGGCCCACGGGCCAAATGTGGCCCCCTGAGGCTTTTTCTCCGCCCCCCCCCCCCCTCACAAACAAAATGTATTATAGATGCGGTCAGCTACATCTTTAAATATTGGTGGTCTGCATATAGAATGAAGCCAGAAAGCATTAATTCGCTGGTTTCCAATCAAATTTTATATCTGGTGACACTGTTGTCCAATTTTAATGCAGGTTGTTACCTGGGCATGCTTCACTGTCTGGCCCGCAAAGACTTCTACATCATTTCATGTATACTCTGGGGCCCCCCAGCAGTCTGAAGTATGTTGATCCGGCCCTTGACCCAAAATGTTTGGGGACCCCTGCTTTAAGCCATAGACCCTGAACAAGCATGCAGCAGATCAGGCGTTTCCAGAAAGCTCAGAAGGCCTGCCAGGCAACTAGTATTGTTTAAAAGGAAATAAATATGGCAGCTTCTACAGGTCTTACACCTTGGGTTCCTTTCACGGTCACTTTATATATACCATCATCAGTAGCTCAATTAATAATGTCCAGATTAATTCACTTTAAATGCAGGGTGAAAATAATCTAGTCTCTTCCTTAGAACTCTGCTTCCTGCATGAATGAATATACAATTTTGCATAAGTGTAGAACTACTGTATATACTCGTGTATAAGCCTAGTTTTTCAGCACAAAAAAAATATGCTGAAAAGTTACCCCCTCGGCTTATATGCGGGTCAGTTGAGCATAACGGATGGTGGAGCAGGTTTTGTTACTGGCAGAGGAGTGTAAGGATCCTGCACTAGTGATCCTGCTCTTGCCAGCTGGCTCCCTGCTGTGTTCTATGCATAAAAGAAACAGATAGCGTGCATCTTCCGTCTTAAGCATACACATTTATTGCCAGTGTTCAACATTAAAATGGATTCTGTGCATAGCATATTCCATGATTGCATATAAGTCCTACAAATAATTAAAGATGTGATACCTTGTGATTCCAGGTGTAGGCCTGTCAGCATAGGAGGTGGGAGTGAGGGACAAATGTGGGCCTAGCGACGGCCGTTTCGCGTCCCCCTGGACGCTTGGTCACGCCATGTTCCACTACCTGCTGTGTTCGTGCCCCCCCCCCCATCCCCTGGAACAGAGTGCAAAGTGCACTGCTTAAGACTACCTGTTTCCCCTGGTTTCTTAATGGGTGTGTGCAAGCAGGGGGCTTATATGCAAGTCAATCACTTTTTCCTGGTTTCTGTGGGTACCTCGGCTTATATGCGAGTATATACGGTACTTTAAAAATTGTTATAGCATTTATACTTAAAGGATACCTTAGCGCAAAAAACAAACAAAAAAAAACCAGGGGGAGCAGGCATGTGTAGTGTGCTCACCTCATGCCCACCACTCCACCATTCTCTTCCGTCCTCCAAACGTACTCCCTGCTCAAGATGGTCAAGGCAGACTGCACAGGCCCTGCCCAGCGTTGCGCGTTCACAGCCGGGAACGCTTTGTACGGGCACACACTATGTCACAACTAGGTAGGCGTACCATCAATGATGCACGTTGCCGGGCAGCGTCTGTATAGTCAACTGCGACCATCCCGACCAGGAAGTAAGTTTGGGGGACCAGTAGGGCTACTCAAAAGCCCGTATTCAGATGTTATCCGAATAGGTTTATTCGGACTTCGTCCTGCTAATGAATGAATCGGCCCACCAGGGCCTGAGGAATCCTTCGTGGCGGCTTACCCCGAGCTCAGCTTGGGATAACCGGCAAGGAGGTTAAGCTGAGGGAAGGCTTTGGATAGTCCAGAGGCTTCCCCCCCACCGACCCAGTGCTGAGAGCCTCTGAATATATTTGCCGCATCCGTGTATGAGCATAGCCGCACTGTGCGGTCACAATGTCTGCTTGCGCCATAGCACAGAGCCGCCAGCGCATGCCCTTTTTATCAGTGAATGTGCAGCTCTGTACTACCTCACAGGCGTGGGCCGTCATTGCACCTACATAGTGCAGCCACACTGTTACACGGACATGAGCGCAGCCGCGGAGAAGAAGAGGGTCCTGGCAAGCCTCAGTGGGTGGAGAAGGGTGGATGAAGCCTTCAATCTAGTGAAGGTCAGTAGTTTTGCATTTTTTATTCTCACAGGTTTGTTTTAAAGTACGAGACTATGGTAGTTGCTGCAGAAGATGAGAGTGCTATATAAAATGCACAATAATAATATAAGACAATAATCACAAAAATGAGCAGCCTGTATGTAGCTTTTATAAATCAACAGTTCAAAGGAGATATTCAGTTGGTGAGTCCATTTATAGCTGTAGAACAACTGGAGATGACAGATTGTGGACCAGAGACTTTTTTCACTTCCTGATCACTGTGATTGGCTCTCAGTGATCAGGCAGTCCGGAGCCAATGAAAACAGCTACTGACCGATGCACAGAACTCTGCTGTCTTTAGATCTATGTAGGCGGGGACTATCGCGTCTCGTGCTCGGGAGCCGCCAGCGTTAACACTCTGCCGCATCAGGCTTAAACAGCCACAAGTGCAGTGTAGTTTTAACTATCAGCGGTCCTAAAGCAGTTAAAGAGAAACCGTGACCAAGAATTAAACTTCACTCCAATCAGTAGCCGATACCCCCTTTTACATGAGAAATCTTTTCCTTTTCCAAAACGGATCATCAGGGGGCGCTGTATGGCTGATATTGTGGTGAAACCCCTCCCACAGGAAACTGTGAGGAACATGATCCTGGCAGTTTCCTGTCTGTGAACCCCTTTGCATTGTGGAAAATAACAGCTGTTTTACTGTGTACAGCTGTTTCCAACTGCCAAGAAAGCAAGCAGCATCTCCTTCCACTGACATAACCTGCCAGCAGTAAAATTGTCACCATGTGATAAATGTGAGAATGTAAATCAGAGAGAGGAAATATTTTACAATGGGCAAACACTGATTAAATAGTTTATACATAATTATTGTAAAAATTAAGCACTTTTTTTATTACATTATTTTCACTGGAGTTCCTCTTTAAAAGGAACATTATTCTGGCAGAGGTCAGCATCTACTGCAGCTGGTCTACTATCAGTATAAGCATAAAAAAAAAAAAAAAAAGTGTTTGCTACCTGATAATGTTGATTCCAGTAATTTCCCAGGGCCACATGGAGACATGCCCCTCCCACATGCAAGCATTAGCACCTCCCCTATAAGAAAACATACCATTAGTGAACGTCCAGTGCAAAACAAAAATAAAAGTGCTCAGTGCAAAACAAAACAAGTACCGAACAGGCATTGAACCATTATGGGAAAAAAGTTGCATCATGTGAACTGCATAGCGACCAATATCCGTGAAGAAGAGTGTAAACGTAGCCCTGGAAGATTACTGGAAACTTTGTTACTAGGTAACTAACTCGTTTCCCACAGTAATCTTCCAGGGCCACGTAGTGACAATAGCCAAAATATATTAGCTGAGGGCGGGATAACAGTCTGTAATCTCCATGGAGGCCTGATCTTGCATTAATAATGCAGTTATACCTGATGAAGATGTTAAATCTGGACCAAGTTGTGGCTTTACAGAATCTGTTCAGTTGTGGCACCAGTCACAGTTACAGAGTTGGGCTAAAAAAAAAAAAAAACAGAAGTTCAAACAGAAAGTATGGTACAACGCTAGCCTACACCCTCAGTTGATCCAGAGGAAGGTGAAAACCCCTTACAAGGCTTGGACCAATTAGCCCTAAAAAGGAAAAAAAATCCTTACCAACTCTAGATGGCAATCAAAATCCCTGGATCAACACCGCTGGGAATTACCTAGGAATAAAAGCCCTGGAAATTCTAACAATTTAGCAATCATGGATTTCAATTCCTTACAACCTTTATTTTACCGGAAAACAATGCGACTCGACTTTGGGTTCAAAATTTGAATTGGCCTATAAGAGCATTCTACTGTATCTTCCATATCCTGAAAGTAAAGCTAGCTGTACAGTTGAGTTTTGTGAAACCTTTAAATTAAATTCTTAAATCGAATCAAGGTTGAATCGAATACACATTGGGTTCTTTGACTGATGAAAAGCGATCGATATCGGGCTAAGATTCGAAATTCAGAGTCAGTTGATTATCATCCAGCAACTCGTTTGCCTCTTTGACAAACCTTGAAATTGGATTGTTAGAGCTCTAAGAGAGAAATAAGGCCTATATACTGCAACCAGTCTTTAAGAAATCTGATCACTGATGGGCAGGAAGAGCATGATAAGCAGCAAACAGGTCTGCCACCTCCCATGATAAGCAGCAAACAGGTCTGCCACCTCAACCTTTGGGGTACTTCCCCCCCCCCCCATCTCTGAACCATCTACAAATAGAAACGAGTATATTAATTACTCTAGAAGAGAATGCTAGGCTGCTAAGCCTGTCTACCACAGAATCCAGATTGCTAGTGAAATACAACTGATATTGGGGTGCTAGACCTGTTCCCTGAGCGAGCGATGCCTTGTACACAAATCGCAAGGTCACTGCCGGGAATCTTAAAGAACAAGCGACACCCATGCTAACCTAGAAATAAAAAACACATATATAAAGTAGATAAATACTACTTCTACTTACATAACAGATGTATTGTGCTATCCACGCTATGATTCCTGTAAATTTTATAAAGGAAAAAGCAGAAAACCCTATTCTAGGCAGTGGCCATCTTGCCAAGCTAATGCTGACATCATATCCTCCCTGACTCTTGTTTCCCCCCCTCCCTTCTGTTGCTCATTGTGTATTCATTAGCTGCCCTCCTCCCAGAGTTTTCAGACACTCCCACTGAGGTGTATACTAGGAACTGCACTGTCTATTTTTTTTATTTACACATGCAATCACTGAGTCACCTCAGCCTTGCTTGTAAACAAGTAATCAGAGGGTGTTTCTGACAAGCAGCTAGGCAGGGAAGTAAATGGAAGAGGAGGAATACATTATAGATAAGAACTCCCAGCATTCAACTCTTTGGCACTGTTTGGCACTAGGGCCAGTGCTACCTAAAGTATGTGATAACTACAAGCCATAACAGCAGAAAAAGTTTTGCAAGTTTTGAATGCAGGATTAGCATCTTTATAACTTAATACACTCAGACCAGTTGCTGTTGAAATTAGATTTTTATGGTGACAATGCGTTTGCAGCTCCCAATCCTCTCCAGTGCGTCGAGAGATCCAGATTGGCAGCTGAGCAGTGGCTGACAGCACGGTTCAGACTACCACAAAAGGGTTACGTTTTCCACAAGGGAGATCAACGGACATGTCAACGGATCCAATGTTATCTAGAAAACACATTCACACTTGTCCAATTTTAACTAATCCTCTCTATTGCAAGATGCACAATGAGCCCTGCACAACTTTTTGGGACGTCGCAGGAACTTCACAGACAGAAACACAGAAATCCTATTGAGATGGACTACATTAGTTCTCACTAGTGATTTACAGCAAAATAGACTTGTTAGGAAAAAACATGGGGTGGAAGGTGGGAGAGGAAATTCAGCTACTTCCACTCTATTTACACTATATGCACATTATTTTGGTACAAGATGAAAGAAGCCATGAAGAAGCGTCACGTGACGCGAAACGCGTAGGTGGGAGGAGCCAGCCACTGCATGACACGTTCACACGTGTCCCCGCTGCCTTGCACCACAACCGCTGACCGGACTAAGCCAGCCATTACACCTACTTCCCCTCTATTTACACATTATTTTGGTACAGGAGGAAAGAAGCCATGAAGAAGCGTCACGTGACACGAAACGCGTAGGTGGGAGGAGCTAACCACTGCATGACACGCTCACACGTGTCCCCGCTGCCTTGCACCACAACCGCTGACTGGACTAAGCCAGCCATCTGCCACTAGTACAGACAGGAGGTGCGACTATCGCCGGCCCCAGACGCCATACAAACACCCAAATGGCGGTATGAGCAAAACACTTGCTTATAGGGCAAAACTTTGCTGAAGCTGAGTGTGGACTGATTGGTTGAAAGCTCAGAATGGACCAATGAAAATGTACCCGGCAACTTAGGACACGCTGTGTGACATGGTGACTACAAGAGCGGCAGAATAACGCAAGTATACTTTAATATTCACAGTACATCGATTGGAGGAATATGATAAATGACGCATTGCCTCTTACATCAGTGGTTGAATAACTGTGATTAATCTAGCCGGCCAACGGTCATTTGCTGCAGCGCTGTATTTCAATAACGGGACTATCCCTAATAGAGGGAAGCAGCTGATGTGTGCATGTGTGGTGTACTGTATGTGAGACAGTCAGGCAGACTGGGCTTGGGTGCATGAAGTGCTATGATCAACATGATTGACTCCATGCATACAAGCCTAGATAGTATATATTCATATACGGGCAATGTGGGTTGGTTCCTATTTTTAACTATTGACTTACCAGTATTTCTGCGCAGTAAAAGGTTTTTATTTCTATCTGTGTATTGGTTCCGTTGAGGAGCTCTTGTATGTTGAGCTAATTGTGCAATAAAGTTTGTGAATACTTGGACCAGGGTAAAACGGTGTTTATGGCCAATTTTTGTGTTCGGAAGGTCTGTACAGGAGGAAAGTATACTGTCCAATAAAACTTACCTTCTTTTTATTTTGAGTGATTTTTCTACGTCGTCGGAAAGTATACAACACATTGTCAAATATACTTTCCTCTGTTTAATTTTGTGGGTGGTGACATGGTAGATAGCATTGTTACCTTTCAGCACTTGGTCCCAGGTACAAATCCCAGCCAGAGCACTATCTGCATGGAGTTTGTATGTTCTCCCCGTGCCCGCGTGGGTTTCCTCCGGGCACTGGTTTACACCCATATCCCAAAAACATACAGATAAGTTAATAGGCTTTCCCCTAAATTGGCCCTAGACTACAATGAGACCATATGGCCATAGTAGGGATTAGATTGTAAGCTCCTCAGAGGGACAGTTAGTGACAGGGCTATACACATACCAAAATAACAGAAAAATGTAAACCTATATCCGGTACTAAAGCTGGGTTGCTGTAAAATCTCTTCCATAGCCACGTGTAATAAAAAGGGCAGCAAAGGCAGGTGATCTACTGCTATTAGCTAGCCGCCGTAGAGATAACCAGGGGATTTTGCTTGCGAACGAGCCTCCTATCGCACCCGACCCTTCCGGCTAGCAGCAGCTCTCCACTTTCCTGATAGTGCTATCCCACAGAGCTCCTCAGCAGTAGATGTCGGCCTCCCGGGCAGGGCATAGGGAAATCGGCGGCAGCGTGTGCATCAGCCCAAACAGTGAAAGGGCTCCAGAGGTGTCTGTTAAAACGGACACCAGAATGTAGCAGCACGGAGGTGGAAAGCAGATACTACATTGGATCCACTGTGACCATTCATGTGGCAGCGGTGTCGTGATATCCCGGCCTTAGACCCATATGCGTCTCTCGCCCGCTTTAGCCTATTACATTAAAGTGAACCTCCAGACTAAAAATTGACTCAGCAGCACTGAAAAGGCTTAGTGTTTCTTTAACTGTTTCACAGCATCAGAACTTTTTTTTTTTTCTTATACAAGCCTCATTTTTAGCTGCACAGAAAAAAACTGCCCGGGCATTTTTCCCCTAATGCTGTGCTAAGCATGATGGGATTTCTGATGTTGTTGTTCTCGTTCTGCTGTTTTGGTGCATTTTTTTTTTTTTTTTTACATTTTGAATTTGACATTTGAAGCCTAGCGTGTGCAGCTGGGAGGGGTGATCAGGACACAGGACAGTTGGAACTGTGTCTCCTGCTCCCTGTCACCTCCTTTCAACCAAAAAGATGGCTGCCCCCATGACGAAGATGGCAGCCCCCATGAATCACAAACATTTGCCTGTTCTTTTAAAACGGGGTGGGAAAGAGATTATATTACCTATCTATTCTAATTAACATAACTAATGTAACTTAATGACAGTATGTTTGTTTAGGCTGAAGTTCCCTTTTAAACACAAAATATATTCCTGTGAATAAATTACCAGATAAGCCCCCAAAAGATACCACTGACAGCAGCAGCAGTGACCCATACCATGAAGGTTGCTGGTGTAGCCAGACTCTGGCTAATGGAAAGACTTTCCCGTGCCAACATCGCCTGCTTCTCAAAGTTTCCCTGGACAGCAGCAGAACGGTGTCAAACGGGTTTGGTCTCAGCCTAAATGATTGGTGGTCACATTGTCAGAAGTGGGTGGTGCTGCAAGTACAGATGGCATAAAGCCACACACAAGCAAGCTCCTGGGAGATGCCAAGAAGAGCAGACGTTCAAATCAAGGCCGCCTCCCACACACCAGCATGTTCGGCTGACCCGTGCAGCTTGACACTGCAGTGCTCGTCTGCCAACACACACAAGGGATCGGTAAACCCTTCCTTAAGGCCATCAGTGAAGAAGGTGGTTCTTTTTCACCCCTCTCTTACGGCTTGTTCACACTATAAGCAGTTTCTATTTTTTTTTTAAAGAGCTGGCGATTTTTGAAATCGCTCTAAAAGCGCTTGTGCGATGATTTCCTATGAGAGTGTTCATACTAGAGTGCTCCGCTTTCTACTTAATCGCAAACGCTGCTCCTGTACCATTTACTGAGCGTTTGTGTTCAATAGAAAGTATAGAGAAATCGTAAAGCGATTGAAATAAGTGATTTAAATATGGATTTCCCAAGCTTTTTTATGAATAAACACATTGTATATGTATTAATTTCTCGGTCAAAGAGTTCACTTCCTGACTGATGTCAGGAAGTGTAATAAAAAAAAAATCATGGCTCCACAAAAGCACTTAGAAAAGCTCTTTTAAAATCACTAACCAAATCGCTCAATGCTTGCGTTTTGTAATGTCAACAAGACCTTAAAGTGTACCTGTCATGTAATGTGAACAAGGCCTTAAAGTGTACCTGTCATGGGAGATAAAGTTCTAATCTACTTACCTGGGGCATCTTCAAGCCCCGTGAAGCTTTAAAGGTCCCTCAACTTCCTCACATTTTGCTCTGTTGATCAACTGATCCCCTCCAAAAGTTTAGCGACTTACCAGTAGGGAACTACTGCACATGCGCGGTCCTGGCTGCTTGGTCCACCCTGGTGCTCCAGTGGTCAGAAGCGTTCTGCACAAGCGAGGAGGGGCACAACCTGTGCCATGCTTGCGCAGAAGCCCGACCAATGGAACGCAAAGGGAGGGAACCGAGGGACTTGTAAGTTTTCGTGGGTCAGAATGAAGCCCCATGTAAGCAAGTTAGAACTTTTCTCCCATGACAGGTACACTTTAAGCCACACAGGGCAGGAAGGAGGGACAGCCGGCTGAACATCCAGAGACCAGACTGAAGTGCTTCAGCTCTAGCCACCCTTCCACCCTTTGCCCTTCCAGCAGAAGGGGCATCGCCATGGTGACATACTGCCCTGCAGGGATTCTAGAAGCAATAGCCCTGAGCACCAAGGGGAGAGCAGGATTATCCACCAGGTAAACTAGGCAGGTGCTTGGGGCCTAGTGGGTGTCAAGGGGCCCAACTGCCACCTTTGAACTCTCTCCACTTCAGCTTACCTAAAAAAGACCACAAGGGAACCCCAAATCTTCTACCTTGCCTAGGGCCCCATTACACCTTAATCCATCTCTGACCAAAGGTAGACTAACCTAAAGGCGGAGCGTCCTGCATCTGGGAGGGGCATGTCTCCCAACAGTAGATTACTAGGAAAGAAACCACTTACCTTACATGCTGGTAGTTGTGAAACGCCCATTTCTGAAGAGTGGTGTAAAATATATCTTGCACTATTGATCAGGGTCTTATTTTTTGGTTATTGTAGTAGATACACTGACAGTTTTGCATATATAATAAAGAAAGCAGAAGAAAAAAAAATAACCCTTTCCTTTCAGCTTGAACTACAGTATTTGAAGCATTATCTCACTGGCATTCACATGGGCAGCCTTCCCGCCCTGTACCAAGCGGAATGGACAGCAATAGTGCAGAGCCCACAGGAAATGATTATCGTATTTGAAGCATTATCTCACTGGCATTCACATGGGCAGCCTTCCCGCCCTGTACCAAGCGGAATGGACAGCAATAGTGCAGAGCCCACAGGAAATGATTATCGTCTGAACCCTTAGCTCCTCCTCCTCACCTGCAGGAAGCCTTCTTGTTGAGTTGCTCGGGGCTGTTCAGCTCCTGCAGCGCTAAGCGTGTAAAGGCGGTGTACGCAGTCATGGTGACATCAGTCAGACCTCGCATGCCCTCCACACTGTGGTACACATTCTCCCAGTAGCCCTTGAGACCCGGAGTCCCCAGAGAGGGGTCGCCAAATAGATGGGCGTCCAAGATATCCAGCACTTCCTGGTTCACCAAGGACTCGAACTTCCGGGCAAAGAATGTCGGTCTTGAGAGTTGCTGAAAGGGGAAAATAAGGAAGATGAGAATCTGGGAGTGGGGTGGGGTGGGGCAACATTTTTTAACTAGATGAAGGCAAATGTATCTGAAGGGGGAAGAAAAGAAAAAAAAACTGAAAACTTACCTTATAAGTGGGAAGCCTCTGGATAGTCCAGAGCTTTTCCCATCCTCCTCACCCCACCAATCTAGCAATGGGACCCTCTGAACATATTCAGCAAGGGCTTGTCAAGCAGATTATCGCAGCCATGCTCCCGTCAGTGTATGAGTGAAGGTAGCCCTGTAGTACTGCAGATGCACAGAGCGGTCGTGCAAAACAGGGTCCCAGGCAGCAGTGGAGGGGTGGAGGAGGATAGGAGAAGCTTCTGGATCAACACACACATTTGCTTTAAAGAGAGCCTGAAGAGTGCTAAAAATTAGGTTTTTACTTTAAAAACCTCTGTAACATAATTGCCCCTATTAAAACACCGCTTCTCTGCGGCTGAAAAAGCAATCAATCACCCCAAACTCCCTGGGGCACATCGCAGGGTTCCATCCGCATAGAGGCAGAGCTTTGTGCTGCAGCTCTGCCTCCACACCTGTCCATCAGCGCGGATCGCCGCCCCGCTCAGTCTTCTTTCACTGAGAGGGGCGGGGAGAGGCGGCGATCAGCGCTGATTGACGCACATGGAGGCAGAGCTACAGCCCAAAGCTCTGCCTCCTTAGGGCAGCAAAATCCACGACCAAGAAAGTCGTGGATTTTGCCAGGGGAGTTAGGGGTGATTTATTCCTTATTCAGCCGTGGGGATGCAGCGTTTTAATAGGGGCAATGATATTAAAGAGGTTTTTAAAGTAAAAACCTCATTTTTAGGAGACTTCTCTTTAAAGAGAACCTGAAGTGAGAAGTATATGGAGGCTGCCATATTTATTTTTAAACAATACAAGTTACCTAGCAGCCCACCCCTCCCTTTCCTCCAATATCTAGCACTAACCGACCCCACTGAGCAATGCCGAACCATAAAGTGGACCTGAACTTTTGCTCAGGACACAAGGAAAACATAACAGAAATGAAATCTGTATGTATTTAAAGAGATTAGCCTGTGTAATTCCCCCTCATTTGCATCTAGTCTCCCCCCCTGTGTCACATGACTGCCTATGGCAGATAAGTCCATTTGAAAGCCCAGGCTGTATACAATATGTCTGCTTCCATGAATCAGGAAGTAGAAACTGCAGATTTATTTTAGGATTTGTATCAGCTGTAACAAACAAATGTTTTTTGTTTAAGGGCTCATTTCCACTATCGCGAATTCGCATGCGTTTTTCGCATGAAAATTCGCATAGCAATACAAGTGAATGAGACTGTTTCCACTTGTCAGGATTCCTTTGCGTTTTTCTGTGCAGAAAAAATTCGCATGGCAGAGCCATCAGAATTCGCATACCGCATACCGCTATGCGAATCGCGTACAATGTATTTAATAGGAAATTCGCATGAGGTTTGGGCATGTGAATTTTCATGCGAATTCGCATAGAAACAATGGAAAAGCACACCAGCACTGCCATGGTTAAATTCGCATGCGAATTCGCATGAAAATTCGTATAGACCCGCATGCGAAATTCGCATCCGCATGCGAATTTTTACCGCGGCGATTCGCACCGCACAAGTGGAAATGCAGCCTAAGGGCCGGTTCACATTACAAACGCGGATGGCCACGCATGCGGAACGCAAGCCATTCGCGTTTGTATGCGTTGCGGGGCTGATCCCATCACTGAAAAGTGAATGGGACAGCAGCGCGTTTTTGCTAAAATCTGCGTGCAGCATGCGTTCCCGGACCGCACAGGTCCGGAACGCATGCAGTGTGAACATCAGACAGTGCACTCTATGCACTGTCTGATGTCGTGCGTGTCGGGCCACCCGCACGCGTTTCCAAAACGCGGCTGGAAACGCGTGCAGTGTGAACGGGCCCTAAAGGTTATTATGCTGTTGTGTATCTTTTAGAGCAGAGAGGAGTTCTGAGTTCAGTTCCACTTTAAAAGATCTCCACCAATGCCTAACCTTAACTGTACCTCAACCCCCCCCCCCCAACCCTGCCGATATATGCCTAGTCTTCACCACCAAAAAACGTTGGGTGGCGCGGAAGTTCAGGGACAGCCATAGGATCTCATACAAATTGCAGCTATAAGGGAGAATTTGGGCACTATGGTGGCACCCAAACTTCTGTGGCACCCACATTTTCCGGCTCCTTTTCGCCCCTCCGGTTATGGCTAAAATTCATATCTGGTGAGAGAACTGCACAGTCCGGTCTGAATACCTGCAAGCGGACGATGTCTTGTGGTTTGAAGTCGTTCGGGGAGCAGCCGCACCAGTCCACAATGTGCTTATACTGACAGCGGCACCCCAGCTTCCTGTTCCAGTTTGTCACTCGCAGGTTGTTGTCTACCAGAGTGTTGCAATCCTGACTGTTCTCCAGCACCGTGTGAAAGAAGGACTGAAAGAAAGGCAAGCCATTCAAAGTGAGGAGAGGTCAGCAAAGTATGAGGAACAACCATGACTAGGGATGGGCCAATGAGACCCAAGAATTCTCAGATGATGCCAATTTATGCAGCTTAAGGCGCGTACACACCATGGATCTGTCAAAACCAGCCTTATGAGCCTGTCGACAGACTGTACACACAGAGAAACTGTCGCTAGAACGGCCACCCTACGGGCGGGTCTGACGACCCGTCTTTTGTGGGAATACGGCGTGTGTATGCGACTTTAGAAATGGACCAATCAATTTCAATTACGGATGCATTTGATTCCAATCTGCACAGGTGTGCATCAAATTAGCATAAAATTTGTTCCAACTCTGAATTATTAGCAGCTCAATGACCATCCCTAAGATATGGCTTGACACTGGAAAAAAACAAAAAAAAAAACAAACATGACAACATGGACAAGAGACAAGAACGTCTAGACCAGCACTGGGCAAAGTACGGCCCGCGGGCAGGCGCTGCTCCTCCGGCCCGCAGACAGGCCACCAGATAACCCTACCTCCCTGCAGAGTTGCAAGCAGGCACCGGGGGGTTTGAAACTCCCCTCACTCACCAATGTCCAGCGTCGCATCTCATATGGCGTGATGTCCTGTTGCCATGGAGATGTGACACAGGACATCAGTGAGCGAGGTGAGTTTCAAACACCCCTCCCCCCTTGGTGACCGCTGGCAACTCTGCGGGGAGGGAAAGAGTGGTTAGAATTTAAGGAATGTAGGCTGCACAATGCGGCCTGGGCCACGTAAACTTTGCCCAGGCCTGGCCTAGACAATCGGTACTACATAACCAAAGCATGATAAGTCTAGACAAACTGAACAATACAAAGGGAAAGTGCAGACAAATACAAGAACACAAACAAAGCAATAAAAAGAAAGTTAACAAGACACTGAGAAGTGTGGACAAACAAAACACAGGTGTGGATCAATGAAAGGGCATAATAAACAAACAAGAGAAGACAAACAAGAGAATGGAAAGTGCAAACAAGCATGCGATGAACAACATAACAGACAGTGTAAACATAACAGACACTAGATTAGATAAGCATACAAACAGGGCAAAGCATCAATGGAACACAACTGACACAGGAGACCATACACAAGACAAGGGGAAGTGCAGATAAACATCATCCTAGGTTGCCATACACCTGACGATTATGGGCAGATTCGACAAAGAGACAAATTTGTCTTTAATCGAATCTGATCAGAGATACATTTGTCTCTTGTCGATTCTGCACATACATTACAGGCCAATTCCCGTCCGATTCCAGCATTAAATCTTCAGGGAATCGGCTGAGCCCGCCACTGCCCCTGAATGTATAACTGTGCCCCCGCGTGTGTGCATAGGTTACCTGTTCTGTTGTAGTCGCAGCGCGGTGTCCCGTAACCTCCGGGCGTCTATCTGTATAAGCTACTGGCGCCTAGCATCCGACGTCCTAGCCAGCTAGGCTAGCCGCCCGGAGGTTACGGGACATCGCGCGGAGGCTGCAATAGGACAGGTAACGTATAAATGCACACGGAGGCACATTTATAAATTGCGGCGGGTGTTTCATCGCCTCGTTGCTAAATCGCCGCCATACCGCTACACACCCGACAAGCAAATTTGGCCTGACATCTTGCAGCATGCGCGATAGACAAAGCAACCAATTTCTGTCCCGAAATTGGTCGCTTTGTCGCTCGGGCATGCACTTGGCGGCAAGGATTTTAATCCATTTCGATTATAATAATCGAATTGGATGGTCGATTGGCCGCCAAGTCGCCTGATGCATGGCCACCTTAAGGCCCCATTCACACTGGGGATAGCAAAACCAAAACGCAAGCAAAATCACTAGCGATTTGCTTATGATTTTTCACTGTACAGGAAAGCGATTCTGGAGCGATTTCATTTTGTGATGCTTTAACAATGAAATGCAATAGCTCCAAAATCGCTACAAAAATGCTGCATGCACCATGTTTAAGATTTCAGCTAATCACTGGGGATCGCTACAGTGTGAACACTACCATTGATTTGCATTGCCATAGAGCAGTGATCTGCAAACTTAACTGGGCAGCACGGTGGCGTAGTGGTTAGCTCTCTCGCCTTGCAGCGTTGGGTCCCTGGTTCGAATCCCAGCCCGGGCACTATCTGCAAAGAGTTTGTATGTTCTCTTCGTGTCTGCGTGGGTTTCCTCCGGGCACTCCGGTTTCCTCCCACATCCCAAAAACATACGGGTAAATAAATTGGCTCCCCCTAAAAAAATTGGCCCTAGACTACAATACATACACTACATAATATAGACATATGGCAATGGTAGGGATTAGATTGTGAGCTTCTTTGAGGGACAGTTAGTGACAAGATATATATTAGATTATATATATATACACACTGTGCAGCGCTGCGTAATATGTCGGCGCTATATAAATACTAAATAATAATAATAATTAACTACAAGTGAATGTGGCTGTCAAACTCCTGCAATGCACTGTGGGACTTGTAGTTCCTTAGCAGCTGGAGAGCCAAGTTTGCAGATCACCGCCATAGAGTTTTTTTTCAAGCGCTAGCGATTTACAGACAAGCTGAAATCACTAGTAAAACACTCCAGTGTTACACACAAGCTTTGAATCTATCACCCAAAACAATAGTAGAGATTGGGGTGGCCAGAACAATTGCTGTACAGAAACACGGCTCATCCCCCAGCTGAACAGCCTGTTATGGGGAAGGGGAGCAGGTTGGTACCCCACTGCAGTAAGGGCCAGTTCATACAGAACGTCTTGTTTCGCCGTAGCCAAACGTTTTTCTGCAACCCAGCAGAGAAACGTTTAGCAATGCTTCCCATTGGCTCATCACATATTCAGCCGCTAATGCTAGGTACACATGATGCAAAATTTCTGACAGATTTACTGTCAGATCGATTCTTTTCAACATGTCCGGTCTGATTTCCGATCGATTTCTAGAACGATTTTCGATTCACTTTATGAAAAATCATAAAAAAATAAATAAAAAAAAAAAATCAGAAATCAGATCGGCCATGTTGGAAATAATAGATCTGACAGTAAATCTGTCAGAAATTGCATCTTGTGTACCTAACATAAGGAGATACGGAAACGCAAACACAACCTTCGTTAGAAGCTATACGCAGCGCCTCTGTGAATTTGATCCATTGTGGCGTGCGTTTGCGGAATCGATGGTAAACGCATTGAGAGAACCACTAACATTCATCTCAATGCAGGACATTGAGGATATAAACGACCCAAAAGGTAATAAAGGTTCTTGCAAGATTAATAAAAGGTCAGATGTTGGTTATCCAACACAAAGGATCATTAATGGCTGCATCTACGGCGGTCATGATAATGGGTTTCAAGTGGTAAAGAAAGTGGTAACAGTAGACAAGCATTAAAGAAAATCTGTAACAAAAAAAAAAGTCCCCTGGGGGGGTTGGGGGGGGTACTCGGGAGGGGGAAGCCACCGGATCCTATTGAGGCTCCCCCCGTCCTCCTCGGTCCCACGGTGGCGGCGAAAATCCTCCCGGAGCGGCGGCGATGTAAATATTTACCTTTCGGCTGCAGCGCAGGCGCAGTATCCGCTCTTCCCACGGAGATAGGCAGAAATAGCCGATCTCAGTCAGGCCGCTCTACTGCGCAGGCACAAGTCTCCTGCGCAGTAGAACGGACCCGGCGGAGATCGGCTATTTCCGCCTATCTTCGTCAGAACAACCGAAACAGCTCCCCCACTATAGCCTGGAAAGGTAAAGATTGAACAGGCTGTCGGATTTGTCGCGCCGGCTTTGAAAGGCTGCAACGAGACCCCCGTGGGACAGAGTACGGGGGAAGCCTCATTAGGATCCTGAGGCTTCCTGAGGCAGACAAACATTCAAAAAACAATGGAAAGTACAGACAAACTCATCCACAAGACATAGGTAGTGCAGACAAACACACATTCACAAGGCAATGGGAACTGCAGACAAATATGTAAGGAATAAAGGCAGAGAATGGAGGGAGCAGACAGGCATGATTCCATGGGGCAGATCTCTCACCTCAGCAGGCAGCAGTGTGTACTTGTAGAAGCGCCTCAGCTCAGACACCAGCACATCCTGCGTGTAGGTCACATATTTGACAAACTTGTTGGTGAGAGCGAACCAATCAGAGCCGCCGTCTACCACAATGCCCTCCGGTATCTGCCTCTCGCCCAGACGCCACATGCGGGATTCACATTCATGGAAGAGACGGTCCAGGCCCTGTTTCTTTATGAACCTGGAAACAAATGACACACATTATGGCAGAAACACGGCCACCGATCCTGCTTGTCTCCTAAAATGCCATCTTCCTGCCTGTGATGCCAATACAGTGGCTCTAACACTCTCCCTGCACCAATCAGGAGAGTCACGTCTGCACACATGCTCCAAAGCAATGATTTATCAAAGGAAATCTTAAAGGGATACTGTAGGGGGGTCGGGGGAAAATGAGCTGAACTTACCCGGGGCTTCTAACTGTCCCCTGCAGACATCCTGCGCCTGCGCAGCCACTCACCGATGCTCTGGCCCCGCCTCCGGTTCACTTCTGGAATTTCTGACTTTAAAGTCAGAAAACCACTGCGCCTGCGTTGCCGTGTCCTTGCTTACCCTGATGTCACCAGGAGTGTACTGCGCAGACACAGACCATACTGGGCCTGCGCTGTGCGCTCTTGATGACATCAGCGGGATCGAGGACACGGCAACGCAGGCGCAGTGGTTTTCTGACTTTAAAGTCAGAAATTCCAGGAGGGGACCGGAGGCGGGGCCAGAGCATCGGTGAGTGGCTGCGCAGGCACAGGATGTCTGCGGGCGACCATTAGAAGCCTCGGGTAAGTTCAGCTCATTTTCCCCCGACCCCCCTACAGTATCCCTTTAAAGCGGACCAGAACTCAACTTCCTCTCCTCCAAAAGATAAGCAACAGAAAAGCATTTCCTTGTTACAGCTTATAGAACTCCTGCTGAGATTCTGCAATAGTATCCTGGGACAGCTGACAGCTCAAATTAAACTAGCTCATTACTTGCTGAGAAGGGAAAAACAGACACAGTGTTCTCTATAAACACATACAGGGTGGATTTTTTGTTTTCCTTGTCTGGTTGGTAAGAGTTCGGGTCCACTTGAAAATATATAGATAGATAAAAACAGCACAATGATTTATACTTACCTGGGGCTTCCTCCAGCCACTTGTAGTCCGTTGGCTCCCTTGGTGTCCGTTCGGCGCCATCCGTTCTCTTGCTGTCAGCCCTGGCAGTCACTGACTACTGCCCTGCCTCCGGGGGGGGGGGGGGGGGGGGGGGGGAGGAGTTTAAAGGGGCACTATTGCTAATCTTCTTATTTTAAGTCTCTTTAACATAAATATCTGTTAGTAAAGCAATGTTACTGAAGAGTATGAACACTGATCAAAAGGTATTTCCTCACTGCTAATACCCACTGACAGCCAGGTAGTCACGACGGCAGATTTACCTTTCTGACGCCGACTGGGCTGATACATTATGTAGTAGGGGGCTCCTGTAACTGCTGCTTGAGCTGCCGTTGGTTTTCTTCTATCTGGTCAGCTCAGCTAGGATCTTTCAAACTTCTAACTGCACTATCGTGCAGTTACTGTGCTCAGCGCAGCCGCGTACAGCGCAGGACAGCGCCGTATGGCTGTATGTTTATGCGCTGCCCGGAAAGGACCCCTTATGGGAAGCTGGCAAAAGCCGAAGTCTGGTTACCAGGGCGAAGGACAACAATAGGTGTCCATGTCTTTGCCAGCTTCCCATAAGGGGTCCTTTCCGGTCAGCGCATAAACATACAGCCATATGGCGCTGTCCTGCGCTGTACGCGGCTGCACTGAGCACAGTAACTGCACGATAGTGCAGTTAGAAGTTTGAAAGATCCTAGCTGAGCTGACCAGATAGAAGAAAACCAACGGCAGCTCAAGCAGCAGTTACAGGAGCCCCCTACTACATAATGGATTAGCCCAGTCGGCGTCAGTAAGGTAAATCTGCCGTCGTGACTACCTGGCTTTCAGTGGGTATTAGCAGTGAGGAAATACCTTTTGATCAGTGTTCATACTCCTCAGTAACATTGCTTTACTAACAGATATTTATATTAAAGAGACTTAAAATAAGAAGATCATCAATAGTGCCCCTTTAACTTACCTGAAGCTTCTACCGGCCCCCTGCAGACGTCCTGTGCCCACGTCGGTACAAGCAGATTCTTTGTTCCCCTGCAGTGAGCTAGTTTTGTTTCTGGCCAGTCTGTGGCTACTGTGCCTGCACGGCCCTGGACACACGCGTCCCCAATCATGCTCCCGTCGCTGTCCTGTGCATGTTCAGTATGGCGTGATAGAGGACGCATGCGGCCAGGGCTGCGCAGGCACAGTGGCCCACCGACAGGCCAGTTCCCGGAGACGAAACTGGCTGCCTGGGGGGGACCAGAGGATCGGTTTGTCTCGTCTGCAGGGGTCTGGTAGAAGCCCCAAGTGAAACTTTTTCCCCCCTCAGTTAAGGTTCCCTTAAAGGTTTGTAACTGTGCAGGCGTAGAAGGCGCCAGCTATGGAAGCACAATTCAGGAATCGCACAGTCGCGCTTGTGCAGTAGTCTGCGGCAGGCAGCAGTGGACTGGACAGACACTGAGGGAGCCAACGGACTACAGGAAGCTGGAGGAAGCCCCAGGTCAGTATAAATCTGTGTGCGGTTTTTATCTCAGGTACACTAAGTGACCTGAAGGAGTTCAGTTTAACTTACCTGGAGCTAACAGAATACACAGAATAGTTCACATCACTAACTGTCCCTCAGACAAGCTCATAATCTCACGTTCCTTCAACAGCTATAGTCTATTATCCCAACCATAGTCTGAGAATAATTTTACGGACAGGCAATTTACTTGCTAGCAGGTTTTTGGAAATGTGTGAGGAGACCAGAGTGCCCAAAGTAAACCCACGCAGCAATCACGAGGGAAACATATATAAGGAGGCTGATGCCCAGACAGCCTCTTCACACCACTCGAGGGCAGTGGGCTAATAACAACCCCCTTGTAAATGAAATGACTACATAAGAGAACACTGAAAGCCATTCCTGAGACCAGAGGTACACCACGCTCAACCCATTCTAATTGTACCACCGCTGATTCAGCAGGAGACAGCAATGGAAAAGCTGTGGAGACAATAATGCTTCCATGACCCCATTAGCAGCTGTCAGGTTAATTCCCATCATTCATCACTCCACTGATAAACCACAGTAATTACAGAGGACAGACGGCTTCTTGTAAGAGGCATCTAATCCTCTGCTCCCTTCATGTATTCCAGTCACTACAGACAACACAAAGCTGCAAGTCAACAAGCCACATGACGGAAAAGCCGCCTCTCTCCACCACATGGAGAGCTCTTGTTCATGAAGTCCAAACTGGTACCTTCTAATAGAAGATTAATATCCCCTGATCCGGCCACTCTGAAAAACAAATTGTCTGCCTGTGCCGTCCCCCACCCCCCAACCTGTGAGCACATCACCCAACCTATGCATCCTATCTACATATGACACATGTGTACCTGTAGGGAAAAAGTGCCCCAAATGGATACTCACCTCAATAGAGGGAATCCTCTGGAATCCTCCTGCACCGCTCCTGCTGCTTCTCCTCACATGAGCAGTAGCATGGACCCAATCAGGTTCAGCTTTTTCTGCCAAAGCCCTGGCAGGTCCGTGCTACTGCACAGGTGCAGTGCAAATGCGAGCTTTGGGGATCTCAGCGATGGAACGGCCTGGTGGTAAATGAGAACCTTCTGGGGATCCAGAAGCTTTCCTCTCGTCTAAATTTTTTTTGTTACAGACACTTACAGGTAAGGGACCCGAGCACGACAAATCACACATATAAAACGAAGCTCACCTTAACCACTTGCCGACCGCACGCTTATACCGTGCGTCGGCAAAGTGGCAGCTGCAGGACCAGCGACGCAGTACTGCGTCGCCAGCTGCAGGCTGATTAATCAGGAAGCAGCAGCTCGCGCGAGCGGCTGCTTCCTGTCAAATCACGGCGGGGGGCTCCGTGAATAGCCTGCGGGCCGCCGATGGCGGCTCGCAGGCTAAATGTAAACACAAGCGGAAATAATCCGCTTTGTTTACATTGTACGGCGTAAGGCAGATCGGCGATCCCCGGCCAATCAGCGGCCGGGGATCGCTGCCATGTGACAGGGGACGTCTCGTCACTGGCTGCACAGGACGGATAGCGTCCTGTGCAGCCTCGATCGCCGGGGGGGGGGGGGGGAGCAGGTAGGAGAGGGAGGGGGGAATTTCGCCGCGGAGGGGGGCTTTGAGGTGCCCCCCGCCGCAACACCCAGGCAGGCAGGAGAGATCAGACCCCCCCTGCACATCATCCCCATAGGGGGGAAAAAAGGGGGGCAATCTGATCTCTCTGCCTGCAACCTATGCAATTTCAGGTTTAAGATTGGCACACCTTACCGTGTGTAGTCTGGGTGCTCAGTCTCGATGCGAAGACAACATCAATCCAATTTCATTGATACAAGGTCGACTGGCACACCATGTCAATTCTCCAAGCAAGTTTATTCGCACAGCATGACAATTGTTTCGGGGCCGCAGAGGGTCCCCTTCATCAGATAAAGTGCAGACATATAATCAGTGCAGAGTACAAACAGCTATATATATCTGCCTGCAACCTGATCTGTGCTGGGGGCTGCACAGCCCACCCAGCACAGATCACTCAAAACAGCGCTGGTCCTTAAGGGGGGGTAAAGGGTGGGTCATCAAGTGGTTAAAGGAAGGTTCTCAAATAATGTGGGCTTTTGGTGTGGGCAGCGTACATTTACTTACCTATGTGGGGGCTGCTCCATAGCTCCCCGTCTATATGGGTGCGTCCATCTTCTCTGTCCTTGTGCTACCAGAGGTTGAAATATCTGTAGCGATGCCGTGCACCCCCTGGCCACCGTAGAGCATACTGGGAAATGTAGTCCATTTATGTGATTATCTCTCTTCTCCAAGGGGTGCACGGCATTGTTGTGTCACACGCAAAGTGTACCTAACGGCAATCAATTGTGCTTAATTTCGCTAGTTTGACCCCCTAGCACTCTCAAGAACGGCGATATGGCCCTTGGCCTAAAGTTTCGACACCCCTACATTCAGCGGATTTCTTTCACATGCTCATCTAAAAGAAATGAAGCTCTGGGCATTTCCCGTTACCTGGCATTGTCCCGGCCGTGAGATTTGAGGAAGTTCTTCTCTCGGTATTTCGTTAGGAACTGAACAAGTTCCTCATTGGTCCTGTACACAGAAGATAAACACAGGTCACATGACACGGCTTACAGCCAGAGTTTAACCACAACCACTTGTTACAACACAGCTTACCTTGACAGCACTGACGGTATATAAACAACACACAATTAAACATGTTATCCTTCTCACTTGCCTGGTGCCTTTATCCTTTTTTTACAGCCATTACAATCAATGTATGTTGAAATGTCGTGTACTTACACATAAGGGTGGTTAAAAGGTTTACAAATGAGGCTTTGATCAATAGTTAAATATATCTGTAACATACATTTTGACTTTGTATAATTATACTTGCATGCCGCTGCCATGATTTACACTAAAGTCACACATCAAAGTGTCCTACTCAGCGCGTACTGAAGTGCTAGTAAGAGCTGCACAGAGATGATAAGCAGCGCAAAGGCAAAAATGTATAAGCGAGGAGGACAGGAACTGAACAGAAACAGATTTTTAAGCTTTTTGCCAAAGACCCATGGGTAGTGTGATGGCTTTATTACAGTTACGTGACTAAAGTGTTGAACAACCAAAACACCAGAATAAAAAACAAAAAGTTTCACAGCTGCAATATTAAAAATAATAATCCTGCTAACAGGTCCTATAGCTATAATACCTTTGTATCAACTGGAAAACATCAAAAAAAAAAAAAAAAAAAAAAAAAAAGCAGCAAAGCAAAAAAACAAAAACAAAAGAAAAATTACCACTCTTTCCTGCCCCTTCCTTCTCTGCAGTTACCTGGATAATGTGTGATATTACGGAGTTACACCCCTTCAGCAGAGAGAGGTGCCTGAGCTGGCAACAGGTTTTGGGTTAGTCCCTCTCTCCATAGGGGATTCTCAGCATGGCCTTTATTCTTTATAAAGACACTCCCTGAAAAAGATTTATACAAAGATGCTGGCCAGCCTTCCTGCTCACAGTACACTTTTTTTTGGCAGTTGGACGGAGCAACTGCCATTCACGAAGTGCATTTTGAAAATAAAGAAACCCCTGTGAACCCCCCATGAGGAGATGGGCTTGTCCAAAACCTGTCGATTCTGTCAGATTTCTACTAACTACTGTAAGTGACAGCAACATAGGAGAAAAGTAATTTATGGCTCATTTTACTCTGGAAGAAACGTACTTCTTAATTGAATAAGTTGACATATTTTGGATTTTAAGATTTTTGGGACAGAGGTCCTTTAAGGATGGTTGCCGGCATTTATTAGAATTCTCAGAGGACTCCGTCTGCTAATGATATTCTTCCCACTCACCTGGTTGGGTAGTCAGTGGCACTTAGGTTGATGAAGAAGTCCCAGGACCAATCAGACATCTCCAGGAGGTCCTGCATGCTGCGCAGATACATGGTCAGTAAACTGGCGCCACCCCAGATGGTGATCATGCGCCAGGGGGTAACACGTATGTTGGTGTAGTGCTTGGCCAACTGGACGACTTCACTGTGCAGGTAGTTAGATCGCTGCCAAAAAGCAAACATAGTAAAGAAAGGCCCCGTGCTAAGATTACTGACCTACTGAACTGACTGTGTATCAATTCTGCAAAGGTCGCTTTCTAATTTAACATGATTAACCCTTAAAGAAGTCATCAGGCAACCCCCCCCCCCCCCCCACTCTACTTACCCGGGGCTTTCTCCAGGCCCTTGCAGCAGACATGTCCCACGCCACAGCACCGCTCTCAGCTGCCGGCCCGGGGTCCCTGCCGGTGCAGAGGGTGACCTCAAGGTCGTCCCTACTGCGCAAGCGTCACTGTCCATGAAGGCCACGTTGTCTGCGGTGTACTGCGCAGGCACAGAACTACTGCTCCTGCACAGTACGCTCAGGACCTGATTAACAGCGGCACTCGCGCAGGGGCACTAGAGGAGGTAGGCCTCTGCACTGGTGGGGACCCCGTGCCGGCGACTGGGAGTGGAGCTGTGGCTGGGGACATGTCGGGTGCAAGGGACTGGGGGAAGCCCCGGGCAATTGTCAATTCAGATCCTATTTCTGATTGAGAACCTAATAGGATCAGACAAAAAAATAAAAATAAAAAATACAGTCTACTGATTGCCAGTGACTAGTCCCAAACTCAATATCATCCTCTTTCTCGATGGGAAGAAGATCGGACATGCAGGAAAATATCTATTGTGTATGTATACTTCACCTGTCTGTGTACGCCATTGGCTCCAAGCGTATACATGCGCACATATGTGACTACACATTTAACATTAGGAAGGATGGATGGGGGGATGGGGGGGCACAAGACCGATTTCGAGAGATTTCATGCTGAAATCAGGAATCAGCCTGCGGTGTATAGGCAGGTAACAGATCTCTCTTCGCTCAGAGAGAGTTCTGTCTTTCGGTTGATCTGCTCCCCCATCTGATGTATGCAGGGCTGTGGAGTCGGAGGTTTCATGAACTGAGGAGTCGAATGATTTTTGTACCGACACCACAGCCCTGGATGTATGGGCAACTTAAAGTGGACCTGAACTCTTGCACAGCACGCGAGGAAAACATAAGAGAAATGCACCCTGTATGTAATTAAAGAGTTTAGCCTGTGTAATTCCCTCTCATTTGTGTCTACTCACTAGTTGTAATTTAAATCCCCCCCCCCCCCCCCCGTGTCACATGACTGCCTATGGCAGATAAGCCCATTTGAAAGCCCAGGCTGTAAACAATATGTCTGCTTCCATGAATCAGGAAGTAGGAACAGTGCAGATATATTTTAGGATTTGTATCAGCCGTAACAAATACATGTTTTATTTTGTTTAAAGGTTATTATGGTGTTGTGTATCTTTTAGAGCATAGAGGGGTTCTGAGTTCAGGTCCACTTTAAGGATTATTCACCATGTATAGGTGTTTATAGTGGCCAGGGATCTGTAATACCGATATCGTCCTCTCGCTGTGAGCCTCATACCTGGTCCACGTGGATGTAGTAGAAGTGGTCTTTGTGGTAAATGGCTCTGATTAGACGCTTCAGTTGTCGCACCGCTCTCCCATGTACCACAAGCATGTAAACGATACGAATTGGCTTCTCAGGAGGCGGAGCTCCAACATCTGACTCCTCCCACTGCAAGCCAGAAGTGATTTTACCTGAGGGTAAAAACAGACCACCTGATGAGACTTTTAATTATTCCTAATTGTGCCTATGTAAAGAGTATTTCACTGTCAAAAAGTAAAGCACATCTGAAGTGAGAGGGATATGGAGGCTGCCAGATTTAGTTCCTTTTAAAAAAAATACCATTTGCCTGGCAGCCCTGATCATTCCTTTGGCTGAAACAAGCATGTGGCTAATTTTTTTATGTTATCCTACCAATTCGGGGAGTTTTGGGAACAGGCATACAGGCCATGTGTTAGCAAAAAGACACTTAGGCATTATTTACATCTGTTAATGTGGGCTATTAACCTCCCTGGCGTTCAATTCCCCCAGGATTTCTGTGCAAAAAGGGATCCAATTAATTTTCATAACTTTTTTTCCTGCAATTTGCCAAAAAGTGCCAAGCAAGGGACTAGTATTCAGTGCTGGAGAGTATTAATGTGTATGCATGTCAATACTGTTCACAGCACGTTTTGTATTGACGTGTATAACCGTCAATGCGGCTAGGGAGGTTAAAGCGGTGTGGCTGTTGGTGGAGCATAGGTGTATAAAACCTAAAACAAATATAATGGAAGTGCAAAAAGCCATTGGTTTTACAGGTAAAGTTTTGTAAGCATAAAAAGCGTTGCTTTAAGTGAACCTCCAGACTAAAAATCAACTCAGCAGCACTGAAAAGGCCTGGTGTTTCTTTAACTGTTTCACAGCATCAGAACTTTGTTTCTCTTATACAAGCCTCATTTTTAGCTGCACAGAAGAAAACTGCCGGGGCAGTTTTCCCCTTATGCTGTGCAAAGCATGATGGGATTTCTGATGTTGTTGTTCTCGTTCTGCTGTTTTGGTGCAATTTTTTTTTTACATTTTGAATTTGACATTTGAAGCCTAGTGTGTGCAGCTGGGAGGGGTTATCAGGACACAGGACAGTTGGAACTGTGTCTCATGCTCCCGGTCACCTCCTTTCAACCAAAAATATGGCTGCCCCCATGACAAAGATGGCAGCCCCCATGAATCACAAACATTTGCCTGTTCTTTTAAAACGGGGTGGGTAAGAGATTATATTACCTATCTATTCTAATTAACATAACTAATGTAACTTAATAACAGTATGCTTGTTTAGGCTGAATTTCCCCCTTTAGGCCGATTTGTAAGTGTGAATGGGCCTAATGTTTAGGGCCTTTTCACGCTTAGAAATCGGCAAACGTTAGCGACTAGCACTAGCGTTTTGCGCGGGTGATTTTTTTCGCGACTTAACGTGGAAAAAAACACTGGACACTTCTGCGATTTCAGAGCAATCGCGGTCAGCGCTTTAACCTCCTTGCCGGTTATCCCGAGCTCAGCTCGGGGTAACCTGCGCAGGAGGATATCTCAGGCCCCGCTGGGCCGATTTGCATAATTTTTTTTTCCCTACACGCAGCTAGCACTTTGCTAGCTGCGTGTAGGTCGCGATCGCCGCCGTTCGCCGCCGATTCGCCCCCCCCCCCCCGCCCCAGACCCCTGCGCAGCCTGGCCAATCAGTGCCAGGCAGCGCTAAGGGGCGGATCGGAGTTCCCTCTGACGTCACGACGTCTATGACGTCGGTGACGTCATCCCGCCCGGGGAAGCCCTGCAGGAAATCCCGTTCTCAACGGGATTCCCTGCATACTCTGATCGCCGAAGGCGATCGGAGTGGGTGGGGGGATGCCGCCGCTTAGCGGCTATCATGTAGCGAGCCCTGGGCTCGCTACATGATTTAAAAAAAATAAAAATAAAAAAAAAGTGCGGCGCTGCCTCCTTGCCGGATTTTTTAGACCGGCAAGGAGGTTAATAGCACTATACTGCGATCGCTCCAGAATCGCCTCAAAACTGCTGCAGGTAGCGTGTTTGCAACTGGTGCTAATCGCAAAAAGCCAGCTACCGGCACCAATCGCAGAGGGGGAAAAAAACCCTCTCCATAGGGTAGAATAGCACTAGCGTCTTTAAAAAACGCTAGCGCTTTGGCAATTAGCGGGAATCGCCCTGTAATCGCCCTAGTGTGAATAGGCCCTTTCTGCTGTAATAAAAATGCTACATACACACTCTAATGACAGCCAATCGGAACACTCCATCTGGGAATGATTTTGTACAGACACACCTACTCTATAGAGGGGGGAGACCATCAAAAAGGTGGCGCCACAATAGGACAACAGAGTGGATAGGTAGCGATACGACATGGTGGGTCACTAACTTCATCATCAGTTGGGAAACACCTGTAGGGAATGATGAACCTTTTCCAATCAGATAGGATAGTGTTGATGGTGCCAATCGACAAACGATTGATTTATCGATCGTTTGATCGATCCATTTTTCAGATCGATTCCATTAGAAGTGATCGGATTGGTTATCTTTTTCATCCCGTTTATGGGCCTGATTAATTCTTTCCGATCGCAATTATCAGATTGGAAGGTGAATCATTCGCTAAAATTGTATCACTACTGGGCAACTTTACTCTACCCAACAATCTTTCCACATGCATTTCCTTCAAGTGTGCACAATGACTCACTAACATTGGACCAAAGCAGGAAGTAGAAGTCATGACAGCAAATGAAAGCCACCAGGTGCCAATGAATTAAACCAACTACTGTTAGTTTATTAGCTGATGCCAACGTGATCAGCAGCTATGGGCTTTCCTTTGCTTGCACAGGATTCACTTCCTGAGTGATTGAAGAAAGCAAATGCTACATAAATATTAGTTTCACCCCTGCCCCCCCCCCCCCCCCCCCACAACCAAACATTTGTAATACAGTATGATTTATTTACATTACTGCTCTGTGTACAAGGTCTCAGTGCCCCAGATTACGTACCTGTAGTTTGGCAGGAACGTGGCAGGCTCTTGGGCATAAGCTGTCCCATCTGATGCAGACAGACAACATTGGCAATCTCCTGTTGACACTTCTGGGAGCTGGCTCTAGACAGAGCGGACAGAGCATCCTTCCCTTTGATGTCGCACTTTGGGGTGAAACCGCGATCTGTGGGGTGAGGGCCTTCTACACTTCCCGTGTCACCATCCCTGCTCAGGTTGTGCCACGTTTCCTGCGGGACATGGATACGTGTGCTCAGCTTGGGTCTTGCATTAGCCTCTCTCGCCAATCTGGCTACCTCATTGCCTGATCTCCCTGACTTCCCTTTGGACCTCCAAGACCTGCGCCCTGCTGAATTGTCAGGGTCCTTGGAGTGTTCTGCTTTATCTGGGCCTCTATTCCTCCTCTGTTGGGTATTCTGTAACACAAAAATCAAGGTGGAATAATGATGGGGTTAGCAGTGGTGAAGAGGAGGACAACTCTAGCTTGAGAACTTTTGAAAGGTCTAGAGATGCCTACTCGTTGGGTGGTAAGGATGGACAAAAACAAAATGGAGATCCAACTATCTAAAAATGTGCTAGTATGATATGCCATGTATGATTCTGAAACAATGGTCAAAAATCCATGAAGCCAGGTATTCAATAAGGCTAAGACAGGTTTGGACAAATCCCAGGAACCAGGGTTCCTTAAAGCAGTAGGATTAGCCATACTATGCCAGGGGAAAAAAAACACATATATAAGTAAATACTTGATCTACTTACATAACACATGTATTGTACTTTCCACATTTTGATTTGAGTGAATGTTATATAGTAAATTACGAGAATTCTGTTCCTGGTGGGAACCATGTGTTTTGCACACAGTTTAGACTAAATCCTGATGTCATTTCTGCCCTTTACTTTTTTTTCTTTTCTACTCCAATCGCTGAGTCACCTCAGCCTTGCTTGTAAACACAAGTGAGCAGGGGATCGTGTTTCAGATAAGCAGCTAGGCAGGGAAATAAATGGAAGAGGAGGAATATATTTTAGATAAAAAGAACCCCCAGCATGCAACTGTTTGGCACTGACTCCTAAAGGGCCAGTGCTCCTTAACCCCCCTGGCGGAATAAAAAATTCCGCCAGGAGGGAGCGCAGCAGGGTTTTTTTTATATCATGTAGCAAGCCCAGGGCTCGCTACATGATAGCCGCTGCTCAGCGGCATCCCCCCACTTCGGCGATGTCTGATCAGGAAACCCCCCACTTCGGCGATCTCCGATCAGGAAATCCCGTTCAAAGAACGGGATTTCCTGGAGGGCTTCCCCCGTCGCCATGGCGACGGGGCGGGATGACGTCACCGACGTCGGGATGTCATTGGGAGTCCCGAACCACCCCTCAGCGCGGCCTGGCACTGATTGGCCAGGCAGCGCACGGGGTCTGGGGGGGCGCGACGGATAGCGGCGATCGAGCACGGGGCGGCGGCGATCTGTGTGCTGACCCAGCAGGGCCGGAGAAAACCTCCTGCGCGGCTTTACCGCCAAGGAGGTTAAGTATGTGATTACTCCAAATCGTAACAGCAGAAAACCCTTTTGAAAGTTTGGAATGCAGGATTAGCATCTTTATCACTTAATACACTTAGATTAGTTGTTGTGGAAATTTGATTTTTATGGTGACAATCCCGCTTTAAACATTACAACTGGTGGTTTATTTTGAGTTTGTCTTACTGAGAATGGAGCTGGCTCCTAGATTGGACAGACTGGCTTCTAAATTCTGCATACATTGACCCAGCCCTGGGTTAAATTGACCAGTTTAAAAATAACTAAAACCCTCATTTCTCATCAAGATATGTAATTTTTTTTTAAAGCAGATTTTCTTTTTAAAGAGACACTTCAGCCAGAAAAAAAAAATGAGTTTTACTCACCTGGGGCTTCTACCAGCCCCCTGCAGCAGTCCTGTGCCCTCGCAGCCACTCACCAATCCTCTGGTCCCCCGCTGCCAGCTAGTTTCGTTTTTGTCGACAGGCCCGTCAGGAATGGCCAAGCTTAGCTTTTCCCGCATTCCCGACTGTAATTAGCGCTATTGCGGACCGCACTGCGTACAAAAATACGCGTTGCCGTATTACGAACGCATAGATATGCGGTATAACGCGTATTTTTGTACGTGTTGCAGCCCGCAATAGCGCTAATTACATTCGAGGAATGCGGAAAAAGCTACGTGTGGCCAGTCCTGACGGGCCTGTTGGCAAAAATGAAACTAGCTGGCAGCGGGGGACCAGAGGATTAGTGAGTGGCTGCGAGGGCACAGGACTGCTGCAGGGGGCTGGTAGAAGCCCCAGGTGAGTAAAACTCATTTTTTTTTCTGACTTAAGGTTCACTTTAAGGCTGTCTGGATCAGGAAAGTTGGACACCACTGGCCAAATGATACCGTCTACAGCTCAATTATATCATCCTACCACCAAGTAGATATTCATGATTACTACTCTAAAGACAGTTGGGTTCCAAACTTGCTACCTCCTTGTGGTGGGACCTGGGTAACATTAAGTAAGGGAATGCCTGTTGGGATGAAGTATGGTGGGGACTTCGTAGACCCCGGGCTGCCATAAAGACCTGACACGAACCCCAAACACATGGTTGAAGTGAAGACTGTGTGGAGTTGCTGGACTTCCATCAGAAGAAGCCTCCTCGGGTGGTGATTCAAGGAATGCTGGCTAGAGATAGCACTGAGGTAACTCGGGGGTTGATCAGAAACTAGCACTGCTGCCTTACGGTAGAAGTCGAATTCCAAAGGTGAAGGGAAAGAATCCCGTCCAACAGAAAATCAGTGTGTCTGGAAGCTTTAGGTGGGCACTGTGGTTCCTTCCTGTTCCTGCATCCCTCAAACAATGATAATTTTACTGATTTTACCCTCAACTAGCCTTACACAACGATAGGGACATGTAACTATAACTATAGTAAGGATTTGATGGCAAGGTCTCCTAGAGGGACAATCAACAACATGACTATGTAGCAGCTCTACAGAAAATGTCAACACTATAAATATACATAATAAAGATAATAGTATTGCTAACAGCGCTAGCTCTGCTAATGACTCTCTGTAGGCCAAAGGGTATAATTAACGTGAAGAGAAATGGATTTTCCTTGATGCCCTGTCTGCATGCTTAGGCTACAGTCGGCCAATTCACAATAATAAAACGGCCTTCGGTCAAGAATTTCTCTGTAGTTTTCTTGTGGCCTCCAGGCAGTCAACATACAGAGAGCTGTCTGCCATGGCCCAAAAAGTTTTGATCAGACAGTGGTTGCTGTACGGCAACCTTAAAGCAGGCCCCTGAGGAAAATAGCATTGACTGTCACATTACATCCCCACAACACAACTTATACAGTACAAAAAAAAAACCGCTTGACCTAATTATGCAATAAGGAAACTTAAATCCAATGATCGCTCTGTGAGAACTTGGGGTACTCAAAAGGAAAAGGCAGTATGTTGCATGATTGTCCTAAAGCACCCCCCCCCCCCCCCCGCAGTCTTGACGATTTCAAAAGGACAACATGTCTGAGACCACCACAGTACCCAAGGCAAAAGGAAGGTCTGGGGAACAGGAAACCCCTAAGACTGCAGTGATGACCACGACTGGAATGTTTTCCTAGGACAAATTAAGGACAACATGTTTCGTGGGACCTACCGGCTTCCTCAGGTCAATCAAAAATGATATGGTAAACAGCAACGGCAGTCAGGTCCAATTGCCTCAAACAACCCCTATGGGGTTTACAAATGCTGCCATTCATCTGTATTTTAATTGCACCCAAAAAGCACTCATGGACGGCAGGTGGAAGACTGAAAAGCCCAACAAGTGCCCAGTTCAGCCCCCCAAGAGAAACCTTAGCAAATAGCAATAGCAGATATATAAAGTAATAACAATGCCAACAGCAGAGGGAGCCCAGTTAAGATACCAGAAGCAGCAGGATTGTATGTAATCAACTGAAAGGAGCCTACATTCACTGAATGCACAATAATGGTCACAACACAGAACATGATAGTGATGGTTATGATCACAGCAGAAGCACACACGATATAATGTACAATTATACATCTAACAAACAGCATAACAATATTACACAGAGCAGAACAGTGATAGAACGGTATTCACTGGCATTCCAGTCCAGCAGACCTCAGCACCCTGTATCAGGGACTACTGCTGTGCAGCCATGCTGGAATCTGTAGTTCTCCCAAACAGTGCTGCCATGCTGAAACATGTAGTCCTTCCTCTATTCAATCAGTAATACCATGCTGAGAACTATAGTCTTCCTTCCCTCCAGTCTGCAATGCCCTTAAGCCCAACACAGAGATGCCATGTTGAGGTCCCCAACTACTCCCAAGTCAGTGATGCCATGCTGGGATCTGTACTCTCCCCCACACATTCAGTGATGCCATGCTGGGACCTGTAGCCTCCCCGCCCATTCAGTCATGCCATGCTGGGACCTATAGTCTCCCAGCTCATTCAGTGATGCCATGCTGGGATCTGTACTCTCCCCCACACATTCAGTGATGCCATACTGGGACCTGTAGCCTCCCCGCCCATTCAGTGATGCCATGCTGGGACCTATAGTCTCCCAGCTCATTCAGTGATGCCATGCTGGGATCTGTACTCTCCCCCACACATTCAGTGATGCCATACTGGGACCTGTAGCCTCCCCGCCCATTCAGTGATGCCATGCTGGGATCTGTACTCTCCCCCACACATTCAGTGATGCCATGCTGGGATCTGTACTCTCCCCCACACATTCAGTGATGCCATGCTGGGACCTGTAGCCTCCCCGCCCATTCAGTCATGCCATGCTGGGACCTGTAGTCTCCCAGCTCATTCAGTGATGCCATACTGGGACCTGTAGTCTCCCCCTGAGTCAGTGATGCCATGCTGGGATCTGTACTCTCCCCCACACATTCAGTGATGCCATGCTGGGACCTGTAGCCTCCCCGCCCATTCAGTGATGCCATGCTGGGACCTGTAGTCTCCCGGCTCATTCAGTGATGCCATACTGGGACATGTAGTCTCCCCCTCAGTGATGCCATGCTGGGACCTGTAGTCTCCCCTCATTTAGTCATGCCATGCTGGGACCTGTAGTCTCCCCCTGCAGTCAGTCATGCCATGCTGGGACCTGTAGTCTCCCCCTCAGTCATGCCATGCTGGGACCTGTAGTCTCCCCCTCAGTCATGTCATGCTGGGTGCCTGGGACCTGTAGTCTCCCCCTGCAGTCACTCATGCCATGCTGGGACCTGTAGTTTCCCCCTGCAGTCACTCATGCCATGCTGGGACCTGTAGTCTCCCCCTGCAGTCACTCATGCCATGCTGGGACCTGTAGTCTCCCCCTGCAGTCAGTCATGCCATGCTGGGACCTGTAGTCTCCCCCTCAGTGATGCCATGCTGGGACCTGTAGTCTCCCTCTGCAGTCAGTCATGCCATGCTGGGACCTGTAGTCTCCCCCTGCAGTCACTCATGCCATGCTGGGACCTGTAGTCTCCCCCTGAAGTCACTCATGCCATGCTGAGACCTGTAGTCTCCCTCTGCAGTCAGTCATGCCATGCTGGGACCTGTAGTTTCCCCCTGCAGTCAGTCATGCCATGCTGGGACCTGTAGTCTCCCCTCTGCAGTCAGTCATGCCATGCTGGGACCTGTAATCTCCCCCTCAGTGATGCCATGCTGGGACCTGTAGTTTCCCCCTGCAGTCAGTGATGCCATGCTGGGACCTGTAGTCTCCCCCTGCAGTCACTCATGCCATGCTGGGACCTGTAGTCTCCCCCTGCAGTCACTCATGCCATGCTGGGACCTGTAGTCTCCCCCTGCAGTCACTCATGCCATGCTGGGACCTGTAGTTTCCCCCTGCAGTCAGTCATGCCATGCTGGGACCCGTAGTCTCCCTCTGCAGTCAGTCATGCCATGCTGGGACCTGTAGTCTCCCCCTCAGTGGTGCCATGCTGGGACCTGTAGTCTCCCTCTGCAGTCAGTCATGCCATGCTGGACCTGTAGTCTCCTCCTGCAGTCACTCATGCCATGCTGGGACCTGTAGTTTCCCCCTGCAGTCACTCATGCCATGCTGGGACCTGTAGTTTCCCCCTGCAGTCATGCCATGCTGGGACCTGTAGTCTCCCCCTGCAGTCATGCCATGCTGGGACCTGTAGTCTACCCCTGCAGTCATGCCATGCTGGGACCTGTAGTCTCCCCCCTCAGTGATGCCATGCTGGGACCTGTAGTCTCCCCCCTCAGTGATGCCATGCTGGGACCTGTAGTCTCCCCCCTCAGTCATGCCATGCTGGGACCTGTAGTCATCCCTTCTCATTCAGTCACGGCATGCTGGGACCTGTAGTCTCCCCCTCAGTGATGGCATGCTGGGACCTGTAGTCTCCCCCTCAGTGATGCCATGCTGGGACCTGTAGTCTCCCCCTGCAGTCAGCCATGCCATGCTGGGACCTGTAATCTCCCCCTGCAGTCAGCCATGCCATGCTGGGACCTGTAGTCTCCCCCTCTTATTCAGTCATGTCATACTGGGACCTGTAGTCTCCCCCTGCAGTCAGTCATGCCATGCTGGAACCTGTAGTCTCCCCCTGTAGTCAGTCATTCCATGCTGGGACCTGTAGTCACCCCCTGCAGTCAGTCATGCCATGCTGGGACCTGTAGTCTCCCCCTGCAGTCACTCATGCCATGCTGAGACCTGTAGTTTCCCCATGCAGTCACTCATGCCATGCTGAGACCTGTAGTCTCCCCCTGCAGTCATTCATGCCATGCTGAGACCTGTAGTCTCCCCTGCAGTCACTCATGCCATGCTGAGACCTGTAGTCTCCCCCTGCAGTCACTCATGCCATGCTGAGACCTGTAGTCTCCCCCTGCAGTCACTCATGCCATGCTGAGACCTGTAGTCTCCCCCTGCAGTCACTCATGCCATGCTGAGACCTGTAGTCTCCCCCTGCAGTCACTCATGCCATGCTGAGACCTGTAGTCTCCCCCTGCAGTCACTCATGCCATGCTGAGACCTGTAGTCTCCCTCTGCAGTCAGTCATGCCATGCTGAGACCTGTAGTCTCCCCCTGCAGTCAGTCATGCCATGCTGGGACCTGTAGTCTCCCCCTGCAGTCAGTCATGCCATGCTGGGACCTGTGGTCTCCCCCTTCAGTCAGTCATGCCATGCTGGGACCTGTGGTCTCCCCCTTCAGTCAGTCATGCCATGCTGGGACCTGTAGTTTCCCCCTGCAGTCAGTCATGCCATGCTGGGACCTGTAGTTTCCCCCTGCAGTCAGTCATGCCATGCTGGGACCTGTAGTCTCCCCCTGCAGTCAGTCATGCCATGCTGGGACCTGTAGTCTCCCCCTGCAGTCAGTCATGCCATGCTGGGACCTGTAGTCTCCCCCTGCAGTCAGTCATGCCATGCTGGGACCTGTAGTCTCCCCCTGCAGTCAGTCATGCCATGCTGGGACCTGTAGTTTCCCCCTGCAGTCAGTCATGCCATGCTGGGACCTGTAGTTTCCCCCTGCAGTCAGTCATGCCATTCTGGGACCTGTAGTCTCCCCCTGCAGTCAGTCATGCCATTCTGGGACCTGTAGTCTCCCCCTGCAGTCAGTCATGCCATGTTGGACCTGTAGTCTCCCCCTGCAGTCAGTCATGCCATGCTGGGACCTGTAGTGTCCCCCTGCAGTCAGTCATGCCATGTTGGACCTGTAGTCTCCCCCTGCAGTCAATCATGCCATGCTGGGACCTGTAGTCTCCCCCTGCAGTCAGTCATGCCATGCTGGACCTGTAGTCTCTCCCTGCAGTCAGTCATGCCATGCTGGGACCTGTAGTCTCCCCCTCAGTGGTGCCATGCTGGGACCTGTAGTTTCCCCCTGCAGTCAGTCATGCCATGCTGGACCTGTAGTCTCCCCTCTGCAGTCAGTCATGCCATGCTGGGACCTGTAGTCTCCCCCTGCAGTCAATCATGCCATGCTGGGACCTGTAGTCTCCCCCTGCAGTCAGTCATGCCATGCTGAACCTGTAGTCTCTCCCTGCAGTCAGTCATGCCATGCTGGGACCTGTAGTCTCCCCCTCAGTGGTGCCATGCTGGACCTGTAGTCTCCCCCCTGCAGTCAGTCATGCCATGCTGGACCTGTAGTCTCCCCTCTGCAGTCAGTCATGCCATGCTGGGACCTGTAGTCTCCCCCTGCAGTCAGTCATGTCATGCTGGGACCTGTAGTCTCCCCCTGCAGTCACTCATGCCATGCTGGGACCTGTAGTCTCCCCCTGCAGTCACTCATGCCATGTTGGAGCCGGTAGGCCCTAAGTCAGGGTTAGAAGCTCTCACCAGGTCAGGTTCTTCCTCCTCCAGGGCGCTGAAGCTCCACACCACCAGGCCCTGCACAAGCAGCAGCGCCAGCGCGGCGGCCGCCAGATACTTATAGCGGCGCCCGAGTTTCATCACCCGGGCACTGGACGCCATCGTGCTTCCCGCCCGCACTGATCTCGTCACTGGCCGCAGCGTGTCAGGAGCCCGTCTGCACTGCACACCCTCCACAGCATTACTGCGCCTTTCCCCTACAGCCCGGCCGCTTCTCTATGTGCCCAAAACAAACATGGCCGCCGCGATCCGCAGGAATCCAGTGACGTCATCGGCAGCGCACAAACGACTAGCAAATGTGGGCGTCCCTGGTTGCCTGGCAACTGTAGGACGTGACCAGGCCCACATTCCGTGCTCAGGCATGGAGGGAGGGTCTGCATAGTAAATACCATTGTAAAAGTAACAAAATTAGTGATGGAGATGAGATAGGGAGAAAATTCCCTTTATTTCCAAATCTCCTGTGAGGGAAGAAATGTGTATCTTATTAGGAAAGCCCGTCTAATCTCTCCCTCTAATCCTGGAGACGTTTTATTTGATAGTGGAGTAATAGTATTGAATAGTAAAAAAAATAGGCTGAAGTTGGCCATACATCAGGCGTCTTGGCGGCCAATCGACCATCCAATTGGATTATTATGGATGAAAATCTGTGTCGCCAAGTGCATGCTCGACCGACAACATACCTCCCAACGTTTTGAGATGAGAAAAGGGGACACTTAAGCCACGCCCCTGCCACACCCCCACCACGCCTCTAGTCACGCGTACCATAAAAATTTCATAAGAAAATATGTTGTTTTATAATTCAAACCACACTGGTCCTTTATATCCTGGTTCATTTTCCTTCATAATAACATTTTAAAATTAGTAATATATCAATTTAAAGGATGGGAATAAAGTTTAGAGTCAATCAAACACATTTTTAGTATAGAAATGTATATATTTATATAAAAAGAGGGACAAAGTCCTCAAAGAGGGACAAATGAGGGTGATACAGGGACAGAGGGACAGGGCTCCCAAAAAGGGACTGTCCCTCCGAAAAAGGGACAGTTGGGAGCTATGCGACAATGCGACCAATTTCAGGACGAAAATTGGTTGCATTCTCGATTGCAGGTGCAGCAAGAAGTTGCTTGAGCGAGTGCACGGAGGTAATGGCGTGCAATCTCCCAACAAACACGATGAAACCCCAAACGCTGTCGTCCCCCCCCCATATTAATGTCCCCCCCGACTGCGCTTGTCCCTCCACTGCTCTGGGCGCATTCCCCTCTCTATACACGCACGCCCTACGTGCTTTCCTAGTAAGGGTGCACGTGTGATGTCGCGTCCTTACTAGGAAAACAAGTGAGGCGCGCACATATGCAGAGATGGAAGCCAGCGGGGGATAAGCGGAGGTCGCGGAGAGGTAATGTATACACTTTATACAGGGCACCGGGGGGACATACATTAGGGAGGTACAGCGTTGGGGCGGCAAGGAGAAAGTATGCAGCGCACAAGGCCAATTCCTGAGAGATTTCATGTTGAAATTGATCAGGAATCAGCCTGCAGTGTATGGGCATCTGACTGACCTCTCTCTAATCAGATTCGATTAGGAGAGAGATTTGTCTCTTGGTTGAATCTGCCCATAGATTGCCTGATGTATGGCCACCTTGAGGCTGGAACACGACGCAATTTCCCATCAGATCCAATTGATAATCTCTTAACGTACACTACACACGATAGAATTTTCTCACAAATTTACTGTCAGATCGATTCACTTCTATGGAAAATCGATCGGAAATCAGATTGGACCTTGTTGGAAAAAATCGATCTGACAGTAAATCTGTCACAAAATTGTATCGTGCGTACCTAGCAGTAGATCAAGGATGAAATCGATTTTGTGCAGTACTGATGCATCGTGGGAAACATCATATACTCACTACAACCTGAATTATCGCAAATACCTTCTGTTTTAAGAAGGCAAACTCTTGTTGTGCAGTACTGATCTGGTAATGCCATTCTGAATTGGAAGCAGATCAGACACGCTGTGAATTATTGATTTGAACTGCCAGTCTGACAGTGAATTGTGTTGTGTGTACCGGGCATAACATTTTTGACACTAGTCTAGTTGAGGGGACCCGCTCCTGCTCGTGTCAGTTTGGTTGCGTCCGCTAATGTGAAAGAAATGGGGAACCCAGCGGGAGACACACTAAAATTTCTCACCAGGACCCGCGGCCTTCGTCTGCTGGGATTTCAGCACGGCAACTTTACTAAACCTATTCAGCTGGTGGCGTGGATAGTTGATGGGAGTTATAGCCGCATCCTGCTCACGCCAATTTGCAAGTGACCACTAGTTTGTAAAAAAACAGGGACCTAGCAGGATGCACTATCCATGCCACCAACCAAACAGGTTTAGGCCTCTTTTCCACAGACTGTTGAAAGGCAGTGAAATGCCTCTCAAACGCTCACAACTGCTCACTGCTGCCTGGTAACTGCTTGTTGCTGCCTGGTAACTGCTTGCTGCTGCCTGGTAACTGCTCGCTGCTGCCTGGTAACTGCTCGCTGCTGCCTGGCAACTGCTTGCTGAGTACACAGCTCATCAGTTCGTGGAAAAGAGGCCTTACACAGACTGTTAATAGGCAGTGAAATGCCTCTCAAACGCTCACAACTGCTCACTGCTGCCTGGTAACTGCTTGTTGTTGCCTGGTAAGTGGTAACTGCTCACTGCTGCCTGGTAATGGCTTGCTGAGCACACAGTTCAACTGTCTGTGGGAAAGAGGCCTCAGTGAAGTTGCGTGAGCGGAGGCAGTAGCCAATGCTAGCGCCATGGCGTGACCAAAGCTTAGTGGTGTGAGAGCCGCTGGTGAGGATCCTGCTGTGCAATTTTAGTGTCAGGCCTCTTTTCCACGAGCAGTTGAACTGTGTGCTCAGCAAGCAGTTGCCAGGCAGCAATGAGCAGTTACCAGGCAGCAGCAAGCAGTTGTGAGAGTTTGTGAGGAATTTCACTGTCTGTATAATGTCCATGGAAAAGAGGCCTTAGGGCCCATTCACACTAAAGCGTTTTACCGGCGATTTCGGAAAACCGTTCAATCGCTAGTGCTTTTTACAGCGCTAGTGCATTGATACCCTATGGACCCGTTCTCACTTGTGCGAGTTGCGTTAATCGCCGTCAATTAACGCAAATTGCCAAACATGTAGTCTGCACAATTTTTAGGCGATTTCCTATAGAAGCGCTAAACGCGATCGCTGAAAAACTTGGTGCAGTGTCCAGTGATTTTTCCACGTTAATCGCGAAAAAAATCACTCCCGCAAAACTACGGTTTTGCTCTTTTAAGTGTGAATGGGCCCTTAGTGTTTCCAGCTGGACCTTACAAATAAGTTAACGCCACCAAAGCAAGGAGCAGCCATTGGTCTATGAGGTTTCCCGCTGGATCCCATAAACTAGACTAGCACCAGATGCTGTCTGTGTCATTGTTAAAACACCTCTGGATCCAAACACAACCTGTAAAATACATATATTTTCAGATATTTACCCATCTTGAACCTCCATGGTCCCGTTTGTCTGTTGTCCTCATAAGAAAGACGGATCCTCCATTTTAAAAATGACGCTAACCCTGGAACTGTTTCAGCGCGTTCACACAATCTAATGCTCGTTCATCACAACGCTTCCTAGAGATCAGATGTAATGTGCTTGCACAAACCCATGCTAGACTGTTCTCGGACTAGGTAATCGGTCGACGGTCAGCCCAAAAGTCTAGCATTTAATTAAAACAACCCCAAGGCTCTCAGAAAGTGCTGGTGGCTGGAAAGTGCTGAGATAAGCGCTTATAGTGTGTCTGTGCCCTTAGGGCTAGTTTACACTGCAAGAGCTTTTTCTAAGCGCTTGTGATCTTAAGGCCCCGTTCACACTTGCGGTTCTCTGCCAAACGGACCGGATGACCTGACCGGATCCGGACCGGATCCGGATCGGAACCGTACGGTTCTGATCCGGATCCGATCCGGTCAGGTTGCATCAGGTGTACATCAGGATGCGATCCGGATCCGTTTGGCAAAAGAGAGTAGAAATAAAATAAAAATGTTGGGGTCTGGGAGGTCAGCAGAAGGTGGACCTGTGGAATCAGGCCCTCCGCTGTTTAGAACTCACCTCCACCTCCGACATACTGCCAACATCTCCAGCACGTTAAAAGTCACTGCTGCTCCACTCCAAAATGCTTGCCCATGTGTCCCCATCCAAAATCGCCGCTACAATACGCATAGGAAGTGGGGTAGAACATCCGGATTTTATAGCCAGTGTGTTGTGCGCTCTCCGTTTCTCATTGGTTTCTATTGGCCGGATGCAACAGTCCGGCTCCACTCCGGATACGTCAGCCGGAGGAGCCGGACCAAAAAATAGCGCATGTTGGGTCTTACGCCGGAGTCCGGCTCCGGTCCGGACGGAACGGACGCATGTGAACGGACGCATAGACTTTCATTGCTATGCCGTGCGTCCGTTCCGTCCGTTCCGCATGCGGTCCGGCTCCGGCACGGCGATTCCGGACGGCGACCGCTAATGTGAACCGGGCCTAAGAGCTCTTGCTAATGTAATGCTATGAGTTTGTTTTCTCTAGAGCGATGTGACTTTGTAAAAATCCCCCAGAGCATTGCATTAGCAAGAGCTCTTCAAATCACTAGCATATAAAAAGCTCTTGCAGTGTGACTCAGCCCTTAGGCCGGATCCACACTATAAGGGCCCTTTCACACCAGAGGGATTTTTCGGCGTTTTAACGCCACGGCCGAAGTTGGCGTTTTGCTAGGTAAAAGAAAGTCCATAGACTTTCATTTTACCTTTCACATCTAACTCGGCGTTTTGGAGCGTTGCGTTTCAACGCTCCCAGGAGCTTTTTCAGGGCTGTTTACAGCCGAAGTTGGCTGTTGGCGTTTCAATGATAGTCAATGGAAAACGCCAACTTCAGCGTTTTCAAAGCGTTTTCAAAGCATTTTACAGCTAACTTGTTCACTTATTTTTATAGAAGAAAAAAAAAGGACGTTTTCATATGAGCTGTAAAACTCTTTCAAAACGCTTTGAAAACGCTATGTATTGGCGTTAAGCAAAAGGCTGACTTTCAGCCTTTTCTACCGCAGCCTCTAGTGTGAAAGAGCCCTAAGTGATTTAGTGAGCGCTTGCGTTTGATTAGCGCTTTCTAAGCGCTTTTTAAAAAATCACTCCCATTCACTTTCATTACAATCGCTGCAAAAATCACAGCAATTTTTACACGATTTTTCCTGGGATTTATATGAAAGTGAATGGGCTAATCAAATGCAAGAGCTCACAAAAGTTTGTGAGGATCCTTATAAAGGAAGTATCTTTTATCAAATTATTTTTGTTGTCTTTCTTCTTACAGAAACTGGCACTGGTAAATTATTTTATTCAGAACATAGAAACTCTGGTTGTCATACCAATCATAATTACAGAGTGGACAAATAAATATGAAATTTAGGAGCCAATCTGTTCAATCCAGGAGCCAATAGGAAATCTTGACAACACAGTGACAACATTCAAAAGTCAGACTCCAATCCTAAACGCCGGCTGTACTTTTGGCTGCCTGGCTTATAGGATGTGTACAGTCCTGTTAATAAAATTGCTTTACAATTGCAAAAATTGGGGACCTGCCAGAAAATGCTGGCTCCTTGCGAAGGAAGTTTATTGTTATCAGTATTATGATATTATTTTGCATGTTTTATAGCCCTGCCTGACACAGCTTTGCAAAGTACATTCACATCACTAATCTGCGAGGCGACCTGGTAAACGTATAAATACAACAGAGGGTAATACAAATGCTTGGCAGATGAGCTTTTTCTCCCTAGGCTTGTTCAACGGACAAGGGGACATGATCTGCGTATGGAGGAATAAAGTTTTTGCTATTTAGAAAGGGGTCCTCTACAGTGAGAGTAGTTATGGCAAAGGCTATATCTGCATAGAGGACTTATGGTAGGTCCCTTTTTCCTGGGCAGTTGATAGGCAATGAAATGCCTCTTAAACTCTCACAATTGCTTGCTGCTGCCAGGTAACTGCTAACTGCTACCTGGTAACTGCTCGCTGCTGCCTGGTAACTGCTTGCTGAGCACACTGTTCAACTGCCCGTGGAAAAGAGGCCTTAGATGCTTTCCCTACATTGGGCTCTATTCTCAAAGAGCCAAAAGTACCGCAAAATTTTACCGGTAAATTCCCGCCAGCGGTAAACTCCGCATTTTTTTAGCATTCACTAACATTTTCCGCATGTTTGCCGCATGCGGGAAAAAAGATGCGGAAACAGGCATTATTCATGCGGGAATCATGCGGTAAAAAGGTCGCATGAAAAAGTGTTTAAAAAAAAAAAGTTAAAGTCCACCAAGCACAGCCCTTAAGCCTCCACACTTCATTAAAGTCAATGGGATGCGGAATATATCACCTACTTCTTGTAGGTGATAAAAATTCGGTAATTAACGAAGAAAAGATGCGCCTGAACATCTTTGAGAATTGATCTTTTATTGCGGAAAATACCGACTTTTGCGGAAATTTTACCGCATGAATCCCGCACTTTTATCACACTTTTTCCGCATGCGGAAAAAACATGCGGAACATTTTGAGAATCCCAACTTGCCGGTATTTTGGGTGCAAACTTCTCGCATGTACTTTACCGCATGCGGAAACTCATTGAGAATAGAGCCCAGGGCATCCATAGCTAATTACTAGTTAATTCCTGGGAGAGTTAATCCACAGATTTATCTGACTGCCATCTGGACTGGAGTTGGGCAGGATTGGTCCAGGCCTTGTAAGTTTTTTTTGCCTTCCCCTGGATCAACTGGGATATGAGCGGGTCCAGGATGGTTTGTTTTTGTTGTTCTTACGTGTACAATTGTCGCATTCGTGGTTTGCGATTAGCCGCACACCCAATCGAGCATGTTGGCCCTAGTTTTTACAGTATGTCCAGTTGATGCTTGCGATCAAAATTGGTCGTATTGACGAACAGGCATACTTTTGGCGGCACCAATTTTCATCCGATTCAATAATAATTATCGAATCATATGGTCGGATTAGTCAATCAGAAAAACGATCGGAAATCCGGATCTGTCAGAAATTATCTATCGACCTCCACTGATTGGAATTTGCATGGTGTTTACAGGCTCGTACACACGCTGTACTACAGGGAAAGACGGGTCCGTCAGACCCTCCCGCTGGGCGGGCGTTCCAGCGACAGTACAGTGTGTGTACAGTCTGTCAGGCAGCCTTATCAGTCTGCCTGACAGACTGTACACACGCACTACTGTCATGAGAACGACCGCCCAGCGGAAGGGTCTGACAGACCCGCCATTCCCTGTAGTACAGTGTGTGAACGAGGTTTACCAGGCATTACAATTAAGAGCAGCTGTGAAAGAATCCCATCTATGGGAACCTACAATGAGGCTGTTGGTATTCCCTGCCAGTAATCAGGACGCACCATACAATAGCAGAATGTGGGATAACAGACTGTGGTGACAGAGACTGGGTGTGTTGGAAGATAAAAGGATTTGTAATGTATGTATACAATTATAACTGCTTACACTGAATTAACATAACTGAATGTAAAAAAAAACTAAATGCTGATGTGGACTGTAAACTGATCTGTATCTCATTGGATACATTTAAAGCAAAATGCTGCATGCTGATACGCTATAAACGCCCATACTTATCATGATTTGGCCGGCCAATCGTGATTTAGATTTATTTCCAACCTAAATCAATCCAAATGATCGATCTGGGATGCTGGAATGATCTCACTCGAGTGCAAAGTGGTGGGCGGTGTTTGATTTCCCGATGACTGGCGGACTTGACAGACCCCCGGACGTTTTCCCCCCATATGTAAAGTGTACTCACCGGGTCTATGGTGCACTTCCATAGCTGTAGCCTGCCGCCTTCTCAAAGAGTTCAGTCTTTGCTCTGCCCCTTGCAGCCAATGTCCAGGATGAAAAACAAAACAAAAATCTACTTACCTCAGGCTTCCTCCAGCCCCCGGCAGCCATCCTGTGCGGCTGTGCCCTCGATTTGTCTCTTGGTTGAATCTGCCCATACATTGCCTGATGTATGGCCACCTTGAGGCTGGAACACATGACGCAATTTCCCATCAGATCCAATTGATAATCTCTGGCATGTCCTTAATGTACACTACACACGATAGAATTTTCTCACAAATTTACTGTCAGATCGATTCACTTTAATGGAAAATCGATCGGAAATCAGATTGGACCTGGTTGGAAATAATCGATCTGACAGTAAATCTGTCACAAAATTGTATCGTGCGTACCTAGCAGTAGATCAAGAATGAAATCGATTTTGTGCAGTACTGATGCATCGTGGGAGACATCATATACTCACTACAACCTGAATTATCGCAAATACCTTCTGTTTTAAGAAGGCAAACTCTTGTTGTGCAGTACTGATCTGGTAATGCCATTCTGAATTGGAAGCAGATCAGACACGCTGTGAATTATTGATTTGAACTGCCAGTCTGACAGTGAATTGTGCTGTGTGTACCGGGCATAACATTTTTGACACTAGTCTAGTTGAGGGGACCCGCTCCTGCTCGTGTCAGTTTGGTTGCGTCCGCTAATGTGAAAGAAATGGGGAACCCAGCGGGAGACACTAAAATTGCTCACCAGGACCCGCGGCCTTCATCTGCTGGGATTTCAGCACAGCAACTTTACTAAACCTGTTCAGTTGGTGGTGTGGATAGTTGATGGGATTTATAGCCGCATCCTGCTCACGCCAATTTGCAAGTGACCACTAGTTTGTAAAAAAAACAGGGACCTAGCAGGATGCCACCAACCAAACAGGGTTTAGGCCTGTTTTAGGCCTCTTTTCCACAAACTGTTTACAGGCAGTGAAATGCCTCTCAAACTCTCACAACTGCTTGCTGCTGCCTGGTAACTGCTCGCTGCTGCCTGGTAACTGCTTGCTGCTGCCTGGTAACTGCTCGCTGCTGCCTGGCAACTGCTTGCTGAGTACACAGCTCATCAGTTCGTGGAAAAGAGGCCTGACACAGACTGTTAATAGGCAGTGAAATGCCTCTCAAACGCTCACAACTGCTCACTGCTGCCTGGTAACTGCTTGTTGTTGCCTGGTAAGTGGTAACTGCTCACTGCTGCCTGGTAACTGCTTGTTGCTGCCTGGTAACTGCTCACTGCTGTCTGGTAATGGCTTGCTGAGCACACAATTCAACTGTCCGTGGGAAAGAGGCCTCAGTGAAGTTGCGTGAGCGGAGGCAGTAGCCAATGCTAGCGCCATGGCGTGACCAAAGCTTAGTGGTGTGAGAGCCGCTGGTGAGGATCCTGCTGTGCAATTTTAGTGTCAGGCCTCTTTTCCATGAGCAGTTGAACTGTGTGCTCAGCAAGCAGTTGCCAGGCAGCAATGAGCAGTTACCAGGCAGCAGCAAGCACTTGTGAGAGTTTGTGAGGAATTTCACTGTCTGTATAATGTCCATGGAAAAGAGGCCTTAGGGCCCATTCACACTAGAGCGTTTTACCGGCGATTTCGGAAAAACGCTCAAGCGCTAGCGCTTTTTACAGTGCTAGTGCATTGATACCCTATGGGCCCGTTCTCACTTGGGCGATTTGCGTGAATCGCCGTCGATTAACACAAATCGCCAAACGCAAACGTGTAGCCTGCACAATTTTCAGGCGATTTCCCGGCGATCCCGTTTCAGTGCTATAGAGGCGTTAAACACGATCGCGGAAAAATCGCTGCAGTGTCCAGTGATTCTGGAAAAATCACTCCCGCAAAACTACGGTTTTGCGCTTTTAAGTGTGAATGGGCCCTTAGTGTTTCCAGCTGGACCTTACAAATAAGTTAACGCCACCAAAGCAAGGAGCAGCCATTGGTCTATGAGGTTTCCCGCTGGATCCCATAAACTAGACTAGCACCAGATGCTGTCTGTGTCATTGTTAAAACACCTCTGGATCCAAGCACAACCTGTAAAATACATATATTTTCAAATATTTAACCATCTTGAACCTCCATGGTCCCGTTTGTCTGTTGTCCTTGTAAAGGTGGCCACACACGATACAATAAAATGATCCGATTTTACGGCAATTCGATAAAAACGATCGGATCTCCCGAAAAAATTGAATGGTGTGTGTTAGATTGTCAATTTATTAATATACACACCCAAGCAATTTTCTCAGAGTTTCCAATCATTTTTATCATAATTGGGGAAAAATTGAACATAGGTGTGTGGTATATTGGTCATATTTTTGAAATGTTACAATCAGTCAGAAAAATTGATTGCACTTCTTAAATTAAACAGATATTTAAAAAATTGTATGGTGTGTGGTCACCATTTTATTCAGAACATAGAAATTCTGGTTGTCATGCCAATCATAATTACAGAGTGGACAAATAAATATGAAATTTAGGAGCCAATCTGTTCAATCCAGGAGCCAATAGGAAATCTTGACAACACCGTGACAACATTCAAAAGTCAGACCCCAATCCTAAACGCCGGCTGTACTTTTGGCTGCCTGGCTTATAGGATGTGTACAGTCCTATTAATAAAATTGCTTTACAATTGCAAAAATTGGGGACCTGCCAGAAAATGCTGGCTCCTTGCGAAGGAAGTTTATTGTTATCAGTATTATGATATTATTTTGCATGTTTTATAGCCCTGACACAGCTTTGCAAAGTACATTCACGTCACTAATCTGCGAGGCGACCTGATAAACGTATAAATACAACAGAGGGCAATACAAATGCTAGGCAGATGAGCTTGTTCACCGGACAAGGGGACATGATCTGCGTATGGAGGAAAAACGTTTTTGCTATTTAGAAAGGAGTCCTCTACAGCAGCGTTTTTCAACCGTTGTTCCGCCGCACACTAGTGTGCCGCGGGATGTTGCCTGGTGTGCCGTGCGGGGATCCCCAACCTGTGGTCCGCGGGACGCAGGACTGTCCTCCCCCCCCCCCCCCCCTCCCCGCCGCTGTTATTACCTTAGCATCGGCCGCTTTCCTCTCTCCAGCGCATGTATTTATTCAAGCAGCCTATCTCCCGGCTGCTCTGTGTGTGATGCGCAGGAAGCAGGGCTCGGTTACCATAGTAACGGCGATACATATCGCCGCTACAGGAAGCCGCTGCCCTGCTTCCTGCCGCATCACACAGAGCAGCCGGGAGACACGCTGCTTGAATAAATACACGCGCCGGAGAGGGAAGAGCGGCCGCTGTTAAGGTAATAACAGCGGCGGGGACGGGCGGGGCGCACCACCTACCCATACTGGCTATACTGGCTATCCTGGGGCACTATACTGGGGCGCTATCCTGGGGCACTATACTGGCTATACTGGGGCACTACACTAGCTATACTGGGGCACTATACTGGCTGTGCTGGGGCACTGTACTGGCTATACTGGGGCACTATACTGGCTATCCTGGGGCACTATACTGGGGTGCTATCCTGGGGCACTAAACTGGCTATACTGGGGCACTATACTATCTATACTGGGGCACTATTCTGGCTATACTGGGGCACTATTCTGGCTATACTGGGGCACTATACTGGCTATACTGGGGCACTATACTGGCTATACTGGGGCACTATACTGGGGTGCTATCCTGGGGCACTAAACTGGCTATACTGGGGCACTATACTATCTATACTGGGGCACTATTCTGGCTATACTGGGGCACTATTCTGGCTATACTGGGGCACTATACTGGCTATACTGGGGCACTATACTGGCTATACTGGGGCACTATACTGGATATACTGGGGCACTATACTAGCTATACTGAGGCAACTAAACTCCCTATACTGGGGCAACTATGCTAGCTATGCAGCCGCACCCCAGCCCCCCACCCCCCATAGCCTGCTGCGCAGGGCACTGTCCACTAGGTCGCGCAAACACCTGGGAAACCAAGCCCCAGCCCACCCCCGCCGTTCCCCGGAGAAAATTTGTCAGAAAGTGTTCCCCGGGCCGGAAAAGGTTGGGAACCACTGCTCTACAGTAAGAGCAGTTATGGCAAACGCTATATCTGAATAGAGGACTTAGGTCTCTTTTTCACGGGCAGTTGATAGGCAGTGAAATGACAGCAGCCAACGACGGGTCCGTCGGCACCTCCCGCTGGGCGGGTTTTCAGCAGACTGTAGTGTGTGTGTACGCACTGTCGGCAGACTGATAAGGCTGTTCCTGAACGATCCGCCCGGCGGATCGTTCAGGATCAGCCTTATCAGTCCGCCGACAGTGCGTACACACGCACTACAGTCTGCTGAAAACTCGCTCAGCGGGAGGTGCCGACGGACCCATCGTTGGCTGCTGTCGTGCGTGTGTACGCACCTTTAAGAGCAGCTGTGAAAGAATCCCATCTATGGAAACCTACAATGAGGCTGTTGGTATTCCCTGCCAGTAATCAGGACGCACCATACAATAGCAGAATGTGGGATAACAGACTGTGGTGACAGAGACTAGGTGTGTGTTGGAAGATAAAAGGATTTGTAATGCATGTATACAATTATAACTGCTTACACTGAATTAACATAAATGAATGTAAAAAAAACAAAATGCTGATGTGGACAGTAAACTGATCTGTATCTCATTGGGTACATTTAAAGCAAAATGCTGCATGCTGATACGCTATAGACACCCATACTTATCATGATTTGGCTGGCCAATCGTGATTTAGATTGATTTTCAACCGAAATCAATCCAAATGATTGATCTGGGATGCTGGAATGATCTCACTCGAGTGCAAAGTGGTGGGCGGTGTTTGATTTCCCGATGACTGGCGGACTTGACAGACCCCCGGACGTTTTCCCCCCATATGGAAAGTGTATTCACCGGGTCTATGGTGCACTTCCATAGCTCTGCCCCTTGCAGCCAATGTCCAGGATGAAAAACAAAACAAAAATCTACTAACCTCGGGCTTCCTCCTGCCCCTGGCAGCTGTCCTGTGCCCTCGATGCAGCTCCGAGGTACCCTCCAAAACAAAACGCCCACTTGCGTTCCAGCGTGCGGCTCACATAGTCGCGCTGACTTCATCCGGACTGTACTGCGCTGGCGCAGTAGTTCTGACGGCAGTGAGCCGCATGCTGGAGCGCAAGTAGGTACCGACTTGGCGTGGTTGGCATCTGCACCGGAGGGGAGCGGGAGCCACCGGAGCTGCGGCGAGGGCACAGAATGGCTGCCAGGGGCTGGAGGAAGCCCGAGGTAAGTAGATTTTTTTTTCTTCCTGGACCTTCCTTTTAAGGCCCATACACACATCAGATTGATGTCACCCAACGGGGATCAGGAGGCGATCCCTTGGGCGACATTCCTGGGCCGAGCCTGTACAAATTGTGCAGTCATCCAACAGGCTAATGACATGTTCTGTTGCAATGCGGGAGGTAGAAGGCTAACGGAGCAGTGAAGATGTGATGTCACAGGGCTGGCAGAGTGAGCAACAAGCACTAAGCTATTGGCCATTGCTCGGCCAAGTTGATTCACCTGGTGAATCGCTGGCCAGTGGCGCTCGCTGGTCAGGGGCCGCTGTACACAGGGCCGGATTTGTACTCTTTACCGCCCAAGGCCGCTGTCACCAGCCGCCCCCCTTCACTATAGGTAGCCAGATGACCCCTCCCCCTTTTCCTCTAGTATAGGTAACCTGATGACCCCCCCCCCACTCCCCCAGTATAGGTAGCCAGATGACTCCTCCCCCCTTTCCCTCTAGTATAGATAGCCAGCTGACTCCCTTAATCCCTCCTTTTCCCACTTTTACCCTTTCAGTATAGGTAGCCAGCTCGTCTTCACACCGTAGCAACCATCAATGTCACTCATTTCTCAGTTCGTCTCCAGTGCCGAAGCTTCCTATTTCCCTCGGTCTCCAATGCTGCCCAAGTCCATAGCCGCAGGCCACAATGCAAACGTGCACAGAGAGCAAGATGGCCCCTGCACAAGCCGCTGGCAGCAGAGTACCATGGCCAGGCGCTCGCCTGATCTCCGTGGATCGCAGCATTTGCACGTTTGCAAATGCTGCAAAAGTTCAGCCTGCTGCTTTGGTGCCCTTGCTCCTGTGGTGCCCTAGGCCATGGCCTAGGGGGCCTAGGCCGAAATCCGGCCCTGGCTGTACACACGCCAGATTATTGGCAGAGGCAGTCGTTATCGGCCGCCTCAGCCCACTTTTATCTACCGTGTGTCTGGGTCATCAGGATGATGCAGAGCTAAATGTTGCAGCCGGGGGGGAGGGGGGGATAAGGTGGGGCACCACCAGCGTACAAGCCCTGCTTTCGGCTTCACTGTAGAGGCAGCCTTTATCGGTAGCTGGATGCCTGCTGACCTGCCCTGTGTGGCCCCAGGGGTCCCTAGTAACTCACGTCACCCCATTCCTGCGCAAATTCCTTTCACTGTGCTCTCCTCCTGTGGCCGGGCCCATTTCTCATGATGTCAGAGGTGCCACCAAAAGTAACCATGGCGATAGGACACAGAGGCGGTGAGAGGAGTCCACGCTGGAACGGGGTTACGGAAGACTCTATCCTACACTCAGGGCACCACCTGCACCTGGCTACCTATACTGCAGCACCTATAGCTCTCTACCTATACTGAGGGCACCACCTATATTGTAGCACCTATAGCTCGCTACCTATTCTGGGGCACCACCTGTACCTGGCTACCTATACTGGGGCACCACCTGTACCTGGCTACCTATACTGGGGCACCTATATCTACCTATACTGTGGCACTGGATCCTAGCTAACTATACTTGGGCTCCATCTGTACCTGAATACCTATACTGGGGCACCTGTAGCTCGCTGCCTGTCCTGGGGAACCTATACCTGGCTAACCTATGATGGGAGCACCTATGCCTGGCTACCTATACTGGGGGCACCTATGCCTGCATACCTATTGTAACGAACGGGGCAGCTGCGGCAAACAGCACCACCGCCGCAGCTGCCTCCATGCCACTCCCCGTCCTCTCGGCGTCTAGGACACCGAGGACGGAATGTTTGTTCTCTCAAGGGGTCACCGTCTCAGACGGGACCTTTATGCAAAGAGGAGGCTCGTCAGCTGACCTGCTGGTCGGCTGACGTCAGAGGAGCCTCACAGCGCCCAGGATTGGCTGGCTGCAGGAGGCGTGCCAGTGAGGTCTCCTCTGCTTCTTAAAGGGGAACTGAAGAGAGAGGTATATGGAGGCTGCCATGTTTATTTCCTTTTAAGCAATACCAGTTGCCTGGCAGCCCTGCTGATCCTCTGCCTCTAATACTATTAGCCATAGCCCCTGAACAAGCATGCAGCAGATCAGGTGTTTTAGTCAGATCTGACAAGACTAGCTGCATGCTTGTTTCTGGTGTTATTCAGATACTACTGCAGAGAAATAGACCAGCAGGGCTGCCAGGCAACTGGTATTGATTAAAAGGAAATAAATATGGCAGCCTCCGTATACCTCTTACTTCAGTTCCCCTTTAAGCCTCCGGGCTTCATTCAGACACTGTCTGCTGTCGTGAATACTTCTTGTGTTAGCACTCAGACCTTAGACTAGATCCCAGGTGTTGAAACCAAGGACTTCACACCTAGACTATAAATTGGTATGTTGTATTGATTACCTGTGTATGACTCTGGCTAAACTCTGACTCTGATCTCGTTTACTGATTCTGTACTTCTGCCTATCTGCCTCAAAGTTGCTGAACCCCTGCCTGATTACCGATTGTTCTTCTGCCTCACAATTCTGTTCTGATACTGTCCTCTCTGTTGCGGACCCTTGCCTGTCTGACCATTCTACTCACCAGTGGGCCCTCGCCACTGGTGAGGTGTTAGCTTCTCCAGCTCCTCTGGTGAAGTTATTTGCTAGTGACTAGTTGCTCCTGCTCCTAGGCTGCAATACAGTCTGAATCGCCTGCTCCTCAGGTGATCCCTAGTTGCAGTACTGTTTGTACCTCCTGCTCCTAGCCTGCCGCAACGGTCTGAATCGCCGGCTCCTCAGGTGATCATTAGTCACAGTAGTGTCTGTATCTCCTGCCCTTCAGGCTGCTATATAGTCTCAATCACCTGCACCTCAGGTGATCTCTAGGCTATAGTACTGTCTGAATCACCCGCTCCTCGGGAGGTTCTATCTCTTCAGTCTTAGTATCTCCAGCTTGCTGGGGTTGGTACTCTAGCTCCTAGGTTCTCAACGTGTGGTACGCGTACCCCAGGGGGTACTTCAGATGATTCCAGGGGGTACTCAGGCTTGATATAATTAACTAAGTACAACACATTTAGAGTTTTAGATCATGATAAATCCTACATAAACCACACCAAATTAGTATTATAGCTAATTAAAAGCAATAATAAATGCTTGGCAATAGTTTAGAACCAATTATCATGTACTATGATTAAAAATATATTTGTCAAGGGGTACTTGAGATAATGTTTACTATGCCAGGGGGTACTTGGTGAGTACAGGGTTTTAAAAGGGGTACATACCAATAAAATGTTGAGAAACACTGCTCTAGCTCACGGGCAGAGTGCCGATAGTACCTCACCAGCCCCTCTGGTGAGGTCTCGCCAAACTATTAAAGTTACTTTTACACCAAGCACTATACACTCAGCTCCTTGCGTTGCTATACTGGTATTATTGGTGATTCTGCAGATCACACATAATCAGGTATAGCGTCTGCATTATTGGTTATTCTGCAGATCACCAAATAATCAGACATCTGAGCTGCGACACTATACCGTTACACCTATACTGGAAACACCTATGCCTTCATACCTACAGTATACTTGTAGACCTATACCTGGATACCTATACAGGAAGCACCTATAACTGGCTAGGATAGGGGGACAAGAGGTGACACAGGGGGACAAAAGAGGAACAGAGATGAGATGGGGACATGAATTGACACAGAGGGGGGCAAAAGAGGCACAAACTGAGGTGACACAAAGGGGGACAAAAAAGGCAAAAACTGAGGTGACACAGTTAGGCCCCGTTCACACTTGCGTTTTTGGAAAAACCGGACCGGATGTCCGGACCGGATCCGTACGGTTCCTATCCGGATCCAGTCCGTTTGCATACGTTTTTCATCAGGTATGAATACGGCTGTGATCCGGATCCGTTTTTTTAAAGAGACACACTATATAAATTCCTGGGGTCTGGGAGGTCAGCAGAAGCGCAGGGGTCATTGTTGGAGAGAGCTTGACGTGTGCAGACCATCCTTGGGTACAGAGACTGTAGAATCAGGTCCTCCGCTGTGTAGGGCCTCACCTCCACGTCCGACATACTGCCAAACAGCTCCAGCACAAACTCACTGCTGCTCCACTCCATAAAATGCTGGGCCCAGGTGTCCCCATCCAAAATGGCCGCCATAGAAAACGCATAGGAAGTGGGGTAGAACGTCCTGTTTTTATAGCCAGTGTGTTCTGTGCTTTCCGTTTCCCATTGGTTTCTATTGCCGGATGGTGCAGTCAGGCTCCGGTCCGGGTGCGTCGGCCGGATGATCCGGACCAAAAAATAGAGCATGTTGGAAAAGTGTCCGGAGTCCGGCTCCGGTCAGTACGGAACGGACGCGTGTGTACGGCCGCATAGACTTTGCATTGCTATGCCGAACTTCCGTTCCGTTTGTACAGTATACGGTCCGGATCCGGCCCGGCGAATCCGGACAGGGAACGCTAATCTGAACCGGGCCTTAGGGGACAAAAGAAGCACAGGAAGAACAGAGGGGGACAAAAGAGAACGGATTCAAGTTAAGAGTGGACATACAGTCCCTATCTCGTTTGTTAACTGGGGACTCCCTATATTTTGCTAGTATTTGGCTCCAACCACATCATGTCATGGCCACGACCACTTTTCTGCCACGCTTTTTTCGGTGGTGGGGCCATGCCTCCCTTTTTCAGGGGGGAAGGGGGCCTCAATTAAGGGCTGCTTGGGGCCACCAAAACCTTAGCTGCACCCCTGCTCCGGGTTACTTTTCCCCAGGGCTCCATTATAACTAGAATCGGCACTGCACACAGGCAGGATCTGCGTATTCTGCTGAGTAAGGTGCCCAATGGTATATTCAGATTCGCATTTGCTCCAGTAAGTCTTTATCCACTAAAGGCGTCATATGTAAATATGACATTTACTGTGCTGCCATATTCAGTACTTTAGCTGAGGATAACAAAACTGCCTTTCCTGTAAACATGAGTGTGAAATCCATGAATGCACTATTCACACAGAGCCGTAACAGTGCTGGCCAGTTCCTCCATAACAAAAGAGAACATTCAGCACTGCTACATGTGTTACCCGGCTGTGAAATGTCCCATGGGTATAGTAATATGGGGATGTCTGCACACGCTGCCTTCTCTACAGCCTTTATATTCTACTAGTAGACCTAAACACGTTAATATAACGAGCTCTAGGTCTGTCTCACAACCCCCCTTCCCTCCCGCCCCTGTGACCACCGCCACATGTCAGCGCACATGCGCACACCCACCCGCGCACACGCCCACCCGGCCCACCTAATGGCTGTCCGTGCATTTGTGCTACTGCACATGTGCAGCACGGACACAGGGACAGGGGAAGCAGAGGACACAGGGACAGGGGAAGCAGAGACACTTGAGGATTATTATATAGGATGTAGGCATATGTGCAGGGCCGGATTTGTACTTCTTACCACCCAAGGCCCACTATTACCAGCCACCCCTAACCAAACTGTATCCTACCACCTCTCTCCACACCCCCCCTCCCTCCCCCAAATTTTTGGGCCGCTGGTGTCCACTATTGCGGTTAGCGCCAAGGTCTCAAGGGCAACGTAAAGTGAATCAATCATGTCACATGGGGGAACTGGTCAATCAAACAACGATCTACAGGTGATGGTCGTGGTGGGAGCCGTCCAAAACACCCACACAGTCAAAGTGGCTCACAATTGGACAATGGGTGTCCGACACGTAAAAATGAGTCCTGCACCTACTGCGGTCTCCGTGGTAATAGCACTGGCCTATCAATAATTAGGAAATGGGAACTGTGATAGGCTGCCTTCTGTATTCTGTACTATTTGCTGGTGCTGCCCCTGGTCCTTTCATCCCCCACACCATGTGCGTGCCAGACCTAGCCCTCCGTAACTGCACACAGCTGCTGCTACGTCATTGGACCAGGTCTGGCATTTTGCTAATCACACACTGTTCGCGCATGCTTGGTTAAATGAGTGCAGCTGCCTGTTGCACAGCACAGGCAGATGCCAGCTGGTACTAATAATGCAGTTAGTCCGATCCCTTTCATTTGTTTGGGCACTTAATATGCACATAAAGCCCACTGCCTAAAGGCCGCCCCTTGTTTATCTGGTGCCCTAGGACATGGCCTATGTGGCCTTGCCAGAAATCCGGCCATGCATATGTGAGCTGACTATAGACTTGACGTAAGGCCCATTACCACTGTACGATTTTTTCTTGACACCCAGCAATTTTTTAAAAGACGAACAATCGTTTCCACGATCTCACGATGTGGGTACAGGGAACAATGCTTAAAGACGCACAGCAATAACGGCCATCACAGCAGATCAAATCTTTAAAGTGATCCTAAAGTCAACCAAAAAAAATGAGTTTCACTCACCTGGGGCTTCCAATAGCCCCCTGCAGCTGTCCGGTGCCCTCGCCGTGTCCCTCCGATCCTCCTGTCCCCGCCGGCAGCCACTTCCGGTTTCGATGTCAGGAGCCGACAGGCTGGGAACGCGAGTGATTCTTCGCGTTCCCAGCCACAATAGCGTAGAGGGCGGCAGAAAATTCCGGCAGATTCCGGCAGAAAACTGATTAAAAATTGGGTGAACCCCAGCCCCCATTGGCGTTGTTTTGCTCAATGCAGCACAAAGTTACGTATGTAACTTCCTTGGCCCATCGATCTCAGGCCCCACCCAACATGCATTTACCACTGCCCATAATCATGCTTTCAGGTGATAAACTTTCTGAAACTTTTTGTTGTTTTTTTACAACAAAAAGTTTTTTGGTCGTTTGTGAAGCAGTTCAGCCTTCCGACTGCTGACCACAAGCACCATTCAGCTGCAATTACATACAGGCGAATGGCAGTATTTGGCAACTTCACACGTGTCATGTTTGATACGCAGTAGGGTTACCGGATAGTAAAAAGTCTCATGTTGCGTCTACAGCAACCACCATGCTCAGATACAACTCCATGGTGAGCTGCCCATCCAACATCCATGCCGAGCGCTAGCAAACACCTGGCTGGGCGATGGGAGCAGCTGACAGGCGGAGAATTCACCACTTTCAGCTGCTCGTGGGAAAGAGGTCCAAATTAGGAATTGATCAAAGTGATCACATCTTCTACAAAATACGCTGGAGATCACAGGAGGGTGTAAAGGTGGCCGTACATTTGTCAATACATCTATCAACTTGGAAGCCAATCGTCATATGATTCTAGAATTATTATCGAATTGGATGAAAATTGGTGCCGCCCAATAAAAAATGCGACTAATTTCGGACCGGGCATGTTGTTCGGATATGCTGGAAGATGTCGGGCCATTGTTGTTGATCAGGTACGCTGGGTAACGTAAAGTGATATTGGGATGAGCGACAAATGCAACAAAAACCCTTGTGCTGTCCCCCCTAATGTCAAGTGTGACTGTGCCCCCCGATGCCCTATACATTACCTGTCCGTGATCACCTCTGGCTTCAGGCTGCGTACTCCAGCAACCACATGGGGCATGTGTATGGTGGAGTAATGTGGGTGCATCGCACACACGTCCTGATGTACGCCGGCAATCAGGTGGGGCGCGCGTATGGACGGAGGATGGAGCCCGGAGCTGGCGGCGGACAAGCGGACAAGTAATGTATAGCACACAGGGAACATTGCACATCAGGGGGACAGTGTCCGGCCGGTAAGACGGTGGAGGCGGCGTCACAAGGACGATTCCGGATAGATTTCAGCATGAAATAGATTGGGAAGCGGCCTGTGGTGTATGGGCAGCCAACAGATCTCTCTCTAATCATATTAGATCAGAGAGAGATTTGTCTCTTTGTCAAATCTGCCCATTAAGGGGTTGTGAGTGTGTGTTAGAGAGAGAGAGAGAGAGAGAGAGAGAGAGACAGAGGAGAAGGCAGTTAGAGCAAACCAAGTGGGGAGAGGACTACAACGTAGGCAAAATTAGCACAAGAAGAGGCTTTGAATTAAAAAGGTCTGCTTGAACTGATGTCTTCCTTAGTATCTATGTGATAATGGGACTAGATTCCCTAGGGCGACATAGCTGGCCGGCTTGTACAGATGCGTGTCAGCTATGAAGCTGACAACGCGTTCTGTTGCTATGCAGGGGGGTGGAGGGATGACGGATCGTCGGTGTGCATGACGTCACGTGGGGGAGCGGCACAGACAATGCAATCAGCTGTCGCAGGGGTGAGTTAATCCACATACATGCCTGACTATGTGCAGACCCCTCAAGAGTCCTGAATTCTGCGGGATAGCCACGTTTTTTCAGGCTCCTGTCCTGTGTCCCGTCCCCTGCAGAAAGAATCCCAACTTGTTGGCTTCTCTAACCCTCTGTTCCTACAGATGCTGTCTCTTGGCAGCGATCAAGACGGCCCCCACAGCCTCTTCCTCTTATGTCTCCTCAACACTGAGCATAGCCTTGCTTTGAATACTGCTGCGCTCAGCCCCTGACATGCTGCCCCTCTCTCACTATGTCCCCAGATGTGCTGTGCTGATCCTGGTCTCCCAATCAGCACAGCGGGAAGTGTGTCCCTCTTTCTCTTCTTCAAAAGTTGGGAGGTATGTATGTGTACAGGCTTTAAGACTGGTGCCCACTAATCCAGTCACTAATATTACATGATATTGATACATGATATACATGATATACACCACTGATGATGACAGCTGGCCAATGGGAGCAGCTTATTGAGGCAGGAAGGGGTGGGAACAATTTACAACTCAGGTTTGAGTCTCATTCTATACACACAGGAAAAAGTGAGAAACATTAATTTTCACAAGATGACAATATGTATAAAGCTTTCACAGATTTACTTTATTACACAGGATTTGGACACAGGGTCACTGAGACTACAATAAGGATATGGGACATAATTGTTGCATTTAAACCTGAGATCAAATGAAATAAAAAAAAACGATACCTACCTGGGGTTTCCTCCAGCCTTCTTTAGGCTAATCGGTCCCTTGCTCTTCTCCGGTGTACTGAGCATGCATAATCCGGCAGTAATACTGCGCAGGCACAGAATGCTCCCGGCTGCGGGTGCATGATGGGGGAGCGGGCGCGGCCTCACTGTGTCTGCGCCGAGTGGACAAATTACCAGGGCTTCTAATGGAGGATCCAGGAGGTGGAGAAGGACATCAAGGGACTGATTAGCCTGAAGGGTCTTCAGGAAGCCCCAAGTATTTATAATGTTTTAATTTTTGCCATCTCAGGTACACTTCAAATGTGGAGGGCCTTATGTAATTACATCTAGTGATTTTGTGGTGTGATCAACCACCTGATTCGATAATTTTCTTGAATCAGATGAAAAATTGGTACCGCAGCAAGCATGCCCAAAGGACGATTAGCACGAAATCGGTTGAATGAATTGATCGAGCATGCTGGCAAATCTCAAGACGACGTCGTGGATCGCTGCATGGTGGTAACAGTGTGCAATATCGTAATGACCGATGAACGCAACGGAACTCTCAGCCACTGTCCCCCAAGTGTTAATATGCCTACCCCCGGTTCCCATGCATGAAAATCTCACCTGCTCCAGCTGCCACGACTGTCCAGCTGCTCCTGGTCTCGTTCGTTGCTTCTCTGCCACCAGACGCAGGTGTGTTATACAAGGCAACCACGTGACGAGGTGATGGCAGCATTCATGGGGAAACAGCAGACGAGACGGGGAGCAGCTGGACAGTCTTGGCAGCTGAGGAAGGTGAGAATGCATGGGCATGGAGGACACATTAACATTTCGGGACACAGCGGCTGAGGGAGCCTCACAAGGCCGATTCCCGAGAGATTTCACATTGAAATCTATCAGGAACCAGCCTGCAGTATATTGGCAACCAACCGATTTCTCTCTGATCAAATTCGATCAGAGAGAGGTCTGTCTCTTGGTTAGAGATGGGACGAACAGTTTGCCTGACTCTGTTACAAACTGTTTGCCAACAAACAGTACCTGTGGCTACTTCCGGGTTGGTGAGGTCTTAAGGTAAGGCGCAGGCGCTGGCCAGGGGCACGCATTCTTGATTGTGCTTCTGCAGCCGGGAGCGCTCTGCGCACACACACGACAATATCGCGCGCATGCTCAGAGCGCTTCAGGCCGTGGGCACACGATCTAGAACACGCACCACCAGCCGGCGCCTACCTATTAGTTAAAGACCTCACCAACCCGGAATTAGCCGCAGGTACTGTTCATTGGCAAACAGTTCGTCACAGGGTCAGGCAAACTGTTCGTTCCATCTCTATTCTTGGTCCACCTGACCATCAGGGCCGGATTTGTACTTTTTACCGCCCAAGGCCAACTATACTGTCTGTTTGGTTTTTATATCTGTGTGCCTCAATGAGAATTCTACTTACTTTCCATCATTGGTGTCACAGACAATAACTATTTTAGTAATATGCGTATAGACTATGTTATGTTTTCCTTAAGAACTTTTATGTTATGCTTGCCATCTCGTTAATGATGGAACCATTGTGCCACCATGAGAGTTAGGCTGATGTGTACCTGCATGATAGAGCTTACAGGTCTTGCAGGGACGACACAAGTACAGGACAGAGGGTTCAAAGGGTAAATCTGTCCTTGTAGATAGGGATGGCTGCATAGAACAGCTTTACTGCCCCTCACTGAGCCGCCCCTAAATTTCTGGTGCCCTAGGCCATGGCCTATGTGGCCTTGCCAGAAATCCGGCCCTGCTGACCATACATTGCCTGGCGGCGAAGTAGAGAATGAAACCGGGAGCACCTGAACAGTCGTAGCAGCTGGAGCAGGTGAGCTTCCAGCCTGAACATTAGGTTGTTATACTGATAAAAAAAACAAAGGTTTATTTTTCCTTTATGAAACTGAATTACAAGTATCCTTGAACTATAATTTTAACCCCAGTCACTAGGGATGATCAATGAGATGCTAATATTTCCGAGTTCATGCAAAGCTATGTAAATTTTTATGCAAATATATGCAGCTTGAAAATGGGCCAATAAAGTCCCACCCAGGATTAAGTTGATTAATCTGTTTTCAAGCTGCATATATTTGCATAAAAATGTACATAATTCTGCAAGAACTTAGAAAAATTTGCATCTCATTGATCATCCCTACCAGTTACATTTGGACAGCCGTACATCTGGTTTCTCGGAGTCCCAGGCTTTGCGTTTCAATGGAAACGGCCTAGTCAAGACTGTACTTTGCTTGCGGCCCCCCAAGGATTCCTCGCTGTGGGGTCTTCTAGCGGTCACTACACGGGGTCTGCTGCACATATCTGCCGACCCAGACTGTCTTGGCAAGCAGGCACGCATGGGAGCTCCCCAGCGGGAGAACATGTAGGTGTTGGACATCACAATGGTTGACTTCAGCTGGGTTAGTGCTGACTCGGAGAAAGTGTTCTGTGTCCGTGGTAGCACCAGCTGCTTCTCTAGTGAGGAGGGGGGCATTTCCTGTTGTGCCATCTTGGCAGCCTTTTGCATTATTTGCCAACATTTCAACCTCTGCTCCAAGACATTGACTTCCTCTAGGACAAGAGTGACTTTATCCATTCTGTCCAGGAGGTCGGTGATGGCTCCAGGGAGATGGTCCACTGCCAGAGCTGGAGAAAGCACAGGGTGAGGGCTGCTTGGAGAGGCACGATCCTCTGGCTCTGAAGAAGGTGGTCGCTGGGGAAGGGTGATCTTGGGCTGCACAAGGGCCGCGGATGGTTTGGCTGAACGCTGATCCAGACCTTTAAACTTCACACTATGGCGATACTAAATAAGAATGAAAAAATATATATAAACTAAGGCAGGAATAGAGATACCTGTCATGAACAGAAGACTAATTCAGAATTAGGCTATGTTGGGTCGGCGTACTGTTTTCCGTGCATAGTGTTTGTGTTCAGGTGTGCTAAAATAGGAAATGGGAAATTTGGCGGCTGGAGGCACCATAGATGTCTGGCCGCCCCCTAGGTGGCTATGTTAATTGTGCTATAAAGGGAAATTTGAGAGAGATGCCCGATAAAATAGTGTGTGGCGGGGCCACCCGCTATCCAAACAGCAGCTACCAATAGCAGGCATTGCCACAATTAACAGGGGTCCCTAAGGGGCACCTAAACTGTGGCACCCAATATTTTACATTTACAGCAGTGAAGGTGGCATGGATACAGGAACAGTTAGGATTAGGCTTCAATGATGATGGTGGCGGTAGTGGGGAGGTTAGGGTTAAGCAACAGTGGTGGTGGTGGTGGGGGGGTGGGGGGGGGTTTGGTTAGGCATCGTCAGGGGGAGATCGGTTAGGGTTAGGTATTTGCAGTGGCGTAGCAATAGCGGGTGCGGAGGTCTCGACTAAACTGGGGCCCTTAGGCCAGAGGGGCCCCATAGGGCCCTCCCCCAACTGCAGTATTAGCTCTAATGATCACTTTATAAATGTTTTTACATAAAAATGTACATTAACACAGTAGCGACCGTAAATGAAGTATCACAGTAGCAATAATGCACTCAAGCAGGGCCACCCGCAGTTAATGTTAATGTAACTAAGGAAGGCACTCTTCTTACATGGCAGCGAGCGCAGCTATGTAAGGCGTGCATAGCGCACACTACAGAACATTAGGCTGCAATGCTTTAGCAGCGCAGCTTGAAGAATCAAGCCCATGGTGAGAAAGACATACAGTGGGTTGCAAAAGTATTCGGCCCCCCTTGAAGTTTTCCACATTTTCTCACATTACTGCCACAAACATGAATCAATTTTATTGGAATGCCACGTGAAAGACCAATACAAAGTGGTGTACACGTGAGAAGTGGAACGAAAATCATACATGATTCCAAACATTTTTTACAAATAAATAACTACAAAGTGGGGTGTGCATAATTATTCAGCCCCCTGAGTCAATACTTCTTAGAACCACCTTTTGCAGACTACCGCTATACCGCTGCACATCAAACTATTAATATGTACTACTGATTATACTGTATGTTTTTGTAGGACTATGCCCATATACTGTATTATTGTCTGACTATGCTTTTTTGTTATGTTGATACTACTCTCACTCTCTCTCTGAGCAATTGTATGTGCCAAACCCAATTCCGGGCACGACCCAGTCGTGTTTGGCGATTAAAAAGATTTCTGATTCTGATTCTTTTGCTGCAATTACAGCTGCCAGTCTTTTAGGGTATGTCTCTACCAGCTTTGCACATCTAGAGACTGAAATCCTTGCCCATTCTTCTTTGCAAAACAGCTCCAGCTCAGTCAGATTAGATGGGCAGCGTTTGTGAACAGCAGTTTTCAGATCTTGCCACAGATTTTCGATTGGATTTAGATCTGGACTTTGATTGGGCCATTCTAACACATGGATATGTTTTGTTTTAAACCATTCCATTGTTGCCCTGACTTTATGTTTAGGGTCGTTGTCCTGCTGGAAGGTGAACCTCCGCCCCAGTCTCAAGTCTTTTGCAGTCTCCAAGAGGTTTTCTTCCAAGATTGCCCTGTATTTGGCTCTATCCATCTTCCCATCAACTCTTACCAGCTTCCCTGTCCCTGCTGAAGATAAGCACCCCCAGAGCATGATGTTGCCACCACCATATTTGACAGTGGGGATGGTGTGTTCAGAGTGATGTGCAGTGTTAGGTTAACGCCACACATAGTGTTTTGCATTTTGACCAAAAAGTTCCGTTTTGGTCTCATCTGACCAGAGCACCTTCTTTCACATGTTTGCTGTGTCCCCACATGGCTTGTGGCAAACTGCAAACGGGACTTCTTAAGGTGCGTACACACGCCGGACTGGAGGCCACGACGGGTCCGTCGTTACCTCCCGCTGGGTGGGCGTGCCAACGACAGTCCGGCGTGTGTACGCACTGTCGGCGGACTGATACGGCTGCTTCTGAGCGATCCGCCCAGCAGATCGCTCAGAAGCAGCCGTATCAGTCCGCCGACAGTGCGTACACACGCCGGACTGTCGTTGGCACACCCACCCAGCGGGAGGTAACGACGGACCCGTCGTTGCCTCCAGTCCGGCGTGTGTACGCACCTTTATGCTTTTCTGTTAACAATGGCTTTCTTCTTGCCACTCTTCCATAAAGGCCAACTTTGTACAGTGCATGGCTAATAGTTGTCCTATGGACAGATTCCCCCACCTGAGCTGTAGATCTCTGCAGCTCGTCCAGAGTCACCATGGGCCTCTTGACTGCATTTCTGATCAGCGCTCTCCTTGTTCGGCCTGTGAGTTTAGGTGGACGGCCTTGTCTTGGTAGGTTTACAGTTGTGCCATACTCCTTCCATTTCTGAATGATCGCTTGAACAGTGCTCCGTGGGATGTTCAACGCTTTGGAAATCTTTTTGTACCCCAAGCCTGCTTTACATTTCTCAATAACTTTATCCCTGTCCTGTCTGGTGTGTTCTTTGGACTTCATGGTGTTGTTGCTCCCAATATTCTCTTAGACAACCTCTGAGGTTGTCACAGAGCAGCTGTATTTGTAGTGACATTAGATTACACACAGGTGCACTCTATTTAGTCATTAGCACTCATCAGGCAATGTCTGCACTCAGACCAAAGGGGGCTGAATAATTACGCACACCCCACTTTTCAGTTATTGATTTGTAAAACATGTTTGGAATCATGTATGATTTTCATTCCACTTCTCACGTGTACACCACTTTGTATTGGTCTTTCATGTGGAATTCCAATAAAGTTGATTCATGTTTGTGGCAGTAATGTGACAAAATGTGGAAAACTTCAAGGGGGCCGAACACTTTTGCAAGCCACTGTATGTATGCACAATGGCAAGCATACAAATACATAGCCTGTGTTCCTTTTCTTCTTTCTCTATTGGAAAGAGTTAATATTCAGCTATGCAATTGTATTTGTTTTGTTACACTGGAGTTACCAGTGTTGTTGTAATGTATACAAAATTAATACAATTTTCCCTTAAAAAAAAAAAGTTCAGTCATGCAACTGACAGTTTCTCTCCAATCGGGACCCACTCGGACTATAGCCTATAGCAGTGGTCCTCAAAGTAAGGCCCGCGGGCCGAATGTGGCCCCTGAGACTTTTTTACTGCCCCCCCACACACAACAATGTATTATAGATGCAGTCAGCTACATCTTTAAATATTAGTGGTCCGCATATAGAATGAAGCCAGAAATCAGTAATCCGCTGGTTTCCAATCAAATTCCACATCAGGTGACACTGCTGTCCAATTGGACTGCAGGTTGTCACCTGGGTATGCTTTACTGTCTGGCCCACAAAGACTTCTACATCATCTTATGTATACTCCGGCCCCCAGCAGTCTGAAGTATGTTGACCCGGCCCTCGACCCAAAATGTTTGGGGACCCCTGGCCTATAGCATCCCTCACTGATAAGGAATCACAGCCATAAAATGCTTTCCTGGCAGAGAACGGGGCGGTTTAAAAGCAGGGAATACAAATTTAAAATAAAGGCAATTGTTTAAATATTTTAGCTTTCTGAGACACAGGACAGACTTTGTCATTGAACGGAGACAAAAACAATATATCTACTTTTTACATTTTTTTAAACATAACATAAAACTGTGGGATATCTTGAAGTAGTTTTAAGAGTAGGAGGATAGATTATAAAACTGTGGGATATCTTGAAGTAGTTTTAAGAGTAGGAGGATATATTATAAAACTGTGGGATATCTTGAAGTAGTTTTAAGAGTAGGAGGATAGATACATTTGTTTATCTCATCATTTTATAGTCCTTCAGTTGGGGTCAGTCGGCATAGGCACAGTCCGGCCACACGCGCTCCCCCATTGTGCTCCCATCCCCTGGATTGCTCTGCGTCTGCACAGAAGTACGGGGCGTGAGGGGGTGCACACACGGCCGGGTCCATGCAAGTACAGAGAGCCCCAGACCGGAGAATATTCAGGGCCAAATTCCAGATGATCCAGGCAGCAGAGGAGGACGATGTCCAGGGATCGATCCGCCTGGAGGAAGCCCCAGGTTTGTATAATTATTCACCACCTTGCCATCTCAGGTTCCCTTTAAAGTGTACCCAAGCCAAAGCTTGTGCACAAAATCAAATACTTACCTTAAGAGAAGGAAGCCCCAGGATTTTATTGAAGCTTTCCTCACTATTCCGTTGTACTCTGTCGCTGAGCACCCCCCCCCCCCCCCCCCGAAATATTAGTAACAAGGAATTGTCATTAATCACATCGGGACTGTGCAGCTGCTCTTCCTGTATTAGGGCCGTGCAATAGCCGACCGAGCCTGCCCACGAATGCGCAGGAAGGCGGAACCGCAGGCATTGTGTGCTACTGTGCATGCGCGGATGGCCTTGCGCAGCTTATGCGCGCCCATGATTTAGGAAGAGGAGCTGCGCGGACCCGGTGTTGAGGGGGCCGCACTCTGCAACGGGGGGCTTCAGACGAGAGAGGGAAGCCTCAATAGGATCCTGAGCCTTCCCTCTCTGCAGGGTAAGTATCTTATTTTGAGCCCGAGCTTTGGCTTTGGTTCACTTTAATGTGTTCTACTTAAGTTATGCAGAGGGAAGGAAGAATAGGAAAAACTTTGCAAAAAAGTTCACTCAAGTTAAAGCATTGCACACTCAGTCCCGCATTATTCTATGACACCTCCCGGAAGTAGTTCCTCCTCACCTCTTTTGGTTTTTTGACGCCCAACCACAGCTTGAACCTTTTCACAAAGAAGTCGATCATCTCGTGGTCTTGAGGTTCCAGCACCAGGCAGTAGTTCTCAGCTCGGATACGTCGGTAAGTGCTCAGCACTGAGCCGCAGAGGAGTCCCCTGCACACCAGCCACACGCTAAGCGCCACCCATCCCAGACGAGGGACACAGCCAAGCATGGAGCGAAGGCTGCCGCTGCTCCACAGGGAAGGGAGGATGGATGTACTGCAGGAGACGCTTAGTGCTGGGAACAATGCACTGGTTACCTGGAGAGACAGGACACATTATAACACACATACATGTGCTTTCATATAAAGAATAAGTGAACTTGTGACAGTAATATGCCTTAAAGTGGTATGAAACTCAGCATTTCTTGCTTTGCTTTAAAAGATTATTTACAGCATAATATCTACTACCACAAAAACAAAAAGCAAAAAAACAACACATGTCTATGGTCAATGGAAAGCTTGCTGCTACATTATCTTTGGTTTACATTCCTTTGTCTGCTACAATTACTATACATTCCTAGCTGTGCTAAAAATAGCTATCTCTGCTGTAGAAGCAGAGAGCTGAGATGAGAAGTGATCACTAGATAGATTTTAATATATAAATACAGCAGCTATGCAATAAAATGCAATGTTAGCCTTCAGAGCAGATAAACTGTACTTTGGGAACAAGGTTATATAAACAGAGGGAGATGTTGCTCGATTGGGAGTTGGAAAAAGCCATTATTTCCCACAATGCAATGAGGTTCACAGACAGGTAACTGGCATGGCCCTGACCATCACCCTGTGGGAGAAGTTTCACCACAATATCAGACCCCCCTGATGATCTAGTCAAGAAAAGTAAAGATTTCTCATGGGAAAAGGGGTATTGGCTACTGCATGGGAAGAAGTTTAATCCTGGGTTAAAATTCCTCTTTAACCACTTAAGTACCAGTGATCTCTGCCCCTTTAAGGACCAGAGACCGCTGGTACAGAAACGGCGGAATCCCGACAAATTGCCGCACAGCCAATGAAATTGGCTCCTGACCCGCTCACAGGGCTCTGCCGTCATAGAGACAGGCAGAGAGAGAGAGAGAGCTGCGATGGGAGATGGCGGGGATTCAGCGGCGAGATCCACGGGAGCGACACAAACAGCGGATGCGCGCAGCGACAGTGAATTGAAATCTATGCACTGGCAGCCAGATAGCTATCAAAACAGGGCGTAGATTTCAATTACCAAGTTCCGAAAGTAGTTACTGTATATACAGGCGTATAAGCCTAATTTTTCAGCCCAAAAAAATGTGCTAAAAAGTTAATCCTTCGGCTTATATGCGAGGCGGTGGAGCAGAACAGATGGTGGAGCAGGTTTTGTTACTGGCTCCCTGCTGTGTCCATGCCCCCCATCCCCTGCAACATGGTGTGCAAAGTGCGCTGCTCAGGACTACCTGTGTTCCCTGGTTGGTGGAGCAGAGTGTGCAAGCAATGTGTCAGCAGTGCAATGATCGGGGATTCTTCCTGTGTGGCAATCTCATATCTATGACGCCATCTAGTGGGGCCTTGAGACACAGTTGTATCATCCTTGGGGCACATCTGGCTATGGAGAGAGGTGCTGACTTGTACTGGGAGCACATCTGGATACTGTGGAGGAGGCTTATACGCGAGTGAATCACTTTTTCCAGGTTTTTGAGGGAAAAGTGGGTACTACATCGGCTTATACGCGGGTCAGCTTATATACAAGTATATACACGGTAAGTTGAAAAAGGGCCATAGGCTATTTAAAGGACAACTGGAGTGAGAGGGACATGGAGGCTGCCATATTTATTTCCTTTTGAACAATGTACATTGCTTGGCTGTCCTGCTGATCCTCTGCCTCTAATAATTTTATCCAAAGACCCTGAACAAGCATGCAGATCAGGTGTTTGTGACAAAACTGACAAGATTAGCTGCATGCTTGCCTCAGGTATGCGGTTCAGACACTACTGATGCATGAAAGATCAATAGGATGCCAGGCAACTGGTATTGTTTAAAGAGGAGCTGTCAGCCATACTATCTCAGAAAAAACCCACATGTATAAGTAGATAAATACTTGCTCCACTTACATAACATATGTATTGCACTTTCCACGTTTTGATTTTAGTGATTTTTCTATAGTAAATAAAGAGAAAATCCTTCTTAGAATTCTCCATTTTAATTGTGTCTATCTTGAAGCCAATGCTGATGTCATTTCCTCCCTTACACTCCTCTGCCTGATTGTGTATGCATTGTTCGCCCTCCTCCCAGTCTTCAGGCACTACCACCCAGCTCTGCAATAGAAAGTGCATTGTCTCAGCATGAGAAATATTGGCCAATCAGAGAGGAACAGAGGTGTGGTAGGGGAAAACCGGGGGAAAGAGGCTTCAGCCAATCAGGCTGCATTAGTTTGGTCTGAGAGCAAAGTAAAGAAGCAAAAAAAGACAACCCAGCATACCCTGCAACTTCCTTTGTGCGGCAATGTACCAAATAAGAGTCAGGTAAACTGGGGAATGATTATTTATCAACAAGAAAAGTAATAGTGATTTTAACTTTTGGATTGCCTGGTTAGCATCCTTATTATTTGTTTACCAGATAAAAAATAAAGAATTGATTTTTGATTTTATGCCCGACAGTTACACTTTAAAGAGACGCTGAAGCGAAAAAAAAAATTATGATATTATGATTTGTATGTGTAATACAGCTAAGAAATAAAACATTAAGATCAGCTACATCAGTCTAATTGTTTCCAGTACTGGAAGAGTTGAGAAACTCCAGTTGTTATCTCTACGCAAACAAGCCATTAAGCTCTCCGACTAAGTTAGTCATGGAGAGGGCTGTTATCTGACTTTTATTATCTCAACTGTAAAGGTGGCCATACATTGGCCCGATTCGCGGCCGCTTCGACAGCAGATTCGATCCTGGGATCGAATCTGCTGCCAATCGTTCGCGCTAAACGCACCCGCCGATCCGATTTCCTCTCGAAATCGGATCGGTCCGTCGATCGCGCCGTTACCCTCGATCGCCCGCGGGTAGGGTGCGCATCGCTAGCGGCGGCCGATCCGATCAGGTATACATTACCTGACGCTGGCTCCCGGGCGTCTTCTCCGCGCTGCACCGCTCTGTTCCGGCTCCATCCCGGCGCTTCCTGTGTCACTGCAGTGACCAGGAAGTTCAAATAGAGGGCGCTTTATTTGAACTTCCTGGTCACGGAGTGACACAGGAAACGCCGGGATGGAGCAAGAACAGAGCGGTGCGGTGCAGCGTGGAGAAGACGCCTGGGAGCCAGCTTCAGGTAATGTATACGGGGGGGGGGGGGGGGGCACAGGCGGCAGGAGCAGCTCAACAGATTGTGATCGGTTTCAGGCTGAAATCGATTCACAATCTGTTTGCAGTAAAGGCAGCCATACGATCCCTCTCTGATCAGATTCGATCAGATAGGGATCTGTCAGCTGGTCGATCTAATGGCAAATCGACCAGTGTATGGCTACCTTAAGTGAACTGTTTACTTTTTCTCTGCTAGAGGAGAGGTCATTACTTCACAGACTGCTCTGAAAGAATCATTTTGAATACTGAGTGTTGTGTAATCTGCACATATTATAGAATAATGCAATGTTAGAAAAAAAACTCTATATACCTGAAAATAAAAGTATGAGAATATTTTCTTTGCTGCTGATCTTCTAGAAATTATTCATAGTACACAACCAATTCATTATATCATATATTTTTTTTCGCTTCAGTGTCTCTTTAAAAGGAAATACAAATGGCAGCCTCCAATACACTCACACTTCAGTTATCCTTTAAGCTTCTACTACTCGCCACATGTGCTTTATGGTAAGGTAAGCACAAAGCTTTAGAGCAGATGGCAGAGAAGCCCTTGACCAGTGACCACTCACGGCCAGTGACCACTCACCAGGTCCTAAGCACCTACCTTGGTTGCCTTGTGGGTGACCCTACACTGCTGTGAGGGACGCATTTGTTCACATACAAAGAAAACATCCCCCCCCCATTACAGCCATGATCAAAATTTCCCACGATGCATTTTTATGATCTGTTTTAAAACTTACCACGGTTAGTGCAAGGAGCAAAGCTGCCAGAACAAGAAGCAATTTAGGCAGTTCCTTCCCCAGCAGCTGGAACGTTCGGGTGAATATGGCCCATCGCCTCATGAAACGCAACTGTTGTGTTATCTTCAAAGAAAGAGAGAAAAACGATTTCCAAGTGATAGTGATACTTCTTCTGTTTTTGACCAACCATGAACAAATGTATGGCCAGTGCGCATGGACTTTTTGCTGGGAGCTTCCTGGTGCCTGGTCTTTTTGGCGCAGGAAGTGCTTCATTCCAATGAATGGAGCTCCCAGCACTGCACTGAAAAGACAGGTATGCATAGAAGATAAATGCAGGGCCATAACACCACCTAGAGGTCTATGTTGAAATGACACATTTGGCTGTGTAATTTCACCTTCATCTTTTTGGCGCAGGTCATTTTAGTAGAAAGCCTCATACCAATAATCAATGAGCATTGCCTGGAACAATCGCTGGTGACCGATCCAGGTGATGAGTGTCAAAAGGAGCCCTGTTCCGATGGTTAAGGTCAAGCAGCCTGTCCTGTGAAAAGGAGGAGGCGGGACGTTGAGTGGAAGGAGTGGAAGAGATCTGAGCGACGCCCCTCAGGAAGAACAACAATGAGAAACAAACTAAAGGGAGGACTGACTAAACATGGCCATACATTACCACTAGATCGACCATCTAATAGATCCCTCTCTGATCAAATCTGATCAGAGAGGGATCGCTTACCTGCCCTCGCTACACACCAAATTCAAATTCGTTCTGCCTGCTGCCCCCCCCCCCCCGTAATGTGTGTTCCCCCCACTACCCTTCAGGCCCCAGAGTGTGGAACCAGCACACCTGTGCGGTGGTGCGAGCCCTGTGTCTTCTCTCCAGGGCTGCTAGGGGAGCCTGTACTCCGAGACCACATCTCGTGTAAATGATGTCTCGTACATGCACCAGGGTCAAGGAGTGCAGATAATTGGTCCTCCCTAAAATTGGCTTCCGCCTATGATATTAGACTATGACTATGGTAGGGATTAGATTGTAAGCTCCTCTGAGGACAGTTATGATATTGTGCTCTGCGTAAAGTACTGCAGAATATGTCCGTTTTATATAATAATAATAATAATAATAACAACAATAATAACAATAACAATTATTATTATATGGTAGGACATTAGACTGTGACTATGGTAGGAATAGATTGTGAGCTCCTCTGAGGACAGTCAGTGACATGACTATGTACTCTGTAAAGTGTTGCAGAAGAGGCAGGGCAGTTTCTAGGTTAAACTGCACCCAGGGCATGGGTCAAAAATTGCACCCCTTCCCCCACCCCCGTGGAGTTGCGATTCGCAAACCCTTACTCTTTAGGGACAGTCACGCAGCCAAAGGTCACAACTAGATCTGCCTACTTACTAGTGACCAGCCGCTCATCCAGGAGGAAGCAGGGACCAGGAAAACACAGAGGCTGGAGTTGTACTTTGTACTGGTTGAACTCGATGGACGTATGTCTTTTTTCAGCCAAAATAACTATGTAACTATGTAACCCGGAGAGCAGACTCCTCCATGGGCACCGCGCACTGACAGCCTGCAGTACCGCTACAGGACATCAGGTGTCATGACGCGATGGTGACTTGACGTCTGACGCAGGCAGCCTAGGAGGAGTCAAGGAAGGTGCTCAAGCTGGTAATCTTAATAAACCGGGTTGGAGCTACTGAATTGTGGTGAATATTTGCATACTAGGTTTATACACATAGGCAATGGGAACTCAGAAAAGAATTGTAATGTTCTATTTTCTTGTATATACCTGGAGGATTTATGCTAACATAACTGCTGTATGTGTGCCACTCCCTTACACTCACATTTTTCAGCAGGTGGACAAGATTGTACATTTTTTCCCCACAGCGACATTTGAAAGGACGCCTTATTGTTGGAATTGTGAAAGAAGCAGGGTGTGGGCAACATAGGTGGTAACTCATACCATTAACCCCTAAATAGGAAATGTGATCTTGGATTTCCTGTAGTCGCAAGTATATATCAATAGGGATGACAATGCTTAGAAGAACTCACGGAAATTCATGTGATCAGTTTGATCAGCTGATAGATTTGTAAGGGTCTGATTTGCTGTGATAACTTCCTGGTTTAGCGCATGATCATGACCAGCAAATCAGAGCCTTACAAATCTATCAGCTGATCAAACTGATCACATGCTTCTCCATGAGTTCTCCTAAGCATTGCCACCCCTATATATCAATAGTGTTTGGCAGTGGCAGAACGGCAGTTAGGAAGAAAACTGGGTGTCTGTAGCCCGTGACCCTGCTGAATGTACCGGCATCACGGTGTTACGGGGATACAGGTGCCCCCGCGGCCATGAAGAAAGACACGGGACACAGGAGGAGGCGGGGCAGGTGAGCCTGTGACCCTCACCACGGGCCTGGGGGGTACATATTTTACATTGGGGGAAAACCGGCTGGGGGTCTATTGGTCATTGGGATATCGAACGCTGCCACTGCCTTGCACCCAACCGCGCCCCTTTTGAGTGAGGTCTTTCCAGCATGCCAGATCGATCGCTTTAATCGATTTTAGCCAGAAATTGATCGAAATGACGTTCAGGCAGCCACACTGCAGCATGGATCTCTGCCAGATTCTATCTATGTTCGATTGGGCTGAATATCGATGCTGCAAATCAAGTAATGTGTGGGCATCCTAAGAGATCATACAGCAAAGTCCCCAGTATCCGGCACCGGCGGGGATCGCCTGATGCCAGATACATGTGCTTGCTGGTTGCTTGAGCAACCGGTTGAAAAAGCACAAACCTCCCCCACTAAATAAGCCCCGAGCCTCCAGCGATGTCTAGCAGCCTTCCTGCAGGCAGGGCCGGATTTGTACTCTTTACCACCCTAGGCCACTGTCACCAGACGCCCCCCTTCAGTATAGGTAGCGAGGTGACTTCTCCCCCCTTCCCTCCAGTATATGTAGCCAAATGACCCGTCCCCCTTTCACTCCAGTATAGGTAGCCAAACGGCTCCCTTAATCTACAGTGACCAGATTTTTGATGGCTCAACCAGTGACAGTTGAAATGCAACAACCTCTACCTCCAACACTATAAATGCAACCTCCGCTACCTCAGACACTTGAAATGCAACCCCCATTACCTACAACATTTTAAATGCAACAACCGCTACCTCCTACACTTGAAATGCAACGACCGCTACGTCCAACACTTGAAATGCAGCAAACAGGAATGCAATAAACATTACCTACCACACATTAAAATGCAGTAAATGTTACAACCTACACATTAAAATGCAGTAAACATTAAATGTAGAAGATGGTACCTCTGACACATGTGAAAAATATGTTACCTCACATATGTTAAATGCAGCAAATGTTACCTCAGACTTAAATGCATTAAATGTTCCCCCTCCCACTGGGTGTTGGTGGGATAGGAGGGCGATACTGGACAGCGGGGAGGAGAAGGAGGGTGACAGTGGGGAGGAGGAGGGTGACAGTGGGGAGGAGGAGGGTGACAGTTTAGAGGAGAGCAAGGTGACAGCGAGTCAGAGGATGACGTATTGGATGATAGAGGCGCAGTAGGCGGGGGACATGTCTATTATGCCGCATGGTTGGGAGACAGGTCGGATCACGGAGGGAGGAGGCGGGGCACACGGCCATTGATGACGTCCGCTGGCCTAACCGGGACGTTTCCTGGGACAAATTTAAGGCCGGGACTGGGGAACCGGAAAGCAGGATGTCTGGTCACCGTAGTGGGTAGGTATGTGACAATTACTGGGGAGGAGGGTGACAGTGACTGAGTAGGTAGGTGGGTGATAGTTACTGGGGAGGAGGGTGGCTGGGTTGGTGACAGTTACTGGGGAGACGGGTGACAGTTACTGGGGAGGAGGGTGGCTGGGTTGGTGACAGTTACTGGGGAGACGGGTGACAGTTACTGGGGAGGAGGGTGGCTGGGTTGGTGACAGTTACTGGGGAGGAGGGTGACAGTGGGTGGGTAGGTGGGTGCCAGTAACTGGGGAGGAGGGTGACAGTTACTTTGGAGGAGGGTGACATTGGGTGGGTAGGTGGGTGACAGTTACTGGGGAGGAGGGTGACCGTGGGTGGGTAGGTGGATGACAGTTACTGGGGAGGAGGGTGACAGTGGGTGGGTAGGTGGGTGCCAGTAACTGGGGATGAGGGTGGCTGGGTTGGTGACAGTTACTGGGGAGGAGGGTGACAGTGGGTGGGTAGGTGGATGACAGTTACTGGGGAGGAGGGTGACAGTGGGTGGGTAGGTGGGTGACAGTTACTGGGGAGGAGGGTGACCGTGGGTGGGTAGGTGGGTGACAGTTACTGGGGAGGAGGGTGACAGTGGGTGGGTAGGTGGGTGACAGTTACTGGGGAGGAGGGTGACCGTGGGTGGGTAGGTGGATGACAGTTAATTTGGAGGAGGGTGACAGTGGGTGGGTGCCAGTAACTGGGGAGGAGGGTGGCTGGGTTGGTGACAGTTACTGGGGAGGAGGGTGACAGTGGGTAGGTGGGTGACAGTAACTGAGGAGGAGGGTGACAGTGGGTGGGTAGGTGGGTGCCAGTAACTGGGGAGGAGGGTGGCTGGGTTGGTGACAGTTACTGGGGAGGAGGGTGACAGTGGGTAAGTGGGTGACAGTAACTGGGAAGGAGGGTGACAGTGTGACAGCAGACAAAGACAGAGCGCTCTCACCATACTTTTTTCTCTGCTGGTTGTCTCCTCGTCACGTCAGTTGGGGGGTAGAGCATGCCAGAGTAAGCCTCATCTTTTTCGCACCGGTACCCGGCAGCAACTCCGATTGGAGCACGGCAGCAGCTAACGCGGCCAAGTGACCGCGCGATTGGTGGGTGGGCTGCTCAGTGGCTGCGCAGTACTTACAGTACAGGGCGGAGTTGAGGCGGCCAGGAGGCCGCGTGATTGGAGGGCGGGCAGGACTAGGAGGGTGATTGGAGGGCGGGCAGGACAGCGAGCTGCAGGCATGATGCGGCCAAGTGTATCTGAAGGTGGCCAGAGTCCTGCGGCCGGGACCTCCCACGGCTGAAAGCGGGACGCTTCCCGGGACGCAAGGCAGCCCGGGACAGCAGACACTGAAAGCGGGACGGGTCCCGGCTAATGCGGGACGTCTGGTCACCGTACTTAATCCCTCCTTCCCTTCCCCCCCACTTTTCAGTATAGGTAGCCAGCTCGTCTTCACACCACAGCAGCCATCAGTGCCACTCATTTCCCCACTCCTCTCCAGTGCAGAAGCTTCCTTTTTCTTTCCGTATCCAATGCTGCCAAAGTCCATAGCAGCCGGCCTCAATGCAAACGTGCACAGAGAGCACTGGCTGCTACACAAGCAGTTTGCCTAATCTCCCTGCATTGCAGCATTCGTAAGCTTGCAAATGCCGCACCAGTTTAGCCTGCTGCTTTGGTGCCCTTCCTTCTGTGGTGCCCTAGGCCATGGCCTCGGTGGCCTTGGCCTAAATCCGGCCCTGCCTGCAGGACCTAGTAGCGGGCTCCTAGCGGCTTTTCGGCATCCTCTGTGCACAGAAGCCGCGTGTCATCTGACCCACATAGGGACACCTGACACGCCGGGAAAAGCCGATGGGAGCCTGCGAGGAGCCACAGGAAGGCTACAAGACGTCGCTGGAGGCTCGGAGCGTATTTTAATGCCTGCAAACCCACCCAACCCCCCCAAAACCGTCTCCATTATCCCCTCAGGAATGCCAGTTAGTTGAGACTTCTGGTTATAATAATAATCCAAACATTTATATATCACTTTTCTCCGGTCAGACTCAAAGCGCTCAAGAGCTGCAGCCACTGGGACGCGCTCAGGAGGCCACCCTGCAGTGTTAGGGAGTCTTGCCTTGAGTGCCTTACTAAATAGATACTGATCATAGCCAGGATTCGAACCCCAGTCTCCATGTCAAAGGCAGAGCCCTTAACCAGTACACTATCCAGCCACTAATCCATGGTTGACTGAGTTATGAGACTTTGCTGTACTATACCCAGCCCTGGATTTACATCACAGGAGCCTATAGACACAGATGTCCTGGCACCTTAGACTTCGCCCTCCATGAACCTACAAACCCCCACCGAACTGCAGCACAAGTGTGCTGGCTGTCTCATTTCTCCCTGACTTCCCTTGCCCATCATAGGTAGCTACAGGTGTCCCTATTAGGAAGCCAGAGGTACCGTCAGTATTAAGTAACTAGAGGTTTCCACAAGTATTAGGTAGCTAGAGGTGCCCCTGACGCAAGGGATATCTGGTCAGTGGAATGCTGAGACCCAGGTGAGTAACCTCATTTACACTCTGCTCCAGACTCTGCATAGGCACGATGGGAAGGAGAGCGAGCCGCCTTTCCATCATGAGGCGCCTGTAGGCACGTGCCTACAGTGCCTTATGGTAAATCCAGCCCTGACTATACCCAAAGGTATAATAAAAAGGAGTAAAGACGTAATGCACGCTTATTATATACGGCAGTCCATGATTTAAATTTTGTTTAAAACACTTAAAAAAAAAATCAAACAAATGTCATCAGTTTCAGGGTAATCAATCAATCAGTTCCATTGCACTGTGTGTGGTCACCTTCAGATGGTTACACAGGCCAGTCTCACCTTTATCATTATCAGTAGCAGCAGGGTGGCAGACAGGGCTACCTGTGCCCGTGACAGCAAAGCCACATCATGCAAGCTGATAAAGTCTGAGGTTTTTGTTCTGAACCGCTCCATCCGACACTTTGTCAGCCAGATCCTGCCGATGTGCACCAATCCCGTGGCTGCAGACGCCAGTCCCAGAAGTAGTCGTGTCCAGTGGGGAGAGTAGGAGGAGTCTGAAGTGCACAATGCAAGCATTGCAGATAGTTCTGGGTACAGGAAGCCCATAGCAGCCAACAAGAGAGACACCTGAGGGAGAAGAGACATTGGTCATCAGTCTCTGAGACTTTATGTGAAGACTTTCAATAATTGTTACTGACAAAGATTTTTCTGGGAACATACTGAAAACAATCTTTATACAGAGACACAATTTGGAAGACTGCTCTGTTTTAGTTCCAGTTGTTCACCCTCATTCCCTCTCCATAGAACAGAGGTCAGTCATTAGTGCTCCAATGTGACGAATCATCAATAGTATTGGCAAGTGGATCAGGGGACAACTGTAGTTACAACAGTCAGCAGATAGAAATGTTATCTGTGTAACCTAGCTTGAAGCCTGATTCACAGTTTCATAGCTGGCCTATGACCTTTGAGCGGTCGCTCAGGGTGCCGGGTTCCAGGAGCGCATGTGCACTAGAGGGGTGCAGGCATGGCTAGTAGTGGTATCTCACGCCCCCATGCCATCATGACACTGCTTTGCTGTCTGCCTTCCGTCCTGGTGCCGACCCCCGCCTCTGCCTTAGCCACGTCTCCGCCGGAGTCATGGTAACAGACCACCTAGTCAGATCAGCGGGACAGAGAGGGCGCTCTAACTACCCACCACACGCTGCACTCCAAATGTGAAAGTGACTTCACTTCCTGTATTTGGAGTTTGCTGGACCCTGCCCCAGCCACCCTCTCTTTCACACTGATCTGACTAGGTGGCCCAGCCACACTTCTCCAGCCATCCTGCACCCAGCCACCCTTTACCCAGACTCAGCCACCCTGCACCCTGTCTTAGCCTCCCTGCACCCAACCACCCTGCACCCAGAGACCTAGCCCGCACCCTGCCCCAGCCACCCTGCCCCCAGGCACAGCCACCCTGCCCCAACCACCCTGCACCCAGCCACCCTTCATCCAGATCCAGCCATCCTGCACCCAGCCACCCTGCACCCAGACCCACCCACTCTGCCCCAACCACCCTACACCTAACCCCAGCCTGCACCCTGCATCCAACCCCAAGCAAGCACCCCAAACCCAGCCAGCAATTGGGGGACAGCTATGGCTACCTAATATCTATCTCTCTACTGATATATACTGTATGGGCACATGACTACTTTATTATTTTATCTGGGGAGCATGGCTACTTAATGTGTGTATGCATGGTGGACTACTTCGTTTTATCATCACACACCTGCCTATTAAATTTGTTTATTGTGAGGCAACTGGCTACTTATTTTATCTGGAGGTGTGTGACTGCTTAATTCTTTTATCTGGATGATTGTGACAACTTTATTTTTATTGGGCGGCATGTGAATACTTAATGAATTATCTGATGGCATGTGTCTACTTTTATCTGGAGGCATGAAATTAATTGAGTGTAATACACAAATCTGCCCAACATAGTTTTGATCCATTTAACTTGACCCAACAAAAACAATGATATACTGTATCTGTAGGTATGCCTAGTTGCCTACAATGGCATAGGTACAGGACCATATGCTCCAGTGGGGAAAATTTGGTTAGTACACTGGGTTGCTAGTATATGTGGTATTCTGTTGTTCTCATTGTTCCCTTTCCCCTCTCGAAAAGGACATCGCACTCTTTTCTAAAGACTCGTACACGTGCAACTTTTCAGCACAACCAACCCAACGACATGATCAACCACACAACCGAGTGACTGCACGACTTGTATTTTCCAAGCACCAACCAACTCAATGACCAACTCGTTTGCATACTGCACACGCCAGCGGAACAATGGACTGCACGATGTGGGAACATTCAAAACAAGTTCAAGTCGTTCAAATGACTTGTACACACGTGGCCACTGCACAATATCAGCCCAACAGTCGTATGAGTCGAACCATCTGTTGGATCAGGAAAATCGCCTGTTAGCAGTCTCGTTTAGTCGTTTGTCACGCATACACACGCCCAGCTATCGCCCAACAGAGCAAGTTTGGATGATAGTCGGGCGGAAAAGTTGCACATGTGTAGGAACATTTACAAAAATGTTAAATAACAGAGGCAACTCTGCAAACAGTATGTAGTGACACAAGCTGGTGACAGCAATGATCAAGTGGTGCAATATGTCATACTCACTGCCAGAACCATGGCTAGGTTCACCCCTTGTCCCGGGTCCTCAAGGTGGAATGGGAGGATGGACATCTTGATTGCTCTGTTGTCATAGGGTGAGAGGTCCAGGTGGACAATAGTGGAGACATAAAGATGGACATCCTTGTGGTACTGGGTCATCTCCACTTGCAGAAGGCTGGAAGTTATAAACAAAGTTTTTAATCTTTAGACTAAAAGCAAAAACTCTGGGCGTTACTATGACGTTAGGACAGTGAATAAAGTGTAATCTCTATGTAAATATATTAGTAATACTAATCCCCACAATAAACAAGGCCGGTATTCCTACAGGAAAAATGAATCATGCAACATGGGAGTCAAGATCTGAGTCAAGGTTCCTAAAAATGTACTCGAGTGGTGTCGTAGTTCACACCACCTTGTTGTCACAGGTCTACTGAAAGACTACTACATCCTCTATTTACAATACTCATAGGTTTTAAAATATATGTTAGTGCATAGATTGCAGACCAAATCGGGTGTCTTCCCCCCCCCCCCCCCCCCCTACAGTTCACTGCCAGATTGTGCGAACAGTTAGCTGGACTGGGCGCACAAGCTGTGGGGTGTGGCTAGCCCTGAAGACTTTGGTTGCACAGCACTATTATTTCTTTGATGGGGTGTGCAATTGGACTACCCTGCAGCGGCTTATACAAGTGCAGTCGATATGCAATAGAGCTGTCCAGAATGCTCAAATATGGCAGCTCTTTGCATCTAAAGATTTGCTGCAGGCCTTCCTCACACAGTTACTGAAAACAAGCCAGGGGAATAGTACAAGGATTAGGGAGTGCGATACATATATACAGTGCTAACAGTGCTCGACATGTTTCATCTTAAACAGATTTCGTCAGGAGCAAGATAAAGTGCAAAATAATAAATAGAGAACCCCCAACCACCACTAAAGTATCCCCCAGCATCAAACGGCTCAAGTCAGAGCTCCAACTTGAGAGCTCTATCTATCCCCCGCCCCCAGCTTGGAAGCCACCTATTAGGCCACGGCTGCCGAGCGGGGGACGGGTCAAGGCAATGCAGGTGGAGTTAGCCACAGAGCTTCAGAAACACTTTGGCGGTTTCGCCTAGGTGCAAAGAATTCCAGAAGAACAATGATTTATGGTTGCGCAGGTGAGTTACTAACCCTGGAACCCACAGAGTATTGCATAGCTTTCTGTTTCAATATTTTTATTGAGTTTTCAAAAATAGATATATACAACAATGGTCATGGACCAATATAGTAAGAAGACATTGCTCAAGTATAGTAGAGTCTTTCAATTAAAAATAAAAGCCTTGTTAGGTTAGCCCTAGGCAACTCATCCAACAATAACGTAATATGTTACAGCAAGGCACAGCTTAACCAACTTGTTCTGTCTTCTTATACTGTTTGGAGGGCAGATGCCCTAAAAATTAAGATAGAGGTAGAAAATAGAAGAAAAGAGTGAAAATAGAAGTGAGGAAAGAAGAAAGGGAGGTAGAAAAGCTGGGGGAGAGGGGAAGGGGGGATTGCATAGCTTTCACAGAAGTTTAGTAAATGTTTTAGGCCCAGTTCACATTAGCGACAAAAAAACAGTCCGTTCCCGTATTGGAAGGGAATGGATCGGAATGGATCCAATGTTAACCTATGGATCCGCTCACATCCGTCCATTCGAACATTCCGCATGATCCGCTGAGCGGACCGCAAGTTTCCTGCTGCACCAATTTTTCTGGACCGCTGAGCCCTGTGGAACTGAAAAAAATGGAAGCTGAAGCCCTGCATTGGGGGAAATGAGAAAACGGAATGTTTCTTCTCACTAGAGCAAAAATGGACCGTTCCAAGCGGCAAAATTCACTTTGGGGGTGGGGGTCTGGGGGGATGTGGGGAAACAGAGCGGAAGCAGCTGAACGGCAATGGAGTGGAAACGGATCCGATCGGCCAGTAATCAGATCCATTTTCACAGATCCATTTGCCACTTCATTGCAAGTGTTGGTTGTCTTTAACCACTTAAGGACCGCGGTGTTAAACCCCCCTAGTGACTAGGCCTTTTTTTCACAAATTGGGCCACTGCAGCTTTAAGGCCTCACTGCAGGGCTGCACAACTCAGCACACAAGTGATTCCCCCCCCTTTTTCTCCCCACCAACAGAGCTCTCTGTTGGTGGGGTCTGATCGCTCCCCCAATGTTTATTTATTTTTTTGTAAATATTTTTATTATTTTTAATAAATTTACTTATTTAACAATTTTTCCTCCCCTAGTCAGCCTATCACAGCGGATCGCTCCTGTGTACCCCAGGGAGACAGCCGTGTCACACGGCTGTCCCCAGTACAGCGCTGCCTTAGATCGCAGCACTGTACAGTCCTATTAGACAGTGGTTTCGCCATCTAACAGTCTCCGAGTGGTGATCGCCGCTGGTAGACTAGAGGCGGGACAGAGCTCCGTCATCAGAGCGGAGATGAGTGCGCATCAGCGCACGCGCTATCCTGCAAAGCCCATTCCCAGCCGTTCACGCCAATCGGCGTGTAGCGGTCCTGGGGCTGCTGCACTGCTCACGCCATTAACAACGGCGTGGAGCAGTTGGCAAGAGGTTAAAGGACCTCTGTCACGAAAATGTTAAAATTTAAAATATATGTAAACTTATACACTTAAGAAGAATGTTTCTACCAGAGTAAAACGAGCCATATATGAATTTTCTCCTATGTTGCTGTCACTTACAGTAGGTAGTAGAAACCTGACAGAATCCTGACAGGGTATGGACTAGCCCATCTCCTCATAGGGGGTTCACAGGGATTTCTTGATTTTCAAAATGCACTTAGTGAATGGCAGTTGCTCCGTCCAACTGCCAAAAAAGTGTACAGCGAGCAGGGAGGCTGACCAGCCTCTTTGTATAAAGATTTTTCAGATAGTGTCTTTATAAAGAATAAAGGCCATGCTGAGAATCCCCCTGTTTGTAATGTCAGATTTATACTACTTACTGTAAGTGGCAGCAACATAGGAGAAAAGTAATTTATGGCACATTTTACTCTGGAAGAAACATACTTCTTATTTGTATGTGTTTTTAATTTTAAGATTTTCGCGACAGTTCCTCTTTAAAGGAGAGGCACATTTTCTCATTTTCTCCCCGATCTGAACTTGAGATTCCGCTGATGAGGGTGTGACAACCTCACAATGACTGCAGAAGATGTGGGGCTGGAAACTCCACCCTGATGACCTTTTGGGAAATCAGAGAAACCGGCTAATGATTCATTCCTGACCTAACCTGAAATATCAGTTGTGAGTGGGCTTTCATGTGACGCAAAATGTACATCCCTGTCATCAGCTTTCTATACATTCTTTTCATGGGTTAATAATTGTCTAAAATAAACATGGCATTTGCACGTGTAATTTAGACCAGCATGAATATTTTACAGTTTTACAGTTAAAGAGAATCTGTATTGTTAAAATCGCACAAAACTAAACATACCAGTGCGTTAGGGGACATCTCCTATTACCCTCTGTCACAATTTCGCCGCTCCTCGCCGCATTAAAAGTGGTTAAAAATAGTTTTTAAAAGTTTGTTTATAAACAAACAAAATGGCCACCAAAACAGGAAGCAGGTTGATGTACAGTATGTCCACACAAAGAAAATACATCCATACACAAGCAGGCTGTATACAGCCTTTCTTTTGAATCTCAAGCGATCATTTGTTTGTTTCTTTCCCCCTGTGCTATCTTCCACTGAAGTGTCAGGCTGTTTCTTCCTGCAGAGTGCAGACAGCTCTGCCTGTATGTAATTCCTCAGTATGTGAAAGCCCAGCCAGCTCAGAGGACGATTTATCCAGCTTGTAAAAGATAAGAGAGAAGAGAGAAGCTGCCCTAATCTAAATAATACACAGGCAGTGTGCAGAGAGGGGCCTGGAGGGGGGAGATGCATCACAGAACCACAATACTGAAGAACTTGGCAGCCTTCCAGACACAGGCTGACAAGTCTGACAAGAGAGAGATAAGTTGATTTATTACAGAGATGGTGATAGTAGAACGTGCTGCAGTAAGCCAGAACACATTAGAATAGCTTTTGGAGCTTGTAGGATGATAAAAAACAGGATGCAATTTTTGTTACGGAGTCTCTTTAAAGGCCAAATCCAGGCACAGATTTAACCACTACACTACTGAGGGTTTTTCCCCTTATGGACCAGAGCAATTTTCACCTTACATGGCTCCTCCCTTTCATTTGCCAATAAATGTATCACTACTTATCACAACAAAATGATCTATATCTTGTTTTTTTTGCCACCAATTAGGCTTTCTTTGGGTGATACATTTTGTTAAGAATTATTTTATTCTACAGTAAATGCATTTTAATGGGAAAAATAAGAAAAAAAAGGAAAAAAAAGAATTATTTCTCAGTTTTTGGCCATTATAGTTAAAACAACAACAAAAAAAAAAATACATGCTACCATAATTAAAGGGACCCTGAGCAGTGACTTAAATTAAAAAAATTACACTTACCTGGGGCTTCCTCCAGCCCACTGTAGTCCGCGAGGCCCCCGGTATCCTCCTGGCTCCTCTCAGTTTGCCTCCGCTGGCCCTCGTAACCAGCAACAGCCGGGCCGGGTACTCTTGGATGCTCTTAAACCTTTACAAGCACCCTAAAACTGAACAAATAACTTATCCTCCTTTCTCCACTCAGCAGTTTTATCTAGATAAAACAAAATCATCTTCCTGATATCCAGGGAATTAAACTTTTCCTCTTTGCGGTTTGAAGGATTCTGACAAAAAAGAAGGGATAAAGATTTCCTGTTCTCTATGGAAATCTGTCTCACACTTTTGTAGAAAAACTGAGAACCTGTACTGAGTAAAAATATTTAAAATAAACACGAGGTAACTTCAAATGAACATTACATAGTTACCTTGCCATCAGTTCCTCTCAGAAGCTCACCATTTTCTTCTGACAATAATCCCTTCCAGTTCTGACAATATTTTGTCAGATCTGAAATATATCAGTTGCTGTCAGTAAAATATCAGTTGCTGTCAGTTATAGCTGAGAGTAGAGTTGGGCCGAACCTCCGATTTTAGGTTCGCGAACTTCCGCGGAAGGTTCGGTTCGCGTTAAAGTTCGCGAACCGCAATAGACTTCAATGGGGATGCGAACTTTGAAAAAAAAAAAAATATGCTGGCCACAAAAGTGATGGAAAAGATGTTTCAAGGGGTCTAACACCTGGAGGGGGGCATGGCGGAGTGGGATACATGCCAAAAGTCCCGGGGAAAAATCTGGATTTGACGCAAAGCAGCGTTTTAAGGGCAGAAATCACATTGAATGCTAAATGACAGGCCTAAAGTGCTTTCAAACATCTTGCATGTGTATACATCAATCAGGTAGTGTAATTAAGGTACTGCTTCACACTGACACACCAAACTCACCGTGTAACGCACCGCAAACAGCTGTTTGTGTAGTGACGGCCGTGCTGGACTGGTGCGCACCATGGCGAGAGTGCAGGTTTTGGTGGCTTTACAGCCCATATGGTCGCCTGGCTGATGTAGCTGAATGACAGAACAGTGACTGTCCAGCTGATCAAATTTGGTCTGACCACAATGAGGCAACGACGTTATTATCGTGGGTGTGCCCCCCGAGACACTCATCTAGGCGCCGGTCATTGCTTCATTGTGATACGCAAGCCCCTTCACCACGGCAAGGTAATGATCACGAAGGGGAATGGGCGCATGTACATGCCTTTTCTTTTGTTGTTGCAGCTGCCCGCAGTGCAGCCAGAAAAATTAGGCAGTCATGTACACGCACCAGAAAAATTATTACAGCGGCCGCTGCTAGCAGCGGCCTAAAAAATTCAGCAATCCGCCTGGAGTCCCGGACCCTGTTGGTGGTGGCGGAGAAGGTAGTCAAGCGGCCTGCAGGCAGACATGCTGTGTGGAGGGACTGAACACAACAGGTATGCAGTGGCGGGTTCACTGAACAGGTATACAGTGGCGGGTCCACTGAACAGAACAGGTATGCAGTGGCGGGTTTACTGAACAGGTATACAGTGGCGGGTCCACTGAACAGAACAGGTATGCAGTGGCGGGTTCACTAAACAGAACAGGTATACAGTGGCGGGTTCACAGAACAGGTATGCAGTGGCAGGTTCACTAAACACAACAGGTATGCAGTGGCGGGTTCACTGAACAGGTATACAGTGGCGGGTCCACTGAACAGAACAGGTATGCAGTGGCGGGTTCACTGAACAGGTATACAGTGGCGGGTCCACTGAACAGAACAGGTATGCAGTGGCAGGTTCACTGAACAGGTATGCAGTGGTGGGTTCACAGCACAGGTATGCAGTGGTGGGTTCACAGAACAGGTATGCAGTGGTGGGTTCACAGCACAGGTATGCAGTGGTGGGTTCAATGAACAGGTATACAGTGGCGGGTCCACTGAACAGAACAGGTATGCAGTGGCAGGTTCACTGAACAGGTATGCAGTGGTGGGTTCACAGCACAGGTATGCAGTGGTGGGTTCACAGAACAGGTATGCAGTGGTGGGTTCACAGCACAGGTATGCAGTGGTGGGTTCACAGAACAGGTATGTAGTGGTGGGTTCACAGCACAGGTATGCAGTGGTGGGTTCAATGAACAGGTATACAGTGGCGGGTCCACTGAACAGAACAGGTATGCAGTGGCAGGTTCACTGAACAGGTATGCAGTGGTGGGTTCACAGCACAGGTATGCAGTGGTGGGTTCACTGAACAGGTATGCAGTGGTGGGTTCACAGCACAGGTATGCAGTGGTGGGTTCACAGCACATGTATGCAGTGGTGGGTTCACAGCACAGGTATGCAGTGGTGGGTTCACAGCACAGGTATGCAGTGGTGGGTTCACAGAACAGGTATGCAGCCAGACAGGAACAAGTTAAGCCTAACTAATCTTTCCCTGAGAGACAGTCTGCAGCAGCTCGCCCTACTCTCACTAACGCAGGCAGCACACGAGTGACCGTAATGGCCGCCGCTGCCTGCCTTATATAAGGGGGGGTGGGGCTCCAGGGGCTAGTGTAGCCTAATTGGCTACACTGGGCCTGCTGACTGTGATGAAGAGGGTCAAAGTTGACCCTCCATGTGCATTATGGGGCGAACCGAACTTCCGCAAAGGTTCGCCTGCGGGAAGCGAACGCGAACCACGGAAGTTCGCATGGAACCGTTCGCAGGCGAACCGTTCGACCCAACTCTAGCTGAGAGAAGAACTGATGTGTCCATGTTTCCCTATGGCTCAAGTGGGCGATGTTACAGTTTAACTGCGTGCTGACCAGAAAGCTGTTATGGGTAATGGCCATTTTCAAAATGGAGGACGGAAAATTCCCTTGATCACAGTGAACAAACAGGAAGCGGGACAGGAGAAAGACACTGGGGAGTAGACTACATGGAAGGTAAGTATGACTTGTGTATGCTTATTTTGACTTTTAATTTTCAGTTCAGGTTTTCTTTAAAAAGTGATTCTATCCGGTTGGATAGTCATAAATGGTAGCTTTATGTTTAAGGCTTGTATTTCCCCAGTATACCTGGCTGTAGTCACTGCTACTAACAAACACGTCTTTAGCGTTAAGTCCTTAATGGAAATTTGATCCATGGGCTCAAAGGGGAATGCTATGAAAGAACAGTTGGTTTCTTCACCACTGTTTTCCTTTTAACCACCTTCATAAACCTTTTAATCAAAGAAATTGAGGTAAAAGGAAAATCAAAGTATGCACACAGGGCTTATTTTAGACCCATATCTAGCCCTTTCTGCAAGAAATCTAGAATATTTGGGATGGAAAATTTTACATGATTTTCTTGAGTGTCTTTGTTAAATTCACAAAACACCTTCCAAATCCTGATATAGATAGTGAAAGTGACAGGTTTCCTTGCATGTAGCAAGGTAGAAACCACTTTTTCGGATAGGCCTTTATTCAATAATAAGCGCCGCTCAAAAGCCACGCCTTCAGGTTCAGTGTGTCCACTGAGGGATGGTATACTTGTCCCCGATACAGCAGATCTTCCCTGATCGGCAGGACCATGGGTTCCTCTACTGCTAGGGAGAGTAACAGAGGATACCAAGGCCTTCTTGGCCAGTCTGGGGCGATAAGAATTGTTGTGGCCTGGTCTTTGATTACTTTCTGTAGTACCCTACCAATCATTTTCCCCATTCCCCAGTGAAGCAGGAATGCATCTAGACAAACAAATGAATTACTAGATCTGACAAATCAATCTTTTGATCCAGTATTGTTAGTTGGAATATTCTTAAAGGACCACTATCACGAAAAAAGTAGGCAGGTAAAATGTGACAGATGACAGGTTTTGGGCCAGTCCATCTTTTTAAGGGGGATTCTCAGGGCTTTCTTTGTTTTCAACAGCATTTCCTGAACAACAGTTGCAAAATCTAACTGACATAATAGTGTGCAAGTGATTAGGGAGGCCGGCTGGTATCTTGCTATTTTGGCAGTTAAACTGCTGTTCAGGAAATGCTGTTGAAAACAAAGCAAACCCTTGAAATACCCTATGAGGAGATGGATTGTCCCAAAACCTGTCGGTTCTGTCAGATTTTAAATGCCTACTTTTTTTCACGATAGTGGTCCTTTAAAGAGACACTGAAGCGAAAAAAAATATATGATATAGTGAATTGGTTGTGTACTATGAATAATTACTAGAAGATTAGCAGCAAAGAAAATATTCTCATATTTTTATTTTCAAGTATATAGTGTTTTTTCTAACATTGCATCATTCTCTAATATGCACAGATTACACAACACTCAGCATTCAAAATAAGTCTTTCAGAGCAGTCTGTGAACTAACGAACTCTCCTCTGGCAGAGGAAAAGTAAATAGTTAACTAACAGTTGAGATAATAAAAGTCAGAAAACAGCCCTCTCCACGACTTTTGAAAGTCGTAGAGATAATGGCTTTTTTGTATAGAGCTAACAACTGGAGTTTCTTAACTCTTCCTGTACTGGAAACAATTAGACTGATGTATATGATCTTAACCTCCTTAGCGGTATGGACGCATTGTTACGTCCATTACCGCCGGAGGTCGCCGCTCAGGCCCCGCTGGGCCGATTTGAATAATTTTTTTTTTAAACACGCAGCAAGCACTTTTAATAAACTGCCAGGGAGGTTAATGTTTTATTTCTTAGCTGTACTACACATACAAATCATAATATCATAGTTTTTTTTCGCTTCAGTGTCTCTTTAAGTTTGCCTAAACCCAAGTCACTGCTGGAATACAGGCTGAAAACTTGCCTAGGAGAGACATAGCTTGTCTTACAGTGACAGTCTTTGCTCTTAGAAGTTCCCGAGTACAAGTGATGATCACTTGATCCACTTTTCTTTGTGGCAGATAGGAGGTCTGGTTCACTGTGTCCAGTGACACCCCAAGAAACTCTTTTCTCTGATCTGGTGTAAGGTCAGATTTCTTTAGATTCAAGATCCATCCCAGGTCCTTCAGAACTGTCAGAGCCATCTGAATATGCTCTTGGAGAGTATCCTTGGATTTTGCAGCTATCAGCAGATAGTCTAGGAAAGGTACTAGAATGATCTTCTGCATTCTCAAATGGGCTGCAACCTCTATCATGATCTTTGAAAAGATCCTGGGAGCGCTTGAAATCCCAAAGGGGAGTGCCTTGAACTGCATATGAAGGACCTGGGATCCGCTCTCAGATATTTCCAGTGAGCCGGCAGAATGGGTACATGATAATATGCGTCCATAAGATCTATGGACATCATGAAGTAATCCTTCCCCAGAAGTTGAATTGTGGAATTAATTCCATGCAAAACTTTTTGTATTGTACAAAACGGTTCAAAAACCAAAGATTTATAATCAGGCGAAAATCGCCGTTCGGCTTTGGAACTAGGAAGAGAGTGGAGTAAAAACCCCTTCCTCTCTCTTGATCTGGAACCTCTTCCACAACTCCCTTCTGGAAAAGATTCTCCACAGCTTTTTCCATAGCAGACTGCTTCACTGGGGACTGCAAAAAATGTGTTACTCTGAAATTTTTGGGAGGTTTTTTGGAAAATTGAATTCTGTACCCTTCCCTGATTGTCTGGCAAATATATTTGTTTATTGAAATTTTTTGCCAAGCCAGTAAAAATGCTTTCAACCTGCCCCCACCTGAATATATTCATTGTTCAGTATTGGGTTGTTTGGGGGTATTTGAGGATTGAAGAGGAAGCCTTTGGCTTTGAGGCCTTTTTTCACCTGCCAGTTTTTATTCGGTTCTTTATTTCTATAATTTTTTCTAGGGCCCCAAAATCTCTTTCTGGGAGCCTGTTTTTTCTCTAAAGGAGGAAAAGTCTTTTTCTTTTCAGTTGCCCTTTCTAGAGCTTGATCAAGGGCTGAACCGAACAACAGGTCTCCTTCAAATGGAAGGCCACAAAGTTTGACTTTAGTTGCCATATCACCTTCCCAATTTTTAAGCCATAAGTCTGCGAACAGAATTGATTAAAGGTAGACTCCTGGCAGAAATTCTGACAGCCGCACTAGAAGATTCCGCAAGGAACTTAGCGGCTAGTTTTAGGGTGGCAACCGATAAGGAAATGTATTCAAGTGGAGCACCATTTTTCAAACGAGCCTGCATCTCCTGCAGCCACAGAATTAAAGGGACTCCGAGCTCTGAATAAAAACGAAATTGGTACTCACCTGGGGCTTCCTGCAGCCCACTGTAGGTCGGGAGGTCCCACGGCGTCCATCCGGCTCTTCTCCCAGGGGCTGGTCAGAAATGGCTGCCCGGCGACACTTGGCCCGAGTGTCGGGCTCCTTCTTCCTCATACAGTACCGGCGTGACAGTACTGCGCATGCGCGGTTTAATCACGCATGCGCCGTACTGTCACGCCAGCTGACGTGGTGATGTCAGACGTGACGTCTGAGAAAGAAGGAGCCCGACACTCGGCCCAAGTGTCGCCGGGAGCTGCCAGGCAGCCATTTCTGACCAGGCCCTGGGAGAAGAGCCGGAGGGACGCCGTGGGACCTCCCGACCAACAGTGGGCTGCAGAAAGTCCCAGGTGAGTACCAATTTCATTTTTATTCAGAGCTTGGAGTCCCTTTAAACAACGAGCAGTGCAGGGGGCTGCTAAATTAGGAGATTACGAGGCAGAAATTGCCTCCCAGGCCTTTTTAAGTAGAGCCTCCATTTTCCTATCTGAAATATCCTTAAATAATCCCGTATCCTCAAAGGGAATAGGTAAGTCTTTGGATAATTTTGAAATGGCAGCATCAATTTTAGGACATTTAGACCATTTGATTACCTCCTCCTCATTAAAAGGATAACGCCTTTTAAATTATTTTGAAAGAAACAGCCTCTTATCGGGCTTTTTCCACTCACCAACAATCAAATCCTCCATTGTTTCGTGCACATGAAAAACCACCTGTTTCTGAACAAGCTGTTCTGAATACATATCATCCTCAATAGAAGCAGGTTTAGGCTTATCAATAGGAATATTCAAAGCCATACAAATGTACTCTAACAATTCACTAGACTGATCAGGTAGCAGTTTAAGTTTTCCTCTATTAGGGCTTCTGGGTGTCTCCTCTTCCTGAGCGGAAGATTCCCCAACATGCTCTAGGCTCGTACACATGTCTGACTGAAGCCAACGACGGGTCCATCGGCACCTCCCGCTGGGCGGGTTTTCAGTAGACAGTACAGCGTGTGTACAGTCTGTCGGCGGACTGATAAGGCTGTTTCTGAACGATCCGCCCGGCAAATCACATAGTAAAAACATTGCCCCATAAAACTGATAAAAAGACCTTACCTGGTCAGTATCAGGCTGTGTCATAGTGTCCCTGCCCAGAGAGGTAACCCCCCTTTGCGGATGGCAGAGGAACAATGAGTCCAGCACACTATGCGCCGCTGCTTCTATACAATTCAGATAGATGCTTGCGGCGCTCCCACTAGGCTTGAGGTCCACCTCCCCGCCGGCGGAAGTTCCGGGAGCCACCAGTGACTGCTTCCACCGGAGCCTCTAGTGCAGAGCGCCGCCCATCGCTCAACGCTATGTATATAGCCGGACGTGATTAAGTCTTCTGCCTTGTCCTCCACGCTGCGGACGGTCATGCAGAGTCCCAGCCTATGTACTCCCACAAGCAGGCAGAGACAGGGCTGGCCTTACCCTTGGACTCCCCGGGTGGTCCAGAGATTGTATCCTGGCTGTCCAAGGGACAGGAAAGCACTGAGGCTAGGTAGGAGGTTGTGGCTATTTAAATTGTATCGTGTGCTTCCTGTCCCCTTGGCAGGCGGGGATATCTCATCGTTCATCCGGAGTGCAGGCAAGCAGAAAGTGACAGTTTCTGCCCGGGTCAAACTGGGTCAGACTAAAGCATAACCTCCACTAATAGGTAATTACAGCCATAAAACACTTTCCTGTCAGTAAATGGCTTCTGAGAGCAGGAAAGAGATAAAAAGGGTAAATAATTTATAGATTTGAGCTCTGGCATATGTCAATGAAGGTGTCATTGAGCAGAGACAATGAACCAGTAAAAACTAGAATCAAATATACAATAAAACTGTGGGATATCTAAAAAAGTCATTTTTTGGGAACGGAGGATAAATACAATTGTTTTTCTCATCAGTTTATTTTCACCTCGAATGTCCTTTAAAGGGGGTTGCAACATCCCCCGAAAAATGAAAAAAAAAAATAGATAGTGCCCCAAAAATAAATGTAAACCCCTTTTTTTTCTAAAATAGGCCCCTGTATGTCTCCCAATTTTTTTTATTTTTACCTGGTTTATTATTATTATTGATTTATAAAGCACCAACATATTTTGTGGCGCTGTACAAAGTAAGAAACAAACATGGGGTATATAATACAGACAATGGTGTACACCAATATACAAGATACATAATTAGTGACAAAATACAAAAATGATACAAAATACAGAATTGGTAACGACAGTGATAAACGTAACATGATAAATAAAATGTATAATGATTTCCAAGACACAAAAGGGGGAGAGAGCCCTGCCCTTGTGAGCTTACAATCTAAAGGGAATTAGGGGAAACAAGAGGAGGGGTAGTATACAACAAATATATAGAGGCAGTGTGCATTAGGATACCTAGTAGTAGTGCTATTTGACCTAAGGTAGCACATATGCTTGTCGGAAAAAATTAGTTTTTACAGAGCGTTTAAAGGTAACAAAGGTTGGCGAGTGACGGATGTGTTGATGCAGGGCATTCCAGAGAAGGGGTGAAGCGCATGCGAAGTCTTGTAAATGTGAATGTGAGGAGGTGATTCTAGAGGAGGACAACAGAAGATCATGTGCAGATCTGAGATTGCGATTTGGTTTGTATCTGGAAATAAGTGAGGATATGTACTGGGGAGAGAGCTTGTGGTGAGCTTTGTAGATTAGGGTTAGGAGTTTGAACTGGATCCTCTGGTTAATTGGCAGCCAGTGAAGAGCTTGACAGAGAGGAAGATCGAGAAGAAAGATGAATGAGACGAGCAGTTGAGTTCAGTACCGACTGGAGCGGGGCCAGTCTGTTAGAAGGTAGTCCACAAAGTAGTATGTTGCAGTAGTCCAGAAGAGATATTATAAGAGCATGTATTAACAGTTTAGTTGTGTCTTGAGTGAGAAAAGGTTGGATGCAAGATATGTTTTTGAGTTGGAGATGGCAGGAGCTGGTTTTGGAGTGAACATGAGGAATAAAAGACAGAGATGAGTCAAATATTACCCCCAAGCACCGTGCTTTGGGAACTGAAGTTATGGGAGTGTTATTAACATTTACTGTAACTTCAGGCAGAGAGGTGCACAGAGACGGTGGAAAAATGATTAGTTCTGTTTTACTCATATTAAGTTTTAAGAAGCGAGAGGACATGAAGGAGGATATAGCAGACAAGCAGTCTGGAACATGTTTGAGGAGGGAGTTAAGGTCTGGGGCCGAGAGGTACAGTTGTGTATCGTCTGCATACAGGTGGTATTGAAACCCGAATTAGTTGATTAAGTCACCAAGACCGTGCATGTAGATGGAAAAGAGGAGGGGACCAAGGACAGAGCCTTGAGGAACCCCAACAGACAAAGCATGAGGAGAAGAGGTCTGAACTGAGTAGGAGACTGTGAGGGACCTTACAGAGAGGTAGGAAGATAACCATGTGAGAGCGAGGCCCTTTAAGTATTTGTAGGTGTAAGGTGTGGTCGACAGTAACAAATGCTGATGACAGGTCAAGAAGGATGAGTATGGAAAATTGGCCTTTGGATTTAGCTGTAAGAAGATCATTGGCCACTTTAATAAGGGCAGTTTCTGTGGAGTGGTTAGAGCGAAAGCCAGACTGGAACTGATCAAGTAGGGAGTTAGATAAATAGTGGCTTAATTCTGCATGTATATGGCGTTCAAGTAATTTGGATGCAAATGGGATAAGTGATACTAGGTGGTAGTTGCGAGTGTGGTAGGATCTAGAGATGGTTTTTTAAGTAGTGGTGTCACAACAGCCTTTTTGAGTGGGGACGGAAAGATGCCAGTGGAGAGGGACAGGTTAAATAGCGATGTTAGTGCCGGCATGAGAAACAAGGATAGCTGCGGAATGAAAAATGGTTTGCCTAACTGCAGGAATTGTGCAGTGCAATCAGGATTGTGGCAATGGTTTTATTTTTTATCTACTGTAACAAACTTATTTCAGCATGCAAATAGCAAGACGCTTCCTATTTCAGATAAGATAAGGACACTATGATCAGAAGGTAATCGATTAATGGGGGGGGGGGGGGGGGGGGTCACACAGTGATGTAATTTCTCCTAAATCTGACAGCGAACACTAAAAACAACAGGATAGGTAAGCTAAATAATACATTTCTTTTTGGATGATTTTTAAATTCAGTTAATATGGAGTTTCATCCCACTTTAAGAATGTACAAAATGGCTTCCATTGTGAAGCGGATACCTCTTATGGATCCAGTTACAGTCATTCATAGCTTGAATCAGCTCCAGAGTCTTCTGCTTTGTGGCACCGAGATGAAGGCATGTTGTCTGTCTGCAGCTGCAGATAAGCACATGCATGTAATTAGCACATTGTATTGGGAAGCACAGGCCCAGCACCAGACCAGAGCATTCATACCTAGTGATATATGTGACATATAAATAATAGCCAGATTATCTCACCCGCTATAGTCAGATGGGAAAATCCAGCCTGATGTAAGGCTAACATTGGATGTGGTGTTCAGAGAGCCTGGTGGGGAATGCAAAGCAGGAAGCCAGCCTGAAGAGCACAGGAGAAAGTAATCATTACCAGAGATAGGTTTATACTTTTTCTTCTCCTCCATGTGCAGTCCCCTCCCCCATGTACTACAACCTCGTCTTCCATGTGCAGTCCCCTCCCCCATGTACTACAACCTCGTCTTCCATGTGCAGTCCCCTCCCCCATGTACTACAACCTCGTCTTCCATGTGCAGTCCCCTCCCCCATGTACTACAACCTCGTCTTCCATGTGCAGTCCCCTCTCCCATGTACTACAACCTCGTCTTCCATGTGCAGTCCCCTCTCCCATGTACTACAACCTCGTCTTCCATGTGCAGTCCCCTCCCCCATGTACTACAACCTCGTCTTCCATGTGCAGTCCCCTCCCCCATGTACTACAACCTCGTCTTCCATGTGCAGTCCCCTCCCCCATGTACTACAACCTCCTCTTCCATGGGCAGTCCCCTCCCCCATGTACTACAACCTCCTCTTCCATGTGCAGTCCCCTCCCCCATGTACAGTCCCCTCCTCCATGTACTACAACCTCCTCTTCCATGTGCAGTCCCCTCCCCCATGTACTACAACCTCGTCTTCCATGTGCAGTTCCCTCCCCCATGTACTACAACCTCGTCTTCCATGTGCAGTCCCCTCCCCCATGTACTACAACCTTGTCTTCCATGTGCAGTCCCCTCCCCCATGTACAACAACCTCGTCTTCCATGTGCAGTCCCCTCCCCCATGTACTACAACCTCCTCTTCCATGTGCAGTCCCCTCCCCCATGTACTACAACCTCCTCTTCCATGTGCAGTCCCCTCCCCCATGTACTACAACCTCCTCTTCCATGTGCAGTCCCGTCCCCCATGTACTACAACCTCCTCTTCCATGTGCAGCCCCCCCCCCCCCCGTGTAAAGAAACTTCCACGTGCAGCTCCCCCCCCCCCCCCCCCCACACACACACACATACAGCAGCATTCTCTTCCATGTGCAGCCTCTCTCCCATGCACCAAAACATCCTCTTCCATGTGCAGCCCCCTCCCCATGTACCGAAACATCCTCTTCCATGTGCAGCCCCCTCCCCCATGTACCGAAACATCCTCTTCCATGTGCAGTCCCCTCCCCCATGTACTACAACCTTGTCTTCCATGTGCAGTCCCCTCCCCCATGTACTACAACCTCGTCTTCCATGTGCAGTCCCCTCCCCCAGGTACTACAACCTCGTCTTCCATGTGCAGTCCCCTCCCCCATGTACTACAACCTTGTCTTCCATGTGCAGTCCCCTCCCCCATGTACTACAACCTCGTCTTCCATGTGCAGTCCCCTCCCCCATGTACTACAACCTCGTCTTCCATGTGCAGTCCCCTCCCCCATGTACTACAACCTCGTCTTCCATGTGCAGTCCCCTCCCCCATGTACTACAACCTCCTCTTCCATGGGCAGTCCCCTCCCCCATGTACTACAACCTCGTCTTCCATGTGCAGTCCCTTCCTCCATGTACTACAACCTCCTCTTCCATGTGCAGTCCCCTCCCCCATGTACTACAACCTCATCTTCCATGTGCAGTCCCCTCCTCCATGTACTACAACCTCCTCTTCCATGTGCAGTCCCCTCCCCCACGTACTACAACCTCGTCTTCCACGTGCAGTCCCCTCCCCCATGTACTACAACCTCGTCTTCCACGTGCAGTCCCCTCCCCCATGTACTACAACCTCGTCTTCCATGTGCAGTCCCCTCCCCCATGTACTACAACCTCGTCTTCCACGTGCAGTCCCCTCCCCCATGTACTACAACCTCGTCTTCCACGTGCAGTCCCCTCTCCCATGTACTACAACCTCGTCTTCCATGTGCAGTCTCCTCCCCCATGTACTACAACCTCCTCTTCCATGTGCAGTCCCCTCCCCCATGTACTACAACCTCCTCTTCCATGTGCAGTCCCGTCCCCCATGTACTACAACCTCCTCTTCCATGTGCAGCCCCCCCCCCCCCCCCATGTAAAGAAACTTCCACGTGCAGCTCCCCCCCCCCCCCCCCACACACACATACAGCAGCATTCTCTTCCATGTGCAGCCTCTCTCCCATGCACCAAAACATCCTCTTCCATGTGCAGCCCCCTCCCCATGTACCGAAACATCCTCTTCCATGTGCAGCCCCCTCCCCCATGTACCGAAACATCCTCTTCCATGTGCAGTCCCCTCCCCCATGTACCAAAACATCCTCTTCCATGTGCAGCCCCCTCCCCATGTAAAGGAACTTCCACGTGCAGCTCCCCCCCCCCACACACACACAAACAGCAGCTATCTCTTCCATGTGCAGCCCCTCTCCCATGTACCGAAACATCCTCTTCCATGTGCAGCCCCTCTCCCATGTACCGAAACATCCTCTTCCATGTGCAGCCCCTCTCCCATGTACCGAAACATCCTCTTCCATGTGCAGCCCCCTCCCCCATGTACCGAAACATCCTCTTCCATGTGCAGCCCCTCCCCCATGTACCGAAACATCCTCTTCCATGTGCAGCCCCCTCCCCCATGTACCGAAACATCCTCTTCCATGTGCAGCCCCCTCCCCCATGTACGGAAACATCCTCTTCCATGTGCAGCCCCCTCCCCCATGTACCGAAACTTCCTCTTCCATGTGCAGCCCAATCCTGTGTCCTTGTGCAATTCCCTTTGTAAAGCAGCCCCCATCATACAGTACGTATCAGCAGCCTAAATTCCCCACCTGCAGAGCCATCAGCACACAGGCCTCATACGCAGCACCCCTGCTAGGCCACAGAATTCATGATCATAATAATCTTGATAACAATCTTAACATTTGTATAGCGTTTTTCTCCTTTCAGACTCAAAGCGCTCAAGAGCTGCAGCCACTAAGCTGCAAGGGGCCACCCTGCAGTGTTAGGAAGTCTTGCCCAAGGACTTCTTACTAAATAGGTACTGATCCTAGTCAGGATTCAAACCCTGGTCTCCCATGTCAAAGGAGGTGCCCTTAACCAGTACACTATCCAGCCACTATGGCCCACTGGCCCTGACTGATACTCAGAGATTGGAGCCAGGCTGCTGAAAAGCTAATCAACTCACCAAACAAGCTGGAAGGAAGACTATCAAGCTGACACAACCGGGGTGATCGCAGAAGAACCAGGCTCTGGTCGCTGTACAGATGAGCTGGCAGAGTGCTGCTTAGCCAGGCCCGTAATTCAGAACTAAACACATACAAGATAAGTACATAGACACAATTTATATGTGGGAGGAGTTCTGTAGGGTGCACTCGTTACTGGGGAAGTGGGGGGTTGTAATGGAGGCAGAGGGGGAAGTGAATGGCAAACACATTTGTATTGGGAGTCAAGTAGAGTGTCATGATGAGCTGGTGTGGATAAATGACCAGAGGGGGTAGGCTGGGGGTCAATGGGGATGCGGTGTGTTTGGGAAATTATAGGATGGAAGCCCATTAAATTTTCGCCATGGTTTGTAGTTACACCCCTGAAAAGCAGCTGCATTTTACTTTGATTAAAGGGAATCTGAAGTGAAAATAAACTTATGAGATAATGAATTGTATGTGTAGTACAGCTAAGCAATAGAACATTAGAACAATAGAACATTAGTAGCAAAGAAAAAATTATTATCTATGCAAAAGAGCTTATCTGAGCTGTTCCACCCAACTTTCCTGTTTTCTGAAGTACTTATACATCAAAGAAACAGTGAAAAACAGCTTCAGATAAGGTTTTACTGCAGGAAAGCTCAAGGTCATTAGCTCTGCTCTGTTTTATAGTTTAAAATGCAGAGTGTAGTTTGTAAACTGTAAATATGACAGAATAATGCAATGTTACAGAAAAAAAATCTATACAACTGAAAAAAAAATATATATGACACTCTTTTCTTTACTACTAATGTTGTATTAATCATCCGTACTACACATACACTTCATTATATCATACGCTTTTTTTCACTTCAGTGTCACTTTAAGATTTCATACATTATCTCCAGCATGAGCCGACATCTCACCTGTGTACAGAATAGTCCCCAGCAGTGGGTGTGCCGGTAAGAGACTGCTTGATGGCCATGTGAAGGAGTCGGATGTTGTAGTCATGGAAACTGATCTGGAAATTCATCAGCAGTACCAGGAGGAAGAAGACCATGTAACCTGTACAACTCTGCATAACAATAGCAATAATCAGAATTTGCATACAACTTGTGTACAGCAGCATTCCATTTGCTTTTCCTGTTGATTAAGAGATGTTCTGGCTGATTCCAATCACTAAATCTAATTACAATAGAACTCTGGACAGTTTTGTCTTGTTTTTTTGACAAAGAAGTTTTGTCAGGTTTTTAATGCTGTCTGTTTGTGCTGGGTGGAATTCCCTACTATCCCTATCCCTACAATAGCTATTACTGCCACAGAAGTGAAACTTAACTCCACTCCCTATGAAGCCACATCTCCTACCTACCTACCAACCTACCTGCTCCTCCTCCTCTTCCTCTTTCATTTTGCACGACAGATGTGTCTGTCAATCACTGCTTCAGCTGTTGCATAAGCATGTTCATAGCTTCACATATACTGTCTATCCATCTTAGCGTCTGCCATCTTCTTCTTCTTTTGCCCTCAATTTTTCCAAGCATCAAGGATTTCTCCAAGGAATTCAGTCTTCTCATTATGGGCTCGATTCACAAAGCGGTGCTAACTCAGTTAGAGACTTTAGGCGTGATAACCATTGCACCACGCTGGTGAAAAGCCAGTTTAGGCGTGATAAGTTTAGGTGTGATAAGTTTAGGTGTGATAAGTTTAGGCATGCTAAGTTTAGATAAGTGTAGATAGCGTGCAAAGTCCCGCACGCAAAGCAGCTCCATTAACCTGCTGGGCGGTCTGGACGAGCACAGCTCGTCCAGTACCGCCGGAGGCTGCCGCTCAGGCCCTGCTGGGCCGATTTGGCTGAAATAAAAAGCAGCACACGCAGCCGGCACTTTGCCAGCCGCGTGTGCTGCCTGATCGCCGCCGCTCTGCGGCGATTCGCCGCGAGCAGCGGCGAAAGAGGGCCCCCCTAGCCGCCTGAGCCCTGCGCAGCCGGAACAAAAAGTTCCGGCCAGCGCTAAGGGCTGGATCGGAGGCGGCTGACGTCACGACGTCGGCTGACGTCGATGACGTCACTCCGCTCGTCGCTATGGCGACGATATAAGCAAAACAAGGAAGGCCGCTCATTGCGGCCTTCCTTGTTTATTCTGGGCGCCGGAGGCGATCGGAAGATCGCCTCCGGAGCGCCCTCTAGTGGGCTTTCATGCAGCCAACTTTCAGTTGGCTGCATGAAATAGTTTTTTTTTTATTAAAAAAAAACCCTCCCGCAGCCTGCCTGGCGATCTTAATAGAACGCCAGGCAGGTTAAACTCTATGCAAAGTGCACCAGACTTTGCTAGCGCAAAACATTTGATCAGCTGTGCACTGCGGTGCTAACCCAGTTGGCGCTTAAACTTATCATGTCTAAACTTATCACACCTAAACTTATCATGCCTAAACTGAGTTTAGGCGTGATAAAGGGCTTTTCACCAGGGTGCTAACTGTTAGCACAGCTTTGTGAATCAGGCCCAATGTGACCAAAGTATTTGAGTTTTAATAGTAGTATTGTAACCCTCTAAAAGAGGGTCCAAAAGTTTTGCTAATGTATTTCTATGTGTGAGGTAACTTTAGCATCTAAGGCTAACTTTCGCCTTAGATGCTTGCCTGTGGAACCAAAACGGCGCATGGGAGAGGAGTGGAGGTGCTGTAATGGTCACATAGACTGTTGCTAAGAGACCAAAGCACACAGAGCAGTGGAACTTTCCAGTAGCCCCGCACGGCCTTAACCTCCTTAGCGGTAACCCCGTGCTACACACAGGGTAGCCGCCACGGAGGATCACATGGCCCCAGGACTTTTAAAAAAACAAACTGGTGCAATATGCTTTAGCTAGCGGTTCGCTAGCTAAGCATATGCACAAAGTTGCTCCGGTCCCCCGCAATCGCCCGCAATTACTTCCGGGATTCGTACCCCCCAGCGTTCCCACGCCGGCTCAGCCGCCCAATCAGCTCCAGGCTTCACGGTGACGGCGATCGGGATGCGGCTGACTTCATGACGTCATCTCCAATCGTCGTCATAGCAACGCCGGAAGCCGATCGGGAAACTGCGCTCTTCGTGGGATCGTGGCGAGGTACGTGTAGTCGACAGCAATCGGCGGGCATGGGGGGGGGGGGGGGACTGGAGCAAAATGCTAGCTAAAGCGTTTAAAAAAAAAAATTGGGGGGCAAAAAACCTCCTGGCGGATGCAGCCTCAGAAACTGCGTACCTCCAAGGGGGTTAAAGAAGCTACAGCGCAGGCGCGGAGGGGCAGAGCTAGAAGGGTGTAGCCAGAGGGAACTGGCCAGAACCAGCTGGAGCGCACCAGAGAGCGGAGGAGAGCGAGACTTGGAAAAGCAGGCCAGGAGGAGATCAGCCGTAGCACTCACCCCAGAGACTAAGAGGGGACCCGGCGGCCACGCAGAGACTACAGTGGAGCAAGTAAGGCAGAGGCAACCCGGCCAGACAGTGACCGGAGACCAGAGGCAGCGTGCAGTCCATCCGAGCTAGTCTGGACAGAAAGGACCCCGGCAGCCAGATGAGTATTAGGCCTTAGAGCCAACTTCAAGTACAGTGTGTGTTTAGTTAGTAGCCAGTGTTCAGCGGAGGCTTGCTGAGATAGAAATATAGCAACTGAGAACATGAAGAGGCCAAGACTGATCAAAGTGCTGTTACTAGAGACTGTTTGAGTGCAAAAGCTTTAAGGATATAGAGACCTTGTGTTGATGATACAGTTGTCGATGCAAGATATAGTTGCCCAACTAAAGTGAAGAAATCTTCTGCCGCTCATATAAAGTGTATTGAGAGTAAAGGCCTTGCTGTCACTAAGAGACATTAACAGCCTGTTAGGCTTGGTGGTGTATTCTCCACAGTCAGCATGCAACGCATGAGCTGGCGTGGAGGAGGTACACACACTAGCACCAGGAAACAGGCTATCCCTAGTATAGTGGAGGGGAGGACTGACTCCAATAGGAGATTGTGGCGCACAGAGCTGGTGCAGATCTGACAGCCACAAACAATGCTTTCGATATAACGTCTCAGCGCAAAGTAGCGCTGAGCGCACAAATCAGAACTGAGGAGATCAGGACAGGTAGACAGAATGAACGCTTGCTAGCTAGCGGCTACTTAGCGACAGCAAGCGTCCAAAACCAGACAGACTGGAATGAGGCAGCCAATGCGTTGCGGCGATGGCGTGCCTCACAAAGACAGGACAGGATAGTCAGAAAATAGCAGGATCGAGATAGATGAACGTAACACAGATAAATATACAATAAGTATGTTTTCCTAGCGTATTACAATTACAGCTATCAAAGAAACTATCTGTAACGTCTGACCAACATATGCATATATCGGCAATGAACCGATATATGACATAAGCAGGAACGCTGACTAGGACTGGAGTAATACAGGGAACAGAACTCAGAAGGATTCGCTATCTCTTCGCAGAGATGAACGCAATCCACAAACGGTAACAGAACAGGATTCAGAAGGATTCGTTATCTCTTCGCAGAGATGAACGCAATCCACAAACAGTAACAGAACAGGATTCAGAAGGATTCGTTATCTCTTCGCAGAGATGAACGCAATCCACAAACGGTAACAGGACAGGATTCAGAAGGATTCGTTATCTCTTCGCAGAGATGAACGCAATCCACAAACAGAACCAGAAGCAGGGTAACTACCTCAGCACGGGTGGTCACGGTACGCGCAACCTACCAAAACGTGCTGGAAAGCTGACTAACTGCACACAGGATATAAACAGTTCGTGTACGTATACATCAGCGACACTGATGTATTAACGTAACACAAATACAAGGAAAATAATAAACGTGCTGGTATGCATATATATTGGCAATGAACCAATATATGATGCAAAGACCAGCAAAGTATCTTTATAACAAGAAACACGATCGGGGGCTAAAGCGACAGCAAGACTGGCTTACACTGAAGCTATGAAAACCCAAGGAAACCCTGCAGGAAGCAGATCTTTATACTGAGGTCATCCAATGGGAGCAGACATGCAGATTCCCACACAGGTGAATGATAATCAGTCACAAGCTGACAGCAGGGAAAGACAGACAAACCTATGCAGCTTGCATGGAAAGACATCAGAACTGCCTGAGCTGCAGCACTACTTCCAGCAATAGCTGCTGCAGCAGCGATCATTACAGTACCCCCGCCTTTAAAAGCGGATTCCAGACGCTTTTCAAAACTGAAATTTCCAACAAAACAGTCTGACTGATAATTCATGATGACCGGGACAGCCCGGCAAGACCGAATTCCAGAATCAGTCCCCACAAGACTGGACCCATCAGAACCAGAACCTACAGAACCATGCCCATCAGTACTACAAGCCCCAGTGTGACACCCATCAGAACCATGATTTCCAGAAGAAAGCCCTCCGAAACTCCCTGAGCGATACCCACCGCCTTCCAGGAACAGTTCAGAAACGCCAAAGCCTTTGCAATGCCCACCGGTACTGTCTTTACCAAGACAAAACCCACTGTTGAACCAGTCCAAGGCACCAGGACAAGTTTTCTCAGAGACCTCCCAGAACACCTTGAAGCTCCAAAGAGATCCCCATAGGTCAGAATGCCCCTTAGGCTCACATGGAGAACTATCAAAAACCCCTATGGAACCTAGGGCATTTCCCGAGTCAGGGCCACAAGGACAAACATCAATATCAGGGCTTTCAGGGACCAGAACCATCTCTGGGCATGCAGGCAGACTGGCAACATCAGAACATGTTCCCACTAAGGAAGCATCAGAGCACGCTAACACCTTAAACACACTTGGGCATTCTGGCACACAAAGAACATCTGGGCACACTGGCACAAGAGAAACCTCTGGGCATGTCAAGGAACTGTGAGCCTCAGGGTCAGCCAAGACAGGACCAAAACCAGGACTGGCCAAAAAAAAATCATCATGACTAGACTTCGCAACTACTGGATTTTTACACGAGAATGCAGCATCAGACTTAGATGTCGCTGATTCCAGCAAAGTCAGTAACAAATCAGATTCAGGGGCACTAACAAGACAGGACAAATCTTCTGATGTATGCACTGAACCAGATAGGGACTCCACAACTACCTCTGGACTGGACAGAGACTCATCTAATACACTGGATTGGAGCTCATGAGGCGCTGCAGAACAAGTCAGCATTGCAGCAGCCCCCACTGGACTAGGCAAAACTGAGGAATTCCCTGGACAGGAAGGGGACTCTGGAACCTCTGCCACAGCGGCCAGAGAACCAGAATCTTTCAGGATACAGGGCTGGGTTTCAGGAACACACATCAGACCGGACTGAAATTCTGAGATTTCTATTATTTTGACCAGAGAATCAGAATTATCCATGTTACAGGGCAAGACTTCTGAAACATTCAGAGGACAGGGCTGGAGTTCCTCGGCTGTTACAACACTGGAGAGGGACTCAACAACATTGGTTAAATCAGACTGTGTACAGGACAAGGTATCTGACACACTTGCTGACGAGGACAATATTTCAATGGCTTCTGCTTTGCTGGGCAGAAATTCATCAAGTTTTATTAGAGCAGACTGTAATTCCAAAACAGCTGCTAGACAAGTGAATATTACTGCAACACCAACTGAGGTAAGCAGTGCTTCAGCCTCCTCTGCTAGAGGGTTTAAAGTATCCAAAGTACTGGGTGAAGCATAAGACTCTGCGACCACAGCTTCACTGGACAGGATCACTGAACAGTCCATATTGCAGGGCAAAACCATGGAAGCACCTGCTGGACAGCATAATGATTCTGTGACCTGAGTTTCATTGGAGAGATCTACTGCACAATTCATGGTACAGGGCAAATTTATTGGAAAATTTTCTGAACAAGGTAATAATTCTGCGATTTCAGGTTCACATAGCAGATGCTCTGAGCTATTCACGAAACTAGAGCGAGGTGTAGAAACAGGAAGATCAAGACACAATGTTTGCGCATCTGAATCACCATTCATTTGTAAAATTGGAAAATTCAGATGCTGGGGTTCTGAGTTTACTAGACAGGATTGCTGGGACTCGGAAACTGATGTAGTGCATCTATTGGCATCTGCTGGATCAGACAGGAGTTGAACTTTATTAACACAGGTAATTTCTGCAGAAGTGTTTGCAGAGACAGGCAAGATTTTTCTGGTGTCTGTTTCACTAAACAAAGAGTCATGAGTACTGGCTAGGCTGGACTCGGAAGTCAGCAGGACCTCTGGATTCTCTGCTGAGAAATTTGCGCAGGGCAAGGTTAAGAATGTATCAGTGGCTTCTGTTTTACTGGGAAGTAACACTGAGTTATCCATGGTACAGGGTGGAATTGCAGGAACTTCAATTTCACACAAAAAGAGCTCCGAATCACCTGCTGAATCAGCCAAAGGTGCTGAAGCAGGCGGGTCAGAATGCCAAATTTGCGAATTCGGAGTCACATAAAAATCATCCAAAATCAGTTCCCACACATCAATCAAGGGAGCCACACAGTCATACCTACACACACCAGCCTCTATTAGGTTATAGGCTGACTTAATGCATGCGTTCAATACCATTTCACTTTTTGCACTGTAAAATTGACAAAATGAACTTGAATCATTCTTCCATTCACAGACCAGGGCTTCCATCTCTCCCCTCTCGAATGGAGGATCCCATGCATACTTAACAGCGAAACATTTAGGCTGATCACAGTCTGCAGATATGATTGTGGCAGGCACATGTATAGGGTTAATTAGCAGGTGATTGGCAGATTCCTTATTCTTAAGAATCTCCAATACCTGTAGCAAGTGTTGAACTGTAGTGTATGCAAACTTCCCTTGGTTCACAAATAAGTTGATTTGTTCAATACTCTGTAATATCTCATCATAATCATACTCAGATAATTCTTTTAAACAAAAATCTTTATTTTCCCTAGCCAGGGAGGAAAGTTCATTAGTAGTTTCATAAGTCCATTTAACTCCCCTGAAAGACAATTGCATTTCATTATCTGTTAATGGCAGAATCTCATTATAGGTCTCAGTCGCTAAGGATAACGATTCTGCAGATTGGACACGTTTCTTAGAACGTTTGCGTTTTGCCTTTGACCTTGCGGTTTTTGGTGATTTATTCAAAGCTGCAGGAAAATTATCAGTAACACTTTCTGCTTGCTGCTCATTCTTGCAAGCAATTGAAGGAGCAGCTGATTGGCCTGCTGCCAGGAGTTCATTAAGAGGAAAAGGCAATGGATCTATGCACAACCAGTTATGGATCACAAACGCTAGAAATTCCAGCGGTCTATCTTTCAAATCGGAATGATTGAGAACATCAAATGCCCACTGGAATAATTCCCCTTTAAACAAAATATAACTTAGTTGGAGTGCCCAGGTTGAAACAGGAGTCGCTTGGAGATCAGGATTGGTCAGGAACCTGGCACATTCAGAGAAAAACTCATTTTCTGTTTCAGAGCTAAGTTCTTCAAATTTCTTAAAGGAACAGGAACCATAATTAACAGTGTCATACTTTCTGGGAATCCCCCCACAATGGGGATTGGTAATAAGGTTTTCATAATGTAAGGCTTGGTGGTGTATTCTCCACAGTCAGCATGCAACGCATGAGCTGGCGTGGAGGAGGTACACACACTAGCACCAGGAAACAGGCTATCCCTAGTATAGTGGAGGGGAGGACTGACTCCAATAGGAGATTGTGGCGCACAGAGCTGGTGCAGATCTGACAGCCACAAACAATGCTTTCGATATAACGTCTCAGCGCAAAGTAGCGCTGAGCGCACAAATCAGAACTGAGGAGATCAGGACAGGTAGACAGAATGAACGCTTGCTAGCTAGCGGCTACTTAGCGACAGCAAGCGTCCAAAACCAGACAGACTGGAATGAGGCAGCCAATGCGTTGCGGCGATGGCGTGCCTCACAAAGACAGGACAGGATAGTCAGAAAATAGCAGGATCGAGATAGATGAACGTAACACAGATAAATATACAATAAGTATGTTTTCCTAGCGTATTACAATTACAGCTATCAAAGAAACTATCTGTAACGTCTGACCAACATATGCATATATCGGCAATGAACCGATATATGACATAAGCAGGAACGCTGACTAGGACTGGAGTAATACAGGGAACAGAACTCAGAAGGATTCGCTATCTCCTCGCAGAGATGAACGCAATCCACAAACGGTAACAGAACAGGATTCAGAAGGATTCGTTATCTCTTCGCAGAGATGAACGCAATCCACAAACAGTAACAGAACAGGATTCAGAAGGATTCGTTATCTCTTCGCAGAGATGAACGCAATCCACAAACGGTAACAGGACAGGATTCAGAAGGATTCGTTATCTCTTCGCAGAGATGAACGCAATCCACAAACAGAACCAGAAGCAGGGTAACTACCTCAGCACGGGTGGTCACGGTACGCGCAACCTACCAAAACGTGCTGGAAAGCTGACTAACTGCACACAGGATATAAACAGTTCGTGTACGTATACATCAGCGACACTGATGTATTAACGTAACACAAATACAAGGAAAATAATAAACGTGCTGGTATGCATATATATTGGCAATGAACCAATATATGATGCAAAGACCAGCAAAGTATCTTTATAACAAGAAACACGATCGGGGGCTAAAGCGACAGCAAGACTGGCTTACACTGAAGCTATGAAAACCCAAGGAAACCCTGCAGGAAGCAGATCTTTATACTGAGGTCATCCAATGGGAGCAGACATGCAGATTCCCACACAGGTGAATGATAATCAGTCACAAGCTGACAGCAGGGAAAGACAGACAAACCTATGCAGCTTGCATGGAAAGACATCAGAACTGCCTGAGCTGCAGCACTACTTCCAGCAATAGCTGCTGCAGCAGCGATCATTACACAGCCTCCATAAGTACCCCGCAGATCTGATACAGCCCCTGCTTGCATTAAGTGCTGTTATAGAGACATTGTTCCTGTCAAGTCCGTTTCAAGTCAAGAGTTACAGTTCATGTGTTCCTCTGTGCTATGTTCTGAAGTGTTACTGAGAATTTGATACGAGAAGTGAACCAAAGTGTGATTTAAGCATATTACCTAAGTACATGGTCCTAAAGAAACCGGAAACTAATAAGGCCGTGAGAGTAAAGAGAACCTGTCAGTATTGAAGAAGATAAGTGAAAGAGGAGGAGTTGCATGGCGTCTTGTGATATTAAAAGTGTGCTACGGTAAGGAGTGAACTGACCTTTGACCAAGATACAGAGTCCGCTTACTTGGAGTACAAGTTTTGCAACAACTCTAAATTAGAGCTTATTCAGCCTAAAAGTCAAAGTGTACTAAAAGAGAGGTATATTGTGGGAGAGTGATTTGGGTGGCATAGCTGGGTGGGTTTGTGGTAGATTATCAAGGGTAAAGAGTCTAAGAGATCTTTGAGCAAGGTGAACATCCTTATTGCAGTTTTAGATCAACCAACGAACTGTGCAACTATACAGTACCATCTGATATAGATGTGATATACTTGGACTTTGCAAAGGCCTTCAACACTGTTCCCCACAAAAGTCTGGTGCAAAAGTTGAGGATGCAAGGACTGGGGAAGAGTCTGTGTGCATGGATAGGGAACTGGCTAATGGACAGAAAACAAAGAGTTGTGGTTAATGGATCTTACTCAAAATGGGAGACTGTTAGCAGTGGGTTCCCACAAGGGTCTGTACTGGGTCCAGTGCTCTTCAATTTATTTATTAATGACCTAGTAGATGCAGTAGTGAGCAATGTTGCTATTTTTGCAGATGATACAAAATTGTGCAGAATCTTCAACTCTCAGGAAGATAGTGTCATATTGCAACAGGATCTGGATAGGATGGCTATATGGGCACATAAATGGCAGATGAAATTCAATGTTGAAAAATGTAAAGTCATGCATTTTGGTCGTACCAATGGTCTAGCACCATACAAAATAAATTGGATACAGTTGGGGACATCAAACTTGGAGAAGGACTTAGGAGTACTCATCGACAACAAGTTAAATAATCGTACTCAATACCAAGCCGCTGCAGCTAAAGCTAACAAAATTTTGGGATGCATTAACCACTTCCCGACCGCCTAACGCACAGAGGCGGCCGGGAAGTGGAGCCCTGAAGGACCGGCTCACCCACAGAGGCGGCGGTCCTTCTAAGGGCATGGGCGGAGCGATCGCGTCATCCGTGACGCGATCCTCCGCCCGGGATCGTTACTCGGGCATTTTGTCTCCGCTCGCCGGCCACTTAGCAGAGCCGGCGAGCGGAGGAATCCGCATAATTGCCCAATCAGAGTGTATAAGGCACTTTGTTAGGTAAACAAAGTGCCTTATACGTGCTTCCTTCTCGCCTCGTGGTCTCATTGTTCCAGAGACCACCAGCGAGGAGGAAGCACTTGTAAGTCTCAGCACACAGCTTGATTTTGCCCACAGCCTCCCTGATCACCCACCCCAGGCCTCATACCCCCCCTGATCACCCCAGCAGATCCCTGCCCAGCACCCTTGCACCCCTGCAAACCCCCCCCCCCCCCCACCTGCCACTAACTAGCGACGCTGCCCTTTAGTTTAGGTCCCTAACTGCCTCCTAATCACCCCTGATCCCCCCCCCTACCTTTAGATCACCCCCAGACCCCATCCCAGACTACCCCCCTGTATACTGTATACATCTGTATACAGCTACCTTATCCCCTGATCCCCCTCTGATCCCCCTCTGATCACCTGTCTATCACCTGTCCATCACCCCTTAGCACCCCCACCCATCAGAGCAGACCCTAACTGCCCCGCGGGGGTAACCGATCACCTGCCCAGGCCCTCGATTGCCCTCATACCCCCCTTCTGATTACATCCCCTGCTCTTTGTTTACATCTGTCCTCCCCAGCGATCACTAACTGATCTGCGATCAGTAACCCCCTGTGTCTGCCTCTCATCAGATCAGGACTCAGTCTGCCCCGTGCAGGCTCCTGATCAACCCCCCACCCCCTCAAATCGCCCTCAGACCCCCCCCCTAATCACCGTCCAAGTGCATTGTATTTGACTGTGCTGCGCTTGTATTCGATTGTGCTGCGCTTGTATTCGATTGTGCTGTAATTGTATTTGATTGTCCCGTGATCGGCTTCGATTGCCCCGTGATTGTTTGATTGCCTGAGACCCCACTTCCCACCACACCCAACCCCACCCTCCCCCCCACCACACCCAACCCCACCCTCCCCCCCCACCACCTTCCGAGTGCATCAGATTTGCTTGTGCTGTGATTGGAGTCGATTGTGCTGTAATTGTATTTGATTGTCCCGTGATCGACTTCGATTGCCCCGTGATTGTTTGATTGCCTGAGACCCCACTTCCCGCCACACCCAATCCCACCCTCCCCCCATCACCTTCCGAGTGCATCAGATTTGCTTGTGCTGTGATTGGAGTCGATTGTGCTGTAATTGTATTTTATTGTACCGTGATCGACTTCGATTGCCCAGTGATTGTTTGATTGCCTGAGACCCCACTTCCCACCACACCCAACCCCCCCCTCCCCCCCCACCACACCCAACCCCCCCTCCCCCCCCCACCACACCCAACCCCACCCTCCCCACCACCTTCCGAGTGCATCAGATTTGCTTGTGCTGTGATTGGAGTCGATTGTGCTGTAATTGTATTTGATTGTCCCGTGATCGACTTCGATTGCCCCGTGATTGTTTGATTGCCTGAGACCCCACTTCCCGCCACACCCAATCCCACCCTCCCCCCATCACCTTCCGAGTGCATCAGATTTGCTTGTGCTGTGATTGGAGTCGATTGTGCTGTAATTGTATTTGATTGTCCCGTGATCGACTTCGATTGCCCCGTGATTGTTTGATTGCCTGAGACCCCACTTCCCACCACACCCAACCCCCCCTCCCCCCCCCACCACACCCAACCCCACCCTCCCCCCCCACCACCTTCCGAGTGCATCAGATTTGCTTGTGCTGTGATTGGAGTCGATTGTGCTGTAATTGTATTTGATTGTCCCGTGATCGACTTCGATTGCCCCGTGATTGTTTGATTGCCTGAGACCCCACTTCCCGCCACACCCAATCCCACCCTCCCCCCATCACCTTCCGAGTGCATCAGATTTGCTTGTGCTGTGATTGGAGTCGATTGTGCTGTAATTGTATTTGATTGTCCCGTGATCGACTTCGATTGCCCCGTGATTGTTTGATTGCCTGAGACCCCACTTCCCGCCACACCCAATCCCACCCTCCCCCCATCACCTTCCGAGTGCATCAGATTTGATTGTGCTGTGATTGGATTCGATTGTGCTGTAATTGTATTTGATTGTCCCGTGATTGTTTGATTGCCTCTGAGACCCCACTTCCCACCAACCCCAATACCTCTCAAATACTCCCTTTTTGCTAGGTAGGTGCTCTTTTTTTCTGGGTAGTCTCGGAGGAAAACCCCATAAATTTAGTAATCCACAATGGCAAGAAGGGGGCTTTCCGATGATGAGGTATACAGGTACATGGACCAGTCGGATGAGTTCTTTTGGGAAGAATCATCCGTCGAATCTTCCGGGTCCGAATTTGAACCTGTAGAAAGCAGTGGTTCCTTGACCGAAAGTGATGACGAGGCTATGGTCCCGGCTAGAGCCAGGCGTACCAGACCCCAAGTCGTTAGACCGCAGGTGGCGCAGGATCCGCCTCAAGGGCAGCAGGGTGGTGCTAGCGCTGATGATAGTTTTCTTGGTGAGGCAGGCACCAGCAGCGCAGCATCTCCTGGACTTAGTGCCAGTGCTTCCGTAGACCCTGGCGAAGTGGTGAGCGTCAGCATGGAAGTTGAAACTGGTACGGTGGCAAGTGCAGTAGTACCCCCATCGCAGCCACCAATAAGAAGACGGGCCCGTAGTACCCATAGACTCCCAGAGGTGCTGGCACAACCAGATTGGCAATCCCCTGATTCCGCCGCACCCGTAGTGCCCCCTTTCACCGCCCAGTCTGGAGTCCAGGTGGCGACAGCTCATCTAGGAACGGCCCTAAACTTTTTGCAGCTGTTCATCACCCAGGTTCTCCTGGACTTAATTGTGGTTGAGACCAACCGTAAAGCCACACAATTCATCACCGAGCACCCGGAGAGCATGTATGCCCAGCCTTTCGGGTGGAAACCAGTCCAAGTTTCCGACATTAAAATCTTTTTGGCCCTTATCCTTCACTTGGGACTAATGAAACAGAATGTACTGCGGTCGTATTGGTCTACGAACCCAGTAAATCATGTTCCCTTGTACCCTGCTGCCATGTCCAGGACACGATTTGAGTCCATCCTGCGCTTCCTGCACTTCAACGACGACAAAACCTGTTTTGAAAAGGGCCACCCTGCTTATGACCGGCTCCACAAAATTCGGCCCCTCATAGACCACCTGTCATCAACATTTGCAGATGCTTATATCCCTGAACAGAACATCTGCGTAGACGAGTCCCTCTTACGCTTTACCGGGCGCCTTGGCATCAAACAGTACATCCCAAGCAAGCGCGCCCGGTATGGGGTGAAACTGTATAAGCTCTGTGAAAGGGCCACAGGCTATACATGTCGTTTTAGGGTCTATGAGGGAAAAGACTCAAAATTGGAGCCGGTCGGGTGCCCTGACTACCTGGGGAGCAGTGGAAAGGTTGTGTGGGACTTGGTGTCACCCTTGTTCCAGAAGGGGTACCATCTTTTTGTGGACAATTATTACACAAGTGTGGCCCTCTTTCAGCACTTAAAGTTAGAAGGAATCCGATGCTGTGGCACTGCGCGGCCTAGTCGCCAGGGCTTCCCCCAACGGCTCGTTACCACCAGACTTCAACGGGGGCAGAGGGCCGCCTTGCGTACTGAAGACCTGCTCGCGGTGAAATGGAGGGACAAGAGGGTGGTTTACTTTCTGTCCACCATTCACACAGACACGACAGTCCAAATTCAACGGGCAACTAAGGTCATTGAAAAGCCCCTTGTCGTCCACGAATATAATGTCAACATGGGAGGGGTGGACTTCAATGACCAGAGGTTAGCGCCCTATTTAATTTCCCGGAAAACAAGACGCTGGTATAAGAAAGTGTCTTTTTATCTGATTCAATTGGCAGTTTACAACAGCTTTGTTCTCCACAGTAAGGCTGGGAGAACTGGATCTTTCCTTCAATTTCAGGAACAGATCGTTCTGGACATCCTGTATCCAGGAGGTGCCAGGCCCCCCCCCCAGATGCAACTAGCCGACTGCATGGAAGGCATTACGCCTATCAGCTTCCGTGTGCCCCAGGTCAACGCATCCGAAGAAAACGTTGCCGTGTCTGCAGCAGGGCTGGAACAAGGACTGACACCGTTTATTATTGTCCCCGCTGTCCTGACCAGCCTGGCCTATGTGTAGGGCCGTGTTTTGAGAGGTACCACGAGCAGGTACACTAATAGAACCTAGGGAACTCCAGACACAGGAGTAGGCACACACTCAGTGGTCTTTCGCACATTGTCGCAGGGAGAGGAGAGGTAAGCTTGAAAACCAAACGGGTAAGCATAAAAGTGGCAAGAAGGATCGGTTTCCATGCTTGATATTGCTGATCTGTCCTGGGTGGCGATATAAGACGGCATGTTTGAATTTCCCTTAAGTGTGGACACCCCCGGTTTATATGTGATTTGGGCCTATGATGATGCTTTAATGCCACACAGAGTCATCTCTATTGGCAGGCATATTGCTGTATCCTACAGGCATAATGCTGTATACTAAAGTTCTGAGGCCCAGTCACATAAGTTGGTGGCTCACCCTGAGTGCAGGGTGGCACGGGGTATCTCTCTCCTGAGGTTATCACTGCCATTGATGTGGAGGAAGATCTGCCATTGATGTGGAGCAAGGTATGTTTGCCGTTCATTTTTCCTTTCAGCCCAGAGTGCATTACCCGTATACCCAATATAAGGAGTATAGCAGAAACTCCTAATACTGGCCATACATGTAATGATTGCAGAGACCCTAAAATGCCAGGACAGACTTCACAAATGACCCCATTTTGGAAAGAGGACACCCTAAAGTATTATGTGAGGTGCACGGTGAGTTCATAAAAGATTTTAGTTTTTGTCACAAGTTAGCAGAATTTTTTTTTTATTTTTTTTTCTAACAAAGTGTCATTTTCCGTTTACTTGTGACAAAAAATAAGATTTTCAATGACCTCACCATTACCCTCATGGAATACCTTGTTGTGTATTCTTTCCAAAATGGGGTCATTTGTGGGGTTTGTTAACTGTCCTGGCAAGTGGGCGGGGTGCTAAATTGTGAGCACCCCTGTAAAGCCTAAAGGTACTCATTGGACTCTGGGCCCCTTAGCGCAGTTAGGGTGCAAAAAAGTGCCACACATGTGGTATCGCCGTACTCGGGAGAAGTAGTACAATGTGTTTTGGGGTGTATTTTTACACATACCCATGCTGGGTGGGAGAAATACCTCTGTAAATGACAATCTTTTGATTTTTTTACACACAATTGTCCATTTACAGAGTTATTTCTCCCACCCAGCATGGGTATGTGTAAAAATACACCCCAAAACACATTGTACTACTTCTCCCGAGTACGGCAATACCACATGTGTGGCACTTTTTTGCACCCTAACTGCGCTAAAGGGCCCAAAGTCCAATGAGTACCTTTAGGATTTCACAGGTCATTTTGCGGAATTTGATTTCCAGACTACTCCTCACGGTTTAGGGCCCCTAAAATGCCAGGGCAGTATAGGAACCCCACAAATGACCCCATTTTAGAAAGAAGACACCCCAAGGTATTCCGTTAGGAGTATGGTGAGTTCATAGAAGATTTTATTTTTTGTCACAAGTTAGCGGAAAATTGATTTTTATTGTTTTTTTCACAAAGTGTCATTTTCCACTAACTTGTGACAAAAAATAAAATCTGCTATGAACTCACCATACTCCTAACGGAATACCTTGGGGTGTCTTCTTTCTAAAATGGGGTCATTTGTGGGGTTCTTATACTGCCCTGGCATTTTAGGGGCCCTAAACCGTGAGGAGTAGTCTGGAAATCAAATTCCGCAAAATGACCTGTGAAATCCTAAAGGTACTCATTGGACTTTGGGCCCTTTAGCGCAGTTAGGGTGCAAAAAAGTGCCACACATGTGGTATTGCCGTACTCGGGAGAAGTAGTACAAGGTTTTAAGGTCTTAAAACAGGAGGGGACAGAGGCTGCACTAAGCAATTATAAGGAGTGCAATAAAAATTGTAAAAAAGAAATTAGGCAGGCAAAGATTGAAGCTGAAAAACAAATCGCTAAGGATATCAAATCTAACCCAAAAAAGTTTTACAAGTACATTAACTCTAAAAAAAGAAAGGTTGACTGTATAGGACTCCTAAAGGATGAGGATGGGAACTCAATGGTGGATGACCAAGGTAAGGCAGAGTTATTAAATGCTTTCTTTGCTTCTGTCTTCACAAAAGAAACAGCACTGTTGCAAACTACAGAGGCGGAAGAGTCTCAATCTTCTAACTGTAATATTAAATACTTAACGCAGGAAGAAGTGAAGGCAAGACTAAATAAATTAAAAATAGACAAGGCACCTGGCCCTGATGGCATGCATCCTCGGGTCCTAAGGGAATTAAGTTCAGTTATAGATAAACCCCTTTATCTTATCTTTTGTGACTCTCTTGCAACTGGCAGAGTCCCAGTGGATTGGCGTACAGCCCACGTTTTCCCATTATTTAAGAAGGGCAAAAAATCTGATCCAGGAAATTATAGACCTGTAAGTTTAACATCAGTTGTATGCAAACTATTTGAGGGGTTACTAAGAGATACTATACATGACTTCATAGTAGAAAATAATCTTATTTCTCAGCATCAACATGGGTTTACTAAAGACAGGTCCTGTTTGACTAACATGCTCAGCTTTTATGAGGTAGTGAATGATAATATGGATATTGGGAATGCTGTAGATGTGATATACTTGGACTTTGCAAAGGCCTTCGACACTGTTCCCCACAAAAGTCTGGTGCAAAAGTTGAGGATGCAAGGACTGGGGAAGAGTCTGTGTTCATGGATAGGGAACTGGCTAATGGACAGAAAACAAAGAGTTGTGGTCAATGGATCATACTCAAAATGGGAGACTGTTAGCAGTGGGGTCCCACAGGGGTCTGTTCTGGGTCCAGTGCTCTTCAATTTATTTATTAATGACCTAGTAGATGCAGTAGTGAGCAATGTTGCTATTTTTGCAGATGATACAAAATTGTGCAGAATCATTAACTCTCAGGAAGATAGTGTCATATTGCAACAGGATCTGGATAGGATGGCTATATGGGCACATACATGGCAGATGAAATTCAATGTTGACAAATGTAAGGTCATGCATTTTGGACGTACTAATGGTCTAGCACCATACAAAATAAATGGGATACAGTTGGGGACATCAAACTTGGAGAAGGACTTAGGAGTACTCATTGACAACAAGTTAAATAATCGTACTCAATGCCAAGCAGCTGCAGCTAAAGCTAACAAAATTTTGGGATGCATTAAAAGGGAAATAAAAACTCGAGATGCTAGCATAATATTGCCCCTGTTTAACTCTCTAGTAAGGCCACATCTGGAATATGGAATTCAGTTCTGGGCACCACATTACAAAAAAGATATTGCAGTTTTAGAGCAGGTGCAGAGACGAGCAACAAAATTGATCCGTGGGATGGAAGGTCTCACTTATCGAGAAAGGTTAGATAAACTGGGTTTATTTAGTCTAGAGAAAAGACGCCTTAGAGGGGATCTAATTAACATGTATAAATACATCAGAGGGCAATATAATACCTTGGCGGATGAGCTTTTTGTCCCTAGGCCTTCTCAAAGGACTAGAGGACATGATCTGCGCATGGAGGAAAAATGTTTTAGCCATTTATTTAGGAAAGGGTTCTTTACAGTAAGAGTGATTAAGATGTGGAATGCATTGCCACAGGAAGTCGTTATGGCAAACTCTATACCTGCATTTAAAGGGGGCTTAGATGCTTTCCTTGCGTTGAAAGACATCCATGGCTACAATTACTAGGTAATGCCTAATGATGTTGATCCAGGGATTTTATCTGATTGCCATCTGGAGTCGGGAAGGAATTTTTCCCTTTAGGGGCTAATTGGACCATGCCTTGTAAGGGTTTTTTCGCCTTCCTCTGGATCAACAGGGATATGTGAGGGAGCAGGCTGGTGTTGTACTTTATACTGGTTGAACTCGATGGACGTATGTCTTTTTTCAACCAAAATAACTATGTAACTATGTAATGTGTTTTGGGGTGTATTTTTACACATACCCATGCTGGGTGGGAGAAATAACTCTGTAAATGGACAATTGTGTGTAAAAAAATCAAAAGATTGTCATTTACAGAGGTATTTCTCCCACCCAGCATGGGTATGTGTAAAAATACACCCCAAAACACATTGTACTACTTCTCCCGAGTACGGCGATACCACATGTGTGGCACTTTTTTGCACCCTAACTGCGCTAAAGGGCCCAAAGTCCAATGAGTACCTTTAGGATTTCACAGGTCATTTTGCGGAATTTGATTTCCAGACTACTCCTCACGGTTTAGGGCCCCTAAAATGCCAGGGCAGTATAGGAACCCCACAAATGACCCCATTTTAGAAAGAAGACACCCCAAGGTATTCCGTTAGGAGTATGGTGAGTTCATAGAAGATTTTATTTTTTGTCACAAGTTAGTGGAAAATGACACTTTGTGAAAAAAACAATAAAAATCAATTTTCCGCTAACTTGTGACAAAAAATAAAATCTTCTATGAACTCACCATACTCCTAACGGAATACCTTGGGGTGTCTTCTTTCTAAAATGGGGTCATTTGTGGGGTTCCTATACTGCCCTGGCATTTTAGGGGCCCTAAACCGTGAGGAGTAGTCTGGAAATCAAATTCCGCAAAATGACCTGTGAAATCCTAAAAGTACTCATTGGACTTTGGGCCCTTTAGCGCAGTTAGGCTGCAAAAAAGTGCCACACATGTGGTATTGCCGTACTCGGGAGAAGTAGTACAATGTGTTTTGGGGTGTATTTTTACACATACCCATGCTGGGTGGGAGAAATACCTCTGTAAATGGACAATTGTGTGTAAAAAAATCAAAAGATTGTCATTTACAGAGGTATTTCTCCCACCCAGCATGGGTATGTGTAAAAATACACCCCAAAACACATTGTACTACTTCTCCCGAGTACGGCGATACCACATGTGTGGCACTTTTTTGCAGCCTAACTGCGCTAAAGGGCCCAAAGTCCAATGAGTACCTTTAGGATTTCACAGGTCATTTTGCGGAATTTGATTTCCAGACTACTCCTCACGGTTTAGGGCCCCTAAAATGCCAGGGCAGTATAGGAACCCCACAAATGACCCCATTTTAGAAAGCAGACACCCCAAGGTATTCCGTTAGGAGTATGGTGAGTTCATAGAAGATTTTATTTTTTGTCACAAGTTAGTGGAAAATGACACTTTGTGAAAAAAACAATAAAAATCAATTTTCCGCTAACTTGTGACAAAAAATAAAATCTTCTATGAACTCACCATACTCCTAACGGAATACCTTGGGGTGTCTTCTTTCTAAAATGGGGTCATTTGTGGGGTTCCTATACTGCCCTGGCATTTTAGGGGCCCTAAACCGTGAGGAGTAGTCTAGAAATCAAATTCCGCAAAATGACCTGTGAAATCCTAAAGGTACTCATTGGACTTTGGGCCCTTTAGCGCAGTTAGGGTGCAAAAAAGTGCCACACATGTGGTATCGCTGTACTCGGGAGAAGTAGTACAATGTGTTTTGGGGTGTATTTTTACACATACCCATGCTGGGTGGGAGAAATATCTCTGTAAATGGACAATTATGTGTAAAAAAAATTAAAAAATTGTCATTTACAGAGATATTTCTCCCACCCAGCATGGGTATGTGTAAAAATACACCCCAAAACACATTATACTACTTCTCCTGAGTACGGCAATACCACATGTGTGGCACTTTTGTGCAGCCTAACTGCGCTAAGGGGTCCAAAGTCCAATGAGCACCTTTAGGCTTTACAGGGGTGCTTACAATTTAGCACCCCCCAAAATGTCAGGACAGTAAACACACCCCACAAATGACCCCATTTTGGAAAGTAGACCCTTCAAGGTACTCAGAGAGGGGCATGGTGAGTCTGTGGCAGATTTCATTTTTTTTTGGTGCAAGTTAGAAGAAATGGAAACTTTTTTTTTTTTTTTTTCCTCACAAAGTGTCATTTTCCGCTTACTTGTGACAAAAAATAATATCTTCTATGAACTCACTATGCCTTTCAGTGAATACTTTGGGATGTCTTCTTTCCAAAATGGGGTAATTTGGGGGGTATTTATACTATCCTGGAATTCTAGCCCCTCATGAAACATGACAGGGGGTCAGAAAAGTCATAGATGCTTGAAAATGGGAAAATTCACTTTTTGCACCATAGTTTGTAAACGCCATAACTTTTACCCAAACCAATAAATATACGCTGAATGGGTTTTTTTTTATCCAAAACATGTTTGTCCACATTTTTCACGCTGCATGTATACAGAAATTTTACTTTATTTGAAAACTGTCAGCACAGAAAGTTAAAAAAATCATTTTTTTGCCAAAATTCATTTTTTTTTTTGCTGAATATAATAAAAAGTAAAAATCACAGGAGCAATCAAATAGCACCAAAAGAAAGCTTTATTAGTGACAAGAAAAGGAGCCAAAATTCATTTAGGTGGTAGGTTGTATGAGCGAGCAATAAACCGTGAAAGCTGCAGTGGTCTGAATGGAAAAAAAGTGTCCGGTCCTTAAGGGGTACAAAGCCCTAGGTCCTCAAGTGGTTAAAAGGGAAATAAAAACTCGAGATGCTAGCATAATATTGCCCCTGTTTAACTCTCTAGTAAGGCCACATCTGGAATATGCGCAAAAAAAGTGGGATCAGCGCATCACCAGGCCGCCTCTGGATGGCCTCAGCTCAGAGATGCGCTGAGCCCCCCCAGAAACTGCAAACGCACCTTGAACCCAAACAGAGGCTCTGCATATACACCAAAGGAAAACTATTAAGTGGGAGCAGCTGACCAGAAATAAATCAATCAAACATAGCAAAGAAATGAACAGCGCTACTTAAAAACAGATGAGTGCTTACCTGCAAAAAAGTGCACACCCCACTCATGGGATTCAAATACACAATGAGCATACACATGACCTGTCTACCACTTGGAGGATGTTAGTTTCCGCTAACAATTTGCAATTTGTTAGGTACTTGTCCCTCCCACTGTCGAAGAAGTCTTTCCTCCATGGGAGGGGACCTAACACTAACTAACTGCAGAGCCTCTGTTTGGGTTCAAGTACGTTTGCAGTTTCTGGGGGGGCTCAGCGCATCTCTGAGCTGAGGCCATCCAGAGGCGGCCTGGTGATGCGCTGATCCCACTTTTTTTGCGCAATTCTCAATTTTACTGGTAGCGCGCCCAGGCTATGCATATGCATAGGTAGAATTTAGTTAGTGTTAGGTCCCCTCCCATGGAGGAAAGACTTCTTCGACAGTGGGAGGGACAAGTACCTAACAAATTGCAAATTGTTAGCGGAAACTAACATCCTCCAAGTGGTAGACAGGTCATGTGTATGCTCATTGTGTATTTGAATCCCATGAGTGGGGTGTGCACTTTTTTGCAGGTAAGCACTCATCTGTTTTTAAGTAGCGCTGTTCATTTCTTTGCCACATCTGGAATATGGAATTCAGTTCTGGGCACCACATTACAAAAAAAGATATTACAGTTTTAGAGCAGGTGCAGAGACGAGCAACAAAATTGATACGTGGGATGGAAGGTCTCACTTACCAAGAAAGGTTAGATAAACTGGGTTTATTTAGTCTAGAGAAAAGACGCCTTAGAGGAGATCTAATTAACATGTATAAACACATCAGAGGGCAATATAATAGCTTGGCGGATGAGCTTTTTGTCCCTAGGTCTTCTCAAAGGACTAGAGGACATGATCTGCGCATGGAGGAAAAACGTTTTAGTCATTTATTTAGGAAAGGGTTCTTTACAGTAAGAGTGGTTAAGATGTGGAATGCATTGCCACAGGAAGTCGTTATGGCAAACTCTATACCTGCATTTAAAGGGTGCTTAGATGCTTTCCTTGTGTTGAAAGACATCCATGGCTACAATTACTAGGTAATGCCTAATGATGTTGATCCAGGGATTTTATCTGATTGCCATCTGGAGTCGGGATGGAATTTTTCCCTTTTGGGGCTAATTGGACCATGCCTTGTTAGGCCCCGCTCACATCACAAACGCGGATGGCCATGCGTGCGGAGCGCAACGCATGCGAACGCACGCCATCCGCGTTTGTGTGCGTTGCGTGGCTGATCCCATCACTGAAAAGTGAATGGGACAGCCACGCGTTTTTGCAAAAAATGCGTGCAGCATGCGTTCCCGGACCGCACAGGTCCGGAACGCATGCAGTGTGAACATCAGACAGTGCACTCTATGCACTGTCTGATGTCGTGCGTGTCGGCCACCTGCACGCGTTTCCAAAACGCGGCTGGAAACGCGTGCAGTGTGAACGAGGCCTAAGGGCTTTTTCACCTTCCTCTGGATCAACAGGGGTATGTGAGGGAGGGAGCAGGCTGGAGTTGTACTTTGTACTGGCTGAACTCGATGGACGTATGTCTTTTTTCAACCAAAATAACTATGTAACTTATTTCTATAAGTATTGATTGGTTAGATCAGCCTTTCTCAACCTTTTAACCCTGGAGGAACTGTTGAAATAACTTTAGAATATTGGGGAACACCTACATTAACTTGTGGGTGAGGCTAAACACTTTTACTATTGTAATAGTCACCATTCTATGTATCTTCTTTACGGGGCACCCATTTCATGCCCTCCATTATGGAACACCCTATTATAGTTGCCCAGTGTTAGTGTTTTCTCTCTTTCCTCTACATCTGCTAGACACACATCCTTAGTTCTGGCATCCCACATGCCACATTTTTATTAATTTTATTAATCACCAACTTAATGTGTCATTGGGCTCTATTCATAAAACATTTGTGGTAAAAAAAAAATCTTGGAGGGAAAACACCGCATCGGTATTTTACACTTTTGTGTGCTAATTCATATAAATGTTTACACTTGCGATAATAGGTCGGGGAATTCCCGCACTAAACTGGCGGTGCTGCTGAGTTGTTACATTTTCTCCTGCAGAGACAGCATTAGTATGAAGGAGGCAGCCCCAGCATCCCTTTACATGTGCATTTTTCTGCCTCTCCTCCTGAATCTGTGCTGAATCTGTCTATTAGTCTTCCTAAACAATCTATTTAATTGTTGCAGCTTAGAAGAAGTTCCAGAAATGTTACACATGCAGGCTTTCTGATGTGACATATATCTGAAAACAGGTACCCAAGAGGTTAAAAAAACACAGCCTTGGTATTCCGAATGCCTTGTCTGCTCTCCTCTCACTGCTGCAGCTGCCTGGGAGGTCTGTCTCATTCACTGAAGCTGTTACCGCTGGCTTATCGCCTTATCTAAACAGCCGGTGTTCTCTGACAGAATTCGGTGTTCTCTGACAGAATTCGCCTGCTCTAATCTTTATGAATTAACCTTCAGTGACATGTGTTGTGATAATCTCCACATAAGGCGGTAATTTCCCCGCACTGCTCAGGAATTGTATCTTTTCATGCGGAAACAGCTTTTATGAATGGACACTTTGCTAAATGGTCGGGAAAGGTAGCGGTTTTGAGCATTACCGTATGCGGGAATGCTTTATGAATAGAGGCCATTGTGTCAAGCCCATTGCGCCAGTGACAAACATGTAGGGAAGCTAGAGTTCAGGATGGGCAGAAAATGAGTGGACAATCTGTCAGCTGAGACAGCTCACCTCCAAGGGCAAAAATGCCAGGGATCCCCTGCAAAGTCCTCAAGGAACCCTGGGGTTCCAGGGAGGCCTGGTTGAAAATGACTGGGTTAGATCCTCTAGCAGTCCAGGGAACTCAGTAGCTTTCTTCTCACCCACAGTTCAACAGCATCAATTTCTCTAGGCATGACCTTAGTTATAGTCCAACCTTCACAGCCATATGTTACCACTGAGAAGACCATGGCTCTAATTATACTGATCTTTGTTGGTAAAGTATAGCCAACAGAGTAAAGTAAAGGCTAGTTTGCACAAGCACATTCCCAGGAACACTTTGCTTTAAAGTACACATGAAGCGGGGAGCAGGGCCACATTTCTGGAAAGGCCCAAGGGCACACCCAAGAAGGGGGATAGTTAGATATTTACCTCACTGTACAGCATTGTGTATTATTTCTATAAAAGCTGAAGATAAAGTTGGTTACCTGCCTCAGTAGTGGGAAGCCTCTGGGTGGTCCAGAGACTTCCTATATCTTCTCAGAGCCCACCATTCCAGCACAAGCCCCCCACATCTTCTAGCCATGCTCTTGGCTGTGGAAAAGTGCCCAGTCCGCATGCATTTATCCATGGCTGATGATGGCCATAAGAATCTTATTCGACCCGCGCGGGGTTAAGTAGATATAGAGGGACCCTGAGCTGGAACGGTGGACTGTAAGTGGATCCAGGAAGTCTCTGGACCATCAAGAGGCTTCCCACTACTGAAATAAGTGACTAACTTTTTTGCACTTCAAGTGTCCTTTAAAAAAAAAAATCCATCAATGACAATATACCAATATACACAAGAGCCTTCATGCTTTCAGGTGTCAAAATAAATGCAATATGTTGGCGCAGTAAAACGCCATGAAAAACACACAAGAAAGCCCAAATATTTATGTATAATGTTTTCATGTAACTCATTAAAATCACTGATGAATGCTTGACAAAGCCCTGGAAGGATGTAGTGGTCACTGTATACACTTTGCAGGCATTATTAGAGGGAAAACAATGTTAGTATAAACTAGGAGTAAAGGACATCAGTCAATGTATGGGCAGACCGACCAAGAGACAGATCTTTCTCTGATCGAATCTGATCGGAGAGAGATCTGTTGGGCACAATAAGCCGCAGGCCGATTTCCGATCAATTTCCGCATGAAATCTTGCATGAATCGGCCTAATGACATCACCTAATCGCCCTCAGCGATGTCCCTCCTAGCCTAAAATGTGCCAACCCCCCCCCCCCCCTTCCCAATGCATGAATACTTCACTTATTGGTGTCTGCCGCTGGCTCCGTCCTCTTCCTCAAATACACTTACCCCACGTGGTTTTTGGTGCATAAGTCGGCGAGTGTATGATGTGATGATGTCATACACGCGCCCATGTGCAATATACCTCGGCAACAACATGGGGTACGTGTATGTGAGGAAGAGGACGGAGCGGCGGATACCAACAAGGAAAGTATTCATGTGCCGTGCATATTTTACACTAGGGGGACAGCGCCAGGGCTCCGTTGCATCCGTTGCGCGTCCAAATATCCCACACCTGCACCCGATTGATATTTGATCGTTACATGTGACCAATTCCGGGCCGAAATTGATTGCATCATACTCTTTTTCATCTGATTCAACTATTTTAATCTATTTTGGATGGTCAATTAGCAGCCAAGACCCCTGATGTATGGCCACCTTAATAATTGTGAAGTAGTATAGGTCACCTGGGTCATGGATCTGAGGGCCCGCACTCTCCTGGCCTCCTCTTTGGCCTGCAGCAGACTGAAGCCTCCAGGTGCTCTGACTTTATCAGAGTGGTCTGTTATCTTCTTGATAAGTGGCTCCTCCACCAGGCCCATCCCCTCACTGAGCACTGGGGGGCGGTATAAAGCATTGTAGAGTGAAAGCAACACCACCTGAAAGACCCCAAGAAACAGCCATTATGCCTAGTACACACACCATACAATTTTCTGTTAGATTTTTCTGTTAGATTTTCTGCATTTTCTCTACAGACTGGTCATTATCTCTGGTACATTGTCGTCTGGTTATCTCCTGCTGAGTAGAACAATGCCTAATTGCTCGGCAGATAGATGGTTAGATAGATAATTTCCAACATGTTGGAAATTATCTATCTGGCAGGTAACTTTTATGCTGGGCATACACGCTTCGTTTATGCACCGGTATCGAGCCAGCGGCTTGATGCTGGCGCGTCACCGCTTGTCCACGCGTGCGTGCGGATCAATTCCTGCTCGTTCCCGCGGGTGCTTCTTATCAGCGCTTAGTTTTTTTCTATTGTCCGCCGGCGGGGATCGAGCGTGGTATCGATCCGCCGCGGTGATCGGACAGGTCGGATCTTATCAATCGAGCTATCAGTGGCTCGATTGATAAGAACTATCTAACCGTGTATGTCCAGCATAAGAGAAAATTGTATGGTGTGTACCTAGCATTAGACAAGATATACCTCAACATACATAGGCAGATTGGCAACTGTTGTCATGCAATGGAAGTTCTGGTCACAGAAGTGTCACTTACCCTGAGTGGCTCCAGCAGGAGGGCAGATGAGAGCAGCGCACAGGTACAGGAGATAAGCCACATGAAGAAGCCATGCTCAGACAGTGAGGCGGTATAGGAGACAGTGATGGTAACACAGCCAGTTAGCAGTAGGAGGGCCATGGTGTAAATTGCCCACAGTGTCCGTGGCGGGAACAGCCATCCTTGAGGCTTCCATTGCACACCTGTTAGTATAAAAATGTGAACACCGCTAGGATCCAGACAATTAGAGAGAAAAGGTTATAATCATCTTTTCTGTGGCAGCACCACTGCTCACCCATACTATAAAGCTGGCCATACATCTATAGACTTGGCGGGCGATCGACCGTCAGATTCCATGATTATCGAATCTGATGAAAATCGGTGCTGCAAAGAGCATGCACGATCGACAATTCAACCAATTTGGGGTGGAAATTGGTCGCAAATATCGATCTGACATGCTGGAAATATCGGGCAGACATGCTCGATCGGGTGCGCGTCGGTAATGGCGTGGGATAATTGTGAAAGAACACGACGGAACTGCTGTGCCCCCTACTGAGTGTCCGTGCCCTATTTTTGTATCCGGGCCCCACGTAAATACCAGCATATAAGACGGTGGGTATGTGACATCACACGCGCCCCACGTGCTATAACATCAGCAACCACATGGGCACATGGGGGGGGGGGGGGGGGCTGGGGTATGGGGGGGAGATGACATAAAACACTAGGGGAGTAGTGGCCGGGCGAGGTGACATCACAAGGCCAATTGCCACACAATATCATGCTGAAATGGATTGGGAAATGGCCTGCGGTTTATGGCAGCTAGCAGATCTCTCTCCGATGAGATTAGATTGAAAAGAGATCTCACTCTTGGTCGATCGGCCACAAGAATAGTTAGATGTACGGGTACCTTAACACCTAGGGTCTCAACGTGTAGTACGCCCAGGGGGTACTTCTGATGATTCCAGGGGGTACTCAGGCTTGATATACTTAACCAAGAATAACAAATTTAGACTTTTAGAAAATGATAAATCTTATTTAAGCAACACCAAATTAGTATTTTAGTGTGAGAAAACGCGGAAAAGCCTCCGCGAGTACTCAGAGTAAGGCGGCTGATTCCGCGTTCAACATGGCAGCTGGCGTGCATGGGCCTGCATCCACTAGCCTGACGGAGCGCGGAGAAACCGCCGCTTGCCCAGTGAACAAGGCGGTGGATTCCGCGTCCGATGCGGCGGTTTTCACACATGGGCTGCCTACCACTAGCAGTACGGCTGAACGCGGGGAAACCACCACATGCTCTGACAGCGGTGCGGCTGGCCCCGCGTTCAAACCTACAGATGCATTACAACACATGTCTGGTGTGGCTGGGACTGATAGTCCACACAGGTTCAGAAGGACGCGCGCGCGCGCTGAGAGACAGAGCCTTTATGGCAGTCAGAAGGGTGTCAGCTGATCTAGCCGATCAGCTGACAATTCTATCAGTTTTCATTGGTCCAGCACTTAGGGGTGGCGCTGGAGAGCGCGAGGGTATATATACTGGGTGCTGGTCATTTCTCTGGTGTCTGGCGTTGCGATCACTACGTGGTAGCACTCAGACCTTGTCAGTATCTGTGATATTATCTGTGTTATTATCTAGACCAGTTCCTAGGTGTTGATGATCAAGGACCTCACACCTCAGTCTAGGGAAAACTGTATATTATCTGTGTTATTATTTAGACCAGTTCCTAGGTGTTGATGACCAGGGACCTCACACCTCAGACTAGGAATTAGCTTTACCATCTAGTTATACTCAGACCAGTTCCAGGGTGTTGATGATCAAGGAGCTCACACCCAAGACTAGGCATTGTTGATTATTTGTTATGACCTTCTGCTTTCCTGACTACTCTTCTGATCTCTGATTAGGTACTTCGCTATATCTGATACTCTGTTGCCGAACTCTGCTTGTCTTAGGATTCCGCATCGGTCTCTTGTCTCTGTCCCTGATCTGTCTGTCTGTTACCGACCCGGCTTGCCGACCTCGAGAGCTATCTCCTCAATCAAGAGATAGCTCACAGACCTGTGGGTGACACCCTTCCTTGGTGTCACTCACACTCTGTCCTTCCTACTCCTAGCCTGACCCCTCCCTCGGGAGAGTCTCAGGCTTGCGGAAGGAATGTGTTACTGTGCAGTACTCCTTACTGCTGTGCACCTGATCCTCAGGTGCAGTCCTCAAAGTATTTCTGTTGCACCAAACACTCTTATTACCCAGGTGTCCAGAGGTTAGAGATATATCTGATTATCGGTGATACTGCAGATCATCGATAATCGGGTATATATCTGTATTCTCGGTGATACTGCAGATCACCGGTAATCAGACCCTCTCTGTGTTACACCGATCGTTACATTTAGCTAATTAAAAGCAATAATAAATGTTTGGAAAATGTTTAGAACCAATTATCATGTACTACGATGATAGTAGTAAAAATGTTTCTGTACCGTGTTAGCCAAACAAATTATGTAGGTAGAAAAATACAGTCTTGTAAAAGTAATACCTTTTAATGGCTAACTGATAAAGTTAAATAATGCAAGCTTTCTGGGATATAGTCCCCTTCTTCAGGCATATTTCCAGATGTTAGCTGTAGTAAAACACTGATGCAGGTAAATAGTAAACACGAAGATGGCAGTTGTGCTGGTTACTGTTTATCCGTTAGGTGTCAGGTGATCAGCAGGCTGGAGCCAGTGAGCTCCATGTACTACGATGAAATATATATTTGTCAAGAGGTACTTGTGATAATGTTCACTATGCTAGGTGGTACTTGTTGAGTGCATGGTTTTAAAAGGGGTACATACCAATAAAATGTTGAGAAACACTTCCTTAACACAACAGTGCTCCACCAATGGCCAACATAATGATGTCCTGCAGTACTTTGCAGGATAGAACCCCTAACAAATTCTGCAAGTAGTCAGGGTAATGGGGCTGCTGTGCTGTCATTAAAAGGTATCTCACTCAAGGATATGGTGGCTATATTTGATAGGAAATGAACGAACGAACGAACGAACGAACGAACACACACACACGCACGCACACACAAACGCATAACAAAGCCTGTGTATAACAAGTGTGAAGGGCTTGTATCTACAAAAAAAACCAAAAAACTGTTGATATGCTATACATCCTGGGTCTTTACAGGTCCAAATGTTGTCCTAAAAACGCAGAAGAGATCTACAAGTACTGATTGATTAACACTTACCTGCCATGTCACAGTCATGCTATTCAGATTTGTTATGCTAATCAGCAATGCTCATTTAGGTGTTAAGAATTCCATTCATCACTTTCTAAATGAAACCAACAGTTGTGTGTCACAGTTCCTGAATTCTGCACTAAGAATAGCTCTATAGTGCCCCCTCCTTTGGCGTCACCCCAGGCATCTGCCGGGGTTTGCTTATGCTTAAAAAGGACTCAGGATATATTGGTATCCACTGGTAGAACAGCATTAGATTGCATGCCTGCACAGATCAGTACTAGCTTATTCCACATCTTGCTGCCAGGAACTTTTACAGAACAAAACATATCAGAAATACTATAATGTAGATTACATGTGTCAAGTTTTTTACGCTTACCAATACGAGTTGTGAAAGGAGAAGGAGAGGCTGATGGGATATCCCAGCATTCCTGAAGTTCTGAATCATTACCGGTCCCCTCAGAAACACATGAAGAAAAAGAGAAGGATGTCCTCTTAGCTTCGATCCACTGCTGACTCTCACTCCAGCACCCAGTTACATAACAGTCCTCATTGTAGGACATGAGGCTGTCGCCACTCTCAGGGCTGGGAAAAGACAAAACTCTATCAACCACAATGGTAATAATATTCTGTGTACAAGATATAAATCCTCGTCTGGTCAAGGGGTTATCAGCATAAGACTGAGGTGCTTTACCTGGGAGAACCGAGGTCTGGCCGGGGCGAGTACCTGCCGCTGTCTGACTCCTCACACCACTTCCATACCTGAGCTTCTGTAGCAGTAGACTGTAACAAGTTCTCCTCTGAGGCAAAACACAAGATGAAAGAGATGGTGGATCTACATGAGAGGCCACTTCAGATCTTTATAGGGTTTAACACTAGAACTGCACATAAACCTGGGGAAATTAGGCACAAGACCGTGACCTATGTGGCAAAACAGGGTGCTATTTACACAATCAAATAAGGTGGCATCAGTGGTTCCTAAATGTTATCATGTGGAGCTCCTTGGTGGAATATAAGTTTGGATTTGTTTGTTAGAGCTGGTCGGAAAAAATTGCACACCTACCGTATATACTCGCTTAGAAGCCGAATTTTTTACCCCCAAAAAATGGCCCAAAAGTGGGGGTCTCGGCTTGTATGCGAGTCATTAAGGTACCTGTATTACTCGCAACCCGCAACTCCTCCATCACCAGGGTGACTCACTGCTAACGAGTGGCTTTTTCCCCGTTGGGATATGCAGAGCGATGGTGTGTGCATATCACTTGCCGGTCTGCATATTGATGTTGGCCAGTTGCAGGCTCTTAGTAATGATGTTCTCTAGTGGCGCACTGGATTGTGTCAGACAGGAAGTAGGAAGTAGACCGGCAAGTGATACGCGCTGGAGGAGTCGCGCTTCCCCCCTCTCTCCTTTGCACGCTCGCTCTGCATATACCGGCGGGGAAGAAACCGCTCCTTAGCGGTGAGTCACCATGGTGATGGAGTCGCGCTTCCCCCCCCCCCCTCTCCTTTGGAAGCTCACGCTGCCTCCTTACTTCCACTTGGGCTCTATTCTTATGGACACAGGCGGGACACAGAGGGCACATTAAAGGTGTGGCTGCACTTAACTATACAAGAGCTTCACCACTGGGCTTTTTTTCTGGTCTAGCATTTTAACCTTGTTTTCTATCACTGCCTCTTATGTGTTTGTTGTTTGAGATTGGCCTCTCATCTTATGCATCTACATGTATGCTGCTAAAGCACATTGCACTTTATAGGGAAGGTTTACAAATGCATTATTCATATATTAATTAAGTTGTGCTCCTAGGTACATGTTTGAGCTGTTTAGGTGAACTTATTACTGTCATCATAATGCATTCTATTAGTGTTTGACTTTGTTCTATGCTATAAGGCCACTGCATTTTGTACCCTCGGCTTATATTCAGGTCAATAATTTTTACCAGTTTTGGGGATAAAAGTTGGGAGGTCAGCTTATATGCGGGTTGGCTTATATGCGAGTATATACGGTATTTAGAGTGCATGCGGGCGCTGGGATCTTGTAGCAGTTAGAGCCACTAGGACGCGCTCTATAGGCAGTCGTAGTGTTTGGGCAAGTCTCCCTAACACTACGACTGCCTATAGAGCGCGTCCTAGTGGCTGCAGCTCTGGCGCTTTGAGTCCGCCAGGAGAAAAGCGCGATATAAATGTTCTGTGTTTGTTTGTTTTGTGTTTGTTATAGTTCCCAACTCTCCCTCTTTTAGGGAGACAGTCCCTCTTAGGGAACCCAGTCCCTCTGTCCCTCTTTCCCCCTCTTTCTGGACTGATGTACAGCTCTGTGTAAATATATGTGTTTTTCTACTGAAAAAAATGTATTTAATTGACTCTAAACTTTATTCCCATCCTTTAAGTTGATGTATTCCTTACTCAAATGTTAATATGAAAAAAAAAGAAACAGGACAGAGAAGACTAGTGTGGTTTGAATTATAAAACAGCATATTTTTCTTATAAAAACTTTATGGTATGCTTGACTAGGGGTGTGGAGGGGGCATGGTTAGGGGTAAGTGTCCCTCTTTCTTATCTCAAAAAGTTGGGAAGTATGAGCAGTGCAAAGTCCAAAGTATCCAAAGGAAGGGTCTGCACACAGGAGTGAGCAACCTCCACTCAGGGAATGCTTTGAAAACAAAGAAAACGCTGATAATCCCCCATGAGGAAAAGGACCAGTCCAAAACTTGTCGGTTCTGTCAGATTTTAACTGCTTACTTTTTTTCACCCCAGTGGTCCTTTAAGACTCAATTTTGAATGCAGCAAAAGGTTTCTGAAATATTCTATCAAAATAAATGATCATGTCTGCCTTAAAACAGATACACTACTATTGTTCCATTGGGTCAGTGTTTAGCCAAGAAAGATTATTTGTTTAGGAATGAAATGGTAGCACATGTTGACCATTTCAGCTGACCAAAGCATTACATCTCTGTGTACCTATAGACTATAGGTACACAGAGATGTAATGCTTTGGTCAGCTGAAATGGTCAACATGTGCTACCATTTCATTCCTAAACAAATAATCTTTCTTGGCTAAACACTGACCCAATGGAACAAAGTCTTTGTGTAGAGTGTTGGCCTGCTGTTGTGTATCTATGGCAACACTGTCAAGCAGAGACTGCAAACATATAATTTCTCTCTCTGTTGGCTGAAGCAGAGCCAGTAGGTTCTATTCACAGATTCTGCAGACATTGCTATGCACTGTATTTAAAGCGGAACTGAGCACGCAGCCACTCACCAATGCTCTGGTCCCACGCTGCAGCTCACTTTCACTTCGCGCAATTCAGGGGAACTGAGCCTCCTCGCTCACGTCCCCGTACCCAGACACGTACTGCGCAGGTGCAGTAGAGATTTTCTCGTACTGCGCCTGCGCAGGATGCTCTTAGCTACAGGAATGTGCACTAGGATACATGTGGCCAGTGCACAGTGGGGTAGACTTAGAAGTCGACCTCCAGTCTGGGAAAAAAAAAGTGACCCGCGGATCGGTCCAGGACTGCGAGGGCACAGGGGGCTGGCAGAAGCCCCAGGTTTTCAGTTCTGCTTTAACCACTTCAGAACCACAGGCTTTACCCCCCTAAAGATCAGGCCATTTTTTGTAAGCTGCAGGGACGCACAACACACACAAGTGATTCCCCCCTCCCCCCCTTTTCTCCCCACCAACAGAGCAACAGAGCTCTCTGTTGGTGGGGTCTGATCGCCCCTCAGATATATTTTTTTTACAAATATTTGTTTGTTTGTTTTTTTTAATTAAATATTATTATTTTTTTACGCCCCCCTCCCTCTGTCCCAGAGCCAACCAATCATAGAGATCGGCTGTCCTATGCTTCAGCCTATAACAGCGGATCCCTGTCTTGCCACTCAGGGGGACAGCCACATCATACGGCTGTCATCAGTATAGCGCTGCTGTAGATCATAGAGCTGTACTATGTTTACAGATGGCGGTTTCGCTGTCTAACAGTCTCCGAGCGACGAACGCCGCTGGGAGACTGAAGGCGGAGCAGAGCGTGCGCACAATCTCCTGCAAAGCGAAGCCCCAGGACTTTACGCCGATCGGGGATAGGCGGGACTGGGGCTGCCGCCGCCGCTACGTCCATCGGCGTGACACGGTCGGCAAGCAGTTAAAGGATCACTACAGTGAAATAAGTAAAATCTGACTAGTCCATCTCCTCATGGGGGATTCTCAGTTTTCTTTGTTTTCAACAGCATTCCCTGAACAGCAGTTGCTAAGTCTAACTGCCAAAATATCATGCAAGTGAGTTTAGAGGCTAGCTGGTATATAACTATTTTGGTAATTAGATTTAGCAACTGCCATTCAGGAAATGCTTTTGAAAACAAAGAAAACCCAGAGGAGATGAACTAGTCCAAAAGCTGGCGGTTCTGTCAATTTTTACCTGCTTACTTTTTTCACTATAGTAGTCCTTTAACTATTAAAGCCTTTTGGACGTATAGTATACATCCAAAAGGGCGCATTTGCGCTCCCGCACGCTCCCACAGCCGACCGTTCGTTATCCCAGGGATCACTGAATCTGAACATGGTGCCCGATCATTGATCCCTTTCTCCGGCAAAAAAAAGGACGGCTTCTCTCGGAAGCCTTGCTCTTTCTGCCACTTACGCCCCCCCTACATAGTCTAAGCGTACATGTTACGCTTAGAGTGATGTAATGTAAACAAACTCATAGTTGCCATCTTGTGGCCAAATAGTAAAACTACATCTACATGTTAAAAAATACATAAACACATATTTACATAAAGAAAAATAACTATTTACATCCCACCCTCCCAAAAATACCCAGATAAAATGTTTAACCTCCCTGCCGGTTATCCCGAGCTCAGCTCGGGGTAACCTGCCGCGGAGGATTCCTCAGGCCCTGCTGGGCCGATTTGCATAATTTTTTTTTTGTTACACGCAGCTAGCACTTTGCTAGCTGCGTGTAACTTACGATCGCCGCCGCTCCCCGCCGATTCGCCGCAACCCGCCGCGACAGAGGGTGTCCCCCCCCCGAGACCCGTGCGCTGCCTGGCCAATCAGTGCCAGGCAGCGTCGAGGGGTGGTTCGGGACTCCCTCTGACGTCACGACGTCGATGACGTCGGTGACGTCATCGCGCCCGTCGCCATGGCGACGGGGGAAGCCCTCCTGGAAATCCCGTTCAGAACGGGATTTCCGGATGGGTATATGCGCCGGCGGCGATCGGCGCATTCGGGGGGACGCCGCAGGGAGGGGGGAAGCATGTAGCTAGCGCTAGGCTAGCTACATGCTAAAAAAAAAAAAAATAATGCGAAAAAACACCCTCCCTGCCGTGCGCAGCATTTTTTTATAACGGCAGGGAGGTTAATAAAAAAAGAAAAAAAATACAATAAAAAAAAAACAAAACGTAAATATTTACCTAAGGGTCTAAACTTTTTAAATATCCATGTAAAGATTAAATATTACTATTTTTTTTTTTTTATTATAAGCTTCAAAATAGTGATGGATGCAAAACGGAAAAAATACACTTTTATTTCCAAATAAAATATTGTCACCATACATTGTGATAGGGACATAATTTAAATGGTGTAATACCCGGGACTATTAGGCAAATACAATACGTGGGTTTTAATTATGGAGGCATGTATTATTTAAAACTATAATGGTTGAAAATTGAGAAATACTGATTTTTTTTCCGTTTTTTCTTATTCTCCCTGTTAAAATGCATTTACTGTAAAGTGGCTCTTAGCAAAATGTACCACCTAAAGAAAGCCTAATTGGTGGTGGAAAAAACAAGATATAGATCAGTTCATTGTGATAAGAAATGATAAAGATATAGGCGAATGAATGGGAGGTGAAAATTGCTCGAATGCATAATGTGAAACATGACTGAGGGCTGAAGTGGTTAAGGTGCCCATTAAAGTGAATGTTTACCATTTTAAAAATAAAAAAGTCAAATACTCACCTAAGGAGAGGGAAGGCTCGGTCCTAATGAGCCTTCCCTCTCCTCTCCCGGTGCCCGGTCCCATGCAGGATCCCCCGTGGCAGTATTCGACCAGTTCGGTCAAATACTGCCACTTCCGCAGCCGAAGGGAGGTTTCAGAAGCCTTCGGGAGCACTCGGGCTTCCGTGGACGGGCCGCTCCATAGTACGCATGCACGAGCGTCCTCTATGACGCACTCGCGCGTGCGTAGTATGGAGTGGCCCGTCTTCGGAAGCCCGAGTGCTCCCGAAGACCTCCGAAGTCCCTGCGGCGGCGGACGCGAACGGGGGAGCCAGCGCAGCACCGAGGACACCGGGAGAGGAGAGGGAAGGCTCATTAGGACCGAGCCTTCCCTCTCCTTAGGTGAGTATCTGACTTTTTTATTTTTAAAGCGGTACCCACTGGCTTTAACGGTACAATGTTTTCACTATATGCGATCTTTCAATGATCAAAACTTACCTGAAGGTAATTATCGAGTGTTCACATTTACTGAAGATTCTTTCTTTAGATTTGATCGTAAAATCCACCTTTTGGATCGATTTTATCCAATTAAGCAATCGACCAAAGATTCGTTTCTTATCGATTGCCTTGATAAACGGTGACATTTCTATACAATTTGATCATTCAAATCGCATCAAGAGATCGCATTTAGTGAAAAAAATTGTACCGTTAATGGGCACCTTTACAGAGTACCTCTGGTAAAAAAGACAGTGTCTGTCATGTTTACAGTAAATTACAGAACTATAACCGAATGTGTAGGAAAAAAAAAAAGTCTAAAATACCGCACGTGGTAAATTAAATTAATTTGAACCAAGCTGGTCTTGGTGAATTATTATTATTATTAATGTATAAACTGCCGACATGTTCCGTGGCGCTGTGCAAAGCAAGAAACAAACATGGGGTACAAAATAATATACACAATGGAATACACCAATACACAAAATACAGAATCCATACAAAATACAGAATTGGCAATTAGAGAGACAAAAGTAACACAATGAATAAAATGAATACCACATTCCACTACCATAGAGGCAAAGGAGGCAATTGCCCCAGGGCCCCAGAGCCTGTAGGGCCCCCCAGTGGCTACAAGAGGAAAACATTTTTTTTCAAAAAGACCTTATAGTTTTTGAGAATATCGATTTTAAAGTTTCAAAGGAAAAAAAATACACATTTAAAAACCCGCCGACTTTAACGGTTAATAGCAAATCCACCTTAAATGCTAGAAGCCCTAAATTTGCAGGATATATTAAGGAGATTGTTGGGAATAAGAGGAAAAAATAATTTTTCAAAAAGACCTTAAAGTTTTTGAGAAAATCGACTTTAAAGTTTCGAAGGAAAAAAGTATACTTTTAAATGCGGTAAATGTCACTTTTAGTAGCAAACCTAACGGTAGTGTAATTGTACATGTATCAAAAGAAAGAGCAATACATTTCCTGACGGGTTTTCCAGGGGGTCCATACGCAAGCACAGCGCTTTGGCCAGGGATCGCTATACAGCCGCAATATGGCTGTATGAAGTATCTGTTGGGGGGCCCCCCAGGTTTATTTTGCCCTGGGGCCCCGTTGTTGCTTAAACTGGCCCTGGACACAAAAGGGTGAGAGAGCAGTGCCCTTGCGAGCTTACAATCTACAGGAATGGGGGGGGGGGGAGGGGAGCAAGAGGAGGGGTAGTATACAGTGTTTCAGGGAGGGTAGGTACAACACAAGAATGGGTCTACATGAAAAGGGCGCCGGTAAAAAAGGGCGCCTGGTGGAGCCCATATATACTAACTTCGGCTACAAAAAAAGGTGCCTGGTGTAGCCCATATAAACTTCGGCTACAAAAAAGGCACCTGGTGTAGCCCATATAAAAACTTCGGCTACAAAAAAGGCGCCTGGTGTAGCCCATATAAACTTCGGCTACAAAAAAGGCACCTGGTGTAGCCCATATAAAAACTTCGGCTACAAAAAAAAGGTGCCTGGTGTAGCCCATATAAACTTCGGCTACAAAAAAGGCACCTGGTGTAGCCCATATAAAAACTTCGGCTACAAAAAAGGCGCCTGGTGTAGCCCATATAAAAACTTCGGCTACAAAAAAACTCCGGGATGTGTTAATTACTATTCCCCCTCCAGGCCGCCATGGATAGTGGGGGAATGAAATAATTCGGCTTACAGTGCTTGTAGCCCATATAAAAACATAGGCTACACAAAATGCAATAATATGGGCTACAAAGGGGCGCCCTACTGTAGCCGAAAAAAATACGGGCTACAAAGGGGAGCCCGCTTGTAGCCGAAAACCTTGTAGCCGAAAAAATATGGGCTACAAAGGGGAGCCCGCTTGTAGCCTATATCAAAACTCGGGCGCCCTTTTCTACACCTTGTAGCCCATATTTCCAGAAATAACATTGATGTCTATGGCGGCGCCCTTTTCATACAGGCAGCTCGGGCGCCCTTTTCAAGAACCGATCCCCACAAGAATACCTGATAGAGTGAAGTGTGGACTGCTGCTGGACCCCTCTGATAATGATAGAGGGTCTTCCCCGGAGCTGCAGGCGGATAGAAACCCCAGCTGGGCTTTTTCTTTCTCTTTACACAGCGCTTGTGTGAAACCAAATCCCGACTCTGAACCAACATTGCAGCGAGTGTCATATAAGCTTTCACAAGATGACATCCAGATAGGCGCCGGTCTAATGGACAACACAAGGAGTATTTCAATTAAATGACTAATATCTAAAATGAATATGCTATCTAAAGCTGGCCGTACACTGGTCAATGTGGCCAGGGCCAATGCTAGACTTTTTGCCGCCTGACGTAATACATTGTGAGGATGCCCAGGCCCCCATGTGTGTGTGCAAAGCTGGACCGGAGAGGAGAGACACTTCGGACTGTGCATTGCAGGTACTGGCACTACGCTTACCTCCCTCTGCTTCCTCCTCCCTACTGGCCCGCAGCATCTGATCCCCATGATGCCAGGTGTGTGCTGCACCGGCGCCACATCAATCACTCGCTCTCAGCAGATTAGCGATGGGATCACCAGCCACAGTCCTGCTTCCTCTCTGACTACAGCGGCACCTCATGTGACCCAGCAGCACGTAACAGGTCACATGAGGCACCAATGTAGCCATGCATACGGGTCATTGGACGGGCAAATGGAGATCCCATCGCTGGAACGCTGAGAGCAGGTGAGTGAAGCGGCGCCGTGCATCTAGGGAGGTGGAGACGACGAATGAGAGGGATATTTGGGGAGGGGAGCCGCCTCTTGCTGCCCTCTAATTGTTATCGCCCTGAAGCACATGATTCACAATGCCTCTTGGAAGAACCGCCCCTGGATGTGGCCAACAGATAGATTCCCCCTCTGATCAGATGTTCTGAGAGGGATCTATCTGATGGAATCCCTCCACTCACTGTTTACAGATTTTCAAAAGCTTTTAGCATTAAATTGAAAATTTGCACTTAATGCCTGACCCCAGGTTTCTCAGTAACCCCCCCCCCCCCCCCCTCCCAGGCCTTGCAGAGTCAGAGTGTAGGGGCAGCGGATTGTCTGCCGGCGCTTCCTCGTGTCTTCTCTCCTCCACCCAGGCTTTTTCCTATCTTTTCACTCCAGGAGAGCTTTGTGACCTTGTTGCTAGAGGTCAAACACTAGGGACACCATGGCACATACCTTACTTGACCACTAGAGGCCACCAGTGTTTGGCCACTAGTGTTTGTCACATGACACATAGCTCCTGGGAGAGAAGACACAGGAGGAAGCACCGGCGGGCAGGTGAGAGAAGCAGGTGAGAGAAGCTCTGCTGCTGCTTCGGTCACAATGAAATTTAACTCCGCCGGCGATGTGCTCCTGACCCACTGTCAACTGAGCTACATCATCCAACTGAGGCGATCAACCAAATAGATCAATTTTCATCGTGAATCATTTGCAGCATCCCTGTCCAGCAGAGTCGATGAAATGATCGAATCAGCCAGATATTGATAAAAAATATTGACCAGTGTATGGCCACCATGAGATAAACAGATGAGGAGAGCTAAAGCAGCGCATATTGAAGCGGCTTTACGCAAGTGTTTTGCGTCACTCCCATCATACATGCAACGACTACATTTCCTGTTACACAAGCGATGTAGGTATTGTATATACTGTATATATCGCTAGTTACGCACATTACGCAAAGCATTATGCAATCGGCGTGCGTTTAGCGTGTGCGGCCTGCTGCTCCCCACATGATCACACTTACCTCTCTGCAAACCAGCCGCCATCTTTCTCAAGGTCAAAGGTGAACTTACTGCTGCTTGCAGAAGCCTGGAAAAAAAAGATATTCATAGATTTATCATCAAGACAGCTGCACAGAAAACTAGAGCCTAAGTAGAGCAGTGGTCCAGAGTACCAATCAGGCTTTAAAGTAAAAATAAATAAATAAATAAATAAATAAATCTGATACTTATCTATGGTGATGGATGGCTCTGGGTGTACATTAAAAAATAGAGCTGAAAAAAAATGGATGCAGGGTGATGCCAATAACGACATCTTTCTACTAAGCTTATTTAATGTCTTAGAAATGTCCTATAACACTAAATAACCTTAGTAGCAAGATGCCATTACCAGCATCTAGCATACATTACCTGGTCCTGGCGATCGCATCTCCCCAACTTCCACATGGTGATTGGCTGGCTGCAGGACAGCTGCAAACTAACTAGTAAGTGGCAGAGGCGTAGCTATGGGTGGGCAAAGGGGGACACATGTCCCTGGGTGCAGAACTAAGGGCACACAGAACAGTCACTACACCCCCGCCCCCCCACCCCCCGGCGCGAGAGCCATCTTGCTGGCTGCCTGAATTGCTTCTGCTTCTCTTCCTCCTTCTGCAGGGGAGTGCAAAAGCGTTAACAGCAGCAGAAATAGTGGTGCACATCTGGCTATCTAAAGGGGGGGCACATCTGGCTATTTAAAGGGGGGCATATCAGGCTGAACAGGGGATGGGGGCATATATGGCTATACATGTACAGCATTTGTACATTTGACTCCACCCATGACCACGACCATATCCTGACGTGTGGCCATGCCCATTTTGTCTGGGGGGGGGGGGCACAAAAACTGTCTATGTCCCTGGTAACTGAAAACCCTAGCTACGCCACTGGGTAGTGGAGGAGACCCCATGGCTCAGGACCATGTATTGTATACTTACACCTCTGCCTATTCTCACTCTACCTATGCCTAGCCCTAAGACCCCCAGGTGCCTAACCACTCCATACCTGCTGCTTAACACTAACCACTCCAACCCCGCTGCCTAACCAATCCACCCCCATGCCCAACCCCCTGCCTAATTAAACCTACTCCCAGCCACTAGAGGCGGCAAAAGTAAAAGCTGCATATAGCAGCAAGGAGGTTAAATTACGATGGAGCCCCAATAAATAGCTCCAACTATTCATTGGGCAGCATCATTTAACCTCCTTGCCGCCTATTGCAGTGCCATTTTTATTTCGCACTTGTCCTGTGCCATTTTTATCTGCTCTGGATCCTACTGAGCCTTTGCTGACCCCTTGTTCCAATGCTGTCATCCCCTTCCACATATACGACTAACTGGTGAACACGCCTTTGCACGCGCAATACAAAGCCGCCACTCTTCGAGAGCACTCAGTCTCCCAAATCCTTCCGAGGGCTCCCGGAGGTAGTGTAGCTTCATCAGGGGACAGCACTGGAACAAGGGAACCGAGAGGGGACCAGGGGAGGAATGGGATGACTCAATAGCATCCAGAGCCTTCCCTTTCCGTAGGTAAGTATCTGTCTTTTTTTTTTTCTAACATATTTGCTTTTACCGTTAACAAAAAAAAAAGTATTCTTATTGGCCGCTCTGAGCAACAGCTCCACTTTTGTCCCAGTTTTCTTTCATACTAATCGCGGTGACTAAGCTGCCCGTGTGACATGGGCCTACGGTTTGGTGTTACGCACACAGCTGAGTGAACTGATGTCAAGCAGAGAGTCAGCCTTTCTGGGCAGGGATAATGGGGATGATGTATCCAGGCGTCCTTCCTGTTCCGTGGTTTGTGTGGTAGGTGTGGCATCTTCTGCGAATACCTGACAATGACAATGTGCAGAAAATGACACTTATAGATGGAGATACGTGAAAAATGACACATGTGCACAGAGCCGGTCACAGAATACAATGCACCTTTCTGTAATACGGTATCTGGAGTGCACTAGAATTCGCAGCCATCGTCTATCTTTTGTCTTACAGAGTTAAATACAGTAAATCCCTGGCTCAACACCGCTGGGAATTACCTAGTAATTATAGCCATCTATGCCCTTCAATGTAAGGAAAGCTTTCAAGCCCTCTATAAAGAGAGTCTGAAGCCCCAAAAAATACCTCTCTTCACTTGCCAGTTTTCTTAAAGAAACTTTGTAACCTCAAAAACCTCCCTTGGGGGGTACTCACCTCGGGTGGGGGAAGCCTCCGGATCCTAATGAGGCTTCCCACGCCTTCCTCTGTCCCACGGGGGTCTCGCTGCAGCCCTCCGAACAGCCGGCGACAGAGCCGGCTGTAGCTTCAATATTTACCTTTGCTGGCTCCAGCGGGGGCGCTGTGGCGACTTTCGGCACGGAAATAGACGGAAATACCCGATCTCCGTCGGGTCCGCTCTACTGCGCAGGCGCCGGAAACTTGCACCTGCGCAGTAGAGCAGACCCGACGGCGATCGGGTATTTCTGCCTACTTCGGCGCCGACAGCCGTCAGAGCGCCTGCGCAGGAGCCAGGAAGGTAAATATTACGTCACCGCTGCACGGAGGGCTGCAGCGAGACCCCTGACGGATGGAGGACGGCGTGGAAAGCCTCATTAGGATCGGGAGGCTTCCCCCACCCGAGGTGAGTACCCCCCAGGGGCCGTTTTGTCGTTACAGTTCCTCTTTAAAGGATACCAGTAGTGACATGTGACATGATGAGATAGACATGTGTATGTACAGTGCCTAGCACACAATTAACTATGCTGTGTTCCTTTTTTTCTTTCTCTGCCTGAAAGAGTTAAATATCAGGTATGTAAGTGGCTGACTCAGTCCTGACTCAGACAGGAAGTGACTACAGTGTGGCCCTCACTGATAAGAAATTCCAACAATAAAACACTTTCCTAGCAGAAAATGGCTACTGAGAGCAAGAAAGAGGTAAAAAGGGGAATTTCTTATCAGTGAGGGTCTCACTGTAGTCACTTCCTGTCTGAGTCAGCCACTTACATACCTGATATTGAACTCTTTCAGGCAGAGAAAGAAAAAAAAGGAACACAGCATAGTTATTTGTGTGCTAGGCACTGTACATACCCATGTCTATCTCATCATGTCACATGTCACTTCGGGTATCCTTTAAGCAATAAGATCATAGCTGAAACGCTGCATTCCCGCAGCAGAACAATGTATTCATATACCCCCAAATCCCCGGGGCAAAATTCGGGGAACTTCCTGCCTGGTAGAGGCAGAGCTTTGCGCTGTAGCTCTGTCTCTGCTGGAGTCAATCTCTGCCGATCTCTGCCTCTCCCCACCCCTCTGTGTCTTCTTTCACTGAGAGGGGCGGGGAGAGGAGGGGAGAGGCGGAGATTGATTCCAGCAGAGGCAGAGCTACAGCGTAAAGCTCTGCTTCCCCCGGTCAGCTCTGCCGATCTCTGCCTCTCCCCACCCCTCTCAGTCTTCTTTCACTGAGAGGGGCGGAGAGAGGTGGAGATTGATTCCAGCAGAGGCAGAGCTACAGCGTAAAGCTCTGCCTCCCATGGGCAGCTCTGCCGATCTCTGCCTCTCCCCGCCCCTCTCATTCTTCTTTCACTGAGAGGGGCGGGGAGAGGTGGAGATTGATTCCAGCAGAGGCAGAGCTACAGCGTAAAGCTCTGCCTCTCCCGGCAGCTCTGCCAATCTCTGCCTCTCCCCGCCCCTCTCAGTCTTCTTTCACTGAGAGGGGCAGGGAGAGGCGGGGAGAGATTGATTCCAGCAGAGGCAGAGCTACAGCGTAAATCTCTGCCTCCCCCGGGCAGCAAAATCTACAACCTGGAAAGTTGTGGAATTTTGCCCCGGGATTTGGAGGTATAAATCCATTGTTCTGCCTCGGGAATGCAGCGTTTCAGCTATGATCTTATTGCTTAAGAAAACTGACAAGTAAAAAGAGGTGTTTTTTTTAAGGCTTCAGACTCTCTTTAAATGCAGATATAGAATTTGCCATAACTATTTCCTGTGGTTATACATTCCACATTTTAATCACTCTTACTGTAAAGAACCCTTTCCTAAATAGATTGCAAAAACATTTTTTCCTCCATGCGCAGATCATGTCCCCTAGTCCTTTGAACAAGTGTAGAGACACAAAAATTATCTGCCCTTGGATATATTTATACTTATTAATTAGATCTCCTCTTAGGTATATTTTCTTCAGTCTAAATAAGCCCAGTTTATCTAACATTTCTTGGTAAGTGAGACCTTCCATCCCTCTGGTCAGTTTTGTTGTGCATCTCAGCACATGCTCTAAAACTGCAATATCTTTCCTGTAACAGAACTGAATTACATATTCCAGCTGTGGCCTTACTGGAGAGCTGAACAGGGGCAGTATGATGCTAGCATACCGAGTTTTTATTACCCTTTTAGTAGATCCCAAAAATTGTATTTGCTTTAGCTGCAGCTGCTTGGCATTGACTACGATTATCTTATGGCACTGGAGACTCAGGTTCAAATCCTGTTCGGCACACTATTGGCATGGAAATCGTAAATTCTCTGAATGTCTGAGTTTCTTCCAAGTGCTTTGGTCCACATTCACATAGACTATTTCTTCTTTTATTAAATCAAATTCACATAACAGAGCTATGATCCCAGAATAACCTGAATATTGGGAGGAAATGAATTAAAACTGAACTGCAGCACATTTGACAAACATTAAGTATGGTCAGGTCGAGCAAGAGACAGATCTCTCTCTGACAGAATCTGATTGGAGGGAGATCTGCTGCCTGTTCATACACCGCAAGCCGATTCCCGAGAAATTTCAACATGAATTGGCCTAGTGACGCGGCATTGGCCGGCTCCATCGCTGCCCCCCTAATGTGAATATTTTACTTGTCCACTGTTCAGATGCTCGATTGGCCACCAAGTCGAGTGATCTATGGGCACCTTTAGTGACAACCAAATGACCCCTTTTCCAGATACCGAAACTGTATCTGAGAATAGTTATCGATAAACAATCGAATTAGCGACTAATCAATTCATTATTCGCTGATCTCTACTTACCAAGCTTCGAGTCTCTCTGAAAAGAAATGAAAACAGGATCTGCACTGGTAGGGCCATCAAAGACACGAGGACTCCAATCAAAATACTTTCCCATGTAACCAGAGGCTGCAGTCCCAGAGGAGAACTGGGGCAGAAGAGGAAGAAATACATCTTGTTACTGGACAATGGCATTAGCAGCAAGAAGTACAGTAATTCAGGCAGAAAGAGACAAATATTGAGACAGCCATTGTTGACCTCTCCCACTTGTCTGCGTGTAAATTTTTGTGCACCTTCTTGTGTGTTACAACGCACAGGTTTTGCCACAGTATATTACTGACAATGAGAAACCATACTTGATGTGTGAAATTATGTTGCACTGCTGTACGTTTTTTTCCCCACATATGAAATTCGCATTTAAAGTGAACCTCCGGACTAAAAATCGACTCAGCAGCACTAAAAAGGTTTGGTGTTTCTTTAACAGTTTCACAGTATCAGAACTTTGATTCTCTTATACAAGCCTCATTTTTAACTGCACAGAAGAAAACTGCCCGGGCTTTTTTTCCCTGATGGTGTGCAAAGCATGATGGGATTTCTGATGTTGTTGTTCTCATTCTGCTGTTTTGGTGCAATTTTTTTTTTTTACATTTTGAATTTGACATTTGAAGCCTAGTGCACACAGCTGGCAGGGGTTATCAGGACAAAGGACAGTGGAACTGTGTCTCATGCTCCCTGTCACCTCCTTTCAACCAAAAAGATGGCAGCCCCCATGACAAAGATGGCTGCCCCCATGAATAACAAACATTTGCCTGTTCTTTTAAAGCAGGGTGGGTAAATGATTATATTACCTATCTATTCTAATTAACATAACTAATGTAACTTAATAACAGTATATTTGTTTAGGCTGAAGTTCCCCTTTAAGGAGGAACTGCAGTAAAAATAACATAATGAATAAAATTGCTTATTTTTTTTTACAATATTCATTATATAGATTATTCAGTCAGTGTTTGGCCGTTGTAGAATCTTTCCTCACCTTAATATACATTCTGAAATTTATCACAGGCGACATCTTTACTGCTGGCAGGTGGTGTCTGCAGAAGGAGATACAGCTTGATTGCCAGTTGGAAACCCCTGTTATTTCCCACAATGCAACAAGGTTCACAGACAGCAAACTGTCAGGACGATGGTCATTACATCACAATGTGGGAGAGGTTTCACCGCAATATCAGCCACACAGCCACACAGCCCCCCCTCAGGATCTACCGTTTTTTTTGGACTATAGGATGCTCCTGACCATAAGACGCACATAGGTTTAGAGGATATAAACCAGTGGAAAATATATATATACTAAACCTGGTGCATCTATGGTGAAGGGGTATCTTGTAGATTATGCCCCCTTTGTACCTCATGCCCTCTTTTACCTCTCTTGTCTCTCCTCTGTGTCCTCTTTGTGTCCCCATGTCCTCCATTTGTCCCCTTGTGTCCTCCTCTGCATGGGTACTGTACAGGGAGTCCCCGACATAGCAGGGGCAACAGCCTTAGTGAACACACCAGTGAATATGCCTTTACATAACCCACCCCCAATAAAAAAAAACAATAGGCGTCCTACTGGGCGGAGTATGCGGCGGACCTGGCGATGGAACTTTCTGATTAGCGTGCAAGATTTTTATTTTTATTCTCATGGCAGCGAGTTTTGACAACTAATTAGTGATATACAAAATATATTAAAGCACATTGGCACAACTGTAGATTATTTAGGTAGATATCTCATAGTTAGTGGAAATTTTTTAATAATAAACCTGTGCTCAAATAAAAATCTTTTGTAAGTCTACAGAGATTTCGTCATTGAGGTAAGATACCTCATTATATATTTTTTCGTTTTTAAACTGGTTTTAAAGGGACACTTAAGTCAAACAAAAAAAATGAGTTTTACTCACCCAGGGCTTCCAATGGCCCCCTGCAGCTGTCCGGTGCCCTCGCCGTCTCCCTCCGATCCTCCTGGCCCCACCAGCAGCCACTTCCTGTTTCGGTGACAGGAGCTGACAGGCTGGGGACGCGAGTGATTCTTCGCATTCCCAGACACAATAGCACCCTCTATGCTGCTATATGGTATATGATATATGCTATAGCAGCATAGATGGCGCTATTGTGGCCAGGAACGCGAAGAATCACTCGCGTCCTCAGCCTGTCAGCTCCTGTCACCAAAACAGGAAGTGGCTGCCGGTGGGGCCAGGAGGATCGGAGGGAGATGGCGAGGGCACCGGACAGCTGCAGCGGGCTATTGAAAGCCCCAGGTGAGTAAAACTCATTTTTTTGTTTGACTTAAGTGTCCCTTTAAAAGCTTTTATCCAAATCAGGGCGCCTCTTTCCCCTTATTGTGCATAGTGTATACCCCCGTATATACAGTGGAGGAAATAATTATTTGACCCCTCACTGATTTTGTAAGTTTGTCCAATGACAAAGAAATGAAAAGTCTCAGAACAGTATCATTTCAATGGTAGGTTTATTTTAACAGTGGCAGATAGCACATCAAAAGGAAAATCGAAAAAATAACCTTAAATAAAAGATAGCAACTGATTTGCATTTCATTGAGTGAAATAAGTTTTTGAACCCTCTAACAATAAAAGACTTAATACTTAGTGGAAAAACCCTTGTTTGCAAGCGCAGAGGTCAAACGTTTCTTGTAATTGATGACCAAGTTTGCACACATTTTAGGAGGAATGTTGGTCCACTCCTCTTTGCAGATCATCTCTAAATCCCTAAGGTTTCGAGGCTGTCTCTGTGCAACTCTGAGCTTGAGCTCCCTCCATAGGTTTTCTATTGGATTAAGGTCCGGAGACTGACTAGGCCACTCCATGACCTTAATGTGCTTCTTCTTGAGCCACTCCTTTGTTGCCTTTGCTGTATGTTTTGGGTCATTGTCGTGCTGGAACACCCATCCACGACCCATTTTCAGTTTCCTGGCAGAGGGAAGGAGGTTGTCGTTCAGGATTTCACGATACATGGCTCCATCCATTTTCCCGTTAATGCGATTAAGTTGTCCTGTGCCCTTAGCAGAAAAACACCCCCAAAGCAAAATGTTTCCACCCCCATGCTTGACGGTGGGGACGGTGTTTTGGGGGTCATAGGCAGCATTTTTCGTCCTCCAAACACAGCGAGTTGAGTTAATGCCAAAGAGCTCTATTTTGGTCTCATCAGACCACAGCACCTTCTCCCAGTCACTCACAGAATCATTCAGGTGTTCATTGGCAAACTTCAGACGGGCCTGCACATGTGCCTTCTTGAGCAGGGGGACCTTGCGAGCCCTGCAGGATTTTAATCCATTGCGGTGTAATGTGTTTCCAATGGTTTTCTTGTCCCTGCTAAATTTGAGGTAATTCCAATGTGGTCCCTGCTTCTGGCCGGCGCATAGTGCCAGGCTCAGAAGCACGCTGTCCCCTTTTTGCTGCGTGTGCGCTCCATTACACCGAGCGGTGTAATGGAGCGCACACGCAGCAAAAAGGGGACAGCGTGCTTCTGAGCCTGGCACTATGCGCCGGCCAGAAGCGAAGGGGGAAGGACATACTGCGCACACAGGGCGCAGTATGTCCGGGGCAGAGGTCAAGCAAGTCGCCGCACACCGGAGTGTATAGAGCATGAACGGCGGCAGACGGAGGGGGCGGGAGGAAATGCAGGTATGCACTCATCACCCCCTACACAGTGCAGCAATCAATTTTACCACAACCATTCGGTTGTGGTATCCTTTAAGGTTATTTTTTCGATTTTCTTTTTGATGTGCTATCTGCCACTGTTAAAATAAACCTACCATTGAAATGATACTGTTCTGAGAATTTTCATTTCTTTGTCATTGGACAAACTTACAAAATCAGTGAGGGGTCAAATAATTATTTCCTCCACTGTACTTGTCCGAGGGGTGGTGGTGACAGAACACCCGTTGGTTTACCAGGATAGATGTTTTGTCTATCCTTTTTCATCTAAGAGAGCGACCACATCAAGGTCCTTCCAGGACCACCCCGAGTGGAGTCGGGTTTATGGTCTGCACCTGCTTCCTGTGGTCGGTTGCCCCTTGCAACCCTCCTTTGTGAGTAGCCCTTTCAATTAAATATTTTCTCCACATACCAATAACTGACATACTGCACTATCGGGCTCCCGTTTTTGTCTCCTGTATCTTTTTTCCATAGGGTGCCAAGACACCCAACCACAATTGTTTCCCCAAGGCTTAACCTTCCTGGCGGTAAGCCCGAGCTGAGCCCGGGCTATGCCGCCAGAAGGCACCGCTCAGGCCCCGCTGGGCCGATTTGCATAATTATTTTTTTTGCTACACGCAGCTAGCACTTTGCTAGCTGCGTGTGCAATCCGATCGCCGCCGCTACCCGCCGATCCGCCGCTATCAGTCGTGCCGCAGTCGCCCCCCCCCAGGCCCCGTGCGCTGCCTGGCCAATCAGTGCCAGGCAGCGCTGTGGGGTGGATCTGAGTCCCCTTTGACGTCACGACGTCGAGGACGTCGAGGACGTCATCCCGCCCGTCGCCATGTCGACGGGGGAAGCCCTCCAGGAGATCCCGTTCTTTGAACGGGATCTCCTGATCTCCGATTGCCGGAGGCGATCGGAGGGGCTGGGGGGATGCCGCTGAGCAGAGGCTATCTCCGATCCCCGGAGGCGATCGGAGGGGCTGGGGGGATGCCGCTGAGCAGAGGCTATCATGTAGCGACACCTTGTCTCGCTACATGAAATTTTTTTTTTTTTTTGCTGCCCCCTGGCGGATTTTAATAAACCGCCAGGAGGGTTAACTTCCCCTTTAAGCATTAAAAGGAACCTCAGGTGGACCTTTGGTAAAAAAAGAAATACTTACCTAACAAGAGGGATCCTGTTGAGGCTTCTTGTGTCCTCCTTGCAGCGACCTTCTGGAACATCAGGGCAATACTCCTCTTCTGGCACAAACACGGCCGTGCTGTACCTGCACGTGCATGGCCACCACTGCGCAGTAGCACGAAGCCACTCGTACACAAATGGCTTTGGCTTACTGTGCAGGTAAGGCTGTACTCGCGCAGGTGCAGTAAGCAGGGCCGAGGCGAGAGAGGCTCCAGCCTCAGGTGCAGTCAGTGGTGGCTCCAGCTTCGGATTTTTGGGGGGGCTCAAAGGGGGCACAAGGGCTGGCAGGCGGGGCTCACAGGGGGGTGTCATAACATGTGGGCGGGTCATAACATGTGGGCGGGGCTAACTATAATGTAGTTGTACCAGCTAATGTAGTTACATAAAAAAATATTAAGTAAATGCACATAATGACAGACGGCCTTTCACCAGTAAATGCATATAATGAGAGACAGCCTTTCACCAGTAAATGCACATAAGAGACAGCTTTTCACCAGTAAATGCACGTAATGACAGACAGCGTTTCTCCACCCCCAGTAAATGCACGTAATGACAGACAGCGTTTCCCCAGTAAATGCACGTAATGACAGACAGCGTTTCTCCAGTAAATGCACGTACTGACAGACAGCATTTCTCCAGTATATGCACGTAATGACAGACAGCGTTTCTCCAGTATATGCACGTAATGACAGACAGCGTTTCCCCAGTAAATGCACGTAATGACAGACAGCGTTTCCCCAGTAAATGCACGTAATGACAGACAGCGTTTCCCCAGTAAATGCACGTAATGACAGACAGCATTTCCCCAGTAAATGCACGTAATGACAGACAGCGTTTCCCCAGTAAATGCACGTAGCGACAGAAAGCATTTCCCCAGTAAATGCACGTAATGACAGACAGCGTTTCCCCAGTAAATGCACGTAATGACAGACAGCGTTTCTTCAGTAAATGCACATAATGACAGACAGCGTTTCTCCAGTAAATGCACGTAATGACAGACAGCGTTTCTCCAGTAAATGCACGTAATGACAGACAGCGTTTCCCCAGTAAATGCACGTAATGACAGACAGCGTTTCCCCAATAAATGCACGTAATGACAGACAGCGTTTCCCCAGTAAATGCACGTAATGACAGACAGCGGTTTCCCAGTAAATGCACGTAATGACAGACAGCGTTTCCCCAGTAAATGCACATATTGACAGACAGCATTTCCCCAGTAAATGCACGTAATGACAGACAGCGTTTCCCCAGTAAATGCACGTAATGACAGACAGCGTTTCCCCAGTAAATGCACGTAATGACAGACAGCGTTTCCCCAGTAAATGCACGTAATGACAGACAGCGTTTCCCCAGTAAATGCATGTAATGACAGACAGCGTTTTCCCAGTAAATGCACATAATGACAGAAGATGAGGCACAGACAGACACACAACAGGGCATAGAGGATGAGGCACAGACAGACACACATTGGGGCATAGAGGATGGGGCAGACGGACACACATTGCGACATAGAGGATGGGGCAGACAGACACACATTGGGGCATAGAGGATGGGGCAGACAGACACACATTGGAGCATAGAGGATGGGGCAGACAGACACACATTGGGGCATAGAGGATGGGGCAGACAGACAGACACACATGGCGGCATAGAGGATGGGGCAGACAGACAGACACACATTGGGGCATAAAAGATAGGGCAGACAGACAGACACACATTGGGGCATAAAGGATAGGGCAGACAGACACACATTGGCGCATAGAGGATAGGGCAGACAGACAGACAGACACACATTGGCACATAGAGGATAGGGCAGACAGACACACATTGGCGCATAGAGGATAGGGCAGACAGACAGACAAACACACATTGGGGCATAGAGGATAGGGCAGACAGACACACACACACACACAGAACAAGCCAGGCAAAATACAATTTGCAGCTCTGACACAGAGGCTTGCTTCATCGCTCCTCATGCCTTTAATGCTGTTTAGCTATCTATCACTACAAGGCTGGCTGTGACTGTACTCCTCTCCCTGGCCTGCAGCTCCCCTATTTGTGTCTCTCCCGGTCTTCCCCTAACCCCTCAAGCCTCGCAGTTACTCACTTTTGCTGCCGCTGGCTGGTTCTGGCGAGCCACTGGCCGGGCTGGCATCTTAGGTGGTGTGGCAGACAGTCTGTCTGGAGCGGTGAGTGGGTACAGTCTGGCGGGCAGCAGGGAGTCAAGTTGAGGGTGAGGGAGGAGGATGCCGGGTTGATGTGGAGGAGTAAGCACTGTCCTCGTACCTGAGGTGTGAGGCTGTGGCTGTGTGAGTCGAGACGAGCGCAGCAGTGCATGCTGAATTGAAATTTGGTGCCATGCGGGGGTCAGCCGGTGCCAGGTGGGCAAATGGCATCGATCTGCTCTGCTCTACAAGTGCAGGGGGCGGAGCTAGTCACACTCTCTCCAGCCCCCTGCCTATTCAACTCAATCCCACACCCCCTGCTAGGTGCTCCTGATTGGGCAGGGGGCGGATGGACGCGTCAAACATGGAGCCTAAGCCTGTTTGAAGTCCTGGCCTGCCTCTGATAAATGCAAGTGCCCCCACAACATGGCGGCCGCCATGTCTAGCGAATGGTGGTCGCGCTGAGCCACAAATCAATAGTCAAAGATCCGAGGGGGCTCGCAGGAGGGGCTCGCAGGATGTCAGCTGGGGCTTGAGCCCCGGCAAGCCCCAGTGTAGCGCCGCCACTGGGTGCAGTGTAGGAGGGAGTGCACAACTCACTCAGCTATCATTCCCCTATTGTGTTTGAAGCAGTGAGAAATAAGAAACGGGTATAAATGGCAGTGACTGCAAGCCAGATAACTAGAGATTAATTTGTTGGGGGCCCTGGGGCGCCTCTTAGTCTAATAGCAATCAGTGTGTGACGTCTGGGGTGGGAGGGATGGAAGGGCGCACTTTGGTGTCTCAGCCTTGGGTGCTGGAGGACCTTGTCCCTCTTCTGACCTGAAAAGAAGCGCAACCCCGATCTTACTGTAGCCCTTGTTGGTTTTCTTCAGGGGGTCCGCGCTTAGCAACAGTTGACTGGAGGACGGTGTGGGAAGCTTCTATAGGATCCAGAGGTTTCCCCCTTCTTAGGTAAGTATGTCTTTTTTTACCAGAGGTCCACCTCACATCTATATTATATAGAGTGACCAGACGTCCCGGATTGCCCGGGACGCGTCCCGGATTCGGGGTCCGCTGTCCCAGGCTTAATGAGGTCCCGGGAAAAGTCCCGCTTTCAGCAGCGGGACGTCCCGCCCACGGGACTCTGGCCACTCTCTCCTCATGAACTGGCAGCGGCGTCTATAGACGCTGTGCCAGTTCATTGCCTGCAGCCCCGCTCCAGCCTCCTCTTCCGGTGTCTGTTCCGACACCGGCAGGCGAGCAGGGCTACGGCAAGATGGCTGCCGGAGCCCTGTACTGGAGACTATTTGTGTCTCCAGTACAGGGCTTCGGGCACCATCTTGCCGTAGCCCTGTCAGCGCGGGAGACAAGAGCAGGAGGAATGTGGTCCCGGGAGCAGCGCGCCAGAGGCCGGAGACTTCTGCCAGGTGAGTAATGCTTTCTATTCCAGGTGAAATGTTTGCCCTCATTGCGTTTCTTGTCTGGGGAAATGTTTGCCCGCATTACGTTTCTTGTCTGGTGAAATGTTTGCCCGCATTGCGTTTCTTGTCTGGTGAAATGTTTGCCCGCATTATGTTTCTTTTCTGGTGAAATGTTTGCCCGCATTGCGTTTCTTGTCTGGTGAAATGTTTGCCCGCATTGCGTTTGTCTGGTGAAATGTTTGCCCACATTACGTTTCTTTTCTGGTGATATGTTTGCCCGCAGTGCGTTTCTTTTCTGGTGAAATGTTTGCCCGCAGTGCGTTTCTTTTCTGGTGAAATGTTTGCCCGCAGTGCGTTTCTTTTCTGGTGAAATGTTTGCCCGCATTGCGTTTCTTTTCTGGTGAAATGTTTGCCCTCATTGCGGTTCTTGTCTGGTGAAATGTTTGCCCACATTATGTTTCTTTTCTGGTGAAATGTTTGCCCGCAGTGCGTTTCTTTTCTGGTGAAACGTTTGCCCGCAGTGCGTTTCTTTTCTGGTGAAATGTTTGCCCGCAGTGCGTTTCTTTTCTGGTGAATGTTTGCCCGCATTGCTTTTCTTTTCTGGTGAAATGTTTGCCCGCATTGCGTTTCTTTTCTGGTGAAATGTTTGCCCGCATTGCGTTTATTTTGTACTGACATGTTGCCAGCATTGCGTTTATTTTGTACTGACATGTTTGCCCGCATTGCGTTTATTTTGTACTGACATGTTTGCCCGCATTGCGTTTATTGTCTGGTGAAATGTTTGCCCGCAATGCGTTTACTTTCTGGTGAAATGTTTGCCCGCATTGCGTTTATTTTGTACTGACATGTTGCCCGCATTGCGTTTATTTTATACTGACATGTTGCCCGCATTGCGGTTATTTTGTGCTGACATGTTGCCTATTGCGTTTATTTTCTGGTGTCCGGGGTAACTGTTACTGCATTTATTATTTAATGGTCATAGATGGCTATGTTTGCTGCTTTGTGGTTACGGTATACTATTAGCATCACACAGTTTCTGCACACTCATGATGCAAAGTCTCGTTTGTCCACAACATGGCGTAAACACTGCTTTCTTATGCCTCGCTGTTACATCATTATGTTAGCTCCGCCCATACAATGTCATGGCCACGCCCATTTTCCGACGCGACGCGCTGCACGCGCCGCAACCCCCTCCCCCCAGTCATACAGTGGGCGGCATTGCAGGAAGTGACGACAGTGGAACGCACGCTGGAACGTGGAAGAGGTGAGTCATCCCTTACTCTTACTAATAGCAGCGGCGGCTGCTGCTGAGCTTAAGCTGACGGGGGAGCGCAGATGGGGGACCCAGGTGAGGGAGGGAGGGTTCGACCCCCCCTCCCCGCCGCTGTGCCCATTACCCCCTTCTTGCCCGCTACCCTTTTATGCGGCGTATGCTACGCCGAGGGTCCACTAGTAGACTTTAACACATTACCGACTGCAGGGCTCTGGCCCCTAAAAGGGAGCTCAAGGTGATTCCCAAAGTATAGGAATCGATGAAAAATGCTTGCAGTTAGGTGTGGTGACCTTTTTTTAAACACATTTTACTGGCTGACTACACACCAAATGAAAATACTAAAGGGGGTGGAGCCAAAGCTGTAAATTTGATTTTCTAAAAAACGAAAAAATAACATTTTACATTTATACATTGCTGATTGATGTTGAGTCCCGCTCTTTTAAGGTAATAAAAATAGAAGCAGCCTCTGTATTTCTCTCGCTTCAATATTCTTCTAAAGACAGTACTGACCTTTCCCCTTTCACCCCAATGGCCCCGTACCACAAGGCGCAGATTGTCATGTACAGGTGGAGCACTAGAGAGCAACACGTGACCCTCTGCACATGTGTGAAGCGGCTGCGGGCAGGACGCCACCATACAGAGAGCCAGAGGTGCCAATCTGTCCAGCCCAGGAAGAGCTGCTGAGGAAACACCTGGGAGAAGCTGAGGAGCTCTTGTGGACCTGAAACAGGAAAATGGTGATTAGACATGCTGGAGTGGTAGTGAAAGGTGTTACTGAAAGAAGAAGATACAGGGCATCCTAATACAGTAGAATTCCTTTATAGTAAATGCCAAGGGGCCAGGAAAAGTAGTTTACTATATGAGAATTGGTCATCCATTGTATATTTATATAGATGCATTTGCTGGGATCTGAGGACTGGGTTTACTATATTGGAGTTTACGATAACGAGATTCTGCAAATTGGGGTGAGCAGTACAGGCAGGATCCCAAGCACTCATACCACCTCCACCACCCCTCCCCCAAGCTACACCCCAGGGGTGTGGGAACACCACAGGTAGGCAGGTAGCAGGCTAGCTAAACCACCCATAACTACTCCCCAAAAATACAAACACAAAGTACAGGCAGCTCCCTAAGTGCCCTCACCACCTAGAAAAACCACCACTACTCCCCAAAAATATACAAACACAAAGTATGGCAAAGTGTTCCCACCACCCACAAGCTACACCCCAGGGGGTGAGAGAAATGCACGCACCTCCCCATTTCCACCACCCACAGGCTACACCCCCAGAGGTGGTTGAAGTAACAAAGGCCGCGCCCCACCTCCTCCCATAAGCTACACCCCAGGGGAAGTGGGAGCAATACAGGCAGCGCTCCCCCCCCCCCCACCCACAAGCTACACCCCCAGAGGCGGTACATGTAGCACAGGCAGTGGGAGCAACACAGGCAGCGCCCAACCACAACCCACAAACTCCACCCCAGGGGAGGTGGGAGCAGCGCCCCACCACCTCCAGCAAGCTACATCCCAGGGAAGTGGGAGCAACGCAGGCATTCTAATATCTGTACACGACGAGACTATATGCTAACTATACAGTATATGGGTTCAGGCTCAGTTATGCCAATGTGTACCTGAAGTGGGCCCCAAACCATTAAGAAGATGTGAGGATAGGCGACAGTGCTTATAGGTCATCTGTTCCTGCTTCTTCTCCTCATTAGTATACTATAGTCTAGTCAAATCCAACTCTCATAACAGCCATGAGAGTCAAACACATTGAAATACATTGGATGTGTGACAGATAACAAATCGCTATTCTGTGCGATGCACACAAATTAAATTGGCTTATAAAATATCTGTTCTTGGTTACAATGAATTGTAAGTAAATATGATGAGCATGAAGGTCGATAATATTGTACTCAGTTTAGGGGCAACTAATAAGAAAGGTTTTATGCACTGAAAGATAAACCATCCGGCACTACGTTTTATAGGTCCATTCATCTGTCATTTATTGCTTCATTGTTTCAAGTCATGCATACATCCATGATTAAATATTCATATAAACAATTCGTTCATACCCTATTCAGTAGCTGTTGTGGGGCAATGTGGGAGTAGCGGTCCGCCTGACGACCGTTTCGCTCGAAAACGAGCTTCTTCTGAGGCTCCGTGCGCGGTGTTAAGCCCATCATTGGGTCTTTATACATGCCGGGCGTCCGCTCCAGCTTCCGCGTACGTCACGCCGCTACGTCACTTCCCCCTTCTGCCATCGCGTCAAAGCGCATGCGTCAAAAAAATCCGCAAGACGCGTCGTAGATTACCATGCGCATGCGTACTATGTTACGTTCATGACGCGGACTTAGCGGAAGTAAAAACAGGGAAGCGGCGTGCGCTCCATGCTGGCTCCCTGATTCCATTTTAAAGTGGATATTCAAGGTAACCATTAGATGGTGCTATACTAAGAGAGGGCATCTGATAAAGTCATCAAAGTATTAAAACCATATCTTTAAAGGGGAACTGAAGAGAGAGGTATATGGAGTCTGTCATATTTATTTCCTTTTAAGCAATACCAGTTGCCTGGCAGCCCTGCTGATCCTCTGCCTCTAATACTATTAGCCATAGCCCCTGAACAAGTATGCAGCAGATCAGGTGTTTCAGTGGCTCAGACTTTAAAGTCAGATCTGACAAGACTAGCTGCATGCTTGTTTCTGGTTTTATTCAGATACTACTGCAGAGAAATAGACCAGCAGGGCTGCCAGGCAACTGGTATTGCTTAAAAGGAAATAAACATGACAGCCTCCATATACCTCTCTCTTCAGTTCCCCTTTAATTCATATCTTATTAAAAAGATTTTTATCTTATCAAAAAGATTTTAATCATAATTTCAAAACTTAACTACTAAAAAAGGGAGGGAGAGAAAAAGGCTATAGATTTGAATAGGAAGGGCTATGGGGTCTAAATCATTTAACCATTCCAACACTTTTAAATTCTTGTCCTTTATCGGACATATGTTACACTTAATGTATTAGGTATAGCACCTCAAAAATGATTTCTATATCCCACATAACCCCACACAGAAGCCTATCTATACTCCTTCCCTACATTAAAAACAGGAAATCAAACAGTTTGGAACAGCAACTAAGCCACATCAAAAAGTCCATTGTACTATTTAACAAGAATTAAGGATTCAAGAAGCAAGCCATATCGACACAGTCATTGAGGCCCAATGCCCCCATCGCATTAGTGTTAATTATCCATCTACTCTCTCGTCTAAGGAAGCTTTGTTCCCTATTTCCTCCTCTCGAGAGGATTTGGACCTGTTCTAGGCCTGCAAATGATAGGCAAGTGGTGTCTCCTCCATGTTCTATTCTAAAGTGCTTAATTAATCTAGTACATCCTTTACCAGTTTCCACTGATTTTATATGTTCCTGTATTCGTTCTCTTAACTCCCTAGTTGTCCTTCCAATATAGAAGCGCTTGCACGGGCACCACACTATGTAAACCACATACTTAGTCCTGCATGTTATAAAACTCCTTATTTTATTTTCCACCGGTCCTACTTTTAGATATTTTCCAGGTTCCATATGTGAACAAAAGGAGCAATGGCCACAACGGTAATTGCCTTTTTGCTGTGCCTGGTCTAACCAGGTGGTTTTCTTTGGACTCCTAAATTCACTGGATGTAAGTTTGTCTCCCAGAGTTGGCGCCCTTTTAAAAGTTATCATTGGCGGTTGTTGGTATACTTCTTTCAACACTGGATCTCTCTGTATGATTCTCCAATTTTTCATTATACTTTGTCGTAATTTCCCTATACATAGGCGTATATTCAAATGAAAAGGTTAATCTATCTTTCTCTGCATTTTTTTGTCTTTTCTTTTCCTGACCACTTTTTCCTCCAATCAAAGAGCTTCTTTCCATCTCACTGGCACGTTTCAACGCGATTTCCAAATTCTCAGTTTCATAACCTCTCTTTTCTAGATTATGTTTAAGTTCCAATGCTTGGTCCACAAAGTCCTCCTTCCGGGTATTGTTGTTGGTGATAACTTGGTGATAACTTTCCCTATGTAGCAATAAATTACTACTTGTTGGTTTTTTATAACCCTTTGAAATGATCTTACCCTCTTCTATTTTCAATTCTAAATATAAATACGCTATCTTCTCCTCACTATACTCATATGTGAACTGCCTGAATTCAGATAAATCATAAATTCTTCTAAGGCGTCACGCGTCCCGGACCAGTACACCAGGACATCGTCCACAAACCTGGACTATCTCCTGAGGCATCTACCATAGGGGACACCGGGGCCATACACATATTTCTCCTCCCACCATGCCAAAAACAAGTTGGCATATGTGCATGACACCGATGTCCCCATGGCTGTCCCAGACCAACGATAATACACCAGATTGGGCTCCCGATCTCCCTGTATTTTTTCATTTCAAGTTTGGATATACCAACAACCGCCAATGATAACTTTTAAAAGGGCGCCAACTCTGGGAGACAAACTTACATCCAGTGAATTTAGGAGTCCAAAGAAAACCACCTGGTTAGACCAGGCACAGCAAAAAGGCAATTACCGTTGCGGCCATTGCTCCTTTTGTTCACATATGGAACCTGGAAAATATCTAAAAGTAGGACCGGTGGAAAATAAAATAAGGAGTTTTATAACATGCAGGACTAAGTATGTGGTTTACATAGTGTGGTGCCCGTGCAAGCGCTTCTATATTGGAAGGACAACTAGGGAGTTAAGAGAACGAATACGGGAACATATAAAATCAGTGGAAACTGGTAAAGGATGTACTAGATTAATTGAGCACTTTAGAATAGAACATGGAGAAGACACCACTTGCCTATCATTTGCAGGCCTAGAACAGGTCCAAATCCTCTCGAGAGTAGATGGATAATTAACACTAATGCGATGGGGGCATTGGGCCTCAATGACTGTGTCGATATGGCTTGCTTCTTGAATCCTTAATTCTTGTTAAATAGTACAATGGACTTTTTGATGTGGCTTAGTTGCTGTTCCAAACTGTTTGATTTCCTGTTTTTAATGTAGAATTTAAAATCACAAACACTGGTCCACATGACAGCCCAGGGGCCCCAGGTCTCTTTCACTCACTGGGGCCCCCAAACCACCATGCGACACCTAGAGGGAAGTGCGGGCAAGCCCTGGACCTCTCACCTCCAGGGAACTCACCCCACCACCTCTAAACTGAATGCTAACTGCAACAAACACAATTGCTAACTTCCAGTCAGAGCAATATCCTGCCTCTATCTGGCCAGCAGACGCTTGTCAGCCAATCAGGTGCACTGTCATACACCCTTTGCCTGCTGTACCATACCTAGCAGGAATTACATAGATTAGCATTCAGGTGGGAGGCTTCAGTTGGACGCAATCGTGAATGCTAATCTATGTAATTCCTGCTAGGTATGGTACAGCAGGCAAAGGGTGTATGACAGTGCACCTGATTGGCTGACAAGCGTCTGCTGGCCAGATAGAGGCAGGATATTGCTCTGACTGGAAGTTAGCAATTGTGTTTGTTGCAGTTGGCATTCAGTTTAGAGGTGGTGGGGTGAGTTCCCTGGAGGTGAGAGGTCCAGGGCTTGCCCGCACTTCCCTCTAGGTGTTGCATGGTGGTTTGGGGGCCCCAGTGAGTGAGAGAGACCTGGGGCCCCTGGGCTGTCATGTGGACCAGTGTTTGTGATTTTAAATTTTATTTTTTGCAGCTTCTACGATGCGGTTGACAGGTGAGTGGTTAGGGAGGGGACCGTGTGGGAGATGTGCCTACACGGGGCGTCCCTGTTAAACGACGCAATTCACGATTGCGTCCAACCGAAGCCTCCCACCTGAATGCTAATCTATGTAATTCCTGCTAGGTATGGTACAGCAGGCAAAGGGTGTATGACAGTGCACCTGATTGGCTGACAAGCGTCTGCTGGCCAGATAGAGGCAGGATATTGCTCTGACTGGAAGTTAGCAATTGTGTTTGTTGCAGTTGGCATTCTGTTTTTAATGTAGGGAAGGAGTATAGATAGGCTTCTGTGTGGGGTTATGTGGGATATAGAAATCATTTTTGAGGTGCTATACCTAATACATTAAAGAGAATCTGTACTCTGAAATTCTTACAATAAAAAGCATACCATTCTATTCATTATGTGCTCCTGGTCCCCTCTGTGCTGTTTCTGCCATTCTCTGCTGCAAACCTGGCTTGTAATTGCCAGTTTTAGGCAGTGTTTACAAACAAACTAACCAGCTTCTAATAGGCTCAGCTAAGCAGAGTGTGTTAGTCACACAGAGCCTGCAGGGGGTGTGTACAGCTTCTAGCTAATCACAAGCAGCCCTGCACATTCCAGTCTGACTGCCTCAGCCTGACTGTGCCGACTATAGAGAGAAGATTAGATCATATAACAGAGATAACACAGCTACTGTGCAATTAGGAAAAGCTGCAGTAAGCCAGACCACATTAGAAAAGGCATAGGAACTTATAGCATAGAAGAAATAAAGATAAACAATTTGTTACAGAGTCTCTTTAAGTGTAACATATGTCCGATAAAGGACAATAATTTAAAAGTGTTGAAATGGTTAAATGATTTAGACCCCATAGCCCTTCCTATTCAAATCTATAGCCTTTTTCTCTCCCTCCCTTTTTTAGTAGTTAAGTTTTGAAATTATGATAAAAATCTTTTTGATAAGATACAAATCTTTTTAATAAGATATGAATTAAAGATATGGTTTTAATACTTTGATGACTTTAGCAGATGCCCTCTCAAGTATAGCACCATCTAATGGTTACCTTGAATATCCACTTTAAAATGGAATCAGGGAGCCAGCATGGAGCGCACGCCGCTTCCCTGTTTTTACTTCCGCTAAGTCAGCGTCATGAACGTAACATAGTACGCATGCGCATGGTAATCTACGACGCGTTATGCGCTTTGACGCGATGGCAGAAGGGGGAAGTGACGTAGCGGCGTGACGTACGCGGAAGCTGGAGTGGACGCCCGGCATGTATAAAGACCCAATGATGGGCTTAACACCGCGCACGGAGCCTCACAAGAAGCTCGTTTTCGAGCGAAACGGTCGTCAGGCGGACCGCTGCTCCCACATTGCCCCACAACAGCTACTGAACAGGGTATGAACGAATTGTTTATATGAATATTTAATCATGGATGTATGCATGACTTGAAACAATGAAGCAATAAATGACAGATGAATGGACCTATAAAACGTAGTGCCGGATGGTTTATCTTTCAGTGCATATATATTGGATGACCCTTTCAGCATCCTGAGCACACAGAAGGCTGATACCCTGTCCCCTCTGTACCAGGAGATCCCTCCATTTTTTGTTCTATGACCGCAGTGCCAGTCTTTTTCTTGTTTTCTTTTGGTTTTTCTTTCTCCGAAGTGCAGTAATAAGAAAGGTTTTACACAATACAGAAAAGACCAAAGCACTGGACAAGGAAATCAGTGCCATCTTGTGGCCATTTAGCATACACACAGGTTAAGCATAAAAGCTTTTGCAGAAGATGCTAAAAGACACTCAAGTACTATTCTAGGCATTACATTGGAAGACGATTATGGTTACTATATTGTGCATGAAACACAAAACTGTATCTCAGCTCTAAAACTTAAAACACAGCAGAAAAGTACAGGTAATAGAAAACTAGTATAAAGTTACTGGAAGGGTTAATAACGCAAACTTCCATCTAACTGTATATAATTGACAACACTGCATGGTTGCTGGACAAATTATCAGATTGTGTTGTAATTAAGCGTTTGTAAAGCAAGTAAAGTCTCCCTCTTGGATACAGGGAAGTGTCTCTGCTTTGCTGCAAATACTTAATTACAAGACAATCTGATAATTTGTTCAGCAACCCTGCAAAGTTGTCAAATAGCTTCAGTGAAATTGAACTTTGCGTTTTGGACCCTTCTAGTAACTTCCTACCAGTTTTCTATTAGTTTTATGCTCTGTTTAATGTTTTAGAGCAAATATGAAATTTTGAGTTTCATACCACACTAAGTAGCACTTTAAATGTGACGCACTATACTCAAGATGTAAGTAATAGAGGGTACAAAAAGTAGAAATACTCACAGGTGGCTAGAATCTCTTTCTCAACCCTTCCTCCATTCCGTTCGTTTTCTACGGACAGCCAGTCGTTCACCAGGAAGAAGTAGAGGAAATCTGTCTGCTTGTCCCAGACAGCCACGTACTGGAGGAACCATGCTGGATCCAAACCTGCGTACAGAACATCAGTACTGAAGAGGCGTGGCAACGGTGGCATCAGTCTGTCTGTACTCCTCTTGGGGACCACGTAATCACATCACAAGAAAGGGCACACTTATTTTCAACTACAAACACTTGATTGACTAGCAATCACTAAGCCCTATGAGACTATCTTTAATACGACTCTGTAAAAACTGGAAGAAGTGCAAACAAGCATATAGGTAGGCTAACAAATACACAAATCGGGATCAGCGTACAGTATGTAGGGGAACAAGACATACTTGAGCTCTCTCGAACTCCCAAATGATGTGTGGCAGCCAGGTATAGCCCTTCTTAAAGAAATACTTAAAGAGAACCTGTACTGAGTAAAAATATTTAAAATAAACACATGAGGTAACTTCAAATGAAAATTACAGAGTTACCTTGCCATCAGTTCCTTTCAGAAGCTCACCATTTTCTTCTGACAATAATCCCATCCAGTTCTGACAATATTTTGTCAGATCTGAAATATATCAGTTGCTGTCAGTAAAATATCAGTTGCTGTCAGTTATAGCTGAGAGGAAAACTGATGTACCAGGCAATGTCCATGTTTCCCTATGGCTCAAGTGGGTGATGTTACAGTTTAACTGTGTGCTGACCAGAAAGCTGTTATGGGTAATGGCCATTTTCAAAATGGAGGACGGAAAATTCCCTTGATCATAGTGAACAAATAGGACGCAGGACAGGAGAAAGACACTGAGGAGTAGACTACATGGAAGGTAAGTATGACTTGTGTATGCCTATTTTGACTTTTATTTTCAGTACAGGTTTTCTTTAAGCCTTGCATAAAAAAAATCAGTTTTACTCACCTGGGGCTTCTACCAGCCCCCTGCAGCCGTCCTGTGCCCTTGCAGTCACTTGCGGATCCTCCTGTCCCCTGCTGCCAGCTAGTTTCGTTTTCGTCCGACAGGCTGCAGGCACAGGACGCTATTGCAGACGGGAGCGCGAAGAAAGCTACACATAGCCGGGGCTGTCGGTGAAACAAAACTAGCTGGCGGCGTGGGAACGGAGGATCTGCGAGTGACTGCAAGGGCACGGGACGGCTGCAGGGGGCTGGTAGAAGCCCCAGGTGAGTAAAACTGATTTTTTTTTAATGCCAGGCTTAAGTATCCCTTTTAAGCACACCTGAAGGGAGAGGGATATGGAGACATATTTACTTCCTTTCAAGAAAAGCAAATTGCTTGGCTGTCTCACTGATCCTCTGCCTCTAATGTCTTGAGGGCCAATTTCCACTACTGTGGAAATCGTGCCAAATCCACAGAGTTTCCCTTAGGCAAATCGCGCGGTGAAACTCTGCCATAGGGGATAATGCTGCCGCCGTCCGAATTGCTTGCCATAAAAATTAGCCCAACATTGCAGCATTTTTCCATGCAGGTGGCAGCGACTCCCATAGCTGTGCACAGCACGCCTTCCGGGATTCAGCCGCGTACTCGCTTAAACAGGTGCCCCCGCACGTCTTGCAGGATGCACAGCGGCTAGTGGACACAGGCCCTTAGTCATAGACTCTGAACAAGCATGCAGATCACAATGTTGATGCGAAACCTTTTGTAATATGTGCAAATTACCCTTATTTGGAGTAAACTGATCACTGTCCCTCACACTGTGTATCTTGCCTGGTTGGCTACAGGCATCCATATGTTCCAGTCTCTAGTCTCTGGAAATACAAAAACTATATTCCCCTACCTACCAATTACCTAACTTTTTGTTCTGGCCACGGGTCTGGTTATTGTAAATTACAGTAATTTTATTGTTATTTTGCCTGTGCTGCTATAGCCATAATTAACATTACGGCCTATGGCGGTGTCCAAATCACTCACTGTACGGCGCCGAAATGACCTATCTCAGGCTACAGACAGTCATCCCCATTTCTAGGGGCGGGCGAGGTGGGTATCAGACCGGGATGCAGTGCAGGAAAAGGGAGCAGAAGGCACACACAGCTGGGGAAGAGAAGAGGGACCAGGGAGAGGGTGGGAGGAGTTGGGCCCCCTCCCAATCTACCAGGGAAAGATTGGGTGGGGGAGGCAGAGAGGGGCTACTCTAAGGGGGCTTCTGACTACTTACACTATAGGGACATCTTGCCACCAATACTGGGGGGGGGGGGAGGATGCACATCTGGCTACCTATACTGGGGGCACATCTGAGGGGAGGAGGGGGGTGCTGCATGTGGCTGAAATAATTTTTTTATGACAAAAGAAGAAAACTCCCATCTTCTCTTTCCCTTCAGACATTATTGTGAGGAGGCGGTTGTACCGCGAGCCTAAGAGATGTTAAGGGGTGTGTGTGTGTGTGTGTGGGGGGGGGGGGGGGGGGGGCAATTTTTACACCCTCGCCCTAGGAGTGATTTAGCCTAGAAACTGCCCTCAAGAAGGTTACTGCACCTGTGTTGTCGTGCCAGATTCGGATCTTCCAGACTTCCCCCAGGTTGCTGTCGGTTTCCACCTGAAACATGTCCATGCTGCCAGTGGTCAGTCCTCCCCGGCTGTCCAGGTGACGCGCGCCACTCTTGTTCAACCCATACAGGCAGATCCCGACATGGGCAGTAGTGCCTGGCAGATACACAAAGCAAAGCATTAGGCAGGGTTCACACTTACTTGAAAACACAAGCGATTTGAAATTTTCCTAAATTACGATCACAGCACATCTAATGTATTTCAGCAGGGCAGCAATCTGTATACATTTATGAGTTTTCGATTTTTCTGCTTTTTAAATTTCGACAGCAGGTCGGCTTTTTTCCCCTGTGTGCGATGTGTGATTAATGCAGGTCAATGGCAAATCAGAAAAATCACTTTTTTTTTTTGCTAGAACAATCGTGTGTGTTTTTGAAGTAAACCGGATACATTTTCCTGTAAATTAACTTTATTAATATTCTGGGGAAAATCATGATCATTTGCATACAAATATCGCAAAAACACACATAAAAGTTCTAACAAAACAACGTGAAAAATCGTAAATTCGTGCATGGGGGAAATTGCATGCAGAAATCAATCGTTATGACTAGAATGAATGAACCCTTTAGCCATCAGATCAGATCTCTTCAAAGCAACAGTGACACCTTTACACAATACACCATGCAAACTTCAGACCGGTTTTACATGTATTTTTGTGTTTCGGTGGGGTTATGAAGCTCATGCCGCTTCCCACTGCAGCACAAAAATGACAAACATATGACCCTGTGGCAAAATGTGCTGACAGGGTCATTTGCACAGCGCTGCCCCCTATTCAGCGACGCACTCAGTGCTAGACAGGAAGTCACTGGGTCTTTTGTCGGTCCGCACATGTGCGCTGTGATGCACTACTTGCATCGCCCATAGACTTCCATTACACCAAACGCCATGCTTGCACTTGCAGTAACGCGCTGTTGCCTTTGCTTCGGATCAGATACTTCCAGCATGCCGCAACGCACTGCAATTGTAAAAGTCTCCATAGACTTTCATGGCTTTTTCGGCCGATTGAGGCAAAATAGAGCAACGCTACACAGGAATTCCCTGCTAGCGTACATGGGGCCTCAAATAGTATTTGAAATAAAAGGAATAATCAATCTTTATTTCCTTTTGAAAATTGCTAGTTCCCTGGCTGTCAGGCTGAACTTTTGGCTTCAGTAGTGCATACCTCCCAACTTTTTGAGATGAGAAAGAGGGACACTTAAGCCACGCCCATGCCACACCCCTGCTCACTCCCCGTCACCCCCTAAAAATATGTTTTTTGTATAAATCAAACCACATGGTCCTTTCTATCCTGGTTCCTTTTCCTTCATATTAACATTTTAAAATAAGTAATATATCAATTTAAAGGATGAGAATTAAGTTTAGAGTCAAACACATTTTTTAGTAGAGAAATATATATATTTACATAGAAAGAGGGACAAAGTTCTGAAAGAGGGACACATGAGGAGGAAAGAGGGACTGTCCCTCCAAAAGAGGGACAGTTGGGAACGATGGTAGTGTGTAAGTAACACCTGAACATGCATTTAGCCAGCATAGAGCCAAAACATCTGAATATTGGTTTAGGATCTTAGGGGACCCACACACTGATCGATTTCTGCCTTTGAAATATGCCAGCAGCCGATCGACCTAGATTTTACATCCAGACCGATCGAGTAAATCGATCAAAATCAGTCCGAAATTGTTCAATCGCCTGATCGATCATACTTCCTGCTGGACCAATTTCTAGCCGATTCGAATCGGCTAGAAATTGATCCAGCAGGAAGTATGATCGATCAGGCGATTGAACAATTTTGGACTGATTTTGGTCGATTTACTCGATCGGTCTGGATGTAAAATCTAGGTCGATCGGCTGCTGGCAGCCGATCAATGGCTCATAAAGTTGCATTGGTTCGAATAGTGCAACACTGCATTTCGATCGATTTGTTATAGATTTCATTCTGAAATCTGTTCCTACTGTTTTGCACACATCAGATACATTCCTATCAGGATGGTCGAATCTACTGCAAATCTATAAGTGTATGGGCACCCTTCGTGTTAAAACAATACTAAAGCAAACCTAGAAAAAAAAAGGTATATACTCACCTATGGAGAGGGAAGGATCTGGATGCCTTAGAGCCTTTCTGGTCCTCTCTTCATGTCCTCGTTCTTCTGTTGTTTCCCCATGAAAGTTATTTGACCACCTGTTCAAAAATGCCTTAAGGAGTCCTCGGTAGGCTTCAGAAGGACTCTTGTCCAGTGTGCTTCTGAAGACTTGCTGGTCCATACTGTGCATGCGCTACTCTGGGCTTGCACATGTGCAGTACGGATGCGCCTCTCTTGGTAAGCACTCAGGGGCGCAAGTGTTTCCAAAGCTTTCAGATGGTTTTTAAATAAGGCAGAGGGATCCGACACAAGAGGCTTGCAGGGAGTGGGAACATCCGATGACTCCTGAAGGCGTGCACTTTCACAGGAGGACAACGGTGGAGAAGACCAGGAAGTATCTTGGGGATCCAGAGCTTTCCCTCTCCATAGTTGAGTATCTTAGGCCCGGTTCACATTAGCGTTCCCTGTCCGGATTCGCCTGATCGGATCCGGACCGTATACTGTACAAACGGAACGTACGTTCCGCATAATAATGCAAAGTCTATGCGGACGTTCACATGCGTACGTTCCGTACAGAACGGAGCCAGAATGGATCCGGACTCCGGACACTTTTCCAACATGCGCTATTTTTCGGGTCCGGATCATCCGGCCCACGCACCCGGACCGGAGCCTGACTGCACCATCCGGAAATAGAAACCAATGGGGAACGGAAAGCACAGAACACACTGGGTACAAACACCTGACGTTCTACCTCACTTCCTATACAATACAATAACATTTTTATAGCGCTTTTCTCCCATAGGACTCAAAGCGCTTAGGCTCTCTCAGATTCAGTAATTGGTAGTAGGATGAAGTATTCACACAACAAAAGTTATAATTCTGCAAATGCCAAACTGAACAGGTGGGTTTTCAGTCTGGATTTAAACACGGCCAGGGATGGAGCTGTCCTGATCTGTTGAGGTAGAGAGTTCCAAAACGTAGGGGCAGCATGACAGAAGGCTCTGGGACCAAAAGTTTCCAAGTGGACTCTGGGTATGACTAGATTATTAGAACCTGTGGATCTGAGTATGCGGGGATTGCTACGCAGCTGCAACATATCTTTCATATATCCAGGGCCCAGATTATTCAGGGTTTTAAATGTCAGTAGGCCGATCTTGAATAGGACCCTCCATTCTTTAGGTAGCCAGTGAAGGGAGTGCAGGACTGGCGTTATGTGGCAGTGACAGGGTTGGTTGGTTAGCAGTCTAGCAGCAGTATTCTGTATCAGCTGTAGGCGGTACAAGACCTTTTTTGGAAGGCCAGTGTAGAGAGCATTACAGTAGTGCAGTCGGGATGTGATGAAGGCATGGACTAAGGTTGGCAGATCTTCTGGGGGGATGAGGTGCTTGATTTTTGCAATGTTCTTCAGGTGAAAATAGGATTATTTCACCACAGCAGAGATTTGAGTTTTGAAGTTTAAATTCCCATCAATTAGAACTCCCAGGCTACGCACATGATCAGAGCTGCGTAGATCCGTGCCTCCTATTCCCAGTGATGAAGACTGCAAGTTAAGTTGTTTTGTTATCATGCTCTGCCCTCCAATCAGAAGGACTTCAGTTTTGTCTGCATTTAGTTTCAGCCAGTTGTCATTCATCCATTGCTGTAGTTCACGTAAGCAGGCGTTTAAAGTTAGAGTTGGGTCTGTCACACCAGGCTTGAAGGAAAGATATAGTTGGGTGTCGTCTGCATAGCAGTGGTATGTCAGGCCATGGTTTTGGATTAGTTTTCCAAGTGGTAACATGTAAATTGTGAAAAGCAGGGGAGAGAGGATTGAGCCCTGGGGCACCCCATACTGATACAGGGGTGCGTATTCTAGCGGTCATTTCGGATGGGGACCCATGGGACCAGCATTCCTGGAGTGGAGCAGCAGTGGCTAACGTGCTGGAGCTGTTTGGCAGTATGTCGGAGGTGGAGGTGAGGCCTAAACAGCGGAGGAACCTGATTCTACAGGTGCACCAGGTGCACCTTCTGCTGACCCCAACAATTTTAATAGTAATTTCACTATTTTTCCCACACGGATCCGGATGGCAGCCTGATGTATGCCTGATGCAAACGGACCGGATCGGATCCGGATCGGAACCGTACAATTCTGATCCGGATCCGGTCCGTTTGCATGCCAAAACGCAAGTGTGAACGGGGCCTAACTTTATTTTTGAGGTTTGCTTTATATTTGCTTTAAAGTGAACCTGTGTGCAACAGTCCAGAAAGTGAGATTTAGGAAAGGGTTGTAATTTGTGCCCGTCTCTTCCTCCTTCACTAAGCTACTACCATTGACCAGTTGTCACTGTCTAAAGCCTCATACGCATGTACGAGGACTGTCGCCCGCAGGTATCAGGACTTGTTTCTTGGGTGACGGTTCAGGGCCAAATTCTGTACAGAAGCATTGCCAGCCTGTTGGCTAGCAGCGTGTTCTGATGCTATGGAAGGGATAATAGGGCCAACAGCGTGGCACAGAACAGAGCAAAACGTTAATGTCCACCCCTTTTTAGGGGCAATTATTTTTTTTTTTTTAAAGGCAGTTGACCTGAAAACATGTTTTTTGGGTGTGGGAGGAAACTGAGGCATCTAGTGGAGGGGCACACAAACATGGGGGAACATGCTAGATCTATGTTGAAAGAGTTCTTGCTCAGAATTTAACCTGGAACTCTGGAGCTACAAGACAAGAGTGCTGTACACTCCATTGCCTAAAGTGTGAGAATCACTACACACCTGCCCCTCTCTTCCAGCCAGTCTTCACCAGCACCCAGTATCGGTACTGGCCTTTGGGACCACATAGTGGAATAGTCCCCACTCGTGATATGTCTAAATGGTCCATCTTGTGAGTTATGAGGACCAGCAGCAGATAGAGAGTAAGGAGAACGGAGCAGCACATCAGAGCAAGGGTCCAATGACGGGGAGCCTGGAGGAGAAATACAAGTTAAAGTGAGCAAGAAAGCATGGACAAGAAATAACTACAATAAAGTCCTGGCTGCCTGGAACACAGGCATTTGGCAGTCTCAACCATCCGGCATTCTTGAGGGCGGAGAATGGGGGCTAGCCTTGTCAGGGCTGCTTCAGGCTCCAGTCGGGTGCCCGGGCAAAATTAACTTCGCCCCCCCAACCAGAAAAAGAGCTTATGGCCTCCTCCCCCCCTGCCCCCCCCCCCCCCCAGGTCTCGCCTGACTTGTGTTCCCCACAGCCCCTGAACTGTTTTTGGCATCATAGCAACTCACTTGTCCACTGCTCAACTAGTCTTCTTCCTCACAGGGGCATCTCTTCTTGATTGCCTAGCGAGTTATTATGTAATGACTTGCCAGGTCACAAAGAAGATGTGGCCAGCAAAAATGAAGATGGGGAGCACAGACTAATGGAGCAGCGTGCCGGGACAGATGAGTTGCTATGCTGCCAATAATGGTGTAAGGACCCTGAGGACCACAAGTCATGGGGGAGACATGGGTGGGCCCAGCATCGCTCGGAGGTCCTGGGCCAATTGCTCAGGTTGCACCTATGGTAGCCTGGCCCTGCAGCTTGTTCTGCCCTAGCTACACCTCCCAAGCCTCCCTACTGGTCCTTACCATGACAGATGACTTATCTGACCAGTAGTGAAGCTCTAGAGTTGAACTCCCTGTACCTTCACTAAGTTTCAGCAGAGTCGCATTAAGACTAAAAAGATGATAAGACAGAGTATTCTGGGTCACCAAAACTTTACACCTATCATTTTGACCTTTATGTAGGCAACTCTGAAAGGAAAATTAAAAAGTGGGGAAAATACAAGTGGAAAAACACAGAGGATATAAAAGAAGAGATTGGGCCTTCTGGGCATCCCTTGTGTCATAGGCTCTTGCATAGATTGCCTTGTGGGTCATCTGGCTCTAGATTTCAACTCTGTATACTCTTAGAACTTCCAAACAGTAGATAGCCTCTGGCTGCTTTAAGATTATTTTTTTCAAATTTTTATAGGTGTAATCATTTTTCTAAATTGATAATTGTATCATGCTTTAACATCTTCACCTGTCTGGCCAGCATTAAACCAAGGGTATGCAACATATGATCTAGGGCAGGGATGTCAAAACTCCAGTCTTTGAGGGCCATATCCATGCCAGTGTTTAGGATAGACTGAGAAATGTGCTCTACTTGATGAACGACATCTATCCTAATTGATTCCCATCAAATAATTTGAGCTGTGCCAAAAATGTGTGAGGACCTCAGCCCTTGTTGACTGGAGGTTGACTCCCCTGCTAGGGGCTAATTTCATTGCTGACAGGTCTGGCTGATGCCACCGTGGAAGTTACAGGACCACTATAACACTATCTACCATAAAATAAGACTGAGCTACTAACAGGAGGCAACCAGAGGAGGCGGTGTGGAGGAACGAAGAGGCTGGCTCCAAAAAGAGTAAGATGTTGAGCACGGCACGCGGCCTGTCCGGGTTTGCTGGCATTGCTTGGGCTCATTCCATCTGTTTTCCAGGTCAGGCTGGGCACATGGAAGTACTGGCAGACGCTAGAGAAAAGGCAGGCTGAGAGCGTAACAGAAGTGATGGACAGGAGACTGGTGACGTTCACTTGGACCTCCAGTAAGGACCCACTGAGACACCAGAATGAGGCATGGAGAGAAAAGAAGATTCATTTATAGACAGTGTTTGTCTGTTATATGAAATACGAGTGATTAGGTAGAGATGAAACACGAATGAGGTCCAGACTTACCTCCAGGAGCTTGGAAGAAGCAAAGTGACATTGTGAGTGTTCTCCAACCCTGGGGAGATGTTCAGCATATGAACTCTATGTTCATCAGAATTATTGGGAACATTCATGAGGCCATAGGAGATTTCAACACCTGCTGACTCATCAAGGGACCGCTCCGACCCTAGAAGTGTGTGAAATAAAGTTCTTTTAAAGAAGATCTGCTTGTAACTAAGAAAACCATGTTGATACACTACACTGTAAAGGTGAAAATACATTACTCGATTTGCGGCATCTATATTCAGCAGATTCAATCATAATGATGGAATTTTCCAGAGATCAATGCTGCAAAGTAGCCGACTGATTGTAATTTCAATCACTTTCCATCCATAATCAATTGAAACAACCAATCCGACATACTGGAAAGAACTCCTTCAGATGTGTGGCGGTACTGGCATTTTCCCAACTATCAACAGATCCCTGTCCGGTCTTCCCCATGTGTTCCCCCGGTAATGTTTCAGTATGTACAAGTTTCTAGATACCGGTGTTCCCTTTTATCTTATGGGTGAGTAAAGCATTTTAAGCAGATTCTCTTTTTCCTTCCTTAAGCTGGTCATACCTTACTTGACAGCCACCAGACTTGACCATCAGATAAATTGATACCAGATTCAGCCATCTGATTTGATAAAGTGACTGATTGATAACTTTGTGAATGGCTGGCTGGCTATAATCAGGTGGTCATGTTCATGTAAAGTATGAGGTGTGTCTTTAAATTGAAGGGTGCGGGGACCAGGGATAGTGAAAAGGCAACTGCAGTCTAGGGGAATGTAGCAATTGGTTACAACTGTTACTGTACCTTTTTTTTTTTACGAAACTTAACATACAGAATTAACTTAAAATCAGGGCTGTGGATTCAGAGCAATTATTGGGTACCTGGTGTTGGTGTCAGTAGTTTCAGAAACTGAGGAGTTGGAGGATTTTTGTACCCACCCTATGGGTCTGCAAGGGTTGTGGAGTTGGAGTTGGGGAGTGAGCAGTCGGAGTTGGATGATTTTTGTACTGACTCCACAACCCTGCTTAAAATCATATTGTAATGGATTACGGAGATGCCGCCGCACGGTCTGGCAGTGGGGCGGCTGTCTCCGCGTTCAGACCGGCAGTTTCCACACAGCAGCAAGCGTCTGGTTTGCCTGGGCCTTCTAGTGCACACAGATGGAGAGCTACGCGCGCGCTAGAAGGCAGGCCCTTTATGCCAGTAGGAGAGGGATCAGCTGATCAGGTCGATCAGCTGATCCCAGCGCGGGTACTGATTGGCTGAGTGGCGCAGGGCGGCGCGGAGGAGCGCTGCAGTATATATAAATCTTGCTGGTCAGTCTCTGGTTGTCTGCCGTTGCGAATACTTACGTGTGAGCACTCAGACCTCAGTCAGATCCCACAGTGTGTTAGAACCAGGTGGACCTGGGAATTCACACTTAGCCAGATTACTACTGTGTTATACTTTAGACCAGTTCCGGGGTGTTGAGACCAAGGACCTCACACCCAAGCTTAGCATCACTGTGTCATTGCTGTGTTATACTTTAGACCAGTCGAGGTGTTGAGACCAAGGACCTCACACCCAAGCTTAGGATCACTGTGTTATTACTGTGTTATACCTTAGACCAGTTCTGGGGTGTTGAGACCAAGGACCTCACACCCAAGCTTAGGACTACTGTGTCATTGCTGAGTTATTATCTAGACTAGTTCCTGGGTGTCGAGACCGAGGACCTCACACCTCAGACTAGGACTGCGCTTTATATCTGTTATGACTATTTGCTCTGTCGACCTCTCTCTTGCTTACTGATTCGGTACCTCTGCATATCTGCCTACCTGTTGCCAAACCCTGCCTGTACCCGGTTACCGAATCAGCCTTCTGTCTCTGTACCTTATCTGCTCGTGTGTTGCCGACCTGGCCTGCCCGACCCTCCAGGCTGTCACTCATCCCTTGAGTGCTCAGTTTATCTTTACTAGCTGTGACACTATTCCACCAAGTGTCAGTTAGCTATTAGGACTCCTGCTCCTCAGAGAGTCCGGCCTGCTAGCAGCCGGTGGCCTCTACTCCTCTGGAGTCCCCTGGCTGCAGTACAGTCTATTATCTGATCTCCAAGTATCACTGGTTGCCAGGTTCTCTCTATTCCCTCTCTCAAGGAGTCCCTGCACAGCCGAGGGCCACCTGCCCCTCAGGTGGTTCCTGGCCGAGCTGCCTGTGCCTCCCGCCTCACGGGAGATAGCCTACAGTTACACCAAACACTTACACTTCATTAGGTGTCCAGAGGTTAGTCATACTTGTGTTATTGGTGATTCTGCAGATCATCCATAATTAAGTATACATCTGTATTATTGATGATTATGCAGATCATCAATAATCAGATTCTCTCTGTGTGCTGACATTAATCGTTACACATATTCTATTAAGTTCAAAACTGTGTATGAACTTGGGCTTTTAAAAAGTTTTTGGCTAGAATTTCACATCTTCAAAATATGTGTTCATCTCCTCCAAGATCCACTTACCATCCATCAAAGTAATGCTTAGGTGCAGATGCATCCCTGCTGGTCTATGCGGCATGCTTGCACTGAGTGTAAGGTTGGCCGTACCCCTTGGTGGTATGAAGGCTGAGGTTGGATTCAGAGCAATTTCCTTCTTGACAGGCAGTGTCAACTGGATTGCTGAGCTTTCAGGAAGGTCTTCTACAAGCACAGGATTTCCACTGAATGATAAGAACTCTAAAGCGACCAACTGAGAGGACAATGTAAGGTTGGGAGGAAGTCCACCTGGAAATGGGTTCTCTTCTAGTTCAATGACCACTTGGAGAAGTCCTTGGTGGCCAGCTACATTATGTAGTAGCTTAGGAAACTTAAAAGCAGGACAACCGCAGGTGGGGAGGAGGCATCCAGATAGAAGTGGTGTCACTTGCGTTCGGATTCCAGGAACCTTAAGCACTAGAGGTTCCTCATCCATGGCACGTGACTTTCCGAGCGAGATGATCAGTGCTCTCATCAGATTAAAGGCAGCAAGATTAAGGTCCTCAGAATATGAGTAGGTTAATGCACCACCTGGAAATGGGTGAAAACATAACCTATTTTAGTGAAATTAAAATTTAATGCAGTGTTCACAACATGGGTACATAAAGTTTAAAATTAAATCTGTTGATGTGTGATAGTCTCTAGGACGCCAGGACCAAGGAGAACCGACCCAAGCAAGTCTATCTAAGGTAAGCACAGAGGTGTGTTTATGCTGGATCCACACACCTCTGTGAATTGTCCGTTCCCGTCCTTGTTCCCTCTGGTACCTGTAATCACTCCTTGAAAAATGTGACTGGGAGTGAATGGGACGTGAAGAGCAGGGAATGGGAGGGTTATGGGAGGGAACATTACAGAAAGCCTGCCTCTTCCTATCAGAAAATTTGACTTCAGCCAAAAGTCAGTTTCTGAATACTTGAATAGGAAGACAAAATCATTTTATCTGGCTAAGAATAGCCTTCTGATAACATTTTAGAGATGGAAACTTCTAAGGGTCATTACTTCTGTTCTGTTTATTTTGCAGCTGAATAAAGCAGATGTCATGTCACACAGACATGGCTGCTGTTTGAAAATAAAGGCCTGAAACTGGAAATAAAAATATGAGACTCTATGTTACTTCTTTTCCATTTACCATTAGTACTACATATACCATTCATTCTCTCATCATTTAATTTTCAGTTTTGGGGCCATATGCTATTCACTTTTTCTAAGTTTTTTCCTAGGAGATAATTTTCATCTATTTAAAATAACTTTTCAGAGCTCTGCAATTGAAAAAGGACCAAAAAGTAGGTGAAAAAATATTGTCAATATTATTAACCTATTTTGGTTCCTGGACGTAGTTTCTACGTCCAGGAACCATGCGCGCTACCGCGCGCCCCCGCGGCCGATCGTGCACGTGCACGCGCACTCCCGGCCGCGGATTCGGTAGCCAAGGAATCAATGTATCGGGCTATGGAGCCCGATCACTGATTCCTCTCCCCCGCTGAAAAAGCGACAGCTTCTCTCGGAAGCTGAGCTTTTTCTGGCCGTCTCCTTCGCGATGCGTCACTCTAAGCGAGTGCTACGCTTAGAGTGACATCATGTAAACAAACTCATGGCCGCCATCTTGTGGCCAAAAAGTAATACTACACCTGAAAAAACAAAACAAAAAGAATTAACACGTATTTACATTATAAATCTATTGTTTACCTCCCACCCTCCCAAAAGTACCCAAATAAAATGTTTAGTATAAAAAAGAAAAAACCATTACAATAAAAAAAAAACATGTAAATATTTACCTAAGGGTCTAAACTTTTTAAATATCAATGTAAAGATGAAATATTTCTATATTTTTTTATGTTAACCACTTTACCCCCACGCGTACGGATTTCTCCGCCCCTTTTTTCCCTCCTAAAAAACCAGGGACGGAGAAATCCGTACCTTCCCGCGCTACCGCCGCTGTCCGTGCTCCCGCCGCTCGTGCGCGCGCACCCGCCGCTCGTGCACGCCGCCGCCCGCTCGCCCGGAGATCAATGAACGGGAAAATCCATTCCCGTTCGTTGATCTAAGCCCCCGCAATGATCTGCTGCTTCTTTCAGAAACAGCGAGATCATTGTGATTTGGCCAGCCTCCTACTGCTTCCTGTAAGCGTCCTTCCGGACGCTTATAGGTCGCATGTAAACAAACACTCTGTGGCCATCTTGTGGCCAAATAGTAAACTACACCCTAAAAGCATTTTACATATATAAACATTACATTTACACAATAAATTAACTCATTACCTCCCACACTCCCCAATTTTTATTTTTTTTTTGTAATTAAAAAAAAAAAAAAATACAATAAAGAAAAAAACATAAATAGTTACCTTAGGGACTGAACTTTTTAAATATTTATGTCAAGAGGGTATAACACTGTTACTTTATAAACTGCGGGCTTGTAATTAGGGATGGACGCAAAACTGAAAAAATGCACCTTTATTTCCAAATAAAATATTGTCGCCAAACATTGTGATAGGGACATAATTTAAATGGTTTTATAACCGGGACAAATGGGTTAATACATTTCATGGGTTTTAATTACAGTAGCATGCTTTATTTAAAAACTATAATGGCCGAAAACTGAAAAATAATAATTTTTTCCCACATTTTTTCCTATTTCCCCATTAAAACACATTTAGAATAAAATAATTCTTGGCATAATGTCCCACCTAAAGAAAGCCTAATTGGTGGCGAAAAAAACAAGATATAGTTCATTTCATTGGGATAAGTAATAATAAAGTTATAGACGAATGAATGGAAGGCGCGCTGAAAGGTGAAAATTGCTCTGGTGGTCAGGGGGTAAAACCCCTCAGTGGTGAAGTGGTTAAACTTGTAAATAGTGATAGATGCAAAATGGAAAAAATGCACCTTTATTTCCAAATAAAATATTGTCGCCATACATCGTGATAGGGACATAATTTTAACGGTGTAATAACCGGGACATATGGACAAATACAATACGCGAGTTTTAATTATGGAGGCATGTATTATTTTAAAACTATAATGGCTGAAAACTGAGAAATAATGAATTTTTCCATTTTTTTCTTATTCTTCCTGTTAAAATGCATTTACAGTAAAGTGGCTCTTAGCAAAATGTACCCCCCAAAGAAAGCCAAATTGGTGACGGAAAAAACAAGATATAGATCAGTGAATTGTGATAAGTAGTGATAAATTTATAGGCTAATGAATGGGAGGTGAACATTTCTCACGTGTAAACGACGGAACCTGAATGGGTTAATTAAAAGATTAAATTTTATTGTCTGCTGGTGGCTTAAAGAAGAACTGTAGTGGGAGGTATATGGAGGCTGCCATATGTATTTCCTTTTAAGCAATACCAGTTGCCTGGCTGCCCTGCTGATCCTCTGCCTCTAATACTTTTAGCCCTAGATCCTGAACAAGCATGCAGCAGATCAGGTGTTTCTGACATTTTTGACAGATCTGACAAGATTAGCTGCATGCTTGTTTCTGGTGTGATTCACACTACTGCAGGCAAATAGCTCAGCAGGGCTGCCAGGCAACTGGTATTACTTAAAAGGAAATCAATATGGCAGCCTCCATATACCACTCACTACAGTTCTCCTTTAAAAGGCATGGACCCAATCATGTATAAACAAATCTTATCAATGTTATATGATCACTTGAATGAAGACATGAATGAACTGTACCCAGAACGGTGAGCATGTTTTCAGGTATGTCAGGATCAGGTGGTCTCTGCCTCCAGTTCCCCTCCTCAGCCAGCACATGGATCATCTTCTCTGCAGCGTTCAAGACAAGCCACCATACTGGTCCATCCACTTCATCATGAGCTAACTTAAATCATGAGACAGACGACATAAGATGCAGCGTTTACTATGGTATGTATGCACAGCCATACACAAGGCCATTGTTATTAAACGTAAGATTATAGGTTTGGTAGCATCATGCTTTCGCAAGCTTAAAATCATCAGTCACAGAACAGTGCAGTCATGTAACTTCTCTTTCGGAAATGAAGGGTACAAAGGGTGTACTACATCAGGGTTTCTTAACTCAGTCCTCAAGTACCCCCAACAGTGCATGTTTTGTGGAAATCCACAGAGGTAGTTAACAAGCTCTGCTGAGACATTATTTATCTCCAAGGCAGTTTCTAGGCTGAATTTCTCCCAGGGCAAATGTGTAAAAATTGCCCCCCTCTCCCCCATGGGCTCAAACATTAGTTAGCCCCCCAGTATAGGTAGCCAGGTGTCCCCTTAGTACAAGCCAGGTAGAGGAGTCCCCAGTATAGGTAGCCAGGTGTAAGTACCCCCATTATAGGTAGCCAGGTGTCCACTTAGAATAAACCAGGTATAGATGCTCCCAGTGAGCCAAAAAAATGGGCGTGGTCATGCAGCAGTATGTGGGCGTGGTCATGGGTGGGGCCAAATATACATGACCTTAGCAGTAGTGTAGCTGGGGGAGTTTGAGCTGTGCCATAGTCAGGGGCAAACCCAGGATTTTCAAGGGGGGGGGGGGATTCCTGAAAGGTCTCCTTATATAATAATAAAGTAGGAAATCATGCTGGGTACACATAATGCAATTTCCCGTCAGACCAACAATGGGACCGATCAAGAGCAGTTTGGATACAGATAATAATGAGGACAGTTGACATTGCTAATTAAGGGAAAAGTGAAGCATTCACACAGCAAGGCATAGGGCTGTGCTCATACCTGACTGTTAAATTCAACAGAACTGTTCCGTGCTCTATACACACGCTGCTGCTCTGTCCAAAGTCAACTGTAGCAGGGAAAGAAAGGGAGCAGTGCTGTAGATATTCTGGTGTCTCAACTTGTGCCTGTCCCCAGACACTGCACCAGCCCTGGTCTGAGGGGGGATTCTGGGCAGCTGTAATCCCCCCTGCTTTTGCCTCTGTGTATCCCCCAAAAATAGATGTAATCTGACAGCATTTCACCCCCCAAAAAAACGTAATCTGGCAGAGGATTCTCCAAAATACAGATAATATGGCAGTGGTTCCCCCAAAAGAGACATAATCTGGCAGCAGCTGTTCCCCCAACATACACATAATCTGGAAGCAGTTTCCCAAAATATGCATAACCTGGCAGCAGATCACTGAAAATACACGTATCACCCAAAATACATGTAATCTGGCAGCAGTGGTCCCCCCAACATACACAATCTGGCAGTGGTTCACAAAAATACACGTAATCTGGCAGTAGCGGTTCCCCAAAAATACAGATAATCTGACAGCAGTTCCCCCAAAATAGGTACCCCCAGTAAAGGTAGCCAGGTCTATAGGTGTCCCCAGTATAAGTAGCCATTTGTATAGTTGTCACCAGAATAGTTAGACAGGTGTATAGATGTCCCCAGAATAGGTACAAGGTAAAGGGGGAAGAGGCGCCCAGAGCAGATAAAATACGTTAAAAACAAATAAAATGAAAAAAGTGAGGTGGCTTACCTCAATGAAGACAAATTCACGTATTAATAGAATTTTATTGCACTGGCAACGCGTTTCGTGGGTGCATACCCACTTCCTCAGGCCAAATAGCAGTGCCTAATAGAGGCGCCTTATTTGTGGCTACAAGCACTATTAGGCACTGCTATTTGGCCTGAGGAAGTGGGTATGCACCCACGAAACGCGTTGCCAGTGCAATAAAATTCTATTAATACGTGAATTTGTCTTCATTGAGGTAAGCCACCTCACTTTTTTCATTTTATTTGTTTTTAACGTATTTTATCTGCTCTGGGCGCCTCTTCCCCCTTTACCTTGTGCCTTCACCCTCCTTTTGGAGGGGGATCAACCCTCTTTGACCAGTTTAGGTCATTTGAGGTTTGCTTTTTATCAAGAGTGCGACCATCGCCAGCTCTGTCTGGTCACCCGAGTGGAGTCGGGGTTATACATCTCCACCTGCTTCTAGTGGTCGGTTGCCCTTCTGCAACCCACCTTTGTGAGTATAATACATTCGCATATTTTACATACTTCTGGTACTGTGACATACTGCACCATTTGGGCTCCTATTGTCTCTGTGTTTTCTTCCTGCAGGGTGCAATTTTTATTATCCCTACTTTTTGTCCAGAATAGGTAGCCAAGTGTATAGATGTCCCCAGAATAGGTGGCCAGTTGTATAGATGTCCCCAGAATAGGTAGCCAGGTGTATAGATGTCCACAGACTAGGTGGTCAGGTGTGTAGATGTCCCCAGAATAGGTAGCTAGGTGTATAGATGTCCCCAGAATAGGTGGCCAGGTGTATAGATGTCCCCAGAATATGTAGCCAGGTGTATAGATGCCCCCTGAATAGGTAGCCAGGCATATAGATGTCCCCACAATAGGTAGGCAGGTGTATAAATCTCTCCTGAATATAGGTATATAGGTGTCCCCTGAGTAGGTAGCCAGGCATATAGATGTCTCCTGAATATAGGTATATAGGTGTCCCCTGAATAGGTAGCCAGGTGTATAGATGTCTCCTGAATAGGTAGCCAGGCATATAGATGTCCCCACAATAGGTAGGCAGGTGTATAAATCTCTCCTGAATATAGGTATATAGGTGTCCCCTGAGTAGGTAGCCAGGCATATAGATGTCTCCTGAATATAGGTATATAGGTGTCCCCTGAATAGGTAGCCAGGTGTATAGATGTCTCCTGAATAGGTAGCCAGGTATATAAATGTCCCCATGTCCCCTGAATAGGTAGGCAGGTGTATAGATGTCTCCTGAATATGTAGCCAGGTATATAGATGTCCCCTGAATAGGTAGGCAGGTGTATAGATGTCTCCTGAATAGGTAGCCAGGTATATAGATGTCCCCATGTCCCCTGAATAGGTAGGCAGGTGTATAGATGTCTCCTGAATATGTAGCCAGGTATATAGATGTCCCCTGAATAGGTAGCCAGGTATATAGATGTCCCCTGAATAGGTAGGCAGGTGTATAGATGTCCACAAAAACAACGAATCCTTGCGCTCACAATGCAAGAACACAGTCAGTTCCAACTCTAGTCTTATTTCCACAAGGTAATACACACTGTGCTGCTCCAGTTTGGGATGGCAACAAATCTAAATAAATAAATCATGATGAAGGCGCAGCGCGCCGAAACGCGTAATGACGACATACGCACACCACTAGGAGGCCCCGCCCACCCATCTCCGAGCGAGACGAGCTTCCAGGAGAACGGAGCCCGAGCTGCTGGCCACAGCGCGTGTATCATTGCCAGTAGGGTGTTAAGCGAACTAGCCTACCGGTGATAAGCAAAGTTACTTCATTCATCTTGTATGTTTCCTCCTTGCAAATAAAGCAAAGTGTTTTAAGTAATACATTATGGAGCGCTCCTTTTTTACTTAAAGGTGTATAGATGTCCCCTGAATAGGTAGGCAGGTGTATAGATGTCCCCAAACTAGGTAGCCAGGACTTAAGCTGGTCCCCAGCAGGAGGGGAGGCAGCGCAGTGAAGGGGGAGCGGTAGGCACAGTGGCTGGAAAGGGGGGCCATCTCCCCCCCTTCCCTCACCTTGGGGCTCCCCCTTCCCCGCTCTCCCCTCCAGAACTAAAATTTAAGGGGCGGCCGGCAACGGGCATCAGCAGGCGGGGACTTACCTCCTCCATGTTCCGGCACGAGAGGGAGCTCTGCATTTGCCTGTAGTCTGGTCTGGTCTAGACTAGACCAGCGGTACGCAGAACGTCTTCCGGCGCTTGGAACGAGGAGGAGGTAAATCTCTGCCCGCTGATGCCCGCTGCAAGCCGCCCGCAAATTTTAGTTCTGGAGGGGAGAGCGAGGAAGGGAGAGCCCCAAGGTGAGGGAAGGGAGGGAGATGTCCCGCCTTTCCCACCCCTGTGCCCGCTGCTCCCCCTTCACTGCACTGCTTCCCCTCCACATGCTAGGGTGAACAACGTCCACTCTCTGAGAAAAGTAGGTGGACGTCGTCCACCCGCGTTCACGCAGGACTCGACCCCTGTATAGAGATGGCCCGAACCTTAGATTTTCGGTTCGAACTTCCGCAAAAGTTCGGTTCACCATTGAACCGCAATAGACTTCAATGGGGAGGCGAACTTTGAAAACTAGAAACACTTATGCTGGCCACAAAAGTGATGGGAAAGAGGTTTCAAGGGGTCTAACACATCTGAGTTTTTGCATGGATGAGTGAGATAGATGCAAAAGTCCCCGGGAAAAATCTGGATTTGATGCAAAGTAGCGTTTTAAAGGACTTACAAGGCCAATAATACAGAAAAAAATAAAAAACGTTAGTTACCTGCGTCAGCTTGTAAGGCACGGAGGACGCCGTCCGCGCCCTCCGTGCCGCTCCGCCGGGTCCCCGCCGCTCAACAGCCCCCCGAACGGTCCCCGACCGCGCGGCCCGGGTCGGGCTCTCCAGACTGTACAAAGATGGCGGCCGGAGCTGCCCACGGCTGCGCAGTCCGCATAGCCGCGAGTGTGGGTGCGCAGCTCTAAGGCCAACCCCCCGATCCACGCTACAGGAAACAGCTTGTAACTAACTTTTTTATTTTTTTTCTGTATTATTGGCCTCGTGAGTCCTTTAAGGGCAGAAATCAAATTGAATGCTAAATTGCAGGCCTAAAGTGCTTTAAAACATCTTGCATGTGTGTACATCAATCAGGGAGTGTAATTAGAGTACTGCTTCACACTGACAGACCAAACTTACTGTGTAACGCAAACAGCTGTTTGTCTAGTGATGGCCGTGCTGGACTGGTGCGCACCAAGGTGGTAGTGCAGGCCATGGCGGTTTTCAAGCCCATATGGTTGCCGGGCTGTGGTAGCTCAATGATAGAACAACAGTGACTGTCCAGCTGATCAAACTTGGTCTGTCCACAATGAAGCAACGACCTTATTGTCTTGTGTGTGCTAACCCCCCCCCCCCCCCCCCCCCCCGAGACACTCAGATAGTGTCATTGCTTCATTGTGATACGCAAGCCCCTTCACCTCGGCAAGTTAACGATCACGAAGGGGAATTGACACATGTACATGACTTTTGTGTTGTTGTTGCAGCTGCAGTGCAGTCAGAAAAATTAGGCAGGCATGTACACGCACCAGAAAAATTATAGCTGCCGCTGCAGTGTCCTTGAAAATTCAGGAATCCGCCTGGAGTCCTGGACGGAGAAGGCGGAGAAGGCAGTCAAGCGGCCTGCAGGCAGAGATGCTGTGTGGGGAGCGACTTAGTCTTGGGGCAGGCAGTCACACGGCGTGCAGGCAGAGATGCTGTGTGTGGACTGACTTAGTCTTCGGGTGGGCAGTAGCCCTCCGAGATCCATGCCTCATTGATAAAGGTGAGGTACTGAACACTTTTGTGACTTCTCTTCTCAGTGACAATGCCTCCAGCTGCGCTGAAGGTCCTTTATGACAGGACGCTTGAGGCAGGGCAAGACAGAAGTTGGATGGCAAATTGTGACAGCTCTTGCCACAGGTCAAGCCTGCGCACCCAGTAGTCCATCGCTGCTCATACGGTCGATCAGGGGCGTTCCTAGCGCTGTAGATTCGTGGCCCGTGCCACGAACCTGGCGTAAGGTGCCCCTGATCTGCGATTATGGGGTGCCCAACACAGGTGCCCCGAATGTATGGGCACAGCCGCACAGCGTTATAGGCCTCAACGCGGCCGCCGTTCGCTCGATACGGCGGCCGCTCACATTTCCGGCCCCCGACATCAACTTGATATGTGACAGGCAGCATACGCTGCCTTGATCCGCCCCCTGCAGCCCCGTGCTCCAATCAGAAGCGGAGGAGCAACTGGCAGGGGGCGTGGCGATCCATTGAAAGGCAGGGGGCTGGAGCCATGGAGCGTGACTAGCTCCGCCCCCTGCACTGAGTCTGACCCGCAGACCCGACCCAGGCAGCACATGGCATGGCGTCATATTGGCGGCGCCGGCTTCCGCACCCGGCCACCCGCCAAACAAAGCATCCGCCCGCCGCCAGGCTGCTCCACGCGCCTCCACCACAGAGCAGCAGCAGAGCAGACCACTATCTGGCCGCCGCCTCCTCAGACTTTGCCGCCTCAGTCTGCATCACCCGGCCGGTGCCCCCCACAGTGCCTCCTCTCAAGTTCCAGAGTCAGAGCAGCAGACAGTGGACTGACTGGACAGGACAAGGAAGGAAGCAAGCCTGCAGCCAGCCAGATGACAGAGAGACCACCCCACCCTGCAGCCAGCACCCAGCAGAACACCGCAGCCAGTCATACACCTTCCTTCACACAGTAAGTGGCAGCAGTGCACCCAGCAAATGCAAGTGGTGGGGGTTTGGTGGGGAGGGGGGAGATGAGAGGGTGCAGCACTGCAGCCAGAGCCAGCTAGCCACCCTGAAGCCAGCCCGGCAGTAGCCACTAGCCAGGTGGGGGGTTTGGGGTGGAGGAGGGGAGAGTGGAGCCATTTAGCCACACACAGCCACCCCTCAGCCAGCCCAGTAGTTGCTACTAGCCAGGTGGGTGGTTTGGGGTGGAGGAGGGTAGAGTGGAGCCAGCTAGCCACCCCGCAGCCAGCCCAGTAGTAGCCACTAGCCAGGTGGTGGGTTTGGGGTGGAGGAGGGGCGAGTGGAGCCAGCTAGCCACCCCACAGCCAGCCCAGTAGTAGCCACTAGCCAGGTGGTGGGTTTGGGGTGGAGGAGGGAAGAGTGGAGCCAGCTAGCCACTAGCCTTGCTCTCTACGGATTAATGAGTAACCAGTGGTTACTCTTGATTCAAATTGGCTCTAATTCCTGCAGCTGAGCAGCTAGATGCGGTGGGGTTAATTACACTTAATGCTGCTCTCCGCTCAGCGTTTCAACAAGGTGCAAGCGTCCAAATGGACTCATTGCAAACCTAATTTGCTCCATAGCAAAGCTTGCAACGCATTCATTTGGATGCTCGCACCTCGTTAAAATGCTGAGCGGAGAGCGGCATTATAGTTAACCCCACCGCATCTAGCTGCTTCGCTGTGGCAATTAAAGCTAATTTGAATCACGAGTAACCACTGTGGTTATTCGTGATTAATCTGTGCCAAGCAAGGCTACTAGTAGTCACACACAGCCAGCCCAGTAGTAGTAGCCACTAGCCAAACAGCACCTGGGACTGGCTGGGCCTGCCTGCTGTGCTGTCTCAGACACCTGTCTGTCACCTAAGCATTACTATATCACCATTCATGATTTGCCAATAGACTGGTCACTGGTACTAGTACAGCAGCACTTATTTCAATTACAAGTCATGCTGTGTGGTGATGTATGCATGAGGCTTACTGCGCACCTCCTGTGGCCAGGTGTTGTCCTTGGTTTGCCTGTTATTTTTATATCCTGGTTGACAGTCATGCACAGTATTTCCTATTGGGCTGCCTTTGACCACGCTCGCTGGGGACCAATATACTAGTATGTGTGCCAGTTTGTGAGGATGTACCAGTTGTGTGCAGTGTGCACACTCCACTGGAAGCCTATACTGCTGCCTATGGTAAGTATGCAGTCCCTGCTGTCACTCACTATCTAAACGGGGTCCCTGCTGTCACTCACTACCCAACTGGGGGTCCCTGCTGTCACTCACTACCCAACTGGGGGTCCCTGCTGTCACTCACTACCCAACTGGGGGTCCCTGCTGTCACTCACTACCCAACTGGGGGTCCCTGCTGTCACTCACTACCCAACTGGGGGTCCCTGCTGTCACTCACTACCCAACTGGGGGTCCCTGCTGTCACTCACTACCCAACTGGGGGTCCCTGCTGTCACTCACTACCCAACTGGGGGGTCCCTGCTGTCACTCACTACCCAACTGGGGGTCCCTGATGTCACTCACTACCCAACTGGGGTCCCTGCTGTCACTCACTACCTAACTGGGGGGTCCCTGCTGTCACTCACTACCTAACTGGGGGGTCCCTGTCACTACCTAACTGGCGGGTCCCTGTCACTACCTAACTGGGGGGTCCCTGTCACTACCTAACTGGGGGGTGCCTGTCACTGCCTACACTGGGGGGCTCCTGTCACTACCTAAATTGGGGTACTCCTGGCGCTACCTTAACTAGGGGGCACCTGTCGCTACCTAAACTATCCAGGCCAGCCAGCCCAGCATCACCACCAGCCAACCAGCCCAGAATCACTATCAAAAAGGCCACAGCATCACCACTAGTCAGGCCAGCATTTACTTCAACCAGCCAAGCACAGCCCAGCATCACTGCCAGCCAACCCAGCCACAACATCGGCCACAGCATCACCGCCAGCCAGGCCACAGCATCACTGCCAGGCCTTTCAGCTCACACATCATCCCCAATCCAGCCAAAACCAGTATTGCCAGGTACAGCAGCCAGTAGAGGAGAATTCAGAAGCCAGGTGAGAGGTGTCTACCATATTAAGGGGGCATTCTGCCTATTTATGTGAAATGCTGTCTATTTATGTGCCTCATGACTGCTGAATTTGTCTTGTTGGGGGCCTCAAGATTGCTGAATTTGTCTTGTTGGGTGCCTCATGATTTGTTGGGGGCCTCATGATTGCTGAATTTGTCTTGTTGGGGGCCTCATGATTTCTGAATTTGTCTTGATAAGGGCCTCATGATTGCTGAATTCAGCGCAGGGACAAGGTCCTACAGCACCCAAGGCTGAGACACCAAAGTGCGCCCCCCATCCCTCCCACCCCAGCTGTCACACACTGATTGCTATTAGACTAAGAGGGCCACAGGGCCCACAACCTCCCCAACACCTTAATATTTAATTATCTGGCTTGCAGTCACTGCTATGTATCCCCTTTTCTTATTTTTTTCTGCTTCAAACACAATTAGGAATGACAGCTGAATGAATTGTGCGCCCCCTCCCACACTGCGCCCTGAGGCTGGAGCCTCTCCAGCCTATGCCTCGGCCCGGCCCTGGCTGAATTTGTCTTGTTGAGGGTCACATGATTGCTAACTGCGAGACTATGGAAAAAAAAATGAATCCTCATCATATGAGACAATAGCATTAAACCTACTTTTTTAGCTTTTTAAAACAGAAAATAAAACTGGGAGGTTGTAAAAAAATGAATATATTTTTTCAGGAGTAGGATGGATGAAATTGTTTATCTTTTCAGTTTTTCAACTTGGATTTTCCATAATGTTCATGTATGTGTTAAAACGTTTGTATAGTATTTAGTTTAAATTGCTGTTGCCACTTTGCGATAGATAAGTGACTTGTGGGTTGCAGTTTGGGCCTTCAAAAAGTTCGCCACCACTGTCCTAATCTAATGTACGATTGGCCCCACCCATGGCCACGCCCACTCACTGCATGACCACGCCCATTTTTTGCCGCGGCACATAGCCCCCACCTTGTGCCCCCAGGTGCCACTGATCTCCAAGGACCCTAGGAACGCCCCTGCGGTCGATGGTTCTTTCTCTACCATTGTTAAAGAAAGCGTACGGCCAGGGAGTCAGGGTTCGATTCCGGTCCGGAGTTGGAGCCTGAGAAACAGCTACCACCACACATCCAAGGAAGGCAGCAGGCATGGCATGCAAGTCCCGAGGTAGTGACAAAAAATAACAATACAGGAGGACTTTCGAGGCCCTGCTGTATATGAGGCGAATCAATTTTAAATACTTTAACGAGAATCTGTTATGGAGGGCAAGTCTGCCATCCATTCAAGTGAAAGGTATGCACTGACTGCCAGGTATAATACAATGTGCAGTCACAGATGCAGTGAAAGGTATGACGTGACTGGTATTACAATACAATGTGCAGCTGTCACACAGGTGCAGTTAATAGGTATGCTCGGAGTGGTAGATTACACAGCGAGCGGTCACACAGGTACTGTGAACAATTATGCAATGACTGGTATTACAAATGTGCACCTGTCACACACAGACAGGTACCGGACAGGCACAGTGACACTGCATGCGCTCACGTAGGTGGGTGGGTGCATTGTGAACAACAGGTAGGTATATGCAGTGATGGGTATTACAATGTGCTCCTTTCACACACAGACAGGTACCGGACAGGCACAGTGACACTGCGTGCGCTCACGTAGGTGGGTGGGTGCATTGTGAACAACAGGTAGGTATATGCAGTGATGGGTATTACAATGTGCTCCTTTCACACACAGACAGGTACCGGACAGGCACAGTGACACTGCGTGCACTCACGTAGGTAGGTAGGTGGATGCACTGTGAACAACAGGTAGCTATATGCAGTGATGGGTGTTATAATGTGCACCTGTCACACACAGACAGGTACCAGAAAGGCACAGTGACACTGCGTGCGCTCACGTAGGTAGGTGGGTGCACTGAAGGGAACAACAGGTAGGTATATGCAATGATGGGTATTACAAATCTGCACCTGGCACAGTAGTAATTACCATCAAGGGGCCAAAGGCCAGCTGCGACTGACTGACAGGGCTGTATATAATGCAAGTGGGACACACACACACACACACACACACACACACACACACAAAAGATAACAAGAACAAGATTAGCTCTCAAAAGAGCTGTTGAGGGGTGCTTTTTTTTAGCAATAAGAATCAGCAAGGAGCAAGCTAAGAAGCCAACAAGAGCCTAACTAAACTTTCCCTATAGGTCTCTGCACAGCAGCTCTCCCTTTTCTAATTACTGCAGGCACACAAGTGAGTCCAATGCCTGATGCTGCCTGCCTTTTATAAAGGGGAGGGGGGGGGGAGTGGCTCCAGGAGGGAGTGTAGCTTGATTGGCTACAATGTGCCTGCTGACTGTGATGTAGAGGGTCAAAGTTGACCCTAATGATGCACTATGGGGGCAAATCGAACTTCCGGAAACGTTCGCGGTTCTCCGCGAACGCGAACCACGGAAGTTCGCTGGTGAACCGTTCTGGCAATCTCTACCCCTATATAGCTAGCCAGGTATGGTTGCCTTCAGTATAGGTAGCCAGGTATATGTGCCCCCATGATAAGTAGACAGGTATAGGTGCCCCCAATATAGGTAGCCAGGTATAGATACCCCAGTATAAGTAGCCGGGTATAAGGGCCCCCAGTATAGGTAGACAGGTATGTGTGCCCCCCTCCCTACTCACCCCCCCCCCCCCCCCCCCACATAGGCAGCCAGAGGCCCCATTGCAGAGCTCAGTGGAGCAATTAACTCACGCTCCTGGATGGAACGGTGGCACGTGCAATTCTTCTGTCTTCCTCTTCGGCGTCCTGGTCTCCATTACTTGGCTTAAAGTATTATACACAGAACTATACACTTTAGGTAATGGACAGGTGAGTTGCTACACTGCCTAAAAGGTGCAGGGGCCCCATGCCCATAGTAAAATTGGTGAGAGACCTGGAAGGAACCCAGCAGCTGGTTGGGGGCCCTGGGGGGAAATTTGGCAGCACCGAAGGGGCCCCTAAAGCTGGGTGGGAGGGTGTCTGTCAGGGGAGACCCCAAGAAACAGCCATGTGGAAAGCATGTATTTTACTGTCTGCTTGAAGGTGTTCTGTAAGGTCACATAGAATTCTCTTCTTGAGCAAACTTACCACACACTGCCTCAAGGTGGCGCTTACAGCAGCCACCTCCCACAGACTGGAGACTTGTATGGAGGACACTGTCTGGGTCACATGATTTGTCACTTGCTTGGAAAACTTTTGCTCCTCCTCAGTCCTGTTTTCACCCTGTGAAAGCAAAGATGGTGGTGACTGCAACAGGCAAGGGCACTAATATTTTCTATGGTAATATTTATAATTACAATTTTATTTTAAATTAAAGAGGCACTGTAGTGACATGTAGTAAAATGTAGTAAATTATTCAGCATACCCGCTTTTATGGTATTTTTTTCCTGTTTGTTACAACATCAGAAACAGTTTCTATTGCTACATATAGCTGCTGTATATTAGTATGTAGCCCCTGCCTTCCAGTAATGCTAGGTGTAGGCTGTTTAGCTATGTGGAATTCTCCTCCCAAAGCATTCTGGGAGACCAGGAATTATTTTCACTGGCTTTGGAATTTTAAGAAACAAACATTTCGCAGAGCTGCACCTGCCAGCAGTAAAGATGTTGTAACCTGTGATAAATGTCAGAATGTAAATCAGGGTAAGGAAATATTTTACAATGGGCAAACACTGACTAAATAATCTATAAATTAATATTGTAAAAATAGCGTAATTAATAAGAATGCTTATTTTTATACAACAGTTCCCCTTTAAATCAATAAATGATCACTGTATATCCCCTTTACATTTCTCCTTATAAGTTTATTGTCACATCTCACCAGGGTCAGTGCAGTGACCATCCTCAGTGCCCGCTGTATCACCAGTGCAGTGTCACTCACTACTGCCATCTGCTGTAAGACCGGCTCAGTGCGATTCCGCAACCACTGCATCCTGGAGATCCCATGGGGCAACAGGGGTACAGAAATCGATAAGGTACTGAAAAGAAAAAAAAGAAGTAATACAAATACTGTATAATACTATATACACAGCTGAGTTTTGGTTATCTGGAACTAAACTAACCAGCAGTCTCAACCAATCAGCAAATATATCACGGCAGTACTCACAGTGGTGAAGGCTAACTTCATAGGCTGTATGTGGGCACTGGTGTGCTTAAAGGACTTCCAAGGTGACTTAAGAAATGCAGTTTAACTTACCTGGGGCGTCTTCCAGCCCCTAGAAGTCATTAGGGTCCCTCGCCGCAGCTCAGGTCTACTCCTGTGTCCCGCTGACAGCCTCTAAGGATGGCCGACCACAATGGGTTGGTGTCTACTGTGCATGCACAGGAGTGTGCCCGCCCTGAGCGAGAATGTGCCCACGTCAGTGGTGCGTACTGCTCTTACACAGGCGCAGTATGCTCCTGATAATGTGGTGGGCATGTCCGCGATCCTTTGAGGCTGCAAGCTGGACAGCGGTGAAGACTGGGGCTGCGTCAAGCAGGACCAGGCCGAGGCAGAGGCGAGAGAGGCTCCAGCCTCAGGGCGCAGTGTTGGAGGGGGCGCACAAATCACTCAGCTATAATTCCACTATTGTGTTTGAAGCAGAGAGAAATAAGGAAAGGGGATACATGGCAGTGGCTGCAAGACAGATAACTAGAGATCAAGGTGTTGGGGGGGGGGGGGGGGGGTTGGGGTTGGGGGCCTCTTAGTCTAATAGCAATCAGTGTGTGACGGCTGGGGTGGGAGGGATGGAGGGTCGGCACTTTGGTGTCTTAGCCTTGGGTGCTGGAGGACCTTGTCCCGCCTTTGGCAGCAAGGGACCCAAATGACTTCTAGGGGCTGGAAGAGGCCTCTCATAAGTAAAACTGCACTTCTTTATTCACATCAGTTTGACAATTTTTTTGCAAACTGCAGGGAGCTTTTTGCCTCTCTCCCTCCTTCCCCATATTTATTATTATTATCATTAAAGTGGACCCAAATTAAAAATACAAGATTTAAATAAAATAAAATGTATTTTCTAAATTATAATAATAAATAGCAGCCTTTTTTTCAGCTGCATGATGACAAATATAAAATATTTTACATTTATTGGAGGAACCCCTCCCTTCCTTTCAAATTGCCGGGACAGAATCCGGCAAAATGCTGGAGTAGGTAGTGTCTGGCAATGGAGGAATTGCTAATGGCTGCCACCTGTATAACCCTAGTTATGAAAAGAGAAGGGTGAAAAGCATGCACTGAAATGCTCATAGGCTTGAAGGAGTGTTTATTTATCTTTGTATGTGTCAGAATGGTGCAGCTAAATATTTTGAATTAAAAAAATGTTTGGTTTGGGTCTGCTTTAAGTATTTATATAGTGGCAACATCTTCCGCAGTGCTGTAGAAAGTATAATGTCTTGTCACTTACCTGCCCCTCAGAGGGGCTCACAATCTAATCACTATCATAGTCATATGTCTACACTCACCTAAAGGATTATTAGGAACACCTTTTCAATTTCTCATTAATGCTGTTATCTGATCAACCAATCACATGGCAGTTGCTTCAATGCATTTAGGGGTGTGGTCCTGGTCAAGACAATCTCCTGAACTCCAAACTGAATGTCAGTTGGGAAAGAAAGGTGATTTAAGCAATTTTGAGCGTGGCATGGTTGTTGGTGCCACGCACAACCATTTCTAGGGTTTACAAAGAATGGTATGAAATGGGAAATATATCCAGTATGTGGCAGTCCTGTGGGCGAAAATGCCTTGTTGATGCTAGAGGTCAGAGGAGAATGGGCTGACTGATTCAAGCTGATAGAAGAGCAACGTTGACTGAAATAACCACTCGTTGCAACAAAGGTATGCAGCAAAGTATTTGTGAAGCCACAACACGCACAACCTTAAGGCGAATGGGCTACAACAGCAGAAGACCCTACTCATCTCCACTACAAATAGGAAAGAGGCTACAATTTGCACAAGCTTCCAAAATTGGACAGTTGAAGACTGGAAAAAATGTTGCCTGGTCTGACGAGTCTTGATACAGTCAGAATTTTGGCGTAAACAGAATGAGAACATGGATCCATCATGCCTTGTTACCACTGTGCAGGCTGGTGGTGGTGTAATTGTGTGGGGGATGTTTTCTTGGCACACTTTAGGCCCCTTATTGGCAATTGGGCATCGTTTAAATGCCACGGGCTACCTGAGCATTGCTTCTGACCATGTACACCACTTCATGACCACCATATACCCATCCTCTGATGGCTACTTCCAGCAGGATAATGCACCATGTCACAAAACTCGAATCATTTCAAATTGGTTTCTTAAACATGACAATGAGTTCACTGTACTAAAATGGTCCCCATAGTCACCAGATCTCAACCCAGTAGAGCATCTTTGGGATGTGATGGAACTGGAGTTTTGTGCCCTGGATGTGCATCCCACAAATCTCCATCAACTGCAAGATGCTATCCTATCAATGAGCCAACATTTTTAAAGAATGCTTTTAGCACCTAGTTGAATCAATGCCACGTAGAATTGAGGCAGTTCTGAAGGCGAAAGGGGGTCAAACACCGTATTAGTATGGTGTTCCTAATAATCCTTTAGGTGTATGTATGTATTGTGTAGTGTATGTATCATAGTCTAGGGCCAATTTGGGGGGAAGACAATTAACATATCTGTATGTTTTTGGGATGTTGGAGGAAACCAGGGTGCCTGGAAGAAACCCACACAGACACAGGGAGGACATACAAACTCTGTGCAGATAGCACCCTGGCTGGAATGCGAACCGGGGCCCAGCGCTGCAAGGGGAGAGTGCTATCCACAACGCCACCGTGGGACATCAAATGCAGTGTGGTTGAGTCCAGTATGCATCACTGTCACAGGCCTGTCTGCAATCTGAAATTATGAATTGGTATAAAAATTCCTAAACAGAAGAGGGGACCTTTCACACCATTAATCATCAACATGCAATGTTTTTTTTGGCTGCAGTGAATGGATTGTGCAGTCACACAACTTTCTTCACCAACTTATTTGAATTGTAGAACTGACATTACTGTAATAAAAGAAAGAAGGATAACAACGCTTACAGGGATACTGTAGGGGGGTCGGAGGAAAATGAGTTGAACTTACCCGGGGCTTCTAATGGTCCCCCGCAGACATCCTGTGTTGGCGCAGCCACTCACCGATGCTCCGGCCCCGCCTCCAGTTCACTTCTGGAATTTATGACTTTAAAGTCAGAAAACCACTGCGCCTGCGTTGCCATGTCCTCACTCCCGCTGATGTCATCAGGAGTGTACAGCGCAGACACAAACCATACTGGGCCTGCGCTGTGCGCTCTTGGTGACATCAGCGGGATCGAGGACACGGCAACACAGGCGCAGTGGTTTTCTGACTTTAAAGTCAGAAATTCCAGAAGTGAACTGGAGGCGGGGCCGGAGCATCGGTGAGTGGCTGCGCCAACACAGGATGTCTGCGGGGGACCATTAGAAGCCCCGGGTAAGTTCAACTCATTTTCCCCCGACCTCCCTACAGTATCCCTTTAAAGCAAGCCGAGATGATCTGCGAGTGGCAATGAAGGACCAGAGGAAAGCGTGGGAAGCATCATTAGCATCCAGAGGCTTCCCTCTCTTTAGGTAAGTATGTATTTCTGAACCCAAGCTTCGGCTTCGGTTCTCTTTAAAGTGTACTTGAAGTGACATGTGATTTGATGATGGGCTAAATATGCGTACCCATAGTACTAGTCCTATTAGGAACGTGTTTGAGGTTCCTGTTTATTTTTTCATTGCAAGTTTTAACAAACCAGTCATATTATTTATGCAACGAGGCAGTAAAATGCAGCTGTCCTCCTGAATAGTAAACAGAAGTCAAAACACTTTTATTTGGATAAACAAACACTGCTGATAATAGGACTGGGCTGAAAAGTCCAAAAGACTATTATTTATTTTGTTTTGCAGCTGAGTGAAGCAGATTTTATGTCACGACACTGCCATGGCTATTTTGGTATAATATGTACCCATGTTTATCTCATGTCGCATGTGAGAAAGAATGGGATCAGATCGGAGTAGATCACACTCACCGATTCACTGCCAGTGTCCGAGATCCGTGTAGGTCTTCCACTTCCAAATACACATGTATCTCTCCAACCTCCTGGTCCATAGGGGGGAGAACACTCTGCCTGCTCTTCAGTCCGTGGTATAAATGTAGTTTGTGGCACCCCCCAGCAGAGCAGATCCCAACAGACAAAGAGTAGAAAACCTGCGTATCCGAATCTGGATCCCACCATCCTAGCAGAGAAAACGAGGAAAATTACAGCATGTACATTTATTTAGACTGCAAGATGCATTAAAGGGAAGGTTCAAGCAAAATAAAAAAATTAGTTTCACTTACCTGGGGATTCTACCAGCCCCATGCAGCCATCTTGTGCCCTCGCAGTCACTCACTGCTGCTCCAGTCCCCCACTGGCAGCTTGCCGACCTCAGAGGTCAGCGGGACGCATTGCGTACATTTTTACGCATTCCCGCTAGTACAGGAACATTAACACATACATTTTTACGCGTTACTGGTTCAATGCGTACATGTTTACGCATTGAACCAGTAATGCGTAAAAATGTAGGTGTTAATGTTCCTGCACTAGCGGGAATGCGTAAAAATGTACGCAATGCGTCCCGCCGACCTCTGAGGTCGGCAAGCTGCCAGTGGGGGACTGGAGCAGCAGTAAGTGACTGCGAGGGCACAGGATGGCTGCATGGGGCTAGTAGAAGCCCCAGGTAAGTGAAACTCATTTTTTTATTTTGCTTGGACATTCCCTTTAAGCTAGGTTTGTGCACCTGAAGAGAAAAAAGGTGAGTATATTTTGTAAAGTAGTAATCCATCACATAGGATCCCTTGGCAGCTCCCCACCGTTCATTCCGCCACCCACCTCCTCCACCACCATTGCCTCACAAGTCGGTTTGTAAGTATGAAGACCGCCAAGGGCTCCTATGTGATGGATTATCACTGCTGAAATAAACACGAGTAACAGAGGACGGAAGGTGCACATATTTTCTTTTCTTCAGCATACAGATTTGCCACTTCTTGTCTTGTGATTCCACGGAGCACACGTCCCAATATATGACTGACAGCAAGGAACCGGACAGAGGTGGTGAGAGTATCTTTTGCTTTTTGTTCCTTCCACTGCATATTTGAATAGGAGTGCCGCACTACTGTCTTCATTCTAGTTATACATATTTTGTAAAGTATTTTCAGAGTATTTTGTAATGGAGCTTACGTATGTGAAGGTTACTTTTTTGGCTTGAATTATAATTAAATTAAGACATCTACTGATGCATATCAGAAGTTCATCTTTGTACATGGCACAGCATTTTATATGTACATGGTATAAAATAGTACAGTATGGTGGCTGCAGTTCCCGGTTTTTCCCACAGGTGGCACTGGGTGACTTTGTCATGTACATGTTTGTACTTTGTCACACAGTGCCACCTGTTGGAAAAGCGGGAACTGCATCCACCATACTGTACACACTAATAGGGTATGTGTATAACTGTAGTTTATGTGCTTTGTGACTACAGTACTAACCTGTGCAGTTGTACTCCAGAGGTGTTTCCAACCACAAGATGTTGCTGGGAGGAAGCAGTGAGCACGTTCCACCAGTGGGGGGCTTATTCATTGTGAGATTGAGGCTGTTCTCCCCCCATTCACGTCCTCCTTGTTGAGTAACCCTCAAAATAAAAGTATAGCTTAGGCTATCCTGCAAGGCTCCTCTCTGGATCACAAGCCTCTGGCTTCTAGGTCCACTGCTGGTTGTGTGGTTGCCCAGTGACAGAGGACGTCCAACAGAGTCAACAGAGCTCCAAGTAAACTGAAAAATATAGAAGTCTTAGTACATAAAGCTTGTCTTAAAGGGATCCAAGCAGATTTTTTTTTCTGCAGTTTTTCCTGGTTTCTAATAGCTATAGGAGCTGCAACTTCCCCCTTCACCTTACTCTGCCCTTATTTATCCAGGGGAAGGTGCGAAGGTAATCAAGAAGGACTTCTCTAAACTGCTTGAAGCACAGTGTCCTATCTTCCCATCCACCCAGCTGATGAAAGCTTTTATTTGCTAATTGCTACTGATAATTACAGCAGTTTTTAACCGCTTGCTATTTCTGCATTTGGCAGCCATGGAAGTAGCATAATAACATCCTCTTACAAACATTTAAATGTAGAAAGAAGAGGTAGAATAGATTTTTTTTAGTAATGAGACACATTGTTAGCATGCATTTTTAATGTGCTATTGAGATGCCCTGGGTCTAAAAATGCTGCTCGGTTCACTTTAAGCTCCACACTTGACCACCATCTACCAAAACGAACGACTGGTCGGCTGAGACTCTAAGACAGCGATTATTGTCCATATTAGGACAGATCAGTTTGGACGATAATCAATGTTAATTGTTTGTAAAGAACATTAACAAACGATCGCTTCATTCAAACTACTCATGTGTGACGAATTTTGAACTTTTGCGTTCTCATTTTCACATTTTTACAAATGATCTGATTAGTGGACTGTCGTTGTGCCACTATTTAATTCCACCATGCTCCGACATCGTTCATTTGTCGCAAACCATTGGGGATTGCTTGTTTTTAAATTACAGTGATCAAGCGTTTGTACGTAGCTTTAAACCTGCACATGCTAGTACCGCAACCACCTATGGCATAATTACGATCTGCAGACTTGCCTGTGGAATGTGTAAAACAGAGAGTCCTGCAGCATGGAAGAGCAGGTCCTGTATTGGCTAGTAAGCTTCAACTGGCAGTAAGCCAATGTGGCAGGGAATGAGTTGCTTCCTCTTCTGCAGCTGAGCTGTCTTATGCGCAATGCCTACTCAATTTTCATCATAAAACAAACTGTCCCATCAGATTGGGTATGCAGGCAAACAATGGTCGTTGGTTGTGGCAGATGGTTATCAATTCCAACCAAAATATAAAATTTTACCATTATCAGATCAGTGGCCAAAGTATCCTAATGCTGGGCAAACACGTCTTGATTTTGTCGCTCAATTCTCCCGCTTGATCGATTCTCTGCTCAATTCCGCAGGCAACTCTTTCGCTCGTTTTTCTTATCTTTTTCCATTCACTTTAATGTGGAATCGAGCAGCGAATCAATCAGGCGGGAGATTGGACATGTCGGAAATTATCTATCAAGCCATCTTAATGGCTCAGAATCGAGCTGTGTATTCCAAGCATAAGAAAGAGAGTATGCTTGCCTGAAGAGGTGAGTTTTCAGGTTGAGCTTAAAAAGGGTAAGTGTGGCTGAGGGAGTTCCAGAGAAGGGGAGGGGATTGAGAGAAGTCATGTAACTTGTTAAAGTAGAATATTTTTATATTGATTTAAAGGACAACTGAAGTGAGAAGACTATGGGAGCTGCCATAATTATTTCCTTTAAAACAATGACAGTTGCCTGGCAGCCCTGCTATTCTGTTTGGGTGCAGTAGTGTCTGAATAACTCCAGAAACAAGCACCCCACTAATCATGTTAGATCTGACAATGACAGAAACACCTGGTGTGCTTCATGCTTGTTCAGGGTCTATGGCTTAAAGTACTAGAGGCAGAGGATCAGCAGGAAAGCCAGGAAACTGGAATAGAGGAAATTAATATGGCAGCCTCCATATCACTCTCACTTCAGTTGTCCTTTAAATGGCACGTTACCATCAGTACGGTATTGAAATGTGTTTTTGCCTAAAGCAACATTTTCCCCAAATCTGCCCATGTTTGAGAAGCCCTAGGATTTAGAATTGTTATTGTTCCGATGCATCATGAATAGTACAGTTTGCTGTCTTTGTGAAATAGAGATATGTCTTACCAGTGTTTCACTTGGGCAGGAGTCACATTCACCATATAAAATCACAGGACTCCTCTGGCTGATCGGACTGGAGGCTGATAAATGGCATGAGATACACCGAATATAAACCGGTAACACTGGACCAGCATGCAGAGAAACCTGCACAGAGAGCAGTAATAAGAAGACAAGGAATATGGTATGGTAAAAAATCTGAGAAAGATACTTGTATGTATCATGCATTATTTCTCCCAGCACTGAATGGACAGAACCTAGGCCAGTGTTTCTTAAACCTGTCCTCGTGACCTCCCAGCGGTGCATGTTTTGCAGACAGCCTCACCTATGCACAGGTGGGGTAATTAGTGTCTCAGCTACATGGAATCCACCTAGCTGAGAAACTAATTACCCCACCTCTGCATAGGTGAGGTTGCCTGGAAAACATGCACTGTTGGGCAGTGACCCACAACCACCAGGAGAAGCAACTACAACTACAAGCAACTGGCGCCAGGAGCACAACCAAGCTGGGTGTGTGGACGGGACCACACAGGCGCAGTTGCCCTGACCAGCGTTGGGGTTACAGATGTAAAGAAGCGCCAGCAGCAGTAGAACGGAGGGAACCCAAAGGATGCCGAGGGACTTAATGGACTATGGGGAGGGGGGGATTTGCTGGAAGAAGCTCCAGGTAAGTAAAAGACTGCAGTTTTAACATTAGTTCAGGTTCCCTTTAAAGAGAAACTCCGACCAAGAGATGAACTTTATCCCAATCAGTAGCTGATACCCCCTTTTACATGAGAAATCTATTCCTTTTCACAAACAGACCATCAGGGGGCGCTGTATGACTGATATTGTGGTGAAACCCCTCCCACAAGAAACAAGAAAAGTACGTACTCTTGGCAGTTTCCTGTCTGTGAACCTTGCTGCATTGTGGGAAATAGCTGTTTACAGCTGTTTCCAACTGCCAAAAAAGCAAGCAGCAACTACATCACCTGCCAACAGTAAAAATGTTCACTGGAGTTCCTCTTTAAGCAAACTTGTTTTCAGTTATAGTGAGAACAACCCTATTTCCGCTATTTACTTTTGCAGGACATTCATCTACATAGGGGTATGCAGCACACTTGTTGATTGTATGCCTTGAGTTGCAATACGTCTCTATGACTAATTTTTTTTTTTTTAAAAAGGAATTGGCCTATATGCCAGGCTACTGCGAGCACCAGTGTCCACTTACAATCTGTTGGGCAGCTGTAGATTCCCTTCCAGGCTTCCTTACAGTCAGGGTAACGATGAATGACTTATTGGCACAAAATTCTGGCCAAATAATCGAAATCCTTGGAAGGCCAAGTAAGGAAGGCAACAAGCAGGTATTACCCTAGAAAACAAAATATAAAAAAAATGATAAAGTATTAGGTCTTCAGCTACAGTACATATAGGCAGGAGATGAGCTGAAAATTCAACAGACAGAACGTAATCTAGGCGCAATATTTATCAATAACAGCAGAGAAATTGGAGATCTCGTTCAGAGTAAAGCCTGGAACACACCTTCCATTTGGACTGGCCAATCACTGACCAATTTTACCACCTCCATATAGTATGACAGGTTACCTACACAAGCTGTTCACAGTATTCAGAATCTGCTGGCCCTCATATTACGTGGAGGTGGTAAAATTGCCCAATCATTGGAATCAAAATTGAAGGTGTGTACCAGGCTTAAAGGTGCCAACTAAGGATACAATTTTGATTGCACAATCTTATCACCTCTATGTAATATCCATTCAAAGTGTATTCACTTAGCGGCATATGTATATACAGTATATCTAGATAAAGCCGGCGCTGGGAGGATTCACAAAACAAGTAGACCTGCACGTTCCAAAGAGGGGATCCCAAAACCCTCAGAAAATAAGTCAAAACAGTTTATCTATAAAGGAACACGCGCTAAAAAACGGTGGATACTTTTATTCTATAAATTTCTCATAAAATCTAAAATACATAGCACACCCACAAATCCAACATTTGTCCAATCCACACACACTATGCACTTGCCAATCACACCCAGATTCAATCTCTCAGGAGCTTAATTACAAATCAATCAAAAATGGATCACAGGGCGGTGTAATCTATAAAGCCTATGTGGACAACAATAAAGGCTATCCTATTAGTCATATGTGATCAAAAATATCAATTCCAATAATTATCCAAAAAATGGGGTAGTGTTTCCAGTCCCATATAAAACGTTTTGCTCAACTTAAAAATCGGAAAAAATGGCAATCTCAGAATATTCAGTCCGCATCAAGTAAAGTCCATTTCCCTTGTGAATATTGACAATGAAGTATACAGTGACTTGAATCCTTTAAAATATAGCCGTGTAGTATAGGCGAATTGCAACAGAATACCTTTGTAAAGCACGCTCCTCTCCCGGTCTTACAAGTTGTATACGCCGCCGGGTGCTTCAGAGCTCCTTTGCCGTTCATTCCCGCTATCGCGGCCATGAGGTTATTTTTAGGACTTTATCACGTTTTTAAAGCGTCTAGGAGCTTGGCTGGCCGCGATAGCGCTTAGCGGCCATCTGAATACAAATAAAGTTCCTACAGCTTTTAGGTGACGTCACCAGAAGTAACAGCTTGCAGCGGATTGGAAGAGAGAGCGAGCGTCACGCTGGACCTGGCAGCAGGAAGTGACGTATGCGACCAACCAACGCCAGGAGCTGAACGGGGAAGGAGCTCTGAAGCACCCGGCGGCGTATACAACTTGTAAGACCGGGAGAGGAGCGTGCTTTACAAAGGTATTCTGTTGCAATTCGCTTATACTACACGGCTATATTTTAAAGGATTCAAGTCACTGTATACTTCATTGTCAATATTCACAAGGGAAATGGACTTTACTTGATGCGGACTGAATATTCTAAGATTGCCATTTTTTCAGATTTTTAAGTTGAGCAAAACGTTTTATATGGGACTGGAAACACTACCCCATTTTTTGGATTACCATTGGAATTGATATTTTTGATCACATATGACTAATAGGATAGCCTTTATTGTTGTCCACATAGGCTTTATAGATTACACCGCCCTGTGATCCATTTTTGATTGATTTGTAATTAAGCTCCTGAGAGATTGACTCTGGGTGTGATTGGCAAGTGTATAGTGTGTGTGGATTGGACAAATGTTGGATTTGTGGGTGTGCTATGTATTTTAGATTTTATGAGAAATTTATGGAATAAAAGTATCCACCGTTTTTAAGCGCGTGTTCCTTTATAGATAAACTGTATATACAGTAATTACTGCCAGTGAGTTGGGCGCAGGGTAAGCCTTGCTGCATCTCATATTCCCAGCGGGGTTAAATACTATTCCCCCTCCGAGTCGTAGCAACTTGAGAGGGAAAAGTAATTTGGAGTCTGACGGAATTACCCTTGCACGGGGTGCGCTCTATAGCAGTAGTGCTATAGTGGCACCCAGCTCCGGCATGCCAAAACCACCTGCTTCAACTTAGCTTACCCTTCTACTCCATACATTTGGTGAAATTGTACAATAAAGATTGAATCGTTAGTGGGCACCTCAACTGACATTTTAATTGAAAACCATACAGAAGACCAATTGTGAAAAGTTATCAAAACATCTATGATTGTTTACAATATAGGGCATTTACAATCTGTAAGATTAACTTAGTATTTGTGGATGGTCTCCGTTCCTCAGACATTGCAGAACAATATATTTTTCAACAGGGCTTAGTAACCCTCCTATGATGTCAGTAAGACCCATTCTTCAAGAGTGAACTATCTCTGACCAAGGAAATCAGCAAGACTCTCCCTTTGTGAATAATGGTATCAGACCAATTGGACCCTCTCTTTAGAAATTGCCTCACACTAACTGGACCCTCCCTTTAAAAAAATCAATCAGACCTGTCTTCAAGACCTATCCCAATTCCTAAGCCAATCCAATACGAACTTACATAAATATATCAGAGCAGTAAGAAACAGCCTTTAAAAAGTACAGAGCATCAGATCAATAAGACCCTCCCGCTCCCTTTAAAAAATCACAGTATCTTCAAGAATTGCCAAAGCCTAATACCCCTCTTGAAGAACTATCACAGTCCAATAAAACTCTCTGTTCAAGAGCTATATACAAGCAGTAAGACATCCTAAAAAATGCAAAGTATCAGATCAATTAGACCCACTCCATGAAATGCCTCATACTAATAACTATCTAAGGCTAATCAAACCTCTTTACAAGAATTAGACCAATAAACCAATCACCATCCCTTCAAGAACTGTTTAAACCTTTTTAGAATTTCACTTTAAAACCTCAAACCAACCAAATCTCACTTATGCCTGATACACACAATGCAACGGGTTGACTCAATAATTTTTGACATGTCTGATCTGTTTCTGATCGAGGATCGATGTTCATAACAATACTGCAAAAACAGACCATGTTATTGATCAGGAGCAGATCATTTATGTTGAAAATTATCAATATGATTATGACCTGCCGAATGCCGATCTGATACACAGTTGCATCGTGTGAACCCTCATGAATTACAGTAGCACACAAGTGATACCATCTTTTGGTGAGTTTTGTAGGGTTATAAGACTCTTTCTTAAGGAACTATCTTGCACTAATCAGACCTCAATTCAAAAAATATCACAAGTCAATAAAACACTCTCTTCAAGAACTGTTGGGTTGGATCTCAATTAAACTATCACAGAGCAATTCGATTTTTCCTTCAAAAACCATCTCAGAATAATGAGATGCTTTGTTCAAGAACAATAAGACCTATATTAGCCTCTCTCTTCAAGAACAATCTCAGGCCAATTAAACACCCTCTACAAGAATTCTCTGAGACCAACTGGATCTGCTCTTTAGGAACTGTCTCTGCATTCTCACCTCCTCCTTTTCCAGTAGTTCCACGTGCCATTCAAACTGGATGCCTGTATCATTCTGTCCATCCTCTATGTCAGGATCAAAAGATTCTGTTCCATCCAAAGTAAAGTCAGTGTCTACTGACCAGGTTCGTCTTGAGCCTCCATGTATGTTGGCAACCAGTGGACTATGTCTAACTTCAAATATATGTGTAACATTATTAGACAGTGGTGTCCCTTCAAAAGTTATGGAGAACAGCAAACAGTAGAATCCTATGTACAGTGTGCGTCCTGGGATGGTCAGCAGAGTTTTGAATGTGTCCAATTTGGGAAGGACTAGTAAGTCATCAAAACAATTGGTCCCTTTATAGATCTGCCACCGGTGTACTGCCCTGTATTTAGTGCATGCCTTAAGATCTGCACTAATTTCAAAGTTACCACCAAAGGCCCTGTACAAAAACACTGGAGGTTCTTGAAACTCAACATTTGGCTGTGCACATTGCAGTGCCCTAACGGTCACTGTTGACTGAGCAGAGACTCGACTTACAAAATTAAAAGCAGTAACTTGAGTCACAAAATTTCCTTCCTGGTTGTAGCAATATTCAAACAAATTGTCTAAATTTGTAATATTTTTCCCATTGCCCTCAATGGTCCAGTGGAAATGTAAGTCTGACCCATCAGATGTAACTGCAAGAAAGGTAACACACTCATTCAGGAAAACCTCTTTTCTGCTGCTGTGTAGGAGAACTTTGGTCACCGGTGATTGAATGGTGATTGATGATGTCCACAAGTAGGAACATGATGGGTTGCTCACATTGAGCAGGACATGGAGAGTTCCAGTCTTGAGACAAGTGAATTCTACCATTTGACCAGTAATCGTATATTCAGGCTGATCGGCTTGTTGAAAGGTCCATTGAAATCTGGTGGAATCTTCAGATTCTAGAGAGGCAGTTAACTGCAGAGTTTGATTCACTGGGTAAGCAGAGGGAACACCTTTCACCATCAGTCCATTTTCACTCTCCAGGATTTGGATGCTGTGGTTAAATCTGGCTCTACTGACTAGGTTATATGCAATGGCAAAAACTTTAAATACACCAGAAGAAGGGAAATAAAAGTGTCCACATTTACCACTGATATTTTGAGAGAGGTTCAATTCAGGGATTATTAATGTAAAGGTCACATTTGTGCCTTGATAGACACTAGGACAAAAGTTGACCTCCTGCCCCAGGCAGAAGATGTTCTTCTCTGTGTTGACTATAAAACCACTTATTGCATCCTGCACAAGCAATAAACGCGATGTAGTAGCATTGGCCACCAAGTTCCAAGCCTGAAGATTCAACCAGTACTGACCGGGTTTCCTGAAAATGTGTGAAGCATTCTGAGTAGTGTACGTGAATACCTCATCCAATTCAGACACTGTCCATTTCCACCTCATGTCTGTGCCCTGTACTACTGAGCCCCAAAATAAAATACTCTTGTTTGTCAAAACTGCTTGAGAATTGTACACGCCTTCAATGCCAATGCTGAGATTAGACACAACTTCTTGCACAGTAATCTTCATTGATGCAGTTGTTGCACCTAAAGCATTGGACACTGTAACTCTAATGGTCTTTAAGCCTGGGGTGAGGAACTTAAAAGTCACTGACTGGTTTTGATGGTTTACTATTATTGAGCCCTCATCAAAATTCCAGTAATATTGCAGCTCACTGCCAGACTCTACAAAAATGGTTGCATTCACTGAAGTACCAACTGTAACAAAGCTTGTAGGTGTCCGTATAGAAGCACCTTTTACTCTGTCCAAGATTTTAAGCTGTATGTGGGCATATCCAGCCCCCAGGGCGTTCTCCACCCAAACTTCTGCTGATAATTCTCCAAGCTGAGTTGGGTATAAGGAAATAGATGAGTTGCTGCTTTTTCTTGGCCCTGGCCACAACACCCAACGAAAGGTAAGATTGGAGCCTTTGACCACATGAGCTGTGAGGGTGAGAAGTTCAGTAAGGTCAGCATAACCTGCCACCTCTGGGTTTTCTTGACTTATGATGACACCTTCTAATGGTTCCTGGACCTCTACCATAACACTTGCCTCTGCAGAGCTTACTACATTTTGTGCCTTCACACTGACTTGATAGTCTCCTGGATCAGAGAATATGTGGGAAACATTTGAAGGTCCACTCAGAAAAGGACATGACCTACACATTGACCACAAATACTCCACCCTGTTTCCACTAGACAGGGATGTAAAGAAATTAACTCTTTGTGTAGTCTTAGCTAATACGTGGTCAGCATGAAGATCCAACATTTTGATTAGGTCTTGCACATACAAGGTGACAGAGGCTTGGTGATGGCTTACGTTGTTTTTGGCCAGGACTCTGATGGTTACATTACCTGACAGATAGAATGTGTGTGAGACATTTTGTCCAAACCCAGCAAAGGAAAAATCACCAAAATCCCAAAGAAAGTCTGCAGAGACATTTGGGCTGATGATTGCACGGAATAGCACTGCAGTACCACCTGGAATAACATCTCCACCATCACACTCTATAGAAACAGAGGTAACTGATTGCTGAACGATGACATAAGATTGTGCTCTGTACTGGCTGACTTGATTCCCCACCGTCATTGTGATGCTGTAGTTACCTTCAGAATCGTAAGCCCAGCTAACATCTGGTGAGGAATTATTCAAGGGCAATGTTCCAAGATTAAAATCCCATTCATACCAGTAATGGTGGGCTGGATCTGGTGGTGGATGCACTGAAGCATGGAAATGGATCATCTGAGACACATTAACAGCAGAAGCTGATGCACTAATGGTAGCTGCACTAATCTGATCTTCCACTGTAATCACTTTATTAATAGTATTGCTTGCAGTTTGTCCACCCACCCAAAGTTTCAGTGTATGTTTGCCGGGAACTACGTAGCTGTGCCACACCTCTGCTTTCCCTTGCACAATAACCACTGGGGTACCATCTCCAAAATCCCAGCTGAAGCTAAACAAGGTGGGGGGTATTGTAAGTCTTGCAATAAGCATGGTGTTAGCATGGCTAGCAACAACTTCCGGGAGTACGTCCATGACGTGTATCCTGACAATCTCTACAATAATGGAACCGTTGATGGAGCTTAAAGAGTTTCTAGCGAGTGCTGTAACGGTAAAATTGCCACTTTGGGTGTATATGTGGATGACCGAGGACTCTGAATGATTCAGGTAAGATATGCCATCCCCCATATGGATGTCCCATATCACATCGGTACCCTGGGTAAGTGAACAGTTTATTTGTGTTTTTGCTCCCAGTTCCGTTGGTCCATTGCTCACAACTTGCAGACCTTCAATTCTTTCCTCAATGGTCACCATCATTGATTTTGTTACTGTGCTCCGCCCATTCGAGGCAGTAGCGGTTACATTGTATGTTCTGGGTGAGTTGTAGACGTGTTGCATTTGTATCTCTTTGCTTTGGAGAGTTTCGGACTCATCACCAAAATTCCAAGTGACCATCACACCAAAAGGGGAAGGTAGGCATATAACGTGAAACATTGTCTTCTTATGTACTTCAAAAGTAGAACGGTCTACTTTCAGGATTAAGCTGGAGAGCTGATGGACAACTTGTGTCTGCAATGACTGTGTGATCTTGAAGCCATTGTTGTAGAGTGACACTGTTATTTGATGATGTCCTGTAATAAAAGGAAAGCAGTCTTAGATATTCCTTCGCAAAGCTCCAATTTACAGAATAGCTTCGTGCCTTCTTCTACTCACCTTCTTTGTCATACATATGGCTCTCTGTAGCATTGAACGTGACCAGGAAGTCTTTATTGTTTTGGGTATTCTCATTTGGAGCACTGAAAGTTCTGTTTAGGACTGGGCTGCCATCTCCAAAGTCCCACCTGTAGAGATAGTAGAAGACAATACGTACATTGTGCATGTAAGTAAATTGCTGTAGGCACTTGTGAAGTGATGGGGAAAGACTGAGTAGGATATCTGATGATCCAACAATATTCAATAGGGGTTCAATTTTTTTTGTTTATTGATATACAGTATAAATAACAGTCATGTTTTAATTGCAGCACTTAAGAAACAAACAAAAAAAAACAAATCTAGATAAAAAAAAAAATCACTGCACACATTCTCTACAGTTTTCCTCTTCCATACATTTCCTCACTATCTTCTAGATAACACTCTAACTGCAACCAAGACCTTCTCCTGTCCACAACCTTGATAATCTCCTCATTCTCTCACATTGAGGGCTCACAGGCATAGCTACGGTAAAAACATACGTTTTGATGGGGCTCGAGGCCAAGGCACACTTGAGCAATAGCATCCTCTCGGCTGATGCTACAATACAAAATTAGGTACAATATAGAGTAGGTACAGCAGGTGGACACAGTAATGTGATTCCCCCTGCTTATGGGCCATATAGCAGATGCTATAGCTTTTGCTATGCTTCTACCAGGACTTCTCACAAACATCTCTCCACTTTTGGAATTCTAACTCTCTGACCCTTCAAACAGACCAATAAAACTCGCCTGTTTAGACATGTATATAAGCTGATCTTATCACGCTGCTTCCTGCTGCACACACTGACTAGGTACTCTCAGCCATCGTAGCTACTACTATATTTATTAAAGCGGGATTGTCAGCCATAAAATTAAATTCCATTTACCCGCTGCTCTGTGTTTATTATGCAGTCTGCATTGCAAGCATTCCAATATAATCATAAATGTTTCTGCTGTAATAAAGTAATCGCAGTCAGCCTGGTTCTATTTGGTACATTGCCAACGATAGGGAAGCTTGCTATCTCCTCTCCTACGTTCCTGCTCCTCACTGATTGGCTGAGGGAAGTTCAGTGTAACACAAGACTGAGAAGGGAGAAGCTGCTGAAGCGTGATCTATGCTGTGCTCACATGTGTTTACTAAGGAAGGTAGATATGACTGCAGTTTCTAAGAGAGAAAAAAAGAGTAATGGAGGAAATGACATCAGGATTGGCTCCAGTTAGAGGCAGTTAAGATGGAAAATGCCTGAAACAGTTATCTCTTTATTTACTATATAAATTCACTGAAATCAAAACGTGGAGAGTAGAATACATGTGTAATGTAAGTATAACAAGTATTTATCTACTGCTATATGTGTTGTTTTTTTTCCTGGGATAATATGGCTGCCCCTGCTGCTTCAACTTAACTAGTGTTCATAACTGTTTACAATGGTATACCGTGACATAAAGACACATAACACAGGTCACCTTATTGTCACATTAGACGAGCGTGCCACCTGCATCCTCAGAGTTAGTGTTTGGGTCTCAGACACCAGAACCAATGTGGAGGAACTGAGCAGCTCAGCTTTCGGTGGAGGTAGAGTTCCTTCCACCTGTAGAAGCATCTCCGTCTCCTGAAAACTGATGGGGTTCTGTGCTACAAGCTGAGAGGAGAAGAAAGACAAATTACTGAAGACATCAAAGCAGCAACTCTTACTGTAGCTATACATGTGCATTAGGCTCTGTGATGGGCTGAACGTTGATCACAGATCCTTGCTTAATAGGGCGCTCATGCTCTTATATCACAGCAGGAGGCAGCAATGATTACTGATGAGCACAAATTTCTCATAATCGTAATTTCATGTGATCATTCACAATTACAATGCCGAATCGTCATGCAAAATTTCGGGTACAACTTAATCAATTTTGTTTGCAAACATAACCAGAAACCGTAATTCCATGATTTTATGTAATTTCATGCAGATTTTAGATGTGGATAGCAAAGCCCATATACATGCTTTAGGGACCGTTTCCACTATCGGGGAAACCGCCGCGATTCCGCAGAGTTTCCCCGCACATGAATCGCACGGGGAAACTCTGCCATAGGTGTGAATGACGCCACCGGCCGAATCGCTTGCGGTAGCAATTCGGCCGGAATTCCCCCCCCGCAGAATTTGCTTGGGAGGCTGCGATTCTCATAGCCGTGCATGGCACGGCTCATGGGATTCGCCTGCGATCCCGCTGACCCGGAAGAGCAGCCGCGCGTCTCGCAGAAGCAGCGCCGCTAAAGTGGAAACGGGCCCTTAATCACCAAATGTGATATATTTATTAAGGGGAATAGTGGCAATAGGGCTTGTAAAACTTTTCAAAAAGATCTTGTAGTTTTTGAGAAAATCGATTTAAACAAAAATGCAAAGGAAAATGGTTTTTAAACAGTCATTTTTCTGAGTTTGAAACCCATTTTTCCTTTGCATTTTTAAAACCAATTTCTTTCAAAAACTATAAGGTCTTTTTGAAAAATATATATTTTTTTGTCTTTAAAGTAAATGGGAATCAATAAAACAACAGCCAGATAATTACCTATGGAGAGGGAAGGCTCTGGGTCCTATAGAGCCTTCCCAGTCCTCCCCTCATTCCTGCGCTGGCTCCCCTAAAGCAGTATTCTAACAATTTGGTCAAATATTGCTGAGTCTGCCACCCAAGGAGGCTTTGGAAGTCTTCGGGAGCCAGAGTGTTCCTGAGGACGGGCTGCTCCATACTGCGCACGTGCAAGCGCCCTCTCTCGTGCATAAGCAGTATGGAGCCACCTGTCTTTTGGAGAGGACTCGGTTCCTACAGACTTCCGAAGTCCCTCACGGCGGAAATTTAAATGGGGGAGCTGCTGCTGCAACGAGGGCACCGGGAGAGGAGCTATAGGACCCAGAGCCTTCCCCCTCCTTACGTTAGTATCTGGCTGATTTTTTCTTTTTAATCGATTCCCGGTGACTTTAAAGAGACTCTGAAGTGAGTCTAAATTCCCGTTTTTAACTAATATTTATGTAAAGCACTATAGGTAATGTTAAACCGCTGCATCCTTGTGGCAAAACGAGGGGTTTATACCCCCCAAATCCCCTCTGCAAAATCCACGACTTTCTTGGTCGTGAATTTGGTGCCCCGGGAGGCAGAGCTTTGAGCTGCAGCTCTGCCTTCATGCGCGTCAATCTGCCCGCGGATCTCCACCTCTCCCCCGACCCTCTCAGTGAAGGCAGATTGAGAGGGGCGGGGAGAGGCGGCGATCAGCTGGGATTGACACCCCAAAGGCAGAGCTACAGCCTTAAGCTCTGACTCTATGAGGAAGCGCTCTCCGGACATAGCAGAGGGGATTTGAGGGGTATAAACCCCTCGTTTGGCTGCGGGGATGCGGCGGTTTAGCATTGCCTATAGTGCTTTGCATAAATACTAGTTAAAAATGGGAATTTAGGCTCACTTCAGAGTCTCTTTACGCTGTATCGAATGTTCACATTTTAGCCATTTTCTCTAGGCTCTTTGCTTTATGTATTTTATTATCGTTCCAATAAAAATGATTAAGAAGTGAAAATCAAGGCAAAGCATGACCTTACCCTCATCCGATAAACACCCGGAGTCCTAAATGTCACCATATAACGTGTCCCCTTGTATGAGAATCCTTCATTGTCATCCATGATCCATGTGAATACCACTGAAGATCCATGAGCCAGTTCAGCAGTGAAGACCTGAGATGAGACAGAGGAGGAATGGGAAGTGGGTAACATTTCTGTAGGAATGGGGAAAGTGGAATCAGTTTACAGAGCAACTTTACTAAAATATAGTACTAAAAAGATAGTAGTAAGGGAAACAAAAAAATAAATCAAGACGTAGACGTTGCAAAGTGAGAAGTTAAAAAATAGGAGATTTATCAAGAAATGATGGATACTTGCGGTGTAATGTTTTCATGTTCTTTGAGCCTTCAGGTCAGTATCTGCTGGTAGGCATAAAAAAAACAAAAACGGACAGCACCAATTGCCCTTATCTATAAACACGCCCACTAATAATGTGATAAGCTAAAATGTTGTGCATACTGTATATCAGTGGCGTAACTACAATTCATGGGGCCCTCTACTGAAACTTTGATGGGAACCCCTCCTTCCATGTTCACACTCCTTCCCCTGCCCCCCCTTCACAGCCTGGGGGCCCATCTGGTCATGACACAAGTATGGCCATCATCATCCTCACACCCATAACACATGTATCTACAAAAACACCTGATCTTCAGTATAGTCCCCTGGTTAGTTAGTTACTTAGAAGGTTAGTCTGTGGGGTCCCCACAGCTCAGGGCCCCCCTGTGATCGAAGGGGCTGCTCCCATATACAGTGGGATGCAAAAGTTTGGGCAACCTTGTTAATCATCATGGTTTTCCTGTATAAATCGTTGGTCGTTACAATAAAAAATGTCAGTTAAATATATCATATAGGAGACACACAGAGTGATATTTGAGAAGTGAAATGAAGTTTATTGGATTTACAGAAAGTGCTCAATAATTGTTTAAATAAAAATTAGGCAGGTGCATAAATCTGGGCACTGTTGTCATTTTATTGATTCCAAAACCTTTAGAACTAATTATTGGAACTCAAATTGGCTTGGTAAGCTCAGTAACCCCTGACCTACATACACAGGTGAATCCAATTATGAGAAAGAGTATTTAAGGGGGTCAATTGTAAGTTTCCGTTCTCTTCATTTTGTAGCAACATGGGGGTCTCAAAACAACTCTCAAATGACCTGAAGACAAAGATTGTTCACCATCATAGTTTAGGGGAAGGATACATAAAGCTGTCTCAGAGATTTCAGCTGTCTGTTTCCACAGTTAGGAACATATTGAGGAAATGGAAGACCACAGGCTCAGTTCAAGTTAAAGAGAAACTCCAAGAATTGAACTTAATCCCAATCAGTAGTTGATACACCCTTTTACATGAGAAATCTATTCATTTTCACAAACAGACCATCGGGGCGCTGTATGACTGATATTGTGGTGAAACCCCTCCCACAAGAAGCTCTGAGTACCGAGGTACTTCTGGCAGTTTCATGTCTGTGAACCTTGTTGCCTTGTGGGAAATAGCGGTTTACAGCTGTTTCCAACTGCCAATACAGCATACAGCAGCTACCAGTTGCCAGCAGTAAAAATGTCACCATGGGATAAATGTCAGAATATAAATCAGGGATTTAAAAGATTTTACAATGGGCGAAAACTGACTAAATCATTTATACATAATTATTGTAAAAATGAAGCACTTTTTTATTACATTATTTTCACTGGAGTTCCTCTTTAAGTTTTAAAGTGGCAACCCAAGAAAACTCTCAGATAAACAGAAGCGATGAATGGTGAGAACAGTCAGAGTCAACCCACAGACCAGCACCAAAGACCTACAACATCATTTTGCTGCAGATGGAGTCACTGTGCATCGTTCAACCATCGGCACACTTTACACAAGGAGATGCTGTATGCCAGAGTGATGCAGAGGAAGCCTTTTCTCCGCCCACAGCACAAATAGAGCTGCTTGAGGTATGCTAAAGCACAATTTTTGGACAAGTCAGCTTCATTTTGGAATAACGTCCTGTGGACTGATGAAACTAAAATGTAGTTATTTGGGCATAACAAGGGGCGTTATGCATGGAGGAAAAACAACACAGCATTCCAGAAAAAACTACCTGCTATCTTCACTAAAATATGGTGGTGGTTCCATCATGCTGTGGGGCTGTGGGGCCAGTGCAGGGACTGGGAATCTTGTTAAAGTTGAGGGACGCATGGATTCCACTCAGTAACAGCAGATTCTGGAGACAATGTCCAGGAATCGGTGACAAAACTGAAGCTGCGTTGGGGCTGGATCTTTCAACAAGACAATGACCCTAAACACTGGTCAAAATCCACTAAGTCATTCATGCAGAGGAACAAGTACAATGTCCTGTCTCGAGACCTGAATATAATCGAAAATCTGTGGTGTGAGTTAAAGAGAGCTGTCCATGCACGGAAGCCATCAAACCTGAATGAACGAGAGATGTTTTGTAAAGAGGAAAGGTCCAAAATACCTTCAACCAGAATCCAGACTCTCATTGGAACCTACAGGAAGCGTTTAGAGGCTGTAATTTCTGCAAGAGGAGGATCTACTAAATATTAATTTAATTTTTTTTTTTTGTGGTGCCCAAATTTATTCACCAGCCTAATTTTGTTTAAACAATTATTGCACACTTAATGTAAATCCAATAAACTTAATTTAACTTCTCAAATATCACTGTGTGTGTCTCCTATATGATATATTTAACTGATATTTTTTATCTTAACAACCAACGATTTATACAGGAAAATCATGCCGATTAACCTCCCTAGCGTTCTGGACGAGCTAGGCTCGTCCAGAGACGCCAGAGGTCACCGCTCAGGCCCCGCTGGGCCAATTTGAATAATTTTTTTTTAAAACACGCAGCAAGCACTTTGCTTGCTGCGTGTTGTGTCCGATCGCAGCCGCCCACCGCAGATCCGCTGCTACCGGCCGCGATGCAGGGCCCCCCCAGGCGAGACCCCGTGCGCTGCCTGGCCAATCAGTGGCAGGCAGCGCTGAAGGGTTGGATCGGGTCTCCCCGTGACGTCGATGACGTCACGACGTGCGTCGTCATGGCGACGGGGGAAGCCCTCCTGGAAATCTCGTTCAGAACGGGATTTCCGGATGGGTGATTGCGCCGGCGGAGATCGGAGGGGTGGGAGGGACGCCGCAGGGAGGGGGGAATCATGTAGCTAGCGCTAGGTTAGCTACATGATATATTTAAAAAAAAATTGCAAAAAGCGTTCCGCGGGAATCAGAACGCCAGGCAGGTTAACAAGGTTGCCCAAACTTTCACATCCCACTGTAAAAAAAAATAAATAAATTATATATATATATATATACACACACACACACACACACACTGTATATCTCCCACAATGCTTTGAGGTTCACAGACAGGAAACAGTAGTAGCCGTGGCAATGACATCACACTTTGGGAGGGTTTTCACTTAAATATCAGCCACATAGACACCCTGATGATCTATTTGTGAAAAGCGACATATTTCTTTTGAGTAAGGGAGTATAAACTACTGATTGGGATGAAGTTCAATTTTGCATTTAAATTTCTCATTAATGTGGACACTCCACGACTGGATTTCAATAAGAACATGGAGCCAATACTAATGCCTATACGTTTTAACATTGGTCAAAAACAATGCTGCCTTTCTAAAACCCAAGGTATATGCAAATATTTAGCGTATTAACAACTTACCCCCATAATGCATTACTTTAGGCCTGCGAGTGAATATGGAGTATGGCTCGATAAAATTAACAGGCCAATTAGGAACACTGGTGTCTGGCTGTCAGGGACACAAAGGGATGATTTGCATATTCAGCAGTGATGCATCATGGGAGAGAATTCTGACTTAAATAAGGCTGAACTATTACAAATACCTTCTGTTTAAAGTGTACCTAAGGCAAACCTCAGGTATGAAAATACATACTTACCTAAAATAATAATAATAATAAAAAGCCTCTGGATCCTATAGAGGGGTCTCACGCTTCCTCCGGTGCTCTGTCGCTGATCGTGGACAGTTGGGTTTACCCACAAGGGCTTGTCAGTAAGCACATCAGGGCCACGCTCCTCTTCAGCCACGAGCCTGCCCTTGCTCACATGGATGCAGCAGCACAGCCACACTTGTGTCAGAAGTGGAGTGCAGTCTCGATGTTAAGGAGGCAGCGGTGGAGGACCAGTGGACAGCCTGGAAAGCCTATAGAAGATCCAGGGCCGGTTTAAGGGGCCCTGTGGCCCTGGGGCAAACTGTAGCGATGACCCCCGCCACCCCCCCCCCCCCCCCCACTACCCCTCTGCTCTCCGGGGCCCTGTTAGTATAATAGCAGCCATAATTACCTATTAGTCCCGGCGGGTGAGCGGACGGGCAGTGACTGCCCTCTAAGACACACTGTCTCCCTCCCACTCTATGACCCGGCGTGTCATGTGTACACACGGGCCGGGTCATAGAGTGAGAGGGAGACAGCGTGTCTCAGAGTGCAGCAGCTGCCCGTCCGCTCACCTGCCGTGACCAATAGGTAATTATGGCTGCTATTATACTTGCACGGCCTCGGGGAGCAGTGCGAGCGGGGGGAGCAGGCAGAATGTAGCAGGCAGAATGTAGCGCTGCGGGGGCCTCAGCAGAGGTCAGGGCCCTGGGCAATTGCCCCCTTTGCCTCTATGGTAGCGCAAGCCCTGAGAGTATCCAGAGGCTTAACTATCCTCAGGTGAGTATTTGCTTTATTTTTTTATGCCTGTGGTTCTTTTTAAGAAGGCAAATTTTGTTTAGCATTACTTTTTTTTTCTTTTTTAAGAAGGCTTTTTGGTCCCTATAAGTCACATGACTGGCTCTACCTAAGTGAATTTTCGTGTAATAACTGCATCAAATATGAACATTGTGAGAGTAATGACAGGGCCTCCTCCTCACCCTCACACAAAAAATGCGTCGGGAAAAAGGGCGCGTGGTGTAAACGATAAGTGGTAATAGCGTTTATAAAAATATTGTGTTGTATTTCGTTTTCAATAATGTTTTACAAATTAAAAAACATTTAATAATGTATAGGAAATCGCAAATTGTAAAAACAATAATCTTCCCTGTTTTATCGTTTCTTCATGTAATAAAATCTGAAAATATTGTTTATACCGATGAATAAAACATATAAGTACGTTCGTAATAACTGTTGTAAAACATTAGTAAATATTACTAACATTTTACTATAACTAAACCTAACCCTACTCTCACACAGAACGCTCCCTGTACCTATCCCTAACCCTTAGACCACCCTGGTGGTGCCTAACCCTAAGACCCCCCTGGTGGTGCCTAACCCTAAGACCCCCCTGGTGGTGCCTAACCCTAAATCTCCCCTGGTGGTGCCTAACCCTAAATCTCCCCTGGTGGTGCCTAACCCTAAGACCCCCCTGGTGGCGTCTAACCCTAAAACCTCCTTGGTGGTGCCTAACCCTAAGACCCCCTGGTGGTGCCTAACCCTAAAGACCCCCTGCTGGTGCCTAACCCTAAATCCCCCCTGCTGGTGCCTAACCCTAAAACCCCACTTAATGATAGCTTTATTGTGTGGGTAATGTTTTACAATTAGTGACTGTAAAAAATATATTATAATTTACGTACTGATCACTTTATTATGTGAATAATAATGTTTTTAAGGGATAACATTTTAAATAACATTTTAGTTAAATATGATAAATTTGTTTAGTATTTTTGTAAACGTTATTCGTCACGGGCGCATTTTGTAAACTTAACCAGTTCATCCCCAAGGTTTTTTCCCTAATGGACCAGAGCAATTTTCACTTGTCAGTGCTCCTCCCTTTTATTCCCTAATAACTTTATTACTACTTAACACAAGAAAATTATACCTCATTTTTTTCGCCACCAATTAGGCTTTCTGTGGGTAGTAAATTTTGGAAGTGTAAGTTATTAATTTTACTAATATTGTGTATGCATGTATGTGCATGTATGTGTAATTTTACATATTGGCCACAAGATGGTGCTAGTGAACACTTTCCCGGGTTATAGGAAGTGTTCACTTTTTTTACATTCAACTTGTTGCTGTGACGGTTTCCTGTTACATAGTTACATAGTTACATAGTTATTTTGGTTGAAAAAAGACATACGTCCATCGAGTTCAACCAGTATAAAGTACAACACCAGCCTGCTCCCTCACATATCCCTGTTGATCCAGAGGAAGGCGAAAAAACCCTTACAAGGCATGGTTCAATTAGCCCCTAAAGGGAAAAATTCCTTCCCGACTCCAGATGGCAATCAGATAAGATCCCTGGATCAACATCATTAGGCATTACCTAGTAATTGTAGCCATGGATATCTTTCAACGCAAGGAAAGCCTCTAAGCCCCATTTACATGCAGGTATAGAGTTTGCCATAACGACTTCCTGTGGCAATGCATTCCACATCTTAATCACTCTTACTGTAAAGAACCCTTTCCTAAATAAATGGTTAAAACGTTTTTCCTCCATGCGCAGATCATGTCCTCTAGTCCTTTGAGAAGGCCTAGGGACAAAAAGCTCATCCGCCAAGGTATTATATTGCCCTCTGATGTATTTATACATGTTAATTAGATCCCCTCTAAGGCGTCTTTTCTCTAGACTAAATAAACCCAGTTTATCTAACCTTTCTCGATAAGTGAGACCTTCCATCCCACGCATCAATTTTGTTGCTCGTCTCTGCACCTGCTCTAAAACTGCAATATCTTTTTTGTAATGTGGTGCCCAGAACTGAATTCCATATTCCAGATGTGGCCTTACTAGAGAGTTAAACAGGGGCAATATTATGCTAGCATCTCGAGTTTTTATTTCCCTTTTAATGCATCCCAAAATTTTGTTAGCTTTAGCTGCAGCTGCTTGGCATTGAGTACGATTATTTAACTTGTTGTCAATGAGTACTCCTAAGTCCTTCTCCAAGTTTGATGTCCCCAACTGTATCCCATTTATTTTGTATGGTGCTAGACCATTAGTACGTCCAAAATGCATGACCTTACATTTGTCAACATTGAATTTCATCTGCCATGTATGTGCCCATATAGCCATCCTATCCAGATCCTGTTGCAATATGACACTATCTTCCTGAGAGTTGATGATTCTGCACAATTTTGTATCATCTGCAAAAATAGCAACATTGCTCACTACTGCATCTACTAGGTCATTAATAAATAAATTGTTTTATGAATGGACTTGGCTGCTGATCACGGTCACGTCCATTTATTCCAGGCATTGTGATCTTCCCCCATCGCTGAACATGGAATCCCGATGGAAATGGCAGCGGGAGTGGCGAGCACACGTGCGGAGCGGCGGCGGGAATGCGCGACTTATTAAAATGTCCTGTTGCCATTAACAGGCTCAAACAGGACATTTAATAAGTCAGGATGCGGCAAATGGTTAAATAATCACAAGCGCAGTTTGAAAACATTAATAATCTCTGGCCGCCCTTTTTTTCCTGTTCGGCGCCCATCAAACAATATTTATTATGGGAGTGAATGGAGGCACCCTTTTTGTCCACTTGCCTCATGTGCCCAAATTTCCTGCCACCCCTCAACCATACTACCAAAACAAAATCCAGGAGGGTAAGCTAGGATATTAAAGCAAAACTGTTAGTTTAATGGGGGCAGAGGTGAGATCCTTACCTCTGTAGAAGGAAGCCTCTGGAAGATCTGCATCCACCTCTTCTTGCCGGGACCCTCTGGAAGCTACTTTATGTGAATGTGCATGGCTGCACTGTGCAGCGCAGGTGCAGGACAGCTTAAGCGTGCACAGTAGCACGGAAAAAGCAGAGCCTGATTGGCTCCATGGTAATGCATGGACACAAGCTGCCTGCAACTGCGCAGTGTCGATAAGCCCTTGTCAATAGGTTTGGGGGGACCCAGCACTGGAATGGTGAGGTAGAGATGGACGGTAGTAGCCTTTAAATTATCTGAGATAAGTATCTAAATTTGGCAGTTTTTTCTCTACAGGTACACTTTAAAGCTTTGGAGGACAAAACAGTCTTCACAACGAAAGATTTGGACACAGGCACTCACCCTTGTCTGGTTTAATATAATGTGATCAGGTCCATTAGAATGAATACGAAGTTCTTGGATGGCATCATGGGAATGGATTGGCACACTGAGATTCACAGCACTGACCTCGTTGGACACCACCATGGTAAACGTACTAACTTGTGGCTGGTCGAAATGTAACCACATCCAGGCAAAACCAACGTCTGCGGGGGTTGCGGTGCAAATCATCAGTGAAGATGATAAATTAGATGGACACGTCGGCTGCAACAATGCTTCCCCACTTTGCTCCATCATTGACCACTGAACACGAGCTGGACTGGAGCTCCGAGCACTAAGGACCACTAGTTTGGGATCTTGAGTGACCACATGCAAAGAGTCTGGGCCAAGGGCTGGGTAAATAACCTGTAATTCACTAACGGGACTCAGAACAGTCACATCACAACTGGCAGCAGCTGAGCTAATTCCATTGCTCACAACAGCACTGAGTGAGTATGTTCCTTCTTCCTGAAAACCACCCAACAGTGGAGAGACCACAAGGCTTTGCAGTTCTGAGCCGTAGAGCACCTGAAGATCACAGACTACATTGTCAACCCAGGTGGCAAAATCTAGCACAAAAGTGTCCTCCAGCCAACCTTGGTTTGTCATGCTGGCGTATGTCTGTCTCCAAGGCGAATCCAAACTAGAGGCACAACGCATAAAAGATCCTTTATCTCCCGTGTGCTGTATGGAGATGACATCTTCGGGGTATACAGAGTGCGACAAGTGGGACAACTGGACCTGCAAAAGAAACATCCCCTTAGTCATCTTCGTGGTCACCATCATCATCACCAATATCAAATTGTGCATTGTTTTTCCACTGATGGCTCCAGAGAGTGTGATGGGACCAGCCTCTACTGTATACACACAAGGGGTGGAGGTGGGGAATAGTTATCAGGCCCATGCATCACTGTTATTTCTTCTTACTACCAACGTCAAAAATGATCGTAAAAGGTTGTTGTAGGTGAGGGAACTCTAAAGGTGGCCATAGATCTGTCTGCCGACCATCCGATCCAATAATTATTATAAAATTGGATGAAAATCGGTGCCAACAAGAGAATGCCCGATAGATGATTTGACCAATTTCAACCTGAAATTGGTCGCATGTATCGATTGGACATGCTGGGAAATCTCAGGCTGGCCTTCTCAATCAGGTGCATGACAGTAATGGCGTACAGGTACCGGGGGGCACATAAAACATTTGTTGGGGGGCAGTGGAAGAGGTGGCGTCACAAAGCCAATACCCATAAGATTTTAAATTGATCAGGAATCGGCTCGAGGTGTATGGGTAGCCAACAGATTTCTCTCCAATCAGATTTGATCAGCACCCCTGAAGATACGCCTCTGGGTCAGAGAGTCTGTGCGTGGCAACGGTGGGGTCGAGGATGAGATTCTGATCTGCATACATATTTTAACCGAGGGAGCTGAAAAATAGTATAGAGGATCAGATTCAGCAATAAATGACAGCCTCTGTGTTTTTTTGACGTCACAAAGACCAGAAAATGATGTTGCCACTGTGATCCCCGGTTATCATAATCCTGTACCCTCATACAGTGACACTTGCGGCAAACTTACTTGTATGTTTCGTTTCTTGGAGTCAGGACTGAGATGTAGAGGGATATCAGCAATGGGAGAATATGATGGAGGAATCCCTCTGTATCGTGGAGGGTGGGCATAATGCTTGGAGCCATAAGTGCTGCAGGGTTGGTTGAGGCTGAGGCAGGTCTCGCTTAATGGACACCACTGTTTCCCGCTGGGACAGTCACCTGTGGTGTTACAGTGCGGCTGGGGATGGCAGGTAGCATATGGAGACCAAAGGACCACACAACCTATAAAAAGAAAAGAAAACAAATCAAACATACTATGCCTGTCATATTAATAAGATATCTTTAAAGGGGACCTCTGGTGTAAAGATAACGCCCACACTATCAGCACAGGCAGCAGAGGTTACAACAGAGTAGCAGGAAAATGTCCAAAAACATACCACTTGTGGCTTAAAATCCAAGTTTTGTTGGTTAGCTACGTCCTTTTTTAAAAACTTCCATGGCAGTTTTCTACCTTTGCAAAGACCGCTAAGAGACTGCGTCATCTGTGGGTGGGAGGAGCTTTAAAGTGTGGCCTAAGAAGTACTCTACTCCTACCTGTGCCACTGAGCTGGCCTATCACAGAGAGGTCCTCTGCAGAATAACTGTGCAGGCGCAGTAAGCACCCAAAGTCGTCTGTGTCTGTGCAGTCGCAGAAGCGCCAAACTGACGACGGGTCAGCAAGCTTCACAGGCAGCCAGTGGGGAGCACCGGAGCTGCAGCAGGAGACTCAGAAGACATCTAAGGGCTGGAAGAAGCCCCAGGTAAGGAATGATTGCTGCTCTTTTTCACCTCGTATGCCCTTTAGGGTTGCCAGAACTTTGTGCTGTGTAACAGGAGTCTCTGGACACTCCTGAATCTGTTCTTTGATGTTTACCTGTATCTGCTGGCCTGTTGTCAAACCTGGTATTCTGGTATTCTGTCCTGATGTTTCATGCCTGCTTCCTTTGTACTGCGCTTGGTTGTATAGGTGTAAATTTGTATATAGTTCTTGTGTGTACATTAGTAGGTTAGATAGATTGGAGGTCAGGGCCAGGCTGAGGCAGAGGCGAGAGAGGCTCCAGCCACAGGGCGCAGTGTAGGAAGGGGCGCTCAACTCACTCAGCAAAGACCCCTATTGGGTTTGAAGCAGAGAGAAATAAGGAAAGGGGATACATAGCAGTGACTGCAAGCCAGATAACTAGAGATTAAGGTGTTGGGGGCCCTGGGGCGCCTCTTACTCTAATAGCTATCAGTGTGTGACGGATGGGGTGGGAGGGATGGAGGGGCGGCACTTTGGTGTCCCGGCTCTGTGTGAACACTATTTTGTCGTATTATAGTCTCATTGCATGCATGCTGTAAATAGGAGGCTTTGCCATAAACATTACTGCACTATATTTTTGGCCCCAGCCTCAGTATTTCCTGCAAACTGTGGTCATACCCTTTCCAGTCTCATAACACAAACTATAAGGGAAATGATGTTATGCTTAGCTGCTCCTCTCTGTCAAGCTCTTTATTGGCTACCAATTAACCAGAGGATGCAGTTTAAACGCTTAACCCTAACCTACAAAGCTCTCCACAATCTCTCTTCCCTGTACATCTCCTCACTAGTTTCCAGATACCAACCCAATCGCAATCTCAGATCTGCACATGACCTTATATTATCTTCCTTTAGAATTACCTCCTCGCATTCATGTATACAAGATTTCACACGTGCTTCACCCCTCCTCTGGAATGCCCTTCCACAACAAATCCATCACTCTTCAACCATTTATATCTTTAAACTCTCTCTCAAAACTCACTTTTTCCAACAAGCATACACTCTAACTTAGGCCATTTCCCCTTTTTGCTAAGGCCAAGTAGCACTCCTACTAGATATCCTAAAAACACACAGCCTTTAAGTATGTTTATTGTATACTGCCCAGCCTCTTGTTCCCCCTCATTCCTTTAGATCAGTGATCTGTAAACTTGGCTCTCCAGCTGTTAAGACACTACAAGTCCCACACCGCCACAGTCATGATTCATAAAGGCAAATGCATTGTGGGACTTGTAGTTTGCAGATCACTGCTTTAGATTGTAAGTTTGCAAGGGCAGGGCTCTCTCACCGTTTTGTGTTTTGGAATTCTTTATAAAGTTTATTCATCATGTTACTTTTGTCACTGAAATTGCCATTTCTGTATTTTGTATCGATTCTGTATTTTGTTTATTGGTGTACACCATCGTCTGTATTATTATATACCCCATCATTTCTTACTTATTGCAGTGCCACGGAATATGTTAGCGCTTTATAAATCAATAATAATAATTTGTTTGCAGAAAATGTCCTGCATAGATCTACACATCTTTCTTCTCCCATTTGGCTAGTCTTACCTGGTGGGAGCAAGTGCTGCTCTGGGCTGCAGAAGGGTCGCAGGATCTGGATTCTCACCAGCAGCTCACGATGTAGAGGCTGAACCCCAAAATCCATAGCGAGAAGAGATCCCGCGTGGCTGAACCAGAGGCCAGGAAATACCATCACCTATAGAGGAATATTGTGGAAAGAACATGAGGACGGTTTCGCTGTACTGATGATGAATAACATACAAAGAAATAAGATAACTGTGGTGTTCATTCATACTGTCAGGGCCGTCATCAGAAATGTTTGGGTCCCTACTGGGCCCCCTCACTTCCCTCTGCCCCTACATGGTAAATGACAATTGCAAAAGTCCTGAACACACGAACGTCTGTGTGACCTATTTTCACGCGCTCTCATGTCTGTGAGCACTCTGCGTATGCTCAGTTTACTAAGACTGTAACTGCACTTGCACAGAAAGATCCCAGCTATGGGAGCACGATGGAAAATGCACGCGGCCCGGAACATTGCATGCGCAATGCCCTGCAACCCAGTTGGATTGTGCAGACTTTATAGAAGCAAAACAGATTGGACCGGAAGGGTATTGAGGGAACTGTCACAGGGCCCCTAGTGGCCAGACCGCACTTGAGTCAGATGGGCTGGGATCCACCTCAGTGGACATGTCCCGCTCCCCGCAGTTGCTGAGTATCCCATTGATACAAGTCTGTTATCATGTCCTGTTTGTTCTTGCGGAAGGTGTCAATGCCCCGCGTTTGACAAAGATTTGCCAGATCTGCTTGGCACATGGTCTTGTAGTTCCCGGACATTTTCAAGCCAAATAAAATAAAACTTTTGGGGAGGGGTACTGGCTACACAGTCTCTCTGTATATATAAAGAATATATTGCATTCAGCTACAACCAACGAATTAGTTAGTTTCTCAACAGGGCTAATTTGATAGCGCTATCTGAGATATTTTCAGCACAACACAAAGATCCCAAACGCTGCCAAGCACTGTCACAGGGCCCCTAATGGCCGGACCGCACAATGCCTCCCAATCAGTTTCAGCACACAGACCATGCAATCTGTAGTCGCAATCGGTGCACAGAAACCGCTGGGATTTTGGCAGCAGACGGACTAGAAGGGAGCCTGTGAGTTACGGTAATACAAATTACACACTATTTCCGGGTATAACTGCCACCACCTCTGTTCTAATGGGACAGAGGAACCCACTGACTGGCTGACTCTAGACCTGCAAATAGAAAACGGTTAAACACACTATTTTATCTAGCTATCAACAATAGTAGCGACTCCTCAGAAGCCAGGGTTCAGTTTGTGTGGCTGAATAATAGGTGTAGCCGGACAAATAAATGATGCTCGCGTCGTTTATTATAAAAGCAATATAAATAATTAATACATACAGAAAATCGTTAAAATCAACAATTATAGAGACAAATAATAGCACAGTATGAAATAAAAATGGAAGTAAATACGGATACTTAAGTTCGTGGAAATATGTCCTTTCTGGGAAAATCCGGGCACATAGAAAATGTACTTTGTTTCAGTTCAGGAAAATGGCCGCCAGCCACATGGTCCTCTGGCTGGCTTGATCAGGTGATGGTACACAGGGGAGGACTGCCCCTCCTTGTATGCATCCTGGTTTTATGGAAGCTAGTTTTGGGGTGGGACCAAGCCCGCCCCTCTCATAGGCAAACGCAGGGGGGGGGGATTACAGCTGCCCAGAATCCCCCCTCAGACCAGGGCCGGTGCAGTGTCTGGGGCAGTGGCGTAGCTAGGGCATTTGACACCCGGTGCTAGGTATTGAAAGACACCCCCCCACCCACGGTACACCACCTGCGGCGCGCGAAGCGGCGAAAAATGGGTGTAGCTATGACCGGATGGGGCGGAGCTAATTTAAAAGTGCACCCAAGTTTTAGTCAACCTTTCTCCAGAAAATTCACATCATTGCGCAGCTTTTCTTCAGAAAATACACAAAATGTCAGAAGCTTTCAACATAAAATACACGTAATGCGAGAAAATTTCACCAGACATTACACGTTATGTGAGCAGATTTCACAAGAAAATACATTCAATCATGTCGGCAGATTTGACCAGAAAAAAATCATTCAATCTTGCGGCACATTTGACCAGAACATACACAATGTCAGCACCAGATTTCACCACAAAATACACAATATCGGTAGTTAAACTGACCACAAAATACACGATGTTGGCAGTTAATCTGACCACAAAATACACAATGTCGGTAGCAGATCTGACCACAAAATACACAATGTCGGTAGCAGATTTGAGTGTTGTCACGCTGATAGCCTGGTGGGTAGGTGGTGAAGGGTGAGCAGCCTGATTGCCTAGTGGGTAGGTGGGCAGCCTGCTGGGTAGCAGTGGTGGGTAGGGGGGCAGCAGTGGTGGGTAGGTGGGCAGCCTGCTGGGTAGCCTGGTGGGTAGGTGGGCAGCCTGGTGGGTAGGTGGGCAGCAGTGGTGGATAGGTGGGTAGCCTGGTGGGTAGCCTGGTGGGTAGGGGGGCAGCAGTGGTGGGTAGGTGGCGAGCCTGCTGGGTAGCCTGGTGGGTAGGTGGGCAGCCTGCTGGGTAGCAGTGGTGGGTAGGTGGGCAGCAGTGGTGGATAGGTGGGCAGCCTGCTGGGTAGCCTGGTGAGTAGGTGGGCAGCCTGCTGGGTAGCCTGGTGGGTAGGTGGGCAGCAGTGGTGGGTAGGTGGGCAGCAGTGGTGCGTAGGTGGGCAGCAGTGGTGGGTAGCAGTGGTGGGTAGGTGGGTAGCAGTGGTGGGTAGGTGGGCAGCAGTGGTGGGTAGCCTGGTGGGTAGGTGGGCAGCCTGCTGGGTAGCCTGGTGGGTAGGTGGGCAGCAGTGGTGGGTAGGTGGGCAGCAGTGGTGGGTATGTGGTGGGTAGGTGGGCAGCAGTGGTGGGTAGGTGGGTAGCATGGTGGGTAGGTGGGTAGCCTGGTGGGTAGGGGGGCAGCAGTGGTGGGTAGGTAGCCAGCCTGCTTGGTAGCCTGGTGGGTAGGTGGGCAGCCTGCTGGGTAGCAGTGGTGGGTAGGTGGGCAGCAGTGGTGGGTAGCCTGGTGGGTAGGTGGGCAGCCTGCTGGGTAGCCTGGTGGGTAGGTGGGCAGCAGTGGTGGGTAGGTGGGCAGCAGTGGTGGGTAGGTGGGTAGCATGGTGGGTAGGTGGGTAGCCTGCTGGGTAGTCTGGTGGGTAGGGGGGCAGCAGTGGTGGGTAGGTGGCCAGCCTGCTGGGTAGCCTGGTGGGTAGGTGGGCAGCCTGCTGGGTAGCAGTGGTGGGTAGGTGGGCAGCAGTGGTGGGTAGGTGGGCAGCCTGCTGGGTAGCCTGGTGGGTAGGTGGGCAGCAGTGGTGCGTAGGTGGGCAGCAGTGGTGGGTAGGTGGGCAGCAGTGGTGGGTAGGTGGGCAGCAGTGGTGGGTAGCCTGGTGGGTAGGTGGGCAGCCTGCTGGGTAGCCTGGTGGGTAGCAGTGGTGGGTAGGTGGTCAGCAGTGGTGGGTAGGTGGGCAGCAGCAGTGGGTAGGTGGGCAGCAGCGGTGGGTGGCCGGGTCGGTGCACCTGTAAAAGAAAAAAAAACCATTCACTTACCTGCGGATGAAACCTCTCTTCCGAATCTCAGGCAGCCTCTCTCTCCGCAGCTCCTCTTGAATGTCCCGCGTCGTCTCCCGCTGCGTCATCAGTGCAGGGCTACGGGAAGATGGCCGCCAAAGCCCGCACTGGAGACAAAAATAGACGGCAAGATGGCGTCGGCGGCCATCTTGCCAACTATTTTTGTCTCCAGTGCGGGCGTCGGCGGCCATCTTCCCGTAGCCCTGCTCGGGTAAACTGAGGGCGGCTATCAGCCGCCCTGTCAGTGCCCGTTGCCGGCGCCCGTGGAGGGGAAGCGCCGAAGGAGGGGACCCAGGTGAGGGAGATGTGGGGGGGTATTTCCCCCCTCCCCGCCGACGCTGCCACTCCTCCTTCAGCGCTGCTTCCCCTCCTGTGTCATGAAGGCTTCTGGGGAGGCCTTGATGACACCCCCCCTGGTGCTGACACCCGGAGCGGAGCGCTCCTGGCCGCCCCATGGTAGCGACGCCACTGGTCTGGGGACAGGCACAAGTTGAGACACCAGAATATCTGCAGAGTCAGGTATGAGCACAGCCCTGTGCCCTGCTGTGTGAATGCTTCACTTTTCCCTTCATTACAAATGTTGGCTGTCCTCATTATTATCTGTATCCCAACTGCTCCTGGTCGATCCCATTGTCGATCGGGAGCAGATCGGACATTAAGGAAATAATTGTCAGATCCTGTCAGTCAGACAAGAAATTGCATTATGTGTACCCAGCATGATGTCCTACTATATTATTATACAGTATTGTGCGTGACTGAGGGAGATCTTTCAGGAATCCCCCCCTTCAAAATCCTGGGTTTGCCCCTGCCTATGGTTGACAAACCAATCACAGTTCAAGTCCTTGGAGAGAGATTTAGGTTTACACTTATAAAACGCTGTAACTCAAAACCGATAAATGCCACATTTGCGCTGATAACAGATTAATACACAGTGGATTTGGGGAATCATACAAAAACCAAGAATCCTGAGTCTAGCCCAAGGGGTTGCACCAAAATTAATAACTCTGCTTAAGAATAGACAACAAACTCCCACGATCTCTTAAAACATGCGCAATTTCAACTGTGCCTAAATGTGTTATTTTAGTAGAGATAGTCAGTGGCATTCTGCTACAATCTTACCACAAAATGACTGGCTATATTTTCACTTTGGGCTGTCCATATGACGATATCCTGCTGTGTTGCTGCCATTCTGTCTGTGGGACCACAGTTTTTGACTAGGCCCCCCGCTGTGGCTTTCCTGACTATTCCTGTGTATGCTGTCATTCACAGGTAACTGTGATGCGGTTAATTACCTGGTCAGAGTTGTGACAGGTACGTGTGAACTGTCTTCTTTTGATCAAGTTAATTTAAACCAACATGTCTTCGCTGGTCAGCAAACAGGCTTCAGGAAAATAAAAAATATTCTGATCGCTGCAATGACTGCGCAAATCTACCGGGAAGCGATCAGAAAATCGACTGCGCAAATCTTCCCGATTCGCTGGCGTTTCTCACGGCTGTTCCGTGACAGGAATCAATAGACCACAGGGGGTTGGAAGGAGCCCCAGGTAAGTAGAACGCCTTTTCTCCCATTCGTAACAGGTTTACTTTAATAACTAACTGACTAAGGTAACTCTTGAATGAGCCTTCCAGCACCTCTCATCACATTAAGGGGCTGCCCATGTGTGGCACTGTTTGCCAGGCCCCGGATTCACTAGGGCCCCATACAGCAGTCCCCCCTGTGATGCCCTGAAGGCGGCCCTGTTTCTAACTATAAAACACTGCACATGTGGACAACTTTTTTTTGTGTCTGTGAAAGCTCTCTACCTTTTTATTCTACCTTAGCAGTGTTTATGAGATTCTTGGAAGGAACATTAAAAATGGATACTTATTGCCTTCTTCCCAAACAAAAGCAGAGGCGTACCTATGGGTGGGCAAAGGGGGACACATGTCCCCGGGCACAGCACTGTAAGGGGGCTCAGCACAGCCGCTGCACCCGCACATGCATGAGAGGCGGCTCGCTAGCTGCCCCAAAGTGCCCCTGCTTCTTTCCCTGCCTCTGTAGAGGAGTGCAGAAGCGTTAACAGCAGTAGAAAAAGCGTGGCATGTCTAGCTATCTAAAGGGGGAACATCTGGCTATCTATGGGGGGGGCACAGCTGGCTATCTAAAGGGGGCACAGCTGGCTATCTAAAAGGGGGCACGGCTGGCTATCTAAAAGGGGGCACGGCTGGCTATCTGAACAAGGGAAGGGGGCACATTTGGCTATCTAAATGGGGGAAGGGGGAACATATTGCTATCTTTAGGGGAGATGGGGGCACACCTGGCTATCTAAACAGCATTTGTTCATTTGACTCCTTCCATGATCACGTCCACATTCTGATGTGTGGCCATGCACATTTTGTCCAGGTGGGGGCGCAAAAACTCTTTGTACCCAAGCAGTGAACACCCTAGCTACGCCTCTGAACAAAGGAACAGAACTCTCACACTTACTTCCACGTCCCGTTGTGGCCTCTCTGGTGGAAAGTGTAACGTTGCATTCTCTGTGGTCACATCATCAAATACTGGAACCCCTACTAGATACACCGGAGCATCAGGGAGATTTACTGTAAGGAGAAAAAAAGGAGTATTCTGGGTAAAAAAAAACAAAAAAAACGAACAATATTGAGGTCCAATTTCTAGATTTTTGATTTCCCGCTATGTTTTGGTCTTGGACAGTGTGACAAGTGCATCACTTCCTGTCCAGACAGGAAGTGGGGAGGTCTCCCCAAGAGCGACAGAGACAATTACAAATAAATGAAGTGAGGAAGAGTCAGAATCCCAGACTAGACTTTCCTGCTTTAGCTCATTTCCAGTTTTCATATTAAAGTCAGAAAGTTCCACAGAGGGCATCGCGGCAATTTGGGCGCCGGTGATAACTGCAAGTAGAATACTAAAATTACCGACTGTATAGTAAAGAGTAGAGCAGCCGGGCACATCCAGATAAAATGCCTTTAAGGCATTTTATCTGGATGTGCCCGGCTGCTCTACTCTCTACTATACAGTCATGGTAAATTCTTTTTGAGCTTACAGCACTCCAGGGAAGCCCTGTACAGTGGTCTTGAGCACCTTCCTATCTACCTTGCCAGAATACTAAAATTACCGATATTATACTATCACTGGGTAATTATGATAGTTGAATATCTGTAATTTTTACAGATATTTCACAATGGCCTAACCTTTTTCTCACACGAACCCTGCCTCTACCGAAGCCTAACCATAACCAACTTCCCTGCCCAACCCCAACCACCCCCCTCCACCCCGCTGATGCCTAACCTTTAGGGGCCATTAACCACTTGCCGACCAAGTGGTTTCCCATTGATCTGTGCTGGGTGGGCTCTTCGGCCCCCAGCACAGATCGTATTGCAGGCAGGGCGATCAGACTCCCCCCCCCTTTTTTCCCCACTAGGGGGATGTCCTGCTGGGTGGTCTGATCGCTGCCGCTCTGCTGTGCCTTGCGGGGGGGGGCTCCTCAAAGCCCCCCTCCGCAGTGCTATTCCCCCCTCCCTCTCCTTCCCTCCCTCTCCCTGGCTCTGTGGGCGGTACAGGACGGCGATACGTCCTGTACCGCCTCTGATAGGCTTCAGCCTATCAGACAGCGGCGTTCCCCGGCCTATCAGAGGCCGGGGATCGCCGATTTCCTTTACGGCGCTGCTGCAGCTGCAGCGCCGTGCAGTGTAAACACCGGGGATTTCTTCCCCGCGTGTTTACATTTCGCCTGCAAGCCACGATCGGAGGCTCGCAGGCAGTTCACGGAGACACCCTCCATGAACTGACATGAAATGGCCGCTCGTTCCCATGGAAACCCGCAGACATCCAGTTTACGCCAATCGGCGTTAGGTGGTCGTCAAGAGGTTAAAAGAATACCTGAGACTTTGAATAGTGCTGTATTTATACGTAGCTGTCCGCGACTGGCCAGATTAGGGGACGAGAACGGACTGGCCCAAAAGGACGGCAAGGGAGCCGACGGACCACATGGGGCTGGAGGAAGCCCCAGGTAAGTATAATTACAGCAATATGTACCATCTCAGGTACACTTTAAAGGGACCCTTAAGCAAGAAATATATGGAGGCTGCCATATTATTTCCTTTTATACAATACCAGTTGCCTTGCAGCCCTGATGATGTATTTGGTGGCAGTATTGTCTGAATCATGCCAGAAACAAGCATGCAACTAATCTGTTCAGATCTGACAATAATGTCAGAAAAACCTGATCGTAGGCATGCCTGTTCAGGGACTATGCCTAAAAATATTAGAGACAGGTGAATAGCAGGATAGCCAGGCAACTGGTATAACTTAAAGAGAACCCGAGGTGGCTTGTAAGAATCCTATTAGCACACAGAGGCTGGGTCTGCATATAATGCCCAGCCTCTGTTGCTATACTATTTCCCCCCAGGCCCCCCCTGCGCTCTGCTGTCCCCCATAAATCAAACACCGTGCTAGCTACATCGCAAGCAGGCTGTTTACATCTGCACTGTCACTCTCGCTGCTCCCCTACCTCCTCTATGTCGCCGCTCCCTGCCTGCGTCCCTTCCCTCCCCGCTGATTGGAGGGAAGGGACGCAGGCGGGGAGCGGCGATATAGAGGAGGCGAGGAGCAGCGGAGAGTGACAGTGCAGATGCAAACAGCCGGCTATCGACACCCTGTGTGTCGCTAGCATGGTGTTTGATTTATGGGGGACAGCAGAGTGCGGGGGTGGGGGGGCCTGGGGGGAAACAGTATAGCAACAGAGGCTGGGTATTATATGCAGACCCAGCCTCTGTGTGCTAATAGGATTCTTACAAGCCACCTCGGGTTCTCTTTAAAAGGAAATAAATATGGCAGCCTCCTTATCCATCTCACTTCAGATTGTGTTCACTCATTTTCTAAGTTGTAAGCAGTAGATAGATAGATAGCAGGGGCAAACCCAGGATTTTAAAGGGGGGGATTCCCGAAAGGTCTCTCTCAGCCACTCACAATACAGTATAATAATATGGTAGGACATAATGCTTGGTACACATAATGCAATAATCTGTCCAACTAACAAGATCTGACAATTATTTCCTAAATACATGATCTGCTCCTGATCGACAATGGGATCAATCAGAAGCAGTTTGGATACAGATAATAATGAGGACAGCCAACTTTGCTAATGAAGGGGGAAAGTGAAGGGGAAATGCTCTGTACACATGCTGCTGCTCCATGCTCTGTATACATGCTGCTGCTCCATGACTCTGTGTACAGAGCATTGAGCTGCAGTGTGTGTACAGAGTCATGGAGCAGCAGTGTGTGTACAGAGCATGGAGCAGCAGTGTGTGTACAGAGAATGGAGCAGCAGTGTGTGTACAGAGCATTGAGTTGCAGTGTGTGTACACACTGCTGCTCCATTCTCTGTACACACATTGCTGCTCCATGCTCTGTACACACGCTGCTGCTCCATTCTCTGTACACACGCTGAAGCTCCATGCTCTGTACACACGCTGAAGCTCCATGCTCTGTACACACGCTGAAGCTCCATGCTCTGTACACACGCTGCTGCTCCATGCTCTGTACACACGCTGCTGCTCCATGCTCTGTACACACACTGCTGCTCCATGCTCTGTACACACACTGCTGCTCCATGCTCTGTACACACACTGCTGCTCCATGCTCTGTACAAACGCTGAAGCTCCATGCTCTGTACACACACTGCTGCTCCATGCTCTGTATACACGCTGCTGCTCCATGCTCTGTACACACACTGCGGCTCCATACAAAGTCAACTGTAGCGGGGAAAGAAAGGGGGCGGTGCTGTGAGCTGCAGGATACCTGCAGGTATTCTGGTGTGTCAACTTGTGCCTGTCCCCAGACACTGCACTGGCCCTGGTCTGAGGGGGGATTCTTGGCAGCTGTAATCCCCCCCTGCGTTTGCCTATGGATAGATAGATAGATAGATAGATAGATAGATAGATAGAATACTAACCTCCTGCTCTGCTTTCACAGATAGAGGGCGCTCTGTCCAGACAGGAGCTTCTGCTATACATCTCTCCTGGTATTAGTGACAACCGCACACAGTCCTGTATAATGGGCCCACCCGTGTTTAGCACAGCTGAGGGTCTGCTGCTCACGTCTTTCAGGGACTGTGACATATTAACCCATACTGAAGAGTGGCTGAAACAGAAACAAAAGTAAGCATATTAAATTGTAAGTGTCGGCCCAACAGCTATGTCTTTTCTCGTCCTGGTTATATTATGTTTAGAGCTGTGTTAGCGCACTTTAAGCATCAAGAGGAAGGCTGATTACTGTATGTAAGGGGGTATTCCTTTTATTTGCAGCACTGCTATTTTCTTGATGGATGATCTCTTGGGAGAAGCATTGATCGTAATGGGTTATTTTGCTTTCATGAATTTCCACATCTCAATTTCATGTAATTTTTGCAAGTTACAAGAAAATACATTCAGAGCATTCACTGGTATGTTTTCCCCTAACTAGCGGAAATATGTTTGTGGTAAGCTTGCCTTGTGCCTACTGGGCATGCTCAGGGAACATCAGCTTGAAAAACTGAATTGAATTACACAACATAGCAGGAGAATATTAAAAAATGTTTGTTCTTACGGTGCAAATGCTGCAGTTTCACGTAATGATTACGACTACGTGCCATTGCAAAATCAATTTTGCCAGTTTGTAATCTTGCATGAAGAGTTCACAACATGCACATTTTTCTGCAACGTCGCTACTATGCAAAATTTGCGCTTATCGCTAATCAGGAGTACTTTCCTTCATGAGATCCTTCGCATACTGACCCAACTGCTAAAAATTTAGGCTAGGCTTTCTTTGGGTACCACTTTTTTCTAAGAATTGTTTAATTTTCATAGGCCTTTTACAGGGAAAAATAGGTGTAAATGCAGAAAATATCCATCCATTTTAATTTTTACAGTGCCATAGTCATAAATCAACTCAAAATATATTATTTGGCTCCTCCCGGTTAAAAGGATGCCCTACATGCCATATTTCACCACTAGTTGGGCATGTACCGTACCATTATCACCAGCCAGTGCGTCTCTAACGATTGGATGTGATTTCTAGGGTACACAGTTTGGGGACCCCAGTGCTACACAGATACATTGCTAGACAACAGCAAAGCAATGCAACTATACAGCGTTCATGAAGACAACTGGTAAGGTGAGGTGGGGGTGCTATAAAGAGTTCAACTAGCAGGAGTGCAAACAGGAAATTAATACATAAGCAATACATAAGCTCCAAACAAATGTTTAAGTACACCTGGAATGAAAAAAAAGTGCCCTTAGGGAGGGGGAAGCTTCTGGATCCTAAAGAGGCTTCCCCCATCCTGCTTAGTCAGCGCAATCCAGCACAGAGACCCCCAAACTGGCCGTATCCATAACAAGCCTGTGATGCGCCTCACACAGGCACAGTAGCAGCTTTCCGATGGGCTCCGGCGGAAATAGCTGAGCCCGATCAGATTAGCTCTACTGCGTAGGCACAGACACCTCGTGCCTGGGCAGTAGAGTGGACCTGATCAGGCTCGGCTATTTCCACCAGAGCCTGAAAGCAAAGCCACAAGTGGGCCTGCACAAGGCGCGTCAAAGGCTGGTTATGTGTTGAGCCAGATTAACACTGCACCTTCGTTGGAGGATTTTCAAGGGATTCCAGTGCTGGAACAGGGATGCCGATAAGGACGGGGGAAGCTTCTTTAGGATCCAGAGGCTTTCCTCTCACAAGGTAAGTACCCCCCCCCTCCCCAGGGGCACAATTTTTCGTTCTTGCGTGTTCTTTTGAAGACCCTCAGGCTGTAAGGTACGAAGCCTGAAGGTCCGATACGTCTCTCTTGCTATCAAACACTTTCTTCACCATTGAGGCTATAACAGGAACATGTTCTACAGGGCAAATATCTGTACTCGTAGGTTCACTATTGTAATGGTTTTTAGAATGTCTAGTGCTCTTGATGTATGGTATGGCCAACATATTGTAGGCAGCATAGGCATGTAATATGGTAGACCGCAAAGGAGGTGCTTCACTTAATGGAATATTTAATCTGAATGAATTCCCTGGCAATAGAACACTCAATAGGGTTTCTTCCTAGTATCAAAATAGGACAACATAAACACATGGACTAGAGTCATCTTGCTAAACCTATACATGGATGGGTCCTATCTGTGCCTCCAGTATTGGCATCTGATAGCCAACTTGGTGCCAAATAATTTTTTTTCCATAGTTTTGGCTATGCGGAAGACGCACCTGGGTCTATCTCGAATGAAATATCTCAGAAACAGGAACTTCATAAAAGGTGACCAAAGTTGTTTTTGTACATCCCTCATCTCCCTATGGTCCTTGAAAAAATGAGTAATGAATGCTAGATTAGTGGTTTCGTCAGCTTCAGGTTTTTTTTGTTTTTTTTAATGAGGAGTTCTGATCTGTCTATAGCTCTTGCTTTCTTCCTAGATCCTTGTATAAGTCTGTTGGAGAAATGTCTCTTGAATTTTGTGGAGGTCATAAGTTCTCAGGTCTGAACAGTTTTTTTCACACTCGCAGTAACTGACCATATGGTATCTCCCACCAGAGATTCCTCTTACCTCTTAAAAGACTCCTGGATGAAGCTAAGTTGGTCAGTTGAGGTTATATACACAAGGTCCCCTCCAGGTATGGAAGTGCAGCGACTACGAGCCTCTGACAGCGGCTCCCTCACCTGGTTTAACCAATAACAGCGCAGATGGTCACGGAACACTCTACCACCCCGAGGACAGGAGGAATCATCTGAAATAAGGGTCAACAAACTGTGGTTAGAACCTGGCCTAAAAAACTATGAGACAAGGACATACACAGGGTCAAACATACTACACATGGTTTAACACATAGTTAAACTATTTTTATTAGTACTTCCGGATGCAAATGGATCCAATGTTAAAGCGGTTAAAAACCCTGACATAATATTCAATAAAATCATGTTTACCTACTTTTTATATGCCATACGGTTATCATATTTGCATTTGTGCATAAGTATTATTTTTCATTTAAAAGTTATAGATTTCCAAAAGTACAGTTTTTTGCTTTGTGAGTTGACTTTGTATTTTATTAATAACTGGTTTTATTCATTGCTGTTTTGCAGCCAGACATGCTTTCAGTGTCTCTCTGTCTCCAGCAGCTTCTCAGCAGTCAGAGAATGTGTCACATTCCTCACTTGATACATTTAAGTAAACACAATATAACATTATCTGAAGTTCGGATGCAGCAGCATTTCACTGCACTCAACTTTCAAGCTCTGTGTGTAACCCTTCCAATGCTGGTCTAGTAAAAAAAAAAATGCTAATTGCATATAATATGCTGTAAATAAGGTTTTAGTGCAAAGATGAAATGCAGGGTTATATTCCGCTTTAACCTACGGATCCATTCACATCCATCTGTTCAAACGTATCTGTTCCGCACCTATTTTTCCAGACCGCTGAGCCCAGCAGACCGGAAACGGAAGATGAAGTGCTGCATTGGGGGCAATGAGAGAATGGCAAGGTTTCTTCACACTAGTGAAGAAATGAACCATTCTGAGGGCAAAATCCACTGGGGGTAGGGGTCTGGGGGGGATGTGGGGATGCTCAACTGGGGGTGGGGGTCTAGGGGGGGTGTGCGGACGAAGTGCACCTGAGCGGATGGGTGAGGGAGGAATGGTTTCTTACCAGGCTTCAGTCCCTTTCAAATGCATCACACGTTGTGTCATGTGACTACCATGCTACCGTCTTCCGGGTTGAAGGATGAAGCGTGGTAGTCAAGTGATGCGACTTGGGACGCAACGTGGGATGCAATTAAAAGCGGAAGACAGAAGCCTGGTAAGCTAACCCTCCCTCACCCGCCCCCTCAGGTGCACGGATCGGTGGAAGCGAGTGAAAACGGATCCGGTTGACTGGTGATCTGTCGTTTTTACCGGATCCATTTGGCTGAAAATGCCAGTGTGAAATGGCCCTCAAGGCCGATTCCCACTTGCAGCGGATCAAAATGGATCAATTTAAAACAAATCAGGGGTTTTTTGTTGTTGTTTTTTTTAAACGGATCCGTTTTCCACAATCTTGTGCTTTTGTAGCACACGTTTCCAGTCATTTTAACGTATCATAAAAACATGGTGGGTGTTTTTAATATGGTAATGTACTTTTTTTTACCAATAGGAAGCAGTTGGGAGTGGTCATGCTGTACCAAGCAATTTTTTACCCATATGGCCTTGTTTAATGTACCGCTTTAATGTACCGTTTAATGTTAATGTACCGTTTAATGTTAATGTACCTTTTTACGTGTTTACATGTAAATGTTAATATAACGAATGTTAATGTATCGCCTGTTTAATGAACCACTAAAATACAGCTTGGTTGGCATGTTTGAAGCCCTGTTCGAGTTCTGCTTGTAAACAGGAAGTCCACAAAGATGATGCTGAGGGGGGCAGCAGGAAGTTTAGGCAATCCGCTTTGGCATAAGATTTGTGTGCAAAGTTCTGTGTGTGAACGGAAGTTGCGTTTTTGCATTGGCTTTCATTGCCACCATGGGGATCCGCTCTTCGGAAAAAAGTGTCAAGTTCAGAATCTCCGCTTAGTTTTCAGGAACATATCCAACGGATCCATTTTTATTTGCAAGTCAAAATGGCCAATACTTTTTACATTACAATCTGTCCCTCCATTTATGTCTACTTCAATTTTTGGGAGTGGACAAAAACTTTTTTATTATAAACATCAAACATTTTTAATTTCATTATTTTATAAAAATCTAAAATTTTTTATTGCTGGTGTGAACCAGCTGTTAACGTTATTCTGTGTATCACAGTGAACAATCCCCAAACAGGGAGACAGTACCAGAAGCTACCAGCAGGTGGCGCTCATGTAAAACCGAACACTTTACCACTTTTATACATTAGTCAAAACAAAGATTAGTACTTTATGGCCATTTTGAAAAGAAGCCTAAAATACACAACTAGTTTCCCCTCGGGTGCAGGGATTAGCATGTTGGGACAGGGAATTAATAATTGTGGGATTCATCATAGATCACAGAGGCGCTATTCGTGTTTCTACCGAGCTACTGTTTTTTGTCCCCTATTCAATTGCCTGATGAAGCACGTTGCATTTCTTGGGGAGCCCTTAATAAATTAAATTATTTGATTCAGACAGTTGTTTGTGTCTGCTTTCCGGAGGTAAGTCCACCACTGCCTCCCTAGCTATTTTAAAGTTTTTATCATTTTTATCCTGTTGGCGCCTCTGTTCTCTACAAATACAATTGTGGGATTGTTCATCATGGGAATCAGAAATGTATTAAAGAAAACCTGTACTGAAAAAAAGTTCCCCTGGGGGGTACTCACCTCAGTAGGGGGAAGCCTCTGGACCCTATCGAGGCTTCCCCCGTCCTCCTGAGTGGCGACAAATCCGACAGACTGTGCAATATTTACCTTTTCGGCCTCCAGCGGCGGCGCTGTTGCGGCTCTTCTGAGGGAGATAGGCGGAAATGGCCAATCTCTGTCGGGTCCACTCTACTGCGCAGGCGCAGGAGACATGCGCCTGCGCAGTAGAGCGGCCCGACGGATATTTTCGCCTATCTCCGTGGGAAAAGCGGATGCTGCACCTGAGCCAAAAGGTAAATATTTACATTGCCACCGCTCCGGGAGGATTTTCTTCGCCGCCGTGGGACCGAGGAGGATGGGGGAAGCCTCAATAGGATCCGGAGGCTTCCCCCACCCGAGGTGAGTACCCGCCAGGGGAGTTTTTTTCAGTATAGATTTTCTTTAAGATGAAATGGGGCCCTAGGCAAGAAGATTTAGTAAGATTTGGTGGGGGCTAGCATTCACCAGGCCCCTAGACTTTCTCCAGGCCCTAGGCAACCGCCTAGGTTTGCCTTGTGGATGATCCAGCTCTGATGGAAATGATCTGCCAATCTTCACGCTTGTCTTCCCTCAATCCCTGGTAGGTCTTTAAGGGCCTGATGCATAAATGGCCGGCAAATTTGCTGGGTGCACGTAGAGCATGGCACTTTTACTGGTACTAATGGCAAGTGAGCAGAGCATGTTACACCATTACCAGTAATATAGGTGAAGGAGGAGGAAACAGTTGGCACTGCAGTAAAGGACAGCCGACACTGGGGACATGCAGGCAGGGTTCACACACTTCTCTCTAGCTGTGGTACAATCTGCGTGCTCTGATATAGGTGGAAGGCAGCATGCAACAGTGTTGCTATAAAAGGTCACATAACATTACAATGAAGTGTGGCGGTGCGGTGGGTGCTGGGGACAGGTGCCTGACAGCCGTTTGTAGCCTAGCCTCCGTGGAAGCGCATTTCTAGCGCAAAACGGCTGTCAGGCACCTGTCCCCAGCACCCACCGCACCACCACACTTCACTGTAATGGTATGTGACCTTTTATAGCAACACTGTCTGTGTACTGCTCTATGTGCCTAGCTTGTTGGAATAAAGCACCTGCAGTGCCGATCATCCTTCTCTTTTTCTTCATTCACGACTATTACCAGTAAACAACAGCAACTAAGAATTTCAAGGAAACATCTGAGGTACAAAATAAAATGAGATGTACTCACACGGGGCTTCCTCCAGCCCCTGGCAGGCGCTGTGTCCCTCGCCGCAGCTCCAGTGCCCCGGGATCCTCTCCGTTACAGATGCCGACCTCTGCTCCCGCCAACTGCTGCGCCTGCACGGAACACTCCAGACCACGTGAAAGTGATTGACAGCAGCTCTCATGCAGGCGCAGTAGATGCTGACCTGGCGAGGTCGGCATCTGAAAAGGAGGGGATCCCAGGACTCCGGAGCTGCAGCGAGGGACATACTGGGCTGGAGGAACCCCTGAGTAAGTAGATCTACTTTTTTTTCGTAGCTCGGATGCTTCCTTTAACATGCACTGCTCTCCTGGTATCGATAAAATTGACGAGCGCTACCGCCGTATGGCAAATTTACAAGCCATTTGTGCATGCGGCCCCATGTGTTCCCCCATGTGTCCTCATGTACATGTGCCTTCACTCTTACTGAGGGGAGGGCCGGTTCTCTCATGATGCAAAGTGAAACATTTGCATCAGGCGCAGAGATTACAGGGGCGGCATGTTTGTGCTGTGTTAACACTAACAGCATGCAGTCAGAGTAGGAGGAGAAGTGAGAGGAGATCGAGGTGAAGAGGTCATCATTGTGGAAAAGCAGCTTGTTGTGCTGTGTGAGGAGTCTGACAGTGAGTGAGGAGGGGGGAGGTTTCATTTGACTTGCACTGCAGAGGGGAGGAGGTGGCACTGCTGTCCTGACTGAGGAGGAATGGAGTGGCTGAGGGGGAGCAGTGCGTTTGTCAAAAACTCACAGCCAGCCAGTGTGCTATTGTATTGATCTGCAGCATGTCATGTGAAAATATTAAATGGAGCAGAGTAAATTTTTGGGTGTTGTGTGATCATTCCAAAATGGGGAGGGAAGTGTTGGGGGGGGGGGGGGGGCAGGGGGCGCATCCTCACAAGCAAAAAGTCTAACACCGGCCCTGGAGGGGACATTGCAATACATGTGAGGGAAATGGCAATTAAAAGGAGCCTGAACTGAGAGTGATATGGAGGCTGACATATTTATTTAATTTGAGACCATATCAGTTGCCTGGCTGTCCTGCTGATACTCTGCCTCTAATAATTTTAGACCCTGAACAAGCATGCAGATAAGATGTTTCTTAAAAAGATCTGAAAAGATTACCTGCATGCTTGTTTCAGGTTTGTATTTCAGACAATACTGCAGCCAAAGAGATCAGCAAGACTGCCAGGCATCTGGTATTGTTTAAAAGATGTAAATATGGCAGCCTCTATATATATCTCACTTCAGGTTCCCTTTAATGTGGGGGATTTAGCAATAACACTGGACAATAAGTTTTTTTGCTTCCAGAATAAGTTTTGGTGTATTTGATAAGAGTTTTGATCCCGTTCACAAAACTAACTTCCATATTGTCTCATCGCTTGAGGTTTTTGAAAAGCTGCCAATTTTGTAATTTAATGTAAAAAAAACAAAAAAAAACACATTTTTTGCTTCATCAAAACTTTCATCTGTCTCTTATAGATTTGTAGCGGATTAGGAAAAATCACATGAAAAAGTGTATAACAAACCGTTTTAATGAAAAATTACATTTTACGGTGACCATTAACGTCACAATATTTTGCTCAGATGCGATTATTCAATTAGATGTGCGGGATCGTAAGTAATCAGAAGTTAATTAACAGGTTGATTAGGGCACTTTCTCTCTTCAGACATGATCGCAAAATCCAACATTCTATATATCAATTGACCGCAGACTCGTTTCAAACTGATTTTCTTCACACACAGCGTGGTTTTCTGTACAATTCGATCGTAATAATTTAATCTAATGATTGCATCTGTGGAAAATATTGTACCGTTAATGTCCACCTTAAAGTATACCACAGCCGAAGGACTCTGGTAAAAATGGAATGTGCAGTGGGTAGAGGGTTAAAAGCAAATATTTAGGGCTTGAGCCCACTGCTGCGTTTTTAAAAGGTGGTTTAATGCATTTTTGGGCGTTTTAAGGCATTAAAGCGTATTTAAACACATTAAAACGCATCAAACATGTTTCAAAAACGCTTGAAAAAAGCATGCGGTTCTATGTGTATTTTAAAAATGCAGCAATGGGATCAGGCCCCTACAATCAGTTACATTCTCCCTGGCAACTTCCATACCATTCCATGTGTAGCCCCCTCTTCCATGTGTAATATCCATGTACTGCAACCCCTCCCATTCCATGTGCAGTCCTCTCTTCCATGTGTAATATCCATGTACAGCAGTGCCCCTCCCATTCCATGTGTAGCCCCCTCTTCCATGTGTAATATCCATGTACAGCAGTGTCCCTCCCATTCCATGTGCAGTCCTCTCTTCCATGTGTAATATCCATGTACAACAGTGCCCCTCCCATTCCATGTGTAGCCCCCTCTTCCATGTGTAATATCCATGTACAGCAGTGTCCCTCCCATTCCATGTGCAGTCCTCTCTTCCATGTGTAATATCCATGTACAACAGTGCCCCTCCCATTCCATGTGTAGCCCCCTCTTCCATGTGTAATATCCATGTACAGCAGTGTCCCTCCCATTCCATGTGCAGTCCTCTCTTCCATGTGTAATATCCATGTACAACAGTGCCCCTCCCATTCCATGTGTAGCCTCCTCTTCCATGTGTAATATCCATGTGTAATATCCATGTACAGCAGTGCCCCTCCCATTCCATGTGTAGCCTCCTCTTCCATGTGTAACATCCATGTGTAATATCCATGTATAGCAGTGCCCCTCCCATTCTATGTGTAGCCTCCTCTTCCATGTGTAATATCCATGTACAGCAGTGTCCCTCCCATTCCATGTGCAGTCCTCTCTTCCATGTGTAATATCCATGTACAGCAGTGTCCCTCCCATTCTATGTGCAGTCCTCTCTTCCATGTGTAATATCCATGTACAACAGTGCCCCTCCCATTCCATGTGTAGCCTCCTCTTCCATGTGTAATATCCATGTACAGCAGTGCCCCTCCCATTCCATGTGTAGCCCCCTCTTCCATGTGTAATATCCATGTACAGCAGTGTCCCTCCCATTCCATGTGCAGTCCTCTCTTCCATGTGTAATATCCATGTACAACAGTGCCCCTCCCATTCCATGTGTAGCCTCCTCTTCCATGTGTAATATCCATGTGTAATATCCATGTACAGCAGTGCCCCTCCCATTCCATGTGTAGCCTCCTCTTCCATGTGTAATATCCATGTACAGCAGTGCCCCTCCCATTCCATGTGTAGCCTCCTCTTCCATGTGTAATATCCATGTGTAGCCCCCTATTCCATGTGCAATATCCATGTACAGCAGTGCCCCTCCCATTCCATGTGTAGCCCCCTCTTCCATGTGTAATATCCATGTGCAGCCTCCTCTTCCATGTGTATCATCCATGAACTGCAGCCCCTCTCATTCCATGTGTAGCCCCCTCATCCATGTGTAATATGCATTAACAGCAGCCCCTCCCATTCCATGTGCCGCCCCCTCTTCCATGTGTATCATCCATGTACAGCAGTGCCCCTCCCATTCCATCTGCCGCCCCCTCTTCCATGTGTATCATCCATATACAGCAGACTCCCTCCCATTCCATGTGCAGCCCCCTCTTCCATGTGTATCATCCATGTACAGCAACCCCTCCCATTCCATGTGCCGCCCCCTCTTCCATGTGTATCATCCATGTACAGCAACCCCTCCCATTCCATGTGCAGCCCCCTCTTGCATGTGTATCATCCATGTACTGCAGCCTCTTTCTTCCACGAACATCCAGAGCTTTCTTCCTTGAGCATGAGTTTCCCTTTTTCCTGTGTTGCTCCCCATTTTCAGCTCCCCTTTCCTATGTAGCAACCACTCTTCCATATCCAGACGCCCCCTTGGGCTGCAGCCGCCCAAGGCCCAGGCCTCTGCGGCCTTTCCAGAAATCCGGCCCTGGGAAAGGGGGTGGGGCAACATGGTTGCATAGTTTATGAGGGGTAGGGGGAAAATGCCGTATTGTTTTATTGTGTTGACTAACGCTTGCCTCTCCATCATTTCCAACTTTTACTTTATTTCAAGTATCAATTTTTAAATCTTTAAACAGGTCACACAAAATAAAAAAAAATACCTAAAAATGCCCCCCCCCCCCATAATATAGCCCCCATTTAATATCACCACACATGGATTTTCCTACCAGTCAGACATTGGCCATCAGGTAGCTGTACGCCATACACGGCTCGGAGATCTGTTCCATGATTGGCCTTCAGCCACACTTCCACGCTTTGTCCTGTCTGAGCCACTGCTGGGCAGTGCAGCTCCACCACGTCCACTGACACAGCGACGGTCACCGTGGCCTGTGCGCCAGGCTCCTGTCCCTCTGCTCTTACTTTCAGCCTGTATCTCCCAGGCACACTGTATCTGTGGCAGGTCACTCCGCCAGCAGTGACAACAGGCTGGCTTCCATCTTGGAATTCCCAAATAAACTGAGCCACGGGTATTGAGGCCACGACACGAAGCCTCACAGGCTGGAACATGGCTTGATAAGCAGGGCCTGAAAGTGAGACCGTCACCTGTAAAGAGAAAGCACCACCGAATAAATGTTTAACGAAACTGAAAAAATAGATGCGTCAGATGTGGCCAAAAAATTGACCCCCTCAGAGATTTAGTATTAACAATTCCTGCTGCCTGCCTGTGCCGCCCCATTAGCCCGGAGATCAACGAATGGGAACATAGTTCCCATTCATTGATCTAAGTGTATGTTCCCATTCATTGATCTAAGTCCCCGGCAGAAAAACCAACGGCTTCTTATTAGAGGCCGCGGTCTTTCTGAGCAAAAAAAAAAAAAAAAAAAAGAAGTTTCCCATCCTTCATATGCTTCCTAGAAGCGAGCACTTCGCTTCCAGGGCTAAAAACAAAAAAAAAAATTAACTGTGGCCATCTTGTGGCCAAGAAGTAAAACTACATCTACATACATTTTTAAATAAAATAAACCCACATTATTACATTTAAAATTAACTGTTTATCTCCCACACCAAAAATTACCCAAATAAAATTTTTAATAAAAAAAAATTGCAATTAAAAAAAAAAAAAAACAGTTACCTAAGGGTCTGAACTTTTTTAATATGCATGTGAAAAGGGTATATTACGAACATTTTTTAAATGATAAACTTGTAAATAGTGATGGACGCAAAAATGCACCTTTATTTCCAAATAAAATATTGGCACCATACATTGTGATAGGGACATAATTTAAATGGTGAAATAACTGGGACAAATGGGCAAATAAAATACATAGGTTTTAATTATCGTAGCATGTATTATTTTAAAGTTAGAATGGCCAAAAACTATATATATATATATATATATATATATATATATATATATATATATATATATATATATATATATATATATATATAAAATATATATACACACATACATACATACATACATACAGTGGGTTGCAAAAGTATTCGGCCCCCTTGAAGTTTTCCACATTTTGTCACGTTACTGCCACAAACATGAATCAATTTTATTAGAATTCCACGTGAAGGACCAATACAAAGTGGTGTACACATGAGAAGTGGAACGAAAATCATACATCATTCCAAACATTTTTTACAAATAAATAACTGCAAAGTGGGGTGTGCGTAATTTTTCGGCCCCCTGAGTCAATACTTTGTAGAACCACCTTTTGCTGCAATTACAGCTGTCAGTCTTTTAGGGTATGTCTCTACCACCTTTGGTCGTCAAGTGGTCAACAAGTTGTTAAATAAATATGATACTGTATTTTAGTGTACATGTAACTAATGCGCCGGGAAATTTGGGCACAAAGTAAAGCTGAAAAATGGCTCATCCAGCTCCTCAGGTATGATGTACCGTAATTCAGCTGCCAGCCTTTGCTGGCGGCCGAGTTACGCTGTTTTTACTACTGACTGAGCACCGGTATAGCCGTATGTAACTCACATTACGTTCTAAAAGCGGCGCCTGGTCCACCCAAATTTCATGCATCGGTTTTGCTTGTCTTGTGATTTTACTCCATTGAAAGAGCGAAAATATTTAAAAAAAATGAAATGCAAATGCAAAAAAAATGCATGAAAACCGCAAACGCAAAACATCAAAAAAAGCAGAACTGCACAATGCAGAAATCTCATGGTTTTCCACACTGCCTAGTGTGCTCTAAGCCAAAAGGTTTTCTTTCTCCTAATTACTGATGACTGCAGTGTGAGGATAATGCATCTGCATGGTTATCATCTGATTTGCACAGCGATTGGTTAGGGATCGTTTAAAAGGTCACACTGAATGTTCCTCTTGTTGTGCCCTAGAATTATGCACCGTGACTTGCAAAACATGCCGACATCTGGTCACCAGCGTAGTTAATTTGTTTGTGCACAAATATTTTTCAGAGGAACATCTCTTTTTCCATTCACCCCTCCAAAACAAAAGCCACGCTCACATGCTCTGCGATAAGTACAGCTTTTCTTCTTCAACTTGCGTATTACCGAAATCCCAATGTTTTGGAATGCGAAGGATCCCTTTGCCAAGTGGTAGATCAGCTGAATGACAGAGTACTTGGCTGCCAGCATAGTGCATGGGATTCTGCTTAATAGGTACTTGTTGGATACCAAAACACCTTTTATGGCTAGGTAGGAACAAGATATAGGTATGGAAATGGAATGGGAAGAGTTGGGGGACTGCATTGAAACTCCCACTAAAGAGAGCCTATATAGCACCCCAGGCCTGGATTTACCTCACAGTAGCCTTTAGACACAGATGTCCTGGCACCTTAGACTTCGCCCTCCATGGACCTACAAATCCCCCACCGCACTGCACCGCAAGTGTGCAGGCTGTCCCAGCTGTCACTTCTCCCTTACTTTCCTTGCCCATCATAGGTAGCTACAGGTGCGTGCGCCTTAGTATTAGGTATCCAGAAGGTCTCTCGATATTAGGTAGCTAGAGGTGCCCCCAAGTATTAGGTAGCTAGAGGAACCTCAGTATTAAGTAGCTAGTGCCCCTAACTGAAGGTAGATCTCATCAGTGGAATGTCAAGAGCAGGCTGAGGAACCTCTCATTTACACTCTCATCAGGACTCTGCATAGGGAAGGAGGGAGGGAGGCGCTCAGGGAAGGAGGGAGGGAGGCGCTCGGGGAAGGAGAGTGAGCCGTCTTTCCATCATCAGGTGCCTTTAGGCACTTGCCTATAGTGCCTTATGGTAAAACCAATCCTGTAACACCCATAGGATTCTCCACCTTATAAGACTTCACCTCATAGATAGCACAGTACCTAGCTCCTGTTTTCAGGGTTGTCGAGCAGAAGTTACACTAATTCATATATGGTGGCCCAGCCCTAAATTGTCCAAAGTTTTGTCCAGATATTGGCATAACTACAATTCATGGGGCTTCCCAGAAAAACTTTGATAGCCCCCCCCCTCCAATGTTTACACCCCTTCCCTTGCGTCCCCTTGGTGACCCTCTCAACATGGGGGTCCATCTTACAGGGGTCATAAACCAGTGTAGCCATCATTATCTTCACACCCATAATAAGTGTACCAAAACACCCGATTTGGAGGATGGTCCCCTGTACTGGAGGAAAAGAAGGTTATTAGTAGGGGGCCCCCCACAGTTCTGGGCCTCCCTGCAGTGGCAGGGGCTGCTCCCCTATAGTTACATCTCTGAACACTCGCTCTAGAGTCTTCCGAAAGACTCCTCTCTAGTGTCTTATAAAAGACCATTTTTAAATGCTACAAAACTCTGCTAGTGGGGTTTAAACCAGATTGTGCCACGCATCTTGAGCACAGGCTAACTTAACAAATCGTTACACATTTCAGCTAATTGGCGCTCTCCTCTCTCCGAGTCACTGCCCTAAAGAAAATAGATTCCACTATGATTTGTGAAAGCGTAAACACTACAATTGCAGACAGAAGTAATGCCTTTCGTAAAACATAGACTCCATAGATTTCCATTAGAGGGAGAGCAGCTGATGGAGTCTAGTGATAAGGTACGTCTTACATGGAACCTGCTGAAAGGCAATGGGAGTGTTCTGTGATCACCTCTGAATATCTACCGTCGATGAGTAAGGAATAAGGGGCCTTCATGCCTTAGGAAAAAGACACAGACAGTGGGAGCCCAGATAGTGTAGTATATTAAGATGTTCAAATTAATGAAAGTAATGATAAAGGACTACTCACAAAAGGGGGTTGCAATAGAGGCAACCAGCTACTTGAAGCAGGTTGAGACGAGCAACCCAACTCCACTTGGGCTGTCCAAGTTGGACTGGGTGTGGCTGCTCCCTTTGGTGAAAAGTAACTGGCTTCCATAATGGCGGATACCATGTGGGGCCAGAAAGGACCCCTCCAACCTTGGTGGGGAGGGGGGTATAAAAGCACAAAAAGGGTAAAGAGGCGCCCAAGTACAGATAAAACGGAGTTAAAAACAATAAAAATGTAAAGGGTGAGGTGGCTTCAGGGCCGGTGTAAGCAACAATGGGGCCCCAAAATAAACCTGCCCCCCCCCCCCCCAACAGATACCCCGGAACAAAAATCGGCATTAAGGGACTTTTTTTGCAGCTGGTATAGTCAGGGTGTGAAGCCCCAATCGGTCAGAGCTCCACATTCTGGCTACCCCAGCCTGCATGGGGGACAAGGAGTTAAAACGTTTCAGGAGGGGGGACCCCACATAATTTTTTTTTTTTTAATTCCCACACTCTAAACATAAAAAAAAAATTGGGAAAATAGGAAAAAAAATGCCAGGGATCTTCATGCAGCCATATTGCGGCTGTATAGCGATCCCTGGCCAAAGCGCTGCGGCTTTGTATGGACCCCCAGGAAACCCCGTCAGGAAATGTATTGCTCTTTCTTTTGATGCATGTAAAATTACACTACCATTAGGTTTGCTACTAAAAGTGACATTTACCGCATAGACTTTTTTCCTTCGAAACTTTAAAATCGATTTTCTCAAAAACTATAAGGTCTTTTTGAAAAATAGTTTTTTTCCCTCTTATTCCCAATGATCCCCTTAACATGTAAAATAATATCAAAGCGCTATAGCTGGCACAAAATTAAAAATCCAAACGGAGTACGCTACCACAAGGTCAGGCAGGACCGAAAAAACTTGTACACAATCGTTTATATAAAAGTCCACATAAAAATCACTTAAAAGTTCTCATATGCAGTTCTCATATGCAATTTCTTGATCTCTTGTACCACCGTCACCATGGACACCCAACAGTAAACAGACTCAGATGTAAGATACACAGATGTATTGGCCACTGCTAGACTGGCCAACCATGCACAAATCCAGAAGCCTCAGTACTTCAGGATCCTGGTACCGCTTTGATGCTGTCCTTTTAGACCACCGCCATTCTCCACATTATCCATGCAAAGTACCTCAAAGAAATAGCCTACATAGCGTAACTCCGTATAACACTTAAAATTTTAGCAATTGAAAAGTTCAAAACGCTCAACCCCCACAGTTCAGACCGGTAGGTGCAGGATCAGGAAAGCCAAGTCAGTCCACAAATATGCACAGAAGGATCCGCAGACCAAGTACTGGTAGAAAAACGCTGATGTTCTTTATTCAAAAATTCCACATGGCAGTAGCAATAAAACCACAAGGTTCAACTGACGCGTGTCGGGCTTACAATCTGCCCTTAGTCATAGTTAAAAGTGAACCTGCAAGGGGAAGGCTTTATGTAGGTGGGAGAAGGACATGCTCCACCCCATACCTCAACCAGCCTTCACCTTAAAGGAGACATTACAAATATACATTGTACATAAATACATAAGAAGATATTGAGATTATCTAATAGATTAAAAAACCACCATAATTCTCCACATTATCCATGCAAAGTACCTCAAAGAAATAGCCTATATAGCGTAACTCCGTATAACACTTAAAACTTTAATTATAAAATTGCACTCACATGCTTCAAAAGGTATTGTATAATGATAGAAATGTTCATGCACCAATGTTAAAATTATGACGTGCAGGGATCCACTCTGGAGTAAGAGCAATCAGCAGTACATCTTCAAGATCCGCACCATCAGATAAATCACTTTATTCAAAGATAAAATTTAAAACATGATAAAAAGCATGGGTCACATTAGATGACGCACAGGCGTTTCGGACTTCCACAGTCCTTTGTCAAATCTTCATAGACCCACACTGATTAACCTCTGGTATATTCATGTTTATATACACACAAAGAGGACCACAGAGAACTACCTACTTACTTAGGTTGCATATGTATGAGAACCCATCCACCAATCAAATATCACCACCGGCTGTGTTGGAGCCAATCAGGATGCAGCACAATAGGACAACTGCACGTTCGAGCCTAGCTGCCTTTGTGGATGAACTACATGACAGATGTTCTACAATTGAGCTGACCATCCATTGTGACTTGACTAAGGTCAATTTTCTTGATACGTGGGTGATTAAAGAAGGTGGCCAGCTGACCACAGATTTATTTACCAAACCCACAGACAGAAACTCTATTCTCCATTTTACGAGTTTCCATCCCCCTCATGTTAGATATAATATCCTGAAGTGCCAATTCAAAAGGATAGAGAGAATAGTAAGAGATCCCGTTATGAAGATACAGAGGCTGGAAGAGATGAATTATAAATTTCTGGCTCGGGGCTATCCTATTGGATGTTTGCAGGGGAATTTTAATTTTAAATGTAAGAAGGGGGTTAATACTTTTTCCAAACAATCAGGCATCAGATTGGGCATTAGGGAGCGGGTACCCTGTGTAACTACCTATAACATACTTTCTGAAAAAGTGAGCCATATTATCAACAAACACTGGCCTATCCTTAAGAGGGGTCTACCTACAGTGAGGGAATTCCATGACTGGCCCCTAATGTCTTTTAAAAGGGCCCCCTCCCTGAGAGAGACTCTTGTCCATAATGATTTAGGTCCCTCTCAGGTGGAAACTGTGAGGAGAAATGGCACTTACCCTTGTATGGGGTGCCATTTATGCAGTTACATTGTGAAAGGGGATCCTTTTACCCACCCCAGCCGAGGGACTAAATTTAAGATTAGAATAAACATACATATATCCAGGCACATCGCCTCTAGTTAGGACATTAAATAAATTATTAGGGAAAGGGAGGTGCTGAAGGGGGTGTGGCTAGAAAACAGCATGTTATGTGTCCATGTGCACAATGCGCATACACCAGCATAAGCTGTCTGCATGCTGACAAACATACAGGGGAAGGGGGGAGTGCACCGAATTGGACCCTAGCCACAGGGGTCAATGATAAGAATAAACATACATATATCCAGGCACATCGCGCAGTATAGGTGATTAAGCATAAGAATGCATTCTTCTGTGAACTAAAACCCTGGCTTTTAATTTAGCTGTAGGGATAACAGTTGTGCCTGGATGAGTGAATCTGTGAATGCAATTGTTTGAACATTTGCATGTGAGTGTGCGAAGGGTTAATAGATTTTTGCTGTTTTCTAGCCACACCCCCTTCAGCACCTCCCTTTCCCTAATAATTTATTTAATGTCCTAACTAGAGGCGATGTGCCTGGATATATGTATGTTTATTCTTATCATTGACCCCTGTTGCTAGGGTCCAATTCGGTGCACTCCCCCCTTCCCCTGTATGTTTGTCAGCATGCAGACAGCTTATGCTGGTGTATGCGCATTGTGCACATGGACACATAACATTAGCTCCCTTGTGCGATTGGTAAGATGCACTATCTTTCCCAGGAGAGGAAGTTAGGATGTGTGCTCCTAATCCATTGATAGGTTTGATGCAATGAATGTGTTTGCATGTCTGCACTATGCATGTTACAGGGCCAGAGTTAGGACACCTATGTTTACCTGGGTACTTCTGCGCAGTATAGGTGATTAAGCATAAGAATGCATTCTTCTGTGAACTAAAACCCTGGCTTTTAATTTAGCTGTAGGGATAACAGTTGTGCCTGGATGAGTGAATCTGTGAATGCAATTGTTTGAACATTTGCATGTGAGTGTGCGAAGGGTTAATAGATTTTTGCTGTTTTCTAGCCACACCCCCTTCAGCACCTCCCTTTCCCTAATAATTTATTTAATGTCCTAACTAGAGGCGATGTGCCTGGATATATGTATGTTTATTCTTATCATTGACCCCTGTGGCTAGGGTCCAATTCGGTGCACTCCCCCCTTCCCCTGTATGTTTGTCAGCATGCAGACAGCTTATGCTGGTGTATGCGCATGGTGCACATGGACACATAACATTAGCTCCCTTGTGCGATTGGTAAGATGCACTGTCTTTCCCAGGAGAGGAAGTTAGGATGTGTGCTCCTAATCCATTGATAGGTTTGATGCAATGAATGTGTTTGCATGTCTGCACTATGCATGTTACAGGGCCAGAGTTAGGACACCTATGTTTACCTGGGTACTTCTGCGCAGTATAGGTGATTAAGCATAAGAATGCATTCTTCTGTGAACTAAAACCCTGGCTTTTAATTTAGCTGTAGGGATAACAGTTGTGCCTGGATGAGTGAATCTGTGAATGCAATTGTTTGAACATTTGCATGTGAGTGTGCGAAGGGTTAATAAATTTAAGATTAGGGGCAGCTATAGCTGCGACTCTAGGTTTGTGATATACTTGTTGAAATGTCCCTGCGGGCTGGGGTATGTAGGTAAAAACAACACAGCCTCTAAAGGACAGAATGTCCTCTCACAAATCGAACATTAGAAACCAGAACCGTGAGTTGTCTGTCTCGGACCATTTTTGTAGTAAGGGACATCGTCTTTCCCAGTTGAGGGTTCAGGTCATAGAGGGGATACCCATACCACGTAGAGGGGGTGACCGTCATAAAAAATTGGCCCTTAGAGAAAATTTTTGGATCAAAAAACTAGATACATTAGAACCCAGGGGCCTCAATAGAGATTACGATCTGTCTACTTTGATTTGAACTTTTATTATGTATTGTATGTTGCATTTTGCATAACTAATAGTATCTATTATTCTTCCCCAGATATATCGCCGGCGGCTGTCACACGTTTCCTGGGTAAATGTATTTCCCTTTTGGCCTTTGGGTTGCAGCGCAATTTAGGGGGGATTGTGTCACCTGCTTAGCCATGTATTTGCCTCCTTGGTATGTATTGTTTTAACTATTGTTGCTTCACTTGGTGCAATTACCAGCCTCAGACATGCAGGTCCGCCTGTGTTGCGGTTTGTGATGTGATGCGGACGCTGTTGGCGTGATGCCGATTGGTGTTCCGCATCACGCGCATAATTGGCCGCTTCTGACACTGCGACACGCCCCTTATACACGCTCTGCCTGGGTACTACAGCTTGGTCTGTGTACCAGGCGGACGTTGTCGGCGTTGCTCTCATTGGTGCAGCGCCACTCGTCCTGTTGCGCCGCCCCCGCCGCATTGACTGGCTACAGTTTAGACTGAATTCACGGCGGACGTTGTCGGCGGTGATACGATTTGATGCGGCTTTACTGCCGCATCACGTGGTATCAGAAGGAGGTCTCACCTTTGCATTCCGTTGGGCGCCTGTACTGCAGTACTTGATTGGCTGACAGGCTCGTCCCTCTTGGATTCCTATTGGCGGTGGCTGAGGGTTCTACTTGCGGACCTTGTAGGCTGATATGTGATTGGCTGGGATGACGAATCCCCTCTTAGGACTTCTTTATGCAGTTTATTGTTTGAAACAGGGGTACGATGAGCGCTACCCTTTCCTCACTATGAAGATATATGTGAGTGGGGTTATGTGAGTACCAGTTATTTTTATTATTCACTTATGCAGTTGTCCTATTGTGCTGCATCCTGATTGGCTCCAACACAGCCGGTGGTGATATTTGATTGGTGGATGGGTTCTCATACATATGCAACCTAAGTAAGTAGGTAGTTCTCTATGTGGTCCTCTTTGTGTGTATATAAACATGAATATACCAGAGGTTAATCAGTGTGGGTCTATGAAGATTTGACAAAGGACTGTGGAAGTCCGAAACGCCTGTGCGTCATCTAATGTGACCCATGCTTTTTATCATGTTTTAAATTTTATCTTTTAATAAAGTGATTTATCTGATGGTGCGGATCTTGAAGATGTACCAAAAGGTATTGCACACATAGAGTTTTACGGGCTCTCCCCCGTTGCCTGGCAGGGCACAGCTTGTGTTGGGTCCTCCAGCTCCCCCTCCACTCAGCCTGCAGACACCACTACCTCCACCGGCCGGTCACTTCCTGGTGTGTCCAACCTCCCGCCCGATCGATTTCGTCACTCCCTCGTGACTCATCAGGGGCAAAGTTTTAAGGCCTCGTTCACATCATTTAGCGCAGATGGCTGTGCGATTGGAACGCAACGCGTCCGATCGCACGCCATCTGCGCTCCTATGCGCTGCGCTGCAGATCCCATTCATTACAATGAATGGGATCTGCGCTGCGATTCCCAAAAATGCGTGCAGCACGCGATAGCGCAATCGCGCTGCCACGCAGCGCATATGATGGGAACGGTAGAAGGGCTGTCTATGCCCTTCTACCGTTCTTGCGTGTCGCACACTATACGCGCTGCCAAAATGCGGACGGCAGCGCGTATAGTCTGAACGAGGCCTAAGTGTTATACGGAATTACGCTATGCAGGCTATTTCTTTGAGGTACTTTGCATGGATTATGGGGAGGATGATGGTGGTCTAAATGGACAGCATCACAGCGGTACCAGGATCCTGAAGTACTGAGGCTCCTGAATTTGTGCATGGTTGGCTAGTCTAGCAGTGGCCAATACATCTGGTGAGTCTGTTTACTGTTGGGTGTCCATGGTGACGGTGGCACAAGAGATCAAGAAATTGCATATGAGAACTGCATATGAGAACTCTTAAGTGATTTTTATGTAAACTTTTATATGAATTAGGATGATCCCTTAACATATCCTGCAAATTTACGGTTTCTAGCATTTAAGGTGGATTTGCTATTAACCATTAAAGTCGGCAGGTTTTTAAATGTGTATTTTTTTTCATTTGAAACTTTAAAATCAATTTTCTCAAAAACTATAAGGTTGATTTGAAAATGTTTTTCCTCTTGTAGCCACTGGGGTCCCCTACAAGCTCTGGGGCCCTGGGGCAATTGCCCCCTTTGCCTCTATGGTAGCGCCGGGCCTGGGTGGCTTTCCTCAGGAACAACAGTCTCATAAGACAAAAAGGTTTATTTACCACAGGCAACAAATGTGAAATGGTCTAAGCCCGCTTTCTCGGGCCAATACAAGTGCCAAACTGGTATACAGCCATAGCATTGAGCGCCGGAAGTCTCAACTAACTGGCATGCCTGAGGAGGCTAACGGGGACAGTGCTTTGGGGGGTTTGCAGTGTAGAAAATACTTAGAGTCTCCGAGCGCTGTTTTCTATTCTTCATGCAGCTCCCTTCAGCTTTCTGGCATCCATGCACGGCTCCTGGCAGGTCACATGACCTGATGCGAGTCAGGTGACGCGCCAGGGGCCATACATAGAGGATGTGGAAAAGCCGCTAGGAGCTACAGGAAAGGTGGTGGAGGCTTGGTAAGTATTTTCATCAGTCCTCCTGTGCCAAGACCAAATGTACGCAATGAGGATAGATAATAATATGCAATAAGTTACTGGCTTTATCAAACATTTACCTGTATGGGTTGGAAATCTTGAATGATACTTTTACTACAACCGCTGAGCGTCCCGTCTCTTGAACATACACCCTTACAGGGGTCACCGTCCTCTGACGTGAGGGATCCACAGAGACATTGCTGCACGTTGTCCATACCATAGTAGGAGTAGCCATGGCGGAAACAGAGGGCGAGGCAGCTGCTGCTGGAGTGAGGAACTGGGGTGATGAGAGAATAGCTGAGGACATGATCCAGGGGGCTCCGCACACATGAGACAAACTGTTCTGCTGTAAAACAAAGGTGTGTATTACTTCTGAAAACAACTTGGCAATTATGAAACTTTATTTATAAAGCGCTAACATATTACGGAGCACTGTACAACAGATAGGGGAGACAATACAACGTCAAGCAATTTAACGTGGGGATATTACAAAGTTGCACAATGGTACAGCAGACTCTGCAGTGAGGGTGACACCACCACGATCTTCACACCCATAACTAGTACAGCCACACAACACCTGAACTGAAGCATAGTCTTCTGTATCGGAGGAAGGGAAGGTTAGTGGTTGGCGCCCCCACAGCTCTTGGCCCCTCCCCTCTAGTTATGCCCCTGCGAAGAAGGCGCTCCACTACTCTCTACATGCCTGATCACAGGGAGGGGGTGACTGGGGGGGATTGCTTCACTGCACTGCCTTCCTTGACTGCAGTATAAACTGGAATTTGAAATAAAGGCCCATTTTCTGTCCCAAAAATCTCAGTTTATATTAGAGCATATGCTGTCACTTGGACTGCAAGAAGATCCACTCCTTTAGAAAATGAACCCCGACTGTTCATTGGAAGCAGCAATGCTGAATGTGAACCTGAGGTGAGAGGTATATGGAGGCTGTGTCACACTCACCATCTCAGGTCCCGGCGTCGGTCTCGTGTCCTTACCGGGATGCGTACGCACAGGGGGTCCTTGGCTATTATGTTTGGACTTCCTGGTTGGCGGCGCGCGGCGTTGCGCGGTGTGCGCATGCGCGCAGGCTGTTGCGTGCGCGCATGCGCAAGGTTTTGTGCGCGAGGACGTTTGCGCCCACCTGTGCGCGGCACTGCACGTGCGCGCGCATGCGCAGGGCGTTGATTTCGGCGCCAAAATCCTGTATAAAGGCAGCACTGGACATTACGCCAGTGCTGCTCGTTCTGACAGCTTGGCGTAAGCCCCGTGGAAACTCTGTTTATTAGTTTGCTGAATTGACTCCTGGATTTGACCCTTGGCTTGTGACCCCGACCTCTCCTGATTGCCGCCTGCCCCGACTCTTGGATTGTACTTCGTTTTGCCTGATCGCCGCCTGCCCCGACCTCTGGCCTGTGACCCGACTACGCTGCTCTCTCCTGCCCCGGACCTCTGGTTACTGTCTGACTACGTCTGTTCATCTCACATATTAGCGTGGCTGTTCTCCTGACCACTTGCTAAAGTTATCCCAGTTGTGACCTGGCTGGGCACTAGGCAGCGAAATCCTGCACTCCCCTCAAGGGGGTGTGGGCGAAGACCCGTGGTCACTTCTGGGTAACGCCTCTTCCTTCAGTGGAAAGGTCAACAGCGTCTGAAGATAATCCACCGAAGATAACAGGCTGCCATATTTGTTTCCTTTTAAACCATACCAGTTGCCTGGCGTCCTACTTATCTATTTGGCTGCAGGAGTGTCTGAATCACACCAGAAACAAGCATGCAGCTAATCCTGTCAGATCTGACAATAATGTCAGACACGCCTGATCTGCTGCATGCTTGTTTAGGGCCTATGGCTGAAAGTATAAGAGGCAGAGGAGCAGCAGGGCTGCCAGGTAATTTGTATTGCTTAAAAGGAAATAAGCATGACAGCCTCCATAGAACTCTCACCTTAGGTTCATTTGAAGCTGAGGTTGAGATACTTTGGACACATAATGAGAAGGCAAGATTCACTGGAGAAGACCCTAATGCTGGGAATGAGATGGTTAGATAGTATCATGGATGCAACAAACATGAGCTAGGATAAGCTTTGAGTGGCAGTAGAAGACAGACTAAATACTTTGTGGGAGGCGCCCTAAATAACTCATTACAACTATATATATCTAGGAGTAAATAGATGTCACCTCCTTAAAGAGGCACTATGGCGAAAAATTGGAAAATTTAAAATATGTGCAAACATATACAAATAAGAGTTATAAAGCACTGGTATATTAGATGATGATGTGGGTCACATGCCCATGCCCGCCAATTGTAGGCTTGGGGGTATGGCTCGGGTGATGTCAGAATTTAACTGTTTGATGTTCATATAAAATAGCGAGACAGGATGGCAGTGACTTTACTTTGTCTTCTGCATGCTATCCTGCTCTCTACGCTTCCTAGTTAGAATAATAGAATTATAGCTCCATGTCACTGGTAACCACACTACCATTCGCCCTACCTCTCAAGCCCACTGTCTGGGTGTCACCCTCGACTCCGCACTCTCCTTCACCCCCCACATCTAAAACCTCACAAAGTCCTGCAACTTCCACCTTCGTAACATCTGTAAGATTTGCCCTTTCCTGACATAGGTCACCACCAAACTCCTTATCCATGCCCTCATAATTTCCCGCCTAGACTACTGCAATGCCCTTCTGTCTGGTCTCCCTATGACCCGAATAGCCCCACTGCAGTCCTTAATGAATGCGGCAGCCAGAATTATTCACTGCTCCCATTGCTCCACCACGGTGGATCCCCTCCTTGAATCCCTCCACTGGCTTCCTATCCAGTCCAGAATCAGATTCAAGCTACTGTGTCTGGCCTACAAATCTGTCCACAAAACCTGTCCAACCTACATTTCCGATCTTACTCAGAGGTACACACCTAGCCACTCACTCCGCTCTTCCAATCAACTTCGGCTAACGGCCCCCCCCCCCCCGCATCACCCAGTCCTATGCATGCCTCCAGGACTTCTCAAGATCTGCTCCAACACTATGGAACTCCCTACCTCCACCCATTAGGGCAGCTCCCTCCTTCAACATCTTCAAGAAAGCCCTCAAAACTCACCTTTACACTCTGGCCTACTACCCCTCACAACCCTTAACTCTGGTCTTTCTTGTATTCATGTTGTTGTCACCCCTAAATATTGTCTGTAACCTAAACGAATGTCCAGCGCTGCGTAATATGTTGGCGCTTTATAAATACAATAAATAATGTCTGTATGCTGTAAATATATGTGATGCACATAGGACATAGGAAAGACTGTTTATACTCTGAAGAAATCAACATGTAACACAAGATTAAGGAAAGGTGGGGGGAAAGGCTGCGCATCCCTAAACACATGTTGCAATTGAATGGTTAATCGCACAGGCATACACCGCCCCTGCCAGACTGAAAAATGCATGCCCTGCATCCAAGACAAGTGCTAACATTTATTAAACTAGGAGGAACTTTAGCTTCCAATATGGTTTGCATGCAAAGTATATTATACTAGACACTTGCGCCACGGTGAGGCAAACCTCCGGGCAAGTGACCTAACCTAAATTTAAAACCTTGGGAGCAGCTAAGCAAAAAAAAATGTAACTTACACTTGGTTGAACAGCGAGGAGAACGCCAGCGCATACCACTAAAGCTGCATCTGAAATGACCACCAGCTCAGTGTGCAGCACCTAAATAGATTTTCTGCACACTTCGTATTCAATTCAGATTTGCAGAAAACATTTAATAAATGTTAGCACTTGTCTTGGATGCAGGGCATGCATTTTTCAGTCTGGCAGAGGCAGTGTATGCCTGTGCGATTAACCTTTCAATTGCAACATGTGTTTAGGGATGCGCAGTCTTTCCCCCCACCTTTCCTTAACTTTGCAACTATGTAACTGTCAGGTTAGCTGCTCCCAGCCCCTCCTCCTGAGTTTCCTGTTTGCGTGATAAGTAGTAGCAGATTTGCATATGCTTTGCATCTGAATTGAATGCGAAGTGTGCAGAAAATCTATTTAGGTGCTGCACACTGAGCTGGTGGTCATTTCAGATGCAGCTTTAGTGGTATGCGCTGGCGTTCTCCTCGCTGTACAACCAAATGTAAGTTACACATTTCTTTTGCTTAGCTGCTCCCAAGGTTTTAAATTTAGGTTAGGTCACTTACCCGGAGGTTTGCCTCACCGTGGCGCAAGTGTCTAATATAATATACTTTGCATGCAAACCATATTGGAAGCTAAAGTTCCTCCTAGTTTAATAAATGTTAGCACTTGTCTTGGATGCAGGGCATGCATTTTTCAGTCTGGCAGAGGCTGTGTATGCCTGTGCGATTAACCATTCAATTGCAACGTGTTTAGGGATGCGCAGCCTTTCCCCCCACCTTTCCTTAACTTTGCAACTATGTAACTGTCAGGTTAGCTGCTCCCAGCCCCTCCTTCTGAGTTTCCTGTTTGCATGATAAGTAGTAGCAGATTTGCATATGATTTGCATCTGAATTGAATGCGAAGTGTGCAGAAAATCTATTTAGGTGCTGCACACTGAGCTGGTGGTCATTTCAGATGCAGCTTTAGTGGTATGCGCTGGCGTTCACCTCGATGAAACACAAGATGCCTGATTGCTGAATAAACCCCTTAAAGGTGAAGTATGGCTGTCTCCGCTCTATCTCCTGTATGCTGTCGCTGTGAGTTGCAGCTCTAATGAGTTGCTGGTGCCGGAGTAAAAGGTGAGTTGTGCTGTTGCCAATAGCAACCAACGTATAAATTCTTACAAAGATCTATTAACTCCTAGATATATACAGTTGTAATTAGTTGTTTAGGGCACCTCCAACAAAGTATTTAGACTAACCAAACCCGGGGTCTTACATTGCAAACACTAGTGTTTTCAATAATCAGGAAAATAATCTGGTCGGTCGCACAAGGAGTGCGACCAACCAGAGCTTGCCTAGCAGGCGTGGAGTACCCAGCGCGGATGGTTATTTTTCAGAAAGCCTGAATGGCGTTTGCAGATCATTGCAACCCATCCTTGTGAGTATAATACTTACATTTTACATATCCAATTATTATGACCGATACTGCAATATTGGGCTCCTGGTCTCTCTCATCTAGCTACTTGGAGACGTTTGCGATCACTAGAAAATCACACTAGCACTTAGTAGAAGACAGAGGGGCCTGGCGTGTGATGGTCCATGGGGGTCGCAAAGAGTCAGACACAACTGAATAGCAACTGAACAAATAAACAATTCATTTTTTTCAATTTTCCTAAAATCTCATTAATAGGGCAACAATTGTTCAATATATGTCAGTTTCACCCCAACCGACTTACCACAAGGCAATAGTGATAAACTTGAATCACGGCATCTTTCCCCCTCCTGGTCCATCACTACCCTTCCTCCTTTCACCAGCTGGGAGGTTAGATAGTGCAATGGACAGCCACATGGTAACTGGTTGCCCGAAAGATCTCTGTAATAAAGGAATTGGGAAGGGGGTTAGAATTATGACTTAAAAGGGCTTAAAAGGAACCCGAGGTGTGAGGCCTATGGAAGCTGCCATATTTACTGTATTTCCTTTTAAACAATACCAGTTGCCTGGCAGTCCTGCCGATCTCTTTGGCAGCAGTAGTGTCTGAATCACACACCTGAAAACAAGCATGCAGCTAATCTTCTCAGATTTGTCATAGACATCTGGATGCTTGTTCAGGGTCTATGGCTTAAAATAATTGAGGAGGTAGAGGATCAGCAGGACAGCCAGGCAATGTGCATTATACAAAAAGGAAATAAACATGTCATTCAGCTCTGCGTAATATGTTGGCACTTTATAAATACAATAAATAAATCTTCCATATCCGTCTCACCTCGGGTTACTTTTAAAGCAAAGTAAATCTGAAAATAATAAAAAAAAAAAAAATTCAAAGAAAATTAAAAAAAATTAAAAACCACATTGACAAGGAAATCAAGGCCATCATTTGCCAGCAGCGGGCCTTGGTTTCCTTGGCAACATGGTCAGTGGTGGGCGGTGCTTTGGAGCGGCCGTGCAAGTGCGTGGTCCCTCCTTTTCATGCACGGATTGGTTGCCAGCCCCCTCTGGCTTTCGCCAGAGAGGTGTGTCCTCCAGCCTTCAGTTCCCCATCAGGTCCGTGTGACCTAGAGGTGGGGCTGAAGAGTGACGCACGGCCGATTGCCGTTTCCCTTTCCTCCAAGGGGTTGCGCATGATGAGAACTTCTCTCCTCCTCCCAGTCACATGGTGAGTAGGCCCCATGGTGACTGGCTCCTAGAATTGTAGATAGGTTGTACATCAGGTCCGCTCTATATGTTGAGCAATGTTGGGCAATAAGGGGCAGCCTCTGATTGGCTGCGGTAGCATAGTGTAGGTATATAAACTGTTTGTTACTGCATTACCATATCAGTCTGTCACTAACGTGTTAAAGGAGCTGACGCTCCCAAGTCGTCATGTTGTTTATATGTGGCAGTACTGAATAAAAAATCCTTAAAGTGTATGGATGGGTCCATGTGGGGGCCCGTGCGAATTGATCCCACGGCATCCTCTTCTTGCTCTCTGCTCGTCCGCAACTGGCGCCCAAAAAGCGCAGTCCAGCCAGGCACACTCCCCATCTAGCTCCTGTCCCCGGGAGCATTCTGCGCCTGTGCTGTACTACTGCGCAGTCACAGAACACCCAAGGTGACGTGAATCCGTTAAGAGCACATGTGCACCAGGCCGTGCATGCGCAGTTGGCCCCGGACTGGAGGGCCAATTGCAGAGAAACAGAGAGTGAGAAGAGGACGCCGTGGGAGTGATCAGGCCAGAGGGGGCTGGAGGAAGCCCCAAGTATGTATATTTTTTTTTTTTTAAACATAGTTTTTATTTTTATCTATAACACCAACCATACAGGGTGAGATAATAACAAATCGAACAGATTTAGTACAATACTAAGATATGAAACGCAATTAAGCATATCACATTTGTAAACGTTCATTTGTTCAACTTTTCTAATATTTAACTGGTCCCACCTGATTTCCCATTTCCCTCCCCCCCCCTAGCCCCCCCCCTCCCCTCTGTCATCTCTGGGAGCAGCTGTTGTTCTTGATAGTATTAAGAAATGTCGAGTCGACCCAAGGATCCCTGCAAAAGACTCATCAGATACCACTTAGTGTATTTAAAATGTTCCATTATTGCTTTTATTTCTAGGTCCGAGAAAGATGCCAGGATAAATAGTTTCCACTTCTTGAAGAAGCTAGCTGTTTTCTTATCTTTTTGTATAATAGCCTCGAGTTTGTCTTGGTTAAAGAGGTGATAAAGTTCTTCCTGAACATCCCAGACCGTCGGGGCGCTGGGGAAAATCCATTTGTTAAAGATGACTTTACGCGAGGCTATAACGATCAGATGAGTCAGTTTGGACGGACTGGATCTGGTTACACCAGGGGTATCCTGGCTTTGAGGCTCGAAATAGTTGAACAACATCATTAGTGGGTCTAGATTCAATTGAACCCTGCACATCGCTTTCGCATACGCCATAATGTCATGCCAGAACTTAACTATTGTCGGGCAGGCCCAGAGACAATGATAGATATCTGCATTCTGCAGTGAGCACTTGGGACATCTCGGCGAGTAACATGCCGGGGGGATCTTGTATTTAATGTTAAAGGCATATTTTGCTCTATGGATTAGCTTTAACTGTGACTCCCTCCAGTTTTCGCCTGGTGCTATTTTATGCACTATTCTATATCCTTCCAGTATTTTTCCCTCAACATTATCAATGGGAATGTCTCTTTTCCACTTGGATAAATTATTTTGTGCCTTTTCTGACAACTCAATCTCTTGTAACCTGGAATGAATTTCCGAAAGTGAAACTTGATACTTTTGCGGAGAGATAAACCTGTCGAAGGGAGTTGGCATTGCTATATCTGAAATATTAGTCAGTTTAGTCTGTATGAAAGACTTCAATTGGCAGTAATATAAGAAATGGGCCTTAGGAATGTTGAATTTAGATCTGATCTCTGGGAATGAGAAAAGTCTCCCCTTACGCATGTCACAGAGTTGCCCCAAGCGCTCTATGCCCCTGTCCAGCCAGGCCAGGAATCCTCCATGGGCTAAGCTAGCTGGGAAACCTGGTAATCCCCAGAAGGGCATATATTTTGAAATCTGTTGAGGTGCCCCGAGGATTTTCCTTATTGCCCTCCAGGCCTGGATAGTATCTCTAATTACTTTGCTGTTTTTCAGTTTTGGGGGTATATGCTTTTGAGGTGTGTGTAGAAGGCCTGCTAGCGACCAAGGGTCTGTGAAGGCCGCCTCGAGAGAGTAGTTGGAATAAATGCTAGTCTTATTTAGCCAGTCCCTCACATGCCTAGTTAGACACGCTAAATTATATCGTCGGATGTCCGGGATTGCCAAGCCCCCCCACATTCTAGGGAGTGTTAACTTGTTTAGGGCTATCCTTGTCTTTTTATTTTTCCAAAGAAACCTATTAAATGCTCTATTAAGTTCTTTTACGTCCGAGTGTTTTAGCAGCAGCGGAATGGTTTGCAAAGGGTAGAGTAATCTACCGAAGGTCACTGATTTGATCAGGGCTGCTCTGCCCGCCAGGTTAATGGGCAGATTCTCCCAGCTTAGTAGTTGGCGCTTTAGGTCTTTGAACAACGGACCATAATTAAGGGGGTACAGCATGTTGGGATCTTTATGTATTTTGATGCCAAGGTATGTGATTACCGATTTAACCTTTACCGAGAGATGGTCCAAATTATGCTTAGGTGCCAAGGGGGATAGATATAGAAGTTCGCTTTTGGATACATTAATTTTGAACCCGCTGAAGGTGCCCACTTCTTGGATTATTTTAAGAGCTGTCTCTAACTGAGATGCAGGGTCCCTCAAGAATAAAAGAATGTCGTCTGCGAACATGGCCTGAGAAATCACTTCGTTACCAATTTCTATACCTGGTATTTTTTCCTCTAGTAATTTGATCAGGGGTTCCAAGGCTAGATTGAAAAGTAGGGGTGATAGGGGACAGCGTTGCCTTGTACCTTTTTCCAGGGGGAACCCTGTAGAGAGAAATCCTGGAGTATAAATTCTTGCAGTTGGATTTATATGCATTGCCCTAATTAGGTTCCTAATTCCCCCCTGGATATTCATTTTGTCCATTACTTTATTTAACCAGGTCCAGTTAACATTGTCGAAGGCCTTTTCGGCATCAATCATTAAGAGGGCATATTTGCTAGAGGATTTAGGATAAGCTCTTACATAATCTTGAGCTATCAGGACTTTTCTTATGTTAGCTATCGCCGAACGATTTCGTACGAATCCCACCTGGTTCGGACTTACCAATTTAGGGAGGAGGTCCGCTAACCGGTCCGCCATTATTTTAGAAAGGAGTTTGAGATCTTGATTGATCAGTGAGATTGGTCGATACGACCCCGGGTCTAGAGGGTCCTTTCCTTGTTTTGGTAGTAATTTGATATAGGCCATGTTCGCCGAAGAGGGGTAATGTCCTGTTTCCAATATTTTATTAAACAGTGAAGCTAAGTAAGGAGCTATCTCTTGCTTCAGAATTTTATAAAACTCTGGAGTAAGGCCATCGGGTCCTGGGGCTTTCTTATTGGCTAGTCTCTTAATTGTGCCTCTGACCTCCTCTGGGGAGATGGGTGCATTCAGTGATTGTTGTTCTTCCTCAGATAGGGAGGGTAGAGATAGTTGATCGAACCATAGGGGGTATTGGGGCTCAAAGTGTTGTGATTGTGGTTGTTCATATAGTTTTTTATAGAAGTCCCTAAATATTTGACTAATTGCTTTGGGATTGGTGCATATCTGCCCTGTAGAAGATCTTAAATTGGTTATTACTGTTGTTGTATGTGGGGGTTTGGACATTCTAGACAGGAGTGTTCCCATTTTATTTCCAAATTTATAAAAGTACAGATCCCTGTACGATTTTAGATACCTTTCTCTGACTTTGAAGTCGGTGTCTGACTTTTTTTTTGCTGCTATCCATTTTACCCGCGATTCAGGGGAAGGGTTTGTAAGGTAATTTTTATGGGCGGACCGCAGCTCTTCCATTGAAGAGGTATAGGTTTCATGAGATTTCTTCCTCCTGCCCGCTACATAGCTGATTATTCTCCCTCTGAGCGTCGGTTTGGCCGCTTCCCAAAATAGAAATATATCATTATTATGTGCGGCATTATCATCCTTGTATTCCCACCACCATTGTATTAATAGTTGGGCAAAGCCTTCATCCTCGTATAGATATGAAGGAAAACGCCAGATGATATCAGTGCCTCTTGGGATTAAGGGAGAGAAAGCTAGTTGTATTGGGGCATGGTCAGAAATGACCAGATCAAGTATTTCTGATTGTTCTACTTGGGGCATTACCGAAGGCGACACCATTAGATAGTCCAGGCGGGACCAAACATTGTGAGGGATGGAGTGAAATGTAAATTCCTCCCCGTCTGGGTGTAGCTGTCTCCAACTGTCACACAGGGAGGTAGACGCGACATAGTCATTTAGTAGTTTTGACTTTGTTAGGGTGAGACTGCTAGCTGGTACTCTCCTGGATCTATCTTCATGAGTATTAATAATGGCGTTGAAATCTCCTCCTTGTATAATTTTAGCCCCCCCTAACATTAGCACTTCCTTCGTAATCTCATTAAAGAAAGATTTATTCTCTTCATTAGGAGCATATACATTAAACAGCACTATCTCTTCTCCTGCTAGGCATAATTTGATCCACAGCCATCTACCCTCAGTGTCGCACTTATGGGCCTGAACTTGACCTTGAAGTGATTTCTTTAGTAAAATTAGCACCCCTGATTTGCGCCCCTTAGCCGGAGATCCAAAAACCTGACCCACCCATGATTTTTGCATGAATTTGAATTGATCTTGTGACAGATGGCATTCCTGGAGTAATGCTACATCCGTTTTAATTTTTTTGAGATGGCGAAGCACTATTGAGCGTTTGCCCGGTGACCTCAGGCCCTTAACGTTCCATGACGTTATCATTAGCGCCATGTGAATGATGTGCTATGGATCAAATCGTCTGGTGCCATATATACATATATCACAGTTACTTTATTTTTGCTCTCGAGATGACAGATCCCCCCCAAAACAGCCCTCCCCCTCCCCTTCCCATTTCCCCCAGCTGACAAGTAATTTGAAGTGGAAGCTAAGCTGCTCCTAGGTGTCCCCGTAAGGTCCCTTTTCCTTGCTGGTAAGCTGAGGAAAAAAAAAAGAAAAAAAGAAAAAAAAGTGTATAACCACCAAACGAAAACATATCTACGTGACTTCTCTTCTTCCCTGGGTGGTCCCTTCATCCAGTCGTCTCCAGAGACATCCCTCCCGCCAGTTTCAGATCCTTAACTGTGATTTTGGAGTATCTTATGGATCTAGGAAATTGAGGGGACGTCCCCAAACGAGATGAACAAAGAACTAGTAATAAAGTCAGAACCTGTCAACATAACAGATTGAAGAAACACAATTTTCGTGATAAGGCAGCGCCCCCTGCCTGCTGTATTTGAGTGTTGTCAATCAGGCGTAGCATTATCTGCGCGCAAAAAGGACATGGCCTCAGTAGGTGACTGGAAAACATGCGTTTCGCCTTCATCGTCTGTGACCCTTAGTATAGCTGGGTATTGTAGTGCAAATTTCCATTTTTTTTGGATACATAGTGCACAGGCCGGATTGAAGGTTTGACGTTTTTTTGATACCTCTGCAGAATAATCATTAAAGATACGGATCTGAGTGTTCTGGTGCTCTAGTGGGTGATCTAATTCCCTATATGCCCGTAGCATTTCATTTTTCTCAGCGAAATCCAGATATCTTGCCAGTACCAGGCGCGGAGGTCTTTTGTCTGAAGCTTGTCGCGGGGGACCCACTCTGTGGGCACGTTCTACTTTACAGCCTCTCTTAAACCCCAGCATTTTGGGGAGAGTAGATGCGCAGAAATCTCGGAGGGCCTGCGCTGTCATGGTCTCGGGTAGTCCCACCACTCTAAGGTTGTTACGCCTTGATCGGTTCTCTAGATCTTGGAGCTTCTCTTGCATCTGCTTATGCTCTGCCCGCAGCTGCTTATCTCCCTTCACCTCCTTGGCCCTATCATCTTCTATTTGCTGAATGCGCGCTTCTGCCTGATCTAAGCGATGGTCATGCAACTGAAGTCTGAGGCCAACATCTTTCAGTGTGTGGTCTATGGCAGCCTGTATTACTGCCTGTAGTTCTGGCGCCAGCTTCTCTACCACTGCTGCTGCCAAGGTCTGATAGTTTATGTCCCCTCTCCCACTCCCACCTGTATCACTTTGTCGGCTCTCATCCTCCGGGGTCTGTGTCGGCGCCAAGCATTGTTCTGAGGCCTGCATGGTGTGGAGCTGCTCAGGCTGAGGGGAGGAGGGTTCGGCGGCCATATTGGGAATGGCGTCTTCCGTGCCTGGGAGCTGTTTGGTCGTGGACCTTGTTATGTAGCGGTCCATATGGCTGGAGACTCTAGCTGCGGGGTCCGGGTGCCTTCCGGTGGCTTTTGCAGGTGAGCGGGGCGCTTTATTTGTGCTGGGGATCTCCAGCGGGAGGGACGGCTAGCGGAGCTCCGCGATCAGCCTCTCTCCATCCAGGCGCCGGAACCGGAAGTCCAGTATGTATATTTTATGGCAGGGACCCCATCTCAGGTTCTCTTTAAGGGGCCTTTCACAAATGCACGGTACAGCATTTTACCACAGCCTAACACTTCGGCAATGAAAGTCTATGGGGCCTATCACACTACACGTGATGCGATTAGCCAGAAGTCCCCAATCTAACGCGAGCGCATACCTACATTACTGTGCGACTTCTGCGGCAGACCATGCAAGTCTATGGTGACTCGCATTTTAAAATAACCATTGCAAGTTTTACGCGTCGCGCATGCACGGAAGCGTATTTTGTCATACACACAGGAAGTGAGAGTCGCACTTCCTGATTGGCCTGCTGCCAGATGGGGATTACCGCGCGTTAACGCAGTAATCCCCGATGGTCTGTTTTTGGCGGTGTGGTCTCCGCACTGCGCAGCTACCGCCAATACGCAGTGTGAAATACACGGATGGTGCCGGCTTCTACACTTTGATTGCTACTGGACTGGTGACCCATTTGCCAGGCACATCACTTCATTGATGGTTGTGCATTTCTACAAGAGTTCTACTCATGAAACTGCCACTCATCCATGTAATGAATCCCACATACTCACAGTATCTGTAGCTGGGGTAGGGAAGTCACCCCCACTTCTTCAATGATGGAAATCTGGTTGTGACTCAGATTGCTGTGCACACAAAAAAGAAAAATGTATATCAGGATATAAAATGAAGTTAATATTTCCTAACTAAGAATCTCTTATCATGTAAAAAAAAGTGAAATTCAATCCTTCAGTTACAGTGGACCTACAAGGGTGCTCATATATCACTCGATATTGCAGTCCGATCCACCTTTCGATTCAATAATGATATAGAATCAGAAGAGAATCGGTGCTGCAACACGGCTTCCCAGGTCGATTTTTCTATCAATTTCTGGCTGCAATCGTTCGAATGGATCAATCGGGAATGTTAGAAAAACATCAGTTGAAAGGCTCGACTGCTCTGGCACACTTGGGGGTGGCAGGATGATTCCGAATAGATTTAATCCGGAAATCTATTGCAGGTCACTGTGCAGTGTGTGGCCAGGCAACAGATCCCGGTCTGATCTAATTTGATCAGAGAGGGATCTATCTAATGCTCGATCTGGTCATACATCAAATGACCAGATCACTTAACTAAGATGTCCCAAAATCACTTGTGTGGCCACAGGTGTATAAAATCAAGCACCAATGTATACAGATGCCAGCAGTGTGTTACTTGCCTGAGTGCATTGTGCCAACTGTAAAGTTTGGTGAAAGTGGATATTGCGTGGGTTTGTTTTCCAGGGGTTAGACTTTCCCCCTTAGTTCCAGTGAAAGGAACTCGGCACGGCCGGCCTTTGACCTGAGCGACCAGAGCGATCGCTCAGGGCGCTGGCTTCCAGGGGGGCGCTCCTGCCGTTCTGGCCGCATATCTACTTGGCTGCAGCCTGCAGGTACTAGCAGCAGATCCATCTTCCGTGGTAGCTCCGCCCAGGGTCGTACTGACCCATCAGAACCAGTAATTTTCACACGTGTTTGTCAATACATTGCTGCTGATTAGCAGCAGAAGGACCAGGGCACTGCCTACCCCTCCTCCTCCTGCTTCCTCCCCTCTTGATGTTTCATCAGCTGCGTGTCAGCGTTCCGCAGCTACTGTGGCGCGAAATTTAGATTTACAAGAGGAATGAGGAGCAGTGGAGCGAGCCGAGCACTGGGAGCTGCACATGGAGGAGAGAGGAAGATCAGAGACGCAGGCAGACCCATCCGGCAGCTGTACACGGAGGGGGAGATCGGAGACAGAGATAACAACTAGATAGCCTGTGAGCCTTACATGGAGGTGAGAGCAGAGACACAGCCAGACTGAGGGACACTCAGCCAGGGAGGATGAGGTGATATATTCTGGCTTCTTGTTTTTGCCACTTGATCTCTGTTCTTGTGTTCATCTCTGTCCTGTGTCCACCCTCTCTCCCTGTGCATCTCTCTGTGTGACTACTCTCCTGGCATCCTACTGTGCCCACGTTCCTTGCATGCTGCGCTGTGCTCACCTTCCTACCTTCCTTACAACCCCTGTACCCACCTTCCTGCGTCCCCCCTGTGCCCACCTTCCCCATGCGTCCCCCCCCCTGTGCCCACCTTCCCCATGCGTCCCCCCCCCTGTGCCCACCTTCCATGCGTCCCCCCCCCCCTGTGCCCACCTTCCATGCGTCCCCCCCCCTGTGCACACCTTCCATGCATCCCCCCCCCTGTGCACACCTTCCATGCATCCCCCCCCTGTGCCCACCTTCCCCATGCGTCCCCCCCCCCCCCTGTGCCCACCTTCCACTTCCATGCATCCCCCCTGTGCCCACCTTCCTTGCATCCCCCCCCCCCCCGTGCCCACCTTCCATGCGTCCCCCCTGTGCCCACCTTCCATGCGTCCCCCCTGTGCCCACCTTCCATGCGTCCCCCCCTGTGCCCACCTTCCATGCGTCCCCCCCCTGTGCCCACCTTCCATGCGTCCCCCCCCCTGTGCCCACCTTCCATGCGTCCCCCCCTGTGCCCACCTTTCATGCTCCCCCCCCCCCCTGTGCCCACCTTCTTTGCCTCACTACATGCATCCCTCTAATGTTCTACCATATTATTATTATGCATTTATATAACACTGACATGATCTTCTGCAGCACATTACAAAGCACATAGTCATGTCACAGACTGTCCGCAGAGGAGCTCACAATCTAATCCTACCATAGTCATAGTCTGTCCTACCATATTATTATGTATTTATATAGCACTGACACCTTCTGCAGCACATTACAGAGTACATAGTCATGTCACTGACTGTCCTCAGAGGAGCTGACACTCTAATCCTACCATAGTCATAGTCTAATGTCCTACCATATTATTATGTATTTATACAGCACTGACACCTTCTGCAGCACATTACAGAGTACATAGTCATGTCACTGACTGTCCTCAGAGGAGCTCACAGTCTAATCAATGTCATATGTATGGTAACTAGGACATTACATTATATTGGAGGAGGGCGCTATGCAAAGTTTTGCTAGGCAGTGGTGTTTCTGAATTACAATGCTGCTATGTACATTTGGCCCTGTCCATGATACATTTTTTTTTCACCGCAATTATGGGATATGTGGGCCCCAGGTTGAAATTTCTCTGGTGGGCCCCCAGGGTCGCAGTCCGACCGTGGCTCCACCCTGGTGCCACAGGGGGTGATGGGGGCGAAAACCAGGAAAGGAAACGGCTGCTGTGGCACTGCCTCTTGCGGAGTGTGGGGCCAAGTAACTCCACCCCTGGCGAATGCGATTGCTAATTGGATCATGGCTCAGCCTGCTTCAGTGAAAGTGGGAGATGCAAGCTGCCCCCTGGAAGCGCGCAGCACGTGTGGAGAGCAAGAGAGTTGTCACTCCTGTCCGAGTCCTGATTCCTGGCCATCTTCTCCTCATCTCCTGTTCCCAGTGACACCGGCACTGTCACTGCAAGTCTGCACAGACAGTATACTGTATGACAGAGAAGACCAGCAAAAAGTAAGGTTCCCCAACTGCCTCCCTACGCTAAAGGGGGGATTTGTGGCTGCTTAGATACTTTAGGGGGGAGGGGCTGGGGGATCTGCCTGTATACACTAAAAGGGGATCTGCAAGACTAGCCTATACATACACTAAAGGGGGGAGTCTGCCTATATATACTAAAGGGGGATCTGCCTACATGAAGAGGATGAATGGGGGGGCACCAAAATCAGGCTTCGCTCAGGGCGCTGTGAAACCTAAGGCCGGCCCTGGAACTCGGAATACACCAGGGTACCAGGACATGTTGGACAATTTCCTACTACCAACATAATGGGTACAGTTTTGGGAGGGAGGGGCCCTTCCTGGTACCATCTCCACACAGCAGATTGGAAAGCATTAAATAACAATATGACTTGAGTAGCTTTATGCGCCATAGCATTTTTTTATTTAGACAAAATGGACTCTTCTGCTTGAAACCAATTAAGAGATTGCATCAGGTAGCATTGGCCGGTAGTAAAAATACTAGCTTATTGTGTATTGCTCCAGCAGAGGCTACCAAACCTGATCTCCGGCACTTTGTACTCACAGCTCTCGGATGTTGCGGTGCTCACTCAGGACTCGCGTGCGGAACACCGTCAGCTGGTTTCCTGAAAGATCCCTAAAAAGAAAAAAAATGACGTCTGAATTAATCCGCCAGTTGGATAGGGCAGAACTATTTATTTTTATGATTGTCATCTGAAGCGGTGAAAACAGCCAATGGCCTCAATTCACTAAGCTTATCTCCTGTCTTTAATAATGTTTCTGAGCTGTTTCTAGTTTTATCACCATGGTGATAAGCATGTGGGGCTTGATTCACTAAACCATAATAACTCATATCATGGCCGTTTTCGCACGCAAATTCGTGATTGAGCGCAAACGTGAAAATGCGAGCGAAAACGGCAGTGATATGACTTACCACGGTTTAGTGAATCAAGCCCGTAGTATTCACTAAACCTAAATTACTATTCTGACTTCAAGTTGAGGAGAGATCTCTTCAATCCTTAAAATAACTACAGAATTCACCGGGCGGATCGTTCAGGAACAGCCTTATCAGTCCGCCGACAGTGCGTACACACGCACTACAGTCTGCTGAAAACCCGCCCAGCGGGAGCTGCCGACGTCGTTGGCTGCTGTCGTGCGTGTGTACGCACCTTTAGTGAATTGAGACCATTGTCTGATTTTTCAAATGACTTTGATCTAGTGTGCGTATGCTGGGTTTACACCATACAATTTTCTGTTAGATAGATAGATGCATAATTAGATTATTTTCTGTAGAGAATGGTCATTATCTCTGGTGCATTGTCTTCTGTTTATCTCCTGCTGAGTAGAACAATGCCTAATTGCTAGGCAGATAGATCGTAAGATAGATACATTTCCAACATGTTGAACTTTATCTATCTGGCAGGTAAATCTAACAGAAAATTGTATGGTGTAAACCCAGCATTAAGCTGGCCATACACTGGCCCGATTTACGGCCGTTTCGACAGCAGATTCGATCACTGGGATCGAATCTGCTGCCAATCGTTTGCGCTAAACGTACCCGCCGATCCGATTTCCTCCCGAAATCGGATCGGTCCGTCGATCGCGCCGTGCGGAAAAATACCATCGATCGCCCGCGTGTAAGGAGCGCGTCGCTAGCGGCGGCCGATCCGATCAGGTATACATTACCTGACGCTGGCTCCCGGGCATCTTCTCCGCGTCTTCTCCGCTCTGTTCCTGCTTCCATCCCAGCGTACATTAACTTCCTGTGTCACTGCAGTGACCAGGAAGTTCAAATAAAGGGCGCTCTTCCTGGTCACGGAGTGACACAGTGTACGCTGGGATGCGGTGCGGAGAAGAGGACCCGGAGCCAGCTTCAGGTAATGTATACGGGGAAGGGGGGGGGGGGGGGGGACAGGCAGCAGGAGCAGCTCAACAGATTGTAAACGGTTTCAGGCTGAAATCGGTTCACCATCTGTTTGCAGTAAAGGCAGCCATACGATCCCTCTCTGATCAGATTCGATCAGATAGGGATCTGTCAGCTGGTCGATCTAATGGCAAATCAACCAGTGTATGGCTACCTTAAAAGTCTATAATTTTACCACATTGCAGTACAACAGGGAGGGGAAGTGCCAAACAAATAACACCTTTTCACTTGTGACATTTGATATTCACCTGATAAATAAAAAGTTTAACCTCCCTGGCAGTATGATTACTTCCGGATTTTATGGTCTTAAAGCAGTGCAATTTTTCCATAAGCTTTTAAGCCCCATCTACACCATACAATTTTTTGTGCGATTTGATTCATCGATTCGATTCAATCCAACATGTCCGATCGGGATTCAATTCGATTCAAAAGTGTGGTCGAAGGTCATTGCAAAACAATGGCAAATCGATCACACTACCAATCGAATCTCGATCGGACATGTCGGAATGAATTGAATCGATGAGTCGAATTGCACAAAAAATTGTATGGTGTAGATCATACCACTAGAGTGATCTGCAGCAGCCCTGCACATTACTCACCTCCCCTGGATCCAGCGCTGCAATTCTCCCTCCGTCCACTGGGTGTCGCTCTACCCCTATAATCATATAGTCGTCATGGCGACAGACAGTGATCTCACCAGAGGGATAGAGAGCCTCCGTGGACCTGAAGAAGAAAGGCTGCCAGCCTCTGTATCTTGGGAGAGGCGAGTTACAGACTCCATATAGCTCAAGGTGGCTACCCAGAGTCAGGCTCAGGGTTACTGCTCTGAGCTGCGGATTTCACACTACAGGCAGCAGAGAAAAGGCAAAACGCTGCGTTTTGGCTGCTGGCGTTTTTAAGGCGTTTTAACGCCCATACATTAGTATCAATTGTAATGAGAAACGCCGCGGTAGGCCCAGAAAAAGCGCCTGGGAGCGTTGAAACGCAACGCTCCAAAACGCGGCGTTAAGTGTGAATGTTAAAATGAAAGTCTATGGACTTTCCTTTTACCTAGGAAAACGCCAACTTCGGCCGTGGCGTTAAAACGCCGAAAAAACCCTCTGGTGTGAAAGGGGCCGAAGGCTACATTTCCACTTGTGCGGTGCGAATCGCCGCGGTAAAAATTCGCATGCGGATGCGAAATTCGCAGACGGGTCTATGCGAATTTTCATGCGATTTCGCATGGATGACGATGCATGCGAATTTAACCATGGCAGTGCTGGTGTGCTTTTCCATTGTTTCTATGCAAATTCGCATACTCAAACCTCATGCGAATTTCCTATTAAATACATTGTATGCAATTCGCATAGCGGTATGCGGTATGCGAATTCTGATGGCTCTGCCATGCAAATTTTTTTCTGCACAGAAAAACGCAAAGGAATCCTGACAAGTGGAAACAGTCCCATTCACATGCGAATTCGCAATAGTGGAAATGGAAGTGGAATTAGCAATAGTGGAAATGGGCCCTAAACAGTCCCATTCACTTGTATTGCTATGCGAATTTGCATGCGAAAAACACATGCGGATTCGCGATAGTGGAAATGAGCCCTCACTCTGCGTTACCATTAAGGAGGTTAAAAAGGAACTGCAAAACATATAGTGGAATGCAGTAAATTATTCAGGATACCCACTTTTACATTAAATATTCTGGTTTTAGCATCAGAATCACTTCCTATAGCTGCTGTATATTGGTATGTAGCCCGGCCCTCCCACTAAAGCTTGGCTAAAGGCTCATACACACATCAGACCATAGTCTTTTGAAAATGAAAGATCACAGACCAATTTTACCCCCTTCCATGTAGTAGGAGAGCCACACCTACACAGTCTATTCTATGGAGCTGAACTCCCCATCAGACAGAAATCTTTGCCAGATGCCAGGGCCGGATTACCAACCAGGCAACAAAAGCAGTCGCTTGGGGCCCCATTCAGAGTCAAAGGGGCCCCTTTAGCACATAAACCAGCCCTCGCCATCCTGTCAGCGGTGGCTGGATGGTATAATGGTTAAAGGGACTCTGGGCAGTGCAGTAACTATGGAAAACGGAAAATTGTATACTTACCTACAGGTAATTTTCCTTTCCTGTTGAACTCCATGGCAGCATACTACGGGGTTAGTCCCGCCCCCTAACCCCCATCAGGACTTGTCACTATAAATCTTTGCCCTGCCCCTCTCTCCCCTGCTTTTTTATTAGTCCTGCCAATACTGTCGCTAGTCTGGGTGGGTCCTCCGTATGCTGCCATGGAGTTCAACAGGAAAGGAAAATTACCTGTAGGTAAGTATACAATTTTCCGTTTTCCTGTCAAACTCCCTGGCAGCATACTACGGGGACTTAACTAGCATGTAGCAGAAAGAAGGGAGGGACAACAGTATATTCATGCAAGATTAGAACTATATTTATTCATATATGTCTTAACCCTCTTAATCCTCTAATGTTTCAAGGCCCTTATGGACGAAAGCACGTCTTTCCCAAACTGAGCCGTAGACAAGCCTGCCGGGTCTACTTTGTAATGTCTTATAAAAGTGTTTTGTGACGACCAGTTTGCTGCTCGGCAAATTATCTCGGGCGAAGTGTTACTGAAGGCTGCCCATGAGGTTGAAATCGATCTTGTAGAGTGTGCCGTCAGGTGATCCGGTGGAGACTTGCCCATCACCCCGTGTGCTATCCTGATCGCCCTCACTAACCAGTTGGCAATTGTTCTTACAGTCGCAGCCTGTCCCTTGCGGTGTCCATCCGGAATGACAAACAATCTTTTTGATTTCCGAATCTCTGATGTTCTCATAATATATTCTCTCAAGATTTCCGGTATACTAAGGTCCTCTGGTCTGTCACTGTCAGGATTCAAGAATTGTGGGAGACTCCATTCCTGATTGAAGTGAAACGAAGTCGCTACCTTGGGGATAAACCCCTGCATTGGCCTCAGAGTTACTCTATCTGGAAAGAATTCAGTAAACGGCGCCTCACAACTTAGTGCCTGTAACTCCGACACTCTCCTGGCGGAGGTTATAGCCGTAAGGAACACAGTCTTCAATGTTAGGTTTTGTAAATTACACTCCGACAGTGGTACAAAAGGTTCACTAGATAGTCCCTGCAGTACAAGGGGTAAATCCCATTGCGGGTACCATTTCTTAATTGGTGGTTTTATTTTTGTTACCGCTTGCACAAACTGTACTACTAGCGGGTGTACGGCCCATCTTATTGATGTTAGTGCTGATAGAGCTGATATTTGCCCCTTGATGGTCCTCAGGGCCAAGCCAAGCTCAAGCCCCCTTTGCAGGAAGTCTAGTACACTGTTCACTTGTATTGAAGCAATATTAAGTTGGCGCTCCTCTATGAATTCAAGGAATCTTCTCCATGTCCTGTGATATGACAGATTGGTTGAATTTTTCCTCGCTCTAAGGAGTGTATCAATCACTGTAGGTGAGCATCCTAAAGAGATGAGTTTGCTCCGCTCAGTCTCCATGCCATCAAATTCAGAATCCTTGGGTAAGGATGCAGTATTTCTCCCTGATAAAGCATGTCGTGTGGGCATGGTAACTTCATGGGAGGTGCAGTGGCTAATGTCTGTAAGAGAGAGAACCAGGGTCTCCTGGGCCAGTATGGTATCACGGCGAGTACTACCACTCTCTCCCTCTGTATTCTCTTCAGTAACCGATGTATCAGTGGTGTTGGTGGGAACGCATAATTTAGTTTGAACGTCCATGGAGCTGTTAATGCATCCCAACCTGCAGCTTGTGGGCACTTGTGCCTGGACAGAAATAACGGGCACTTTGTGTTCGAGGCGGTTGCCATCAGGTCTATTGATGGGAGTCCCCATTTGGAGCATATCTGTAGGAATATTTCTTGCTTTAGCGTCCATTCCTTGTGGTCTATGTTTCTGCGACTCAAAGCATCTGCTAACTGATTCTGCAAGCCTGGGATGTGTACTGCCTGTAGTAGTGCTAAGTTGCGTTGCGCATAGTTCATTATGGGGGCTACCTCCTGCAGTAGTGTCCTGCTGTGCGTACCTCCCTGATTTTGGACGTATGCCACCGCCGTTGTATTGTCCATTCTTAATATAACATTTGCTCCCCTGATCTCCCTGTGAAAGAACCTCAATGCCTCGTATGCTGCTCTCAGTTCTATTATGTTCGCTGGTACATTTTGCGTATGTGTGGTCCATACTCCTTGGGCTACTCGTTTGTCCATGTGCGCTCCCCACCCCCACTGGCTGGCATCTGTGGTTATTAGCATTGGTCGGGGTGGTATGATGTTGTGATGATTGCGTAAATTTGCCACGTTCGTCCACCATTTTAATTGATGTATCATTGTTGGCACCATCTGGATCCTCTGAAAGTAGTTCTCTCCCTGCCACTGGTGCAAGAAGCCTGTCTGGAACTCCCTTATATTCCATTTCGCCCATTTCACCATGGGAATTGTCGCTGTCAATGTTCCTAACAATGCCAGGCACTGTCTGGCCGATAGGGAGTCCATGATCTTGACACTGTTGACTCTTCGTAATATTGTCTGTACCTTCTCTTGCGGGAGTCTGACCGCATTGTGGACTGTATCTATCTCTGCTCCCAGGAAGATTAATGTTTGTGCCGGAGTCAACTTGCTCTTGTCCCAATTTATTAACCATCCGAATTGCTGTAGGGTGTGTAGTAAAGTCTCCTTGTGCTCCAACAGTTTCTGCTTGGATTGCGCTATCAGCAGGATGTCGTCCAGGTAGTGGTGGACCTGTAACCCCCTCTGTCTGAGTAGCGCTATTAGCGTAACCAGTACCTTTGAGAACGTTCTGGGAGCCGTGCAGATGCCAAACGGGAGTACCCTGAATTGGAAATGTTCCTCGCCTACAGCAAAACGGAGATATTTCTGATAACGTGTGTGAATTGGGATATGCAGGTATGCGTCTGAAAGGTCTACTGATATTAACCAGTCTCCTAATTGAATTGATGGAATGATGCTTTGTAACGTCTCCATCTTGAAGCAATCCTGGCGTATATGTAGATTTAATAACCTTAAGTCTAGTACCGGGCGTAATTCCCCCGATTTTTTGGCGACAAAGAACAGGGGCGAGTAGAGGCCCGAATACTTTTCCTCCTCCTTCACCCTTACTATCGCCCTCTTTTGAAAAAGTTCGCTGACGTATTGGGTAAGAATGTCCCTTCTTTGGTCTGACTTGGGAATTTCCGTTCGGATAAAGATACGCTGAGGTGGATCCGACTTGAACATCCATGTATGTCCTCTCCTTATCGTGTCTAATACCCACTGATCCCTTATGTTCTCCGCCCACAGTAGATAGTATTCCTGGAGCCTTCCACCCACTGGCTCCAGCTGGGCGGGCGTCATCTCAGAAGGATTTAGTGGGTTGCGCTGTACCTCCTGAGGTTCGTTGCTTATTAAATTTTGATAGTGTGGATTGTGTAGATTGCCAAGGCTTTCGAAAGGGCTGATTGTTTCTCGTAGATCTATAATCTCTTGACCTGTATTGGAATTGTCTTCTGTCGGCTGGCCGAGGTCTTCTTTGTTTCCTATCTTGAGGGAGCATTCCAGACCTCCCTCCCGTCACCCTCGAGATCGCTGAGTTCAGTTTATCCCCGAATAAATTGGAGCCGTCGAACGGTATCTTACACCACCCAGCCTTGGAATTAGGATCTGCATTCCAAGGTCTGAGCCATAACGCGCGCTTAATAGTCACTGTATTCTGAATACCTCTAGCTGCGGACCGAATAATGTCAAAAGCCGCCTCACCGACGAAGTCTGAAGCTAAGCGAAACTCTTCTAAGGCTGACAGGAGGGTCTTGCGGTCTACGTCTCCCTGGATTGCTCCCTCCATGTTGTCCGCCCATGCTCTAATAGCACGGGATACAGACGTTAGAGCTATCGCTGGTTTACAAACTGCTCCTATATTAATGTGAGCTCTTCTTAATTCAGAGTCCATTTTCCTGTCTAATGGATCTTTGAACGACACTGAATCCTCCAAGGGGAGTGTCACGTGTTTCGCTAGCCGCATAACAGCTGCATCGACTGTAGGAGGTGTCTCTAGCTGAGGAATTAAGTTGCCCTCCAATGGGTATAACTTTGTCATTCGATTCAATAAGGGTGCCTTTTTATCAGTCTTTGACCATTCATCCAATATCAGCTCATTCACTTCGTCCATGACTGGGAAGCTTATTGGCTTCTTCTTCAAATGTGGGAAGTAGCGTTTCTTAGCCGGGGGTTCCTCCTCTTCCTCCCACTCAATTGCCTCCCTTACCGACCTTACGAAGGGAGGCACTAATGCAAAGTCGAATCCGACTGCCACTCCGTCTTCTGCTTCTATACAATCTGTGGAGGCAGCCTCCTCGATCTCTACACTTCCTGCTACAGAGCTCGGACCCGGTAGTTGCTCCCTTAAAGACTGCTGTACAATATCATGTATAAGTGTTGGTAAATCCTGGAAACTTTCCCCTTCCTCCGTAGGGATTGTGTAAAAGCATGATTTGCAGACCAATTTCCCAGGCATTGTTCTGTCCCCACATGCCCAACATTCTTTGGGTGTGCTGGAGGATTTGCCCGTATTTTCCCCTCTATGCTCAGATCTCTGAGAGGGCTTAGAAGATCTTGAAGATGCCTTACGGCTTCCACTTGAGGTGCCTTCTTCTGGTTGTGAGGGGCTAACACAGAAGAGACAAAAAGAGAAAAAGAAAAAAAGGGGTATTGTTCAGTATCAGAACTATTTCCCCGCCTCCTCCTATCAAAAACCATTCGCTATCCCTTACCTATTATCAGGTAGCTGGTCATTTATAGGGGCAGCGGAATCATCCATACTCTCTTCTCTTTAAACTATGAAAGAAAAGAGAATGTAGATGTGATGGCATAATTTACAGGGCATTACACAAAATCCACACAGTTAACTGTTATACCTGAGCTAACCGCTCTGTGTATTAGGCTGGACGGCAGGTGTGCAGGCTGATGCACCCCGTGTACACCTATAGTGGGAGCATACATAAGAACAACCACTTTATGCAATTCACAAATACACGCATGGCAAGAGCAAACTGTGTATCTACATTGCAATTTGTAAAGTCCGGGCTCCAGCCCACTCACCACTCTGTAGAATGTCTGTCTCGAGCCGCCAGCCCCGTTCACGGCGAGCCGCACGCTAATATAGCTTCCGGCTTTCTGACACGTGTCTGTGCGTCCTCTGATTGGCCTGGGGTTGCCCATGACGCACTTCCTCCTGCCGTCCACCGCCGGAAGCTAGCGCGCTCCACAGTGGAGCGCACGCCATCTTGTCCCTGCCCCATCAAAGTTCCGCCGCATTGCAGCGTACTAGAGCCCGAAACCTGCCCCAGAAAGACCAGCAGAAAGAGGGGCCCTTCCCGCCAAGCTCTCATTTAGAGGCATACAGCGGGGCATCACGCCGGAGGCATTTAGCGTGGCGGCTGTCAGGAAAACAGCCAGGTAAGGGAAAAATAAAAAAAAATGGAAAAAATAAAAATAAAGTTAGATTCTGAAAAATTGGAAAAAACGGAAAAAATACTTCCTCACCAAAAGTAACAGTCCTGAGGGTAGGACGGAAAAAAAAAGCAGGGGAGAGAGGGGCAGGGCAAAGATTTATAGTGACAAGTCCTGATGGGGGTTAGGGGGCGGGACTAACCCCGTAGTATGCTGCCAGGGAGTTTGACAGGAAAGATGCATATCATTTTAAAGCTCTCTTTCTCCTCTTTCCAATGATATATAAACGGCCACCCTATGCCTTTTAGAAATTGCGACCGCAGGACGACTTTTCTCCAAAGTCGGCAGCTCGATTCAGCACAATGCAATGAAATATAAGGAACCCAGGGGGATATAATTACAAAGATCATGCTGGTAGGTGTGAGGATGTAATTAATTAGTTGTGGGTATGCTTAAAGGCATACCCACAGGCACTGCTCGGAGTCCCTTTAAGGGCTCTGCCTCTGACACAGGAGACCAGGGTTAGAATCTTGGCTCTGCCTGTTCAGTAAGCCAGCACCTATTCAGTAGGAGACCTTAAAGGGAAGGTCCAAGCAAAAAAAAAAAAAATGAGATTCACTTACCTGGGGCTTCTACCAGCCCCATGCAGCCATCCTGTGCCCTCGTAGTCACTCACTGCTGCTCCAGTTCCCCGCTGGCAGCTTTCTGACCTCGGAGGTCAGGGCCAAATTGCGTACATTTTTACACATTCCCGCTAGTGCAGGAACATTAACACATACATTTTTACGCGTTAGTGGTGAAACGCGTAAATTTTTGTTCCTGCACTAGCTGGAATGCGTAAAAATGTATGCAATGTGGCCCTGACCTCCGAGGTCAGAAAGCTGCCAGCGGGGGACTGGAGCAGCAGTGAGTGACTACAAGGGCACAGGATGGCTACATGGGGCTGGTAGAAGCCCCAGGTAAGTGAATCTCATTTTTTTTTTTTGCTTGAACCTTCCCTTTAAGCAAGTCTCTCTAACACTGCTACTGCCTATAGGGCACGTCCTAGTGTCTGCAGCTCTGGCGCTTTGAGTCCGCCAGGAGAAAAGCGAGATATAAATGTTATCTGTCTTGTCTTGTCAAATGATGCCGTGCGCTGCTGATTGTCTTCAGAGCCAGGCTCTCCTCCTAGGTCCCCCTCCAGCTACTGTGCGCTCTGCCGCTGCCCACTCTGCCCTCCCTTCCCACAGAGAACCACAGCTGCAGCAAGAATGATAGCAGCAGATGGCAAACGCTCACTCACCTATCCATGATCCAAGCGATAGAGATCCCGTCATCTGAAACCCATCTGTCTCTTCTACAGTGCAGCCGCTCGCTCTGAACTTCCTGATTCTCAAATCAGACAGAAAGTAGGAAGTAGTAATAGTAGTAGTAACAGAGCGGCAGCACTCTAGAGGAGACAGATGGGCTCCGGATGACGGGACCTCTATTGCTTGGATCACAATAGGTGAATGTGAGTCATCTGGTGCTGTCATTCTCCCCCGCTGCGGCTGCCTTCTCTGCTGGACTATCATATTCACTGGGATGGAGGCTGCATGGTGACTGTCTAGTTTGGGAGGAGCTTTCTGCTATTGCCAGGCTGGAGATGCAGGGGGAAAGTGCTGCTGCTGTCATATCTGGCGCCCTCTTCACAGGGGTGCCCAAGCCCCTGAGTGCAAATGTCCCAGCCATTCATCTCTCACTCTGCATTTTGCCGCTGCTATTCCCTGCATTGTGCACCCACAGAGGAAAGCGGGCTGTTGCCCATAGCAACCAGTAGCTCAGTTGCCCCGGTGTGTGCGGCATGTTGCTGTGCAGCTGCATCTTCTGATTCTATTACGACATGATGGAGGGCCCAAATCAGTTACTTTGCTTAGGGCCCCATTTAGCCTTAATCCGGCTCTGCCAGATGCTGCATACAAAGATGCTGTAGACATTCAAAAGATCAGATCTGTTCCTGCAAAAGATCTGTTCCTGCAAAATGCATTCATAGTCTACGATCTCTGCAGATCATCATACACACCTTGTTTAACAGACATTCATCTGCAGATCAGATCCACCAAGATGGATTTTCAGATCTGCAGATGATTGTCTGATCTGCAGATGAATGTCTGTTAAACAAGGTGTGTATGATGATCTGCAGATCTCATAGACTATGAATGCAATTTGCAGGAACGGATCTTTGGCAGGAACAGATCTTTTGCAGATACTGATCTTTTGTGTCTGTACAGCATCTTTGTGTGCAGGATCTTGCAAAGATTTTTTTCTGATGGGGAGTTCAGCTCCATAGAAAAGACTGTGAAGGTATGGCTCTCATACTACATGGAAGGGGGTAAAATTGGTCTGTGATCTTTCATTTTCAAAAGACTATGGTCTGATGTGTGTATGTGGCCTTAGGCTGTTTATTATGTAGAATTCTCTGCCCCCATCCCCCTTCCCGAGCATTCTGGGGGACCAGAGATCTTTTCCACTGGCTTTAGAACTCTCATTAAAGGAACATTTCTCAGACATCACCTGCCACTGCTATAGATGTTGCCGCCTGTGATAAATTTCATAATGCAAATCAGGGCGAGGAAAGATTTCACAATGGGCTAACACTGATTGAATAATTTATAAGTGAATATTGTAAAAAAAAATGTAATCTTGAATAATTTACATTAATCAGTTTTATTGATTACGTTATTTTGTCAAAAATGTCAAATGTCACAAATGAAAATGGGATTAAGAAAAAAAGCAAAATTCGTTTTTGTGCTAAACTTAGAGGATTATATGAACAATTGCTACACATTCCCTTATATGAAGAGTTTAGAAAGTTGCTACACATTCCCTTGAGTTGTAAAGGTTAACGAGTCTGAACATTTTGTCCGCAGACCCCCAGCATCGTCATGGGGATAAAAGCGTACAATGGAGCCCGGACATTCCTGCATTATAAGAAGGGCTGCTGGGATACCTACAGCTGTGTATTTCCAGCAGTTGCCAAGGATACCAGCCAAACAGAGGCGGAGCCAATCCCCGGGCAACGTGTGCTCTGTGGGTGTGCGGCCAGCGATAGGCGCTGTGTACAGGGAGGGGTGTTTGTTTATATACAGTGGATGAAAGTCAGTCAGCGCGCATTATAAATTCACATATCTATTACACATTTGTCTCTCTTGCCATATTGCATCTTATCAGCTAGGAAATACCCTGATAATATCCAGGAATCCTCACGGCGAAGGAATGTCGGCATATCACGCTTTCAATATGTATTGCTTTCACCTAATAGCTGTACATGCAGGGCCGGTTCTCGCATGAGGCAAGGTGAAACACTTGCATCAGGCGCAGAGATTACAGGGGCAGCATGTTTGTACTGTGTTTACACTTACAGCATGCCGTCAGAGTAGGAGGAGAAGCCAGAGGAGAGCGAGAGCTTTCGATTTAGATAGAAAGAGGGAAAAAGTCCTGAAAGAGGGACAAATGAGGAGGAAAGAGGAACAGCAGGGCCGGATTTCTGGCAAGGCCACAAAGGCCATGGCCTAGGGCACCAGAAATTTAGGGGCGGCTCAGTGAGGGGCAGTAAAGCTGTTCTATGCAGCCAACCCTATCTACAAGGACAGATTTACCCTTTGAACCCTCTGTCCTGTACTCGTGACGTCCCTGCAAGACCTGTAAGCTCTATCATGCAGGTACAAATCAGCCTAACTCTAATGGTGACACAATGGTTCCATCATTAACGAGATGGCAAGCATAACATAAAAGTTCTTAAGGAAAACATAACAAAGTCTATACGCATATTACTAAAATAGTTATTGTCTGTGACATCCAATGATGGAAAGTAAGTAGAATTCTCATTGGGGCACACAGATATAAAAACCAAACAGACAGTATAGTTGGCCTTGGGCGGTAAAAAGTACAAATCCGGCCTTGAGGAACAGGGCTCCCAAAGAGGGACAGTTGGGAGCTATGGTATTAAATACTGATATTTTACTATCAGGGTTACTGGGTGCCCAAATTTCCATGCGCTTTTTTTTTTATGTACGCCTGTGTGGCCAGGCAAAAGATTCCAACAGAGATCAGAATCGGTTAATTTCGTCAAGCACACCTGGCCATGCTCAGACTTGGGTTTGGCACAATAATTAGACACGGTGAAAGTGATACAACATTGAAAAACAAAATAAAGAAAGAAATGGCATCGCTATACAGAAACAGCAGAGTATCAGAAAGATGAGACAACCACTAGCAGGACAGCAAGACAGTAACAGTGAACAGAGCAGCAGCACTCGTAGACAGGTGGCAGACAGCAGGTGGCTGTGGCTTAGGGTGGAGTGACTTGGCCGCAGGGAGGAGAGTGGATCAAGCGGAGTTCAAGAGTCTGACAGCTGCAGGGAAAAAAGGGTTCATACGCCTTGTCCTGGCAGGGATGGCCTGGAACCTCCAACCCGATTTGAGCCATCCGAAGAAGCTATGGCCTGGTGGGAGTGATCGCCAGCAATTTTCATTGCTCTAGAGTGCAATCTGGTGTTGTAGATGAGGTCTAGAGGGGGAAGGGGTCTTCCAATAATTCTCTCCGCTGAGTTGATGACCATCTGAGTTTTGTATCTGTCGCTGGCGGATGAGCCAGCTTACCAGGAATCTATCTAATGGTCAGTCTGACTATACATCAAGTTATCTATGACCAACTTTAGTAAATTAAGCTTTTACTAACTGTTCCAGCACAGTGCTTTATTGAAAACACTTTAATGTTTGCGTCTTCTGCTGATCTTACATGGAGACATATTTGCAGAGTCACTCCTGTAGTCTGGGAAGGGTTGGGAGTGGGGGGGTACGGATGCTGTCGGAAGTAAAGATCTGCAGCATTGAATGGCATTCCTGCATTCCGGGCTCCCCTGCCACATCCTACACAGCAGAGAGAGGAAGGCTAATCGGAATGCGGCCAGGGAGGAGGAAAGAGGGAAAACTGCAACACTTAATATTGAGAACCAAACCAACTGAGTGACATGGCTCTAACGCATACATGTCAATCGTCAGCCCGCGGGCCAAATCTGGCCCTCGGATCCATTCAATTTGGCCCTCAAGTGGTTTCCCCACTTTGCATTATGTTTGGCCCACTCTAGACCACCAGGGAAGCTATATTGAAGGTGAAGCCCTAGATCACCAGGGAAGCCATATGGGGGAGGGAGGGAGTAAGCTGTAGACCCCAGGGACCTGTATAGGGGAGGGAGGGGGCCACCTGGGAACTTTATAAGAGAGGATGGTACCCAATAGACATCAGAATTGGCCCGCGACTCGGTCACTGGTGTACAATTTCGGCCCACTTTGTATTTGCGCTTGATACCCCTGCTCTAATGGAAGCTGTCATGCCCCGACTCCCAGACTGCATACCTGACTGGTGACTTAGCCCTTTTTCAGGCCGAAAGCTAAACTGCATGCTCGTCGGCCTGTTCACATAGCTCCCAACTGTCCCTCTTTCGGAGGGACAGTCCCTCTTTGGGAACCCTGTCCCTCTGTCTCTCTTTCATCCTTATTTGTCCCTCTTTCAGGACTCATGTACAGAACTATGTAAATATATGAATTTTTCTACTGAGAAATGTGTTTAATTGACCCTAAACTTTATTCCCATCATTTAAATTGATATTTCTAGCTCTTCAAATGTTAATATGAAGGAAAATGAGCCAGGATAGTAAGGACCAGTGTGGTTTGAATAATAAAACAACATATTTTTCCTATGAAATTTTTATAGTATGCGTGATTAGGGGTGTGTCAGGGGTGTGGTTAGAGGTGTGGCAGGGGTGTGGCTTAAGTGTCCCTCTTTCTGATCTCAAAATGTTGGGAGGTATGTGTTCAGGGCCCATATGTCACCAGAGTAGGATTATCCATCAGGCAACCTAGGCAGGTGCTTGAGGCCTAGTGGGTGTCAAGGGGCCCACCTGTCACCTTCTTTGACCTCTCTCCACTTCAGCTTACCAAAAGGACTACAAGGTCCTTGCCTAGGGCCCCATTACATCTTAACCCCCCGCCCCCTGACCACCTAACGCCGATCGGCGGTGGGAGAGTTTTAGCCCCAGGACCACCTAGCGCCGATTGGCATCAAGTTCTGGGGGCGGAGATTAACAGGGAACGCTCATTTGCATGCGCGATCGTTCCCTGCAGAGACGCGGAGTTCCATGTTCAACCTTTCGCATCTGACTTGCTGCAAAAGAAAAAAAATACGCTATTTGTAGGTACAGTGCTGCGATCTCCGGAAGTGCTGTACGGGGAAAGCTCTGTTGGTGGCAACAAAAGAGGACAAGATTCATTTGTGTGCTAAGTTGTACGGCTCTGCAGCAAACTTATAGCTACAGTGTGCTGAATTGTAAAAAATGGCCTGGTCACTAGGGGGTGTAAGCCTGTGGTCTTCAAGCGGTTAATCTATCTCTGGCTGCCCACAAGCGCCATTTCGGTGCAATTAAAATGCAGCTGAAAGGCAGTGTTTGTAACCCCACACGTTTGTGCAGAGAACCGTGACATGACGCATCTGACCACGGCTCCTGCCACACTCAAATGTGACCCCATGGGGGGAGCGCCTGTCCACCACATGTACCAAACGCTAATAAGTGATGCACAAGAGCAGCTGACCGTAAATCCACCACCTTCAGCTGCCCGTATGACAGGATAATAAGTCCTTATAAAGTTCACACTGTGGGCCTGATGCACTAAAGTATGGGAAATTACACCTGCAGTGAGAGGGATATGGAGGCTGCCATATTTACTCCCTTTTAAGAAGTTTGGGCACGGGTGAAGCCGAAAAATATCTCACCCTGCTGTAGCAAATTTCCTGGCGGAGTGAAATACAGTGGGGGCAAGACACAGTTTGGCTTACAGTTATTGCTGGCACCCGAATTGCACTGTTTTATCGTAATTTGGCCTCAGTCTTTTGCCGATGCCCAAATTACTCACTGAATGCCACTATAGCCGTAATTCACATTACAGTCTATGGCGGTTCCCTTTTTACCTGTCTCGGGTCTGCCCTCCTTATCCTCTGCCTGTAATACTTGTCGTCCTAGACCCTGAACAAGCATATGCAGATCAGATGTTTCTGACTTAACCACTTAGCGACCTCATCACGCCAATTGGCGTGAACGTGGCGGCAGCCCAATGACCACCCAACGGCAATTGGCGTCAAGTCCTGGGGTGGGGCTTTGCAGGAGATTGCGTGCGCCGATGCGCTTTCATCTCCGCTTGAATGACAGCTCCGCTCCGTGATCAGTCTCCCAGCGGCGATCGCCGCTAGGCAACTGTTAGACGGGGAAACCGCTAGGAGACTGTTAGACGTCTATTTACATAGTATAGCCATGACACTCGGCTGTCCCCCTGGGACACTCAGAGAGCAATCGGCTCTCATAGGCTGATGTCTATGAGAGCCGATCGCTGTGATTGGCTGGCGGGGGGAGGGAGGGGTTTAAAAATTTTTTATAAAAAAGGCAATATTTATAAAAAAAAATGGAAATATATAAAATAAATAAACAAGGCAGGAGGGATCAGAGCCCACCAACAGAAAGCTCTGTTGGTGGGCAGAAAAGGGGGGAGGAATCACTTGTGTGCTGAGTTGTACGGCCCTGCAGCTTGGCCTTAAAGAGAACCCGAGGCGGGGTTCTTACATCGCAATCCGTATACAGAGGCTGGGACTGCCTATAGAGCCCAGCCTCTGTTGCTAGTTAGTTTCCTCCAAAGCCCCCCCTGCGCGCCGTCAGACCCCATAAAACACAGCCGCGCTGGCGACGCCGGCTGTGTTTATCTCACTAATGTCAGTCTCCGCTCTCCCGCCTCCTGAATCGCTCCGGTCCCCGCCCACGTCCCTTCCCTCCCCGCTGATTGGAGGGAAGGGACGCGGGCGGGGACCGGAGCGATTCAGGAGGTGGGGGGAGCAGCCGAGACTGACATTCGTGTGGTAAACACAGCCGCACAGCGCGGCTGTGTTTTATGGGGTCTGACGGCGCACAGGGGGGGCTTTGGAGGAAACTAACTAGCAACAGAGGCTGGGCTCTATAGGCAGACCCAGCCTCTGTATACGGATTGCGATGTAAGAACCCCGCCTCTGGTTCTCTTTAAAGCTGCGGTGGCCTAAATTGTAAAAAATAGCCTGTTCACTAAGGGGGTGTAAGCATACGGTCCTTAAGAGGTTAAAGTACTCCTGTACTTTATAGACATACTCCTGTACTTTAAGTTATAGACATACCTCCCAACTTTTTGAGATGAGAAAGAGGGACACTTAAGCCACGCCCCTACCACACTCCTGATCACGCCCCCGGCACACCCCTAGTCACGGTTACCATAATGATATCACAAGAAAAATATGCTGTTTTATAATTCAAACCACACTGGTCCTTTCTATCCTGCTTCATTTTCCTTCATATTAATATTTTAAAATGTGTAATATATCAATTTAAAGGATGGGAATAAAGTTTAGAGTCAAACATTTTTAGTAGAGAAATATATATATTTACATAGAAAGAGGGACAAAGTCCTGAAAGAGGGACAAATGAGGAGGGAAGAGGGACAGAGGGACAGGGCTCCCAAAGAGGGACTGTCCCTCCGAAAGAGGGACAGTTGAGAGCCATTGTTTTTAGACCTGTAAACAAAAAAAAAAGCACCACCGCACAACTCACCGTGTCCCCCATATCTGCCGGTACCACGCTGATCAGCTGGTCAGCGTCATTACAGTGAAGATGACAGCAGATACGGGGGACACGGCGGCAGAACGGGAGAGCTGACAAGGCGCAAAAGGCAGCGATCGGATCCAGGAGTAGGTGAGTTGTGCGCTGGTGCCTTTTTATTTTTTACAGGTCTTTAAAGCAGGATGGCACAAGGGAGCGTGATTGGGGAAGATAGCTGCCCTATCCTGCCCGTCCATATTCGAAGTTCTAGTCTAGTAGAAGATTTCGGCTGACTAGAACAGGGACACCTGGGGGCACTAAACTTTGAGAGTGGCGCTGGACATATGTCACAGCACCACTTACACAGCAGAAACCTCATTAATCAAATCCCCTCTCATTTCAGGGGTACTTGAAGTCTGACTGGATTAGCTGCATGCTTGTTTCAGTTTTGTGATCCAGACACTACTGCATCCAAATAGATCAGGAACAAGGGCTTCTGCTATGTGCAGCTCATTACCGTGCAGGGAGTTTCACATTTCTAGGCAATCTGTACTCCAAGGTCTGTACAAAAGTGCAATTTGAGGTTTTGGTCATTCACAGCTGGGTGCAAGATACAATGGAAAGACTCAAAACATTTAGATGACATTCACAGTGCCACGTTGCGGAGCTGCGTTATAAAGTCTTGTAACGCAGCTTACCGCACTGTAATGCTAATCCTATGGGCCGTTCACAGTGCCACGTTGCGGAGCTGCGTTATAAAGTCTTGTAACGCAGCTTACCGCACTGTAATGCTAATCCTATGGGCCGTTCACAGTGCCACGTTGCGGAGCTGCGTTATAAAGTCTTATAACGCAGCTTACCGCACTGTAATGCTAATCCTATGGCCCGTTCACAGTGCGACGTTAAAGTCGCGTTGAAAAATGTTGCGTTGTGGTAACTCACTGCTTGCAGTGCGTTACCTCTTAATGCAGGCACGTTGCGACTTTAATGTTGCATTAAAACGCAACGTCCCACTGTGAATGCGACCTAAAGTACATCTATCGTGCAAAATTGTAAAATTTAAAATACATACAATTAAATATACATATACACATTTCTTCCGGAGTAAAATGCACTATAAATGACTTTTTCCCCATGTCACTGTCACTTCTAGTAGGCAGTGCAAATCTGTCAGATCTGTCAGGTTTTGAACTAGCCTATCTCCTCATGGGGGATCCTCAGTTATTTCTTTATTTACAAATCACTTACTGAACTGCAGTTATTCAGTCCAACTGCCAAAATAGTGTGCAAACGAGTAGGGAGGCAGGCTGACAGGGAGTGAGTGCAATAAAGGGTAAGGGAGAATCCCCTATGAGGAGATGGACTCATCCAAAATCTGTCATATCTGTCACATGTTTACTGCCAGCTATAAGTGACAGCAACAAAGGAAAAAAATACTTTATAGTGCATTTTACTCTGTGAAAAATGTACATTTATATGTATGTATTTTATATGTTACCCTTTTTTTTGCATTAGTGGTCCTTTAAAAATATATTTGTATACAGTATAAAATTCCATACTTGAAGCATTTTCTATCGAAAGAGTAATTTCACTTAAAGGACAACTGTAATGAGAGTGATATGGAGGTTGCCATATTTGTTTCCTTTTAAACAATACCAGTTGCCTGGCAGCCCTGCTGATCTATTTGGCTGCAGTAGTGTCTGAATAACACCAGAAACAAGCATGCAGCTAATCTTGTCAGTTCTAACAAAAATGTCAGAAACACCTGATCTGCTGCATGCTTGTTCAGGGTCTATGGTTTAAAGTATTAGAGGCAGAGGGTCAGCAGGACAGCCAGGTAACTGGTATTGCTTAAAAGGAAATCAATATGGCAGCCTCCATATACTTCTCGCTTCAGTTGTCCTTTAAAATATTATTGTCCGAAAAACATCATACTTTATTTAACAGTGCTACTTACATGGTGACGGTGTCTGGCGGACACTCTGTAGAGGAGGGAATGACCAGTAATCCCACCCCAGGGCACGCCACATGAGTTGGGGTACAGCTGCACAGCGGTGGACAGCGAACAGGTGCGCCTGCATCCCCCTCTTCATCAGCGAAACAGCCGTCATCATCATGTTCCACATCCTCTGTGTCTGCAAACTCTACTGTGCTCTCGTCCCGATGTCTGCTTCTGCACCCCAAACCTGCCTCTGATCCTGGTGTGCCCCCCTTATCCATGGCCGTCTCGGCACACAACAGGGACATCAGGGCAGCACACAGAAGACAGCTGACAAGCACAGGATCCGCACACCGCCTGCCTGCCGGGCACTTTATCATTCTTCACAATATATATAGAGCACTATAAACGCAGCACAAACACAATTCTCAATAGAACATAAAAAAGTAAAAAAAATTTAAAAAAATTGCATAACAAAATACTAGCTTATTTAGCAGATATAGGCGACTCAAAAGTCAATTCTATATCAGCTTAATCGATAAATGTCCTCAAGTCCCCCATACTCCTCACTGATGTCCTCCAGGCGTGCTAATTGTGCTGGCAGGTGCCCCTTGTCCATCCATTGCTTGTCTCAGACTGCACTCTGCTCCTCTCCTGCCTCTGTCAGTGTCTAACCCTGAGGAGGGGGTTTCACCCCCATGAAAAGGCCTCACCCACCCCCCATAAATTCACAAAAGAGCATTCTCAACTTGTATCCCTTGGGAACTATATTGTACCTTTCAAGAGGAGGGAGAGACCCTAAATTCAATGTAATGCTGAGGAGATATTTAGAGTTTCGGTCTCCGATACATCAGTGCTTTGAAAAGGAACCTGAAGTGAGAGGGATATGGAGGCGGACATATTTATTTAATTTGAAAGGAAACCTAAAGCGAGGCTTCCATAATTATTTCCTTTTAAAGAGAACCCGAGGTGTGTTTAAAGAATGTTATCTGCATACAGAGGCTGGATCTGCCTATACAGCCCAGCCTCTGTTGCTATCCCAAACCCCACTAAGGTCCCCCTGCACTCTGCAATCCCTCATAAATCACAGCCGTGCTGTGAGGCTGTGTTTACATCTGTAGTGTCAGTCTCAGCTGCTCCCCCGCCTCCTGCATAGCTCCGGTCCCTGCCCCCATCCCTTCCCTCCAATCAGCAGGGAGGGAAGGGATGCAGGCGGGGACTGGAGTTCTGCAGGAGGCGGGGAGAGCAGCAGACTGACACTATAGAGATAAACACAGCCAGCTCTGACAAGCTGTTTGTCAGCAGCGTGGCTGTGATTTATGAGGGATTGCAGTGTGCAGGGGGACCTTAGGGGGGTTTGGGATAGCAACAGAGGCTGGGCTGTATAGGCAGATCCAGCCTCTGTATGCAGATAATATTCTTCAAACCCACCTCGGGTTCTCTTTAAGCAATACCTGTTGCCTGGCTATCCTGCTGATCTCTTTGACTGCAGTAGTGTCTTAATCACACACCTCAAACAAGCATGCAGCTAATCCAGTCAGACTTCAGTCAGAGCACCTGATCTTAAGAAGGAGGGCTTTTCGGTTTCTTTTAGTCCCCTATACTTTCCTAGTGGTTTGGGTCACCCCGAGCTGCTTGGTTACTCTGTTGTACTGGTCCAAGCCCTGTCCCATAGATCCATATCAATCCCTGCCACGTACTGAGGAGGACAAACAGTCCAAAACAGGCTGTCTGCATAATTTAAAGCTATGGGCTTGCTATGCACCAGTGGTTCTGGATGCTAGCCTGGCTTCAGGGGCATAAAGAGATAATTTGCATATTCAGTAGTGGTGCATTGTGGGTAGCCACAGATGTTCACTGAAAGCTAACTGTATTCAAAAAAATAAACAAGATATTTACTTAAAGAGACTGAACTGAAGCCTCCAAAAAATGAGGTTTTTAAAAACCTCTTTAACATAATTGCCCCTCCTAAAACGCGGCATCCCTGCGTCTGAAAAAGCAATTAATCACCCCTAACTTCCCGGGCAAAATCCACGACTTTCTTGGTTGTGGATTTTGCTGCCCTAAGGAGACAGAGCTTTGGGCTGTTGCTCTGCCTCCATTCGCGTCAATCAGCGCTGATCGCCGCCTCTCCCCGCCCCTCTCAGTAAAAGAAGACTGAGAGAGCCGGCGATCCGCGCTGATGGACAGGCGTAGAGGCAGAGCTGCAGCACAAAGCTCTGCCTCTATGCGGGAGGAGCCCTGCGATGTGCCCCAGGGAGTTTGGGGTGATTTATGGAGTTTTCAGCAGCGGGGATGCAGCGTTTTAGGAGGGGTAATTATGTTAAAGAGGTTTTTAAAGTAAAAACCTAATTTTTTGGAAACTTCGGAGTCTCTTTAAGGAGAGGGAAGGCTCTGTGTCCTATATAGGGCCTTTCCTCTCCTCTCCCAGTGCCCTCGGTGCAGCGCTGGCTCCCATGTTTGAATCCCCTGCCGCGGGGGACTTCGGAAGTCTTCCCTCTCCTTAGGTAAGTATCTGTTAGTTTAGTTTAGTTTTTTTAATCGATTCCTATTCACTTAAGGCTACTTGCACACCAAGATGTTGCGTTAGGTGCTACATTAAGGTCGCATAACGTGCACCTAACGCAAGGCCTGGTGCTCTTCGATGTGGACATCAGAGTGAGCCGCGTTGTGCAGCTCACTCTGGCGTCCGTGATGCGTACTCTTGGACGCATGCGACATCACGTGGTCCCGCCCGGCCAATCGCCGCACAGAGCGGCCGCACCGGGAAGTAAACACTGCACATCACAACGTGCAGTAAATATTAATTAGCCATGTGCCTGGCCGCTCTCCGCTCCTCCCCAACATGACTGAGCATGTGCAAACAGTCTAACGGGGCTTAAGGCGCTGTAACGCTACAGTATGCTGCACTTTCGGAAGAACGTGCAGCGTTACATGTAATGCAACGTGGGCAGTGTGAACAGCCCACTTGTGTTACATTTAGGGTGGCCACTTGCAGAACCCCAAAAAGGAGGACATCACACCCTAAAAAGGAGGACATCTTACCGAGGACAGTGGCGCACAATAGTCCACATGGTGGAGGGCCGGCCGGCCGACCACAAAATGCAATCTCGTTGGCGGCAGATTTCCCCACAAAATGCAATCTCTTTGGCGGCAGATTTCCCCACAAAATGCAATCTCGTTGGCAGAAGATTTCCCCGCAAATGCAATCTCGTTGGCAGAAGATTTCCCCGCAAATGCAATCTCGTTGGCAGAAGATTTCCCCGCAAATGCAATCTCATTGGCAGATTTCCCCACAAATGCAATCTCACTGGCAGATTTCCCCACAAAATGCAATCTTATTGGCAGCAGAATTCCCCACAAATGCAATGTTATTGGCAGAAGATTTCCCCACAAATGCAAAGTTATTGGCAGAAGAATTCCCCACAAATGCAATGTTATTGGCAGATTGCCCCACAAATGCAATCTCATTGGCAGATTTCCCCACAAATGCAATCTCATTGGCAGATTTCCCCACAAATGCAATCTCATTGGCAGATTTCCCCACAAATGCAATCTCATTGGCAGATTTCCCCACAAATGCAATCTCGTTGGCAGATTTCCCCACAAATGCAAGCTCACTGGCAGATTTCCCCACAAATGCAATCTCACTGGCAGATTTCCCCACAAATGCAATCTCACTGGCAGATTTCCCCACAAATGCAATCTCACTGGCAGATTTCCCCACAAATGCAATCTCACTGGCAGATTTCCCCACAAAATGCATTGTTATTGGCAGACGATTTCCCCACAAATGCAACTGACCAGAGTGGACTGGACTGACCTGAAGTGACCACGGCAGGCTCTCACTCACTCGCTGCTGCAGCTGCTGGCTTAGCACTAGCGGGCCTAGTAGTCCGGCGGAGCGACTGGCAGTGGCTACATAGCTATGGGTGCGGCTGCCTCTGGGTCGCGCGTGGCTGGGTCGGCTCCTCCCCCCGCCAAGCGTGATGGACGGGCTGCCTCTGTTCCCGCTGCGCCGACGTCTACGTGTCACACGTAACGTGTGACATCACTGCCGCTGCTTTACAGGCAGCGCCAGCGTTAGGGAGATGAACTAAGGGAGATGGAGGAGATCGGGCCGAAAAGGAGGACATTTGGCTGTCCTCCCTTGCCTTCCGCCGGACGGAGGACCACAGGTCCAAAAAACGGACTGTCCGGTGGAAATCCGGTGGAAATCCGGACGGATGGCCACACTAGTTACATTGCTGTGCGTTGGGGGAGCGTTACAGGCTGCACTAACGTGCGCCTGTAACGTCCCTGTGTGTAAGCAGCCTTAAAGGAGTTATCAGGGCAAAATGTACAAAATAAGCTTTACTCACCTGGGGCTTTCTCCAGCCCCTTGCAGCCGACTGTCCCATGCCGACCGCTCCGCTCCCCCCTGCTGTCCCAGTCTCTGCGCTCGATATGCAGCATTGTTTTTTTAGTAGGATGGTTTTTTGGTCTCTGTTAGTCCCCTATACTTTCCTAGTGGTTTTGGGTCACCCCGAGCTGCTGGTTACTCTTGAATGCATTATATACAAATCAATGTTGCTTTTACAAATGGATATTTTCATACAAACAGTCCAAAGTGTCTGTTTAAAACAAACCTAAGCTGGAAATAAACTGATGAAATTAATGATTGTATCTATAGTCCTAATCCTAAAAAAAAGCTGGCCATACACTGGCCCGATTTGCCACCGTTTCGACAGCAGATTCGATCACTGGGATCGAATCTGCTGCCAATCGTTCGCGCTACACGCCGAATTTCGATCCATTCCGTCCGATCCCGTCGATCGCGCCGTGCGGAAAATAACCGTCGATCGCCCGCGGGTAAAGAGCGCATCGCTAGCGGCGTTCGAGTGCCCGACGACCGACGCAATAGAGCTGCAATACATTACCTGCTCCGCCGGCGCGACTCCCGGGTCTCCGCTCTTCTTCTCCGCTCTGGTCTGGTCTCCGGCATGCTTCCCTTCTTCCTGTCCCGGCAGGAAGTTTAAACAGTAAAGGGCGCTCTACTGTTTAAACTTCCCCCAGACAGGAAGAAGGGAAGCATGCCGGAGACCAGACCAGACCAGAGCGGAGAAGAAGAGCGGAGACCCGGGAGTCGCGCCGGCGGAGCAGGTAATGTATGCGGGATGGGGGGAACCGGCAGCAGCACCACCACAGATTGTGATCGGTTTCAGGCTGAAATCGGTTCACAATCTGTTTGCAGTAAAGGTAGCCATACGATCCCTCTCTGATCAGATTCGATCAGATAGGGATCTGTCTGTTGGTCGAATCTGATGGCAAATCGACCAGTGTATGGCTACCTTAAGACTTTCTTAGAATCCTCCAATTTTATTTTGTGTTTAACCACTTCCCCTGCCACTAGATGGTATGACCCTGAAAACTTCACTTTAGCACTGATTGGTGAATGGGAACATGTGTTCCCAAAGCAAATCAAAGTGTCAGATCAGTGAATAATCACTTCTTTAGCCAGAAGCAGTGATCATTCAATGAAAACACATACACTTTTTTTACTTTCTGTTAACTTAGAACGCTGTGATTTGGTGTTCTAAGTACACAGGATAAATTGTGTGAGGACATGTAGTGGAGAAAAGTAATGTTACATTAAAAAATACATCTCCTATACCCAAATAAAACACTTGGGAAAAAAAGGAAAAACAAAGGGCCAAAGTAACGCCATTTACAAAAAGAATACATAAATGGTTACATTTGGTAGTGGTATGTCATGAGGGTGTTCTTTTGTTATTTTTTTGCAAATAAGGACTTGTAATTATTGATAGAGTATATAGTGAGAAAACAAACAAAAATACTTTTTTATTTCCAAATTAAATATTGTCACCATACATTGTACTAGGGACATCATTTAAATGTTGTAATAACCAGGCCAAATTGGCAAATAACATGTGTGGGCTTTAGCTACAGCAGTACAGTTTATTTTAAAACTATAATGTCTGAAAACTGAGAAATAATTACGTATTCCTTTTAAAAAATGCATACATTCTTTGCAAAAAGTATACCACACAAGGAAAGGTTAATTTATGTTGAAAAAAACCAAAACAATGGATAGATTATTTAGGTGTGATGAGTAGTGATAAAGTTATTGCCGAATTAATGGAAGGAGCACTGAAATGTGAATATTGCTCTGGATTTTAAGGGAACAAATACTTAGTGGTTTAGTGGTTAAAAGTTAAAAACACAATTTTAATATTTTTATTATCTCAGCTGAATGACACAGTGTTTTAATGTTGTACAGCTCCTGTATTAAACTACTGACCTTTTTATCTATTCCCTACACTCTGAAGTGTTTTTGCTGCCATGCAAGAGAATGCCTGTAACTAATTATTAGTGACAATTAAGGCTTGTGCATATGGGGTAAAAAATCATCCTTAACAAATGACAAACGACTCATCTTTCAGATATCGCAGAGAGAAAAATGTAACAAATGGCATTTTAAAGAAATGATCTGCACCGATTCTTGTGTGTTTCAAATGACCATCATGATGGATCACTTTGGCTTACAGCCACCAACGTTTAACAATCAGATCGTTTATCGTATCGTTTATTATATTTATTTATTGTATTTATAAAGCGCCAACATATTACGCTCATTGGTTAAAGGGAAGGTCCAAGGAGCCTAAAAATAAAAAATCCACTTACCTGGGGCTTCCTCCAGCCCCTGGCAGCCATCCTGTGCCCTCGCCGCTGCTCAAGCGTGCGGCTCGTTACAGTCCGGATAACGTCAGCGCGACTATGTGAGACGCACGTTGGAGTGCAGGTAGGCCTCTTTAACCAGAGGGGACCCTGGGCCACCGGCGGGGAGCGGAGCTGTGGCAAGGGCACAAGAAGGCTGCAAGAGGCTGGAGGAAGCCCCAGGTAAGTGGATTTTGTTTAATGTACAGGGCGTGTCCTTTAAGGTTACCGACAATATTTAGGGGTGACATACAGCAATAAGACAATACAGGAATACATGCAAGCCAGATCACGCAGCACAGTATGAGTACAAGGTAATGCTTAGTCAGTCACTGGATGGGAGCAAGGGGATTAGGCAAGTCAAGTTCACTCAGATCCATAGGATAGGTGTACGGTAATACGAGAGGGAGAGTATCACGCTGATACGTGAATTGGGCTAGTGTAACAAGTGCACATCATAGTGCTAGTGAGAAAAGGGTAATCAGAGACAGGCCGAGGCCGTTCACGTGAGCAGATGTCTGAGGTACAGAAGGGCTAGGCAAAATCGTAGTCAAATAACAGGCAGAGTCATACACATAAGTCAGATGTCAGTCGTATTGGAAGGATCTAACCGAATCGAAGTCAGGGGCAGGCCGAGCCGTACACAGAGATCAGATGGCAGTAGTACAGAAGGGTTAGGCAGATACGTAGTCAAGAGGCAGGCAAAGGTCGGTACACAATACAATATACAATATTACAATAATACAATACTAACTGACTAGAGTACATATATATCGCGCTGATGCGCAATATATGAAATGTATCTCTCAAACTCTCACTAGCTAAGGGCCAAGAACCGGCGAACTGCTTAGTATCACGGCCAACGAGCAAGTGAATACTCTGGCCTTAAGTACCCAGGAGGCAGAGCAAAAGCCCAGCCCCCAGAATTGACTGCAGCTCCTGCAAAAAGCTGACATCACAGCTGACACCCCCCATCAGACACGCCTCCTCAGCCTATAGAGGCAGCTCTGAGCTGCGCGCGTCCTGCCAGAAACGTGTATGTATATATATAAGTTCCACTGCACTCTCCTTAATATCCTAAAATAGAAAGAAACACAATCCACATAGCGTGATCCAGTTTCCACAGAGCACTCCTAGTCACAATCACCACTGTGAACAATGTATCCTCTAGTGTGTATCCTCCACCAACATAAAAGGGGCTCACCGGATGTCAGCCACCTCGCTTTTCAGGTGGGTCTCAAACTCAGCACTGTGTATCACCAGGGCCTTCAGTGACTCACAACCTCCAATTCAGTAGAACAACGCATTTATTCTCCATAAAAAACTTTAAAAACAAAAATAATAAAATCCTCATTGCGCAGCAAGTCAGTACAATCAGTATCCACAACTGCGCTTCTCGCGCTGATTGCCTACTTACAGACTAAAAGAAGAAAGAAGCATATCTGGGCGGTATTGCTTAGGTCCGTTGCGCGCCTGTATGCGGCTTCCCGGCGGCGTCCCGCTGTACAAGGGTCCCCGTTAATACTAGGCTCCCACCCGAGCTACTCCAGCGCTCCCGCCGTGGACTTCCGTGCGTGATGACGTCACGCGCACTGGCTCCGCCCTACGCGTTTCGTCCTCCAATCAGACTCATCAGGGGCTAGCGTTGCCAGTGCGCAGCCCGAATTTGTATTTCCCTGTGGATCCACCCCCTTTTGCCATGTGACCCAACGTCACTGGCTTCCCCGTGGTGTCTTGATCACTCTCATTATTGCATCATTGTATCAGTGTATCATTGCAGCAAGACAGAACAAATGGATTTAGCTAGTGCACAATTTGAATTTCAATTTTCGCCACTAGATGGCAGCACGGGTAGGAGTTAGCACTGATTTGAATAGGGTTAAATGAATATTTTAATTTTAATTTGAATAAGGCTATATTTTAAATAGGGGATTTTTTAGGTAGAAGGAAGATGTATAGGAAGGGATAGTTCTGAATGAGACCAATTTATGCTACGCTGTTATGTAAAAGCTATCTTGGCGTGTTTAATAATGAGAGTGATCAAGACACCACGAGGAAGCCAGTGACGTTGGGTCACATGGCAAAAGGGGGTGGATCCACAGGGAAATACAAATTCGGGCTGCGCACTGGCAACGCTAGCCCCTGATGAGTCTGATTGGAGGACGAAACACGTAGGGCGGAGCCAGTGCGCGTGACGTCATCACGCACGGAAGTCCACGGCGGGAGCGCTGGAGTAGCTCGGGTGGGAGCCTAGTATTAACGGGGACCCTTGTACAGCGGGACGCCGCCGGGAAGCTGCATACAGGCGCGCAACGGACCTCAGCAATACCGCCCAGATATGCTTCTTTCTTCTTTTAGTCTGTAAGTAGGCAATCAGCGCGAGAAGCGCAGTTGTGGATACTGATTGTACTGACTTGCTGCGCAATGAGGATTTTATTATTTTTGTTTTTAAAGTTTTTTATGGAGAATAAATGCATTGTTCTACTGAATTGGAGGTTGTGAGTCACTGAAGGCCCTGGTGATACACAGTGCTGAGTTTGAGACCCACCTGAAAAGCGAGGTGGCTGACATCCGGTGAGCCCCTTTTATGTTGGTGGAGGATACACACTAGAGGATACATTGTTCACAGTGGTGATTGTGACTAGGAGTGCTCTTTGGAAACTGGATCACGCTATGGATTGTGTTTCTTTCTATTTTAGGATATTAAGGAGAGCGCAGTGGAACTTATATATATACATTCATCACACTGAGGATACCCCCACAGCGAACTCCTGTTCAGTGCTTGAACCATACAGACATTGGTATTTATGTGCCCTTCTGAATGAGAGCGGCGCAGCCAGTCATATTACATAGGTCCTGCCAGAAACAATACGCCGACCCACATCTACAGGGGAGCCGAGGATGCCATCATGCTGATTCACATCTACAGGGGAGCCGGGGGTTCGATAGACCAAAGAGGAAGAGGAAGCTTCCTCCAGCTGCTCCACACTATCAGAACAGCCTCCAGAGACCACACCAGATACGTTTGTTACAGAGAGGTAGTCTTTTGTAGTCTTTTCATTTCATTGATATTGCATTGTGTTGATGCTGAGGCTTGTAGTTCCTCAGCCACCAGAGATGATAATGATTTAGTATTTATATAGCGCTTACATTTTCCGCATCGCTGCACAGAGTATATTGTCTTGTCTCTTAACTGTCCCTCAGAGGGGCTCACAATTTAGTCCCTACCATAGTCATATGTCTTTATATGTATCACGTAGTGTATGTATCGTAATCCAGGGCCAATTTAGGGGGAAGCCAATTAACTTATTATTATTTATATAGCTCCAACATCTTCTGCAGCGCTGTACAGAGTATATTGTCTTGTCCCTAACTGTCCCTCAGAGGGGCTCACAATCTAATCCCTACCATAGTCATATGTCTAGTGTGGTGTATGTATTGTGGTCTAGGGCCAATTTTGGGGAAAGCCAATTAACCTATCTGTATGTTTTGGGGATTGGGAGGAAACCGGAGTTCCCGGAGGAAACCCACACAGACACAGGGAGAACATACAATCTCCTTGCAGATGTTGACCTTGCCGGAATTCAAACCAGGGATCCAGCGCTGCAAGGCAAGAGTGATCTACTGCTTGTAGCAGAGCAATAGAGCTGAGTCACCTGTGAGTCACTGGGTGGCAGCGGTGTCCCTGCATGCAGCACACTAGCAGGTGTCAGCTACTGACAGTCACGATAGCACAGTGACGTCAGGAGCCGGAATCACGCGTCTTGGATGTATTAAATGATCAATTTTAATCTTGTGTTGAGCTAAGGCGAGCCTCTTATGGAGCACCGCACAACCGTTCCAGCTGCTTTGCTGAGTCTCTAGGTAAGAAGAGAAAAAAAGATTTTTTTTCTACCTGTGTATGTGAAAGTGAATGGAAATAAACAGATTTTTGTTACAAAATGACCACAAACATAGATCTGTGCTGCACAAGTATTTTACTGATTTATTCATTATATAGCTCCAACGTCTTCCACGGCGCTGTACAGAGTACAAAATGGACAGTCCAGCAATACAAGTACAGCAAATTCCCTAGTATCTGCTGCAAGCGGGGATTGCCCGATATGTGTGTCTGCCGGTTGCTTGAGCACCCCAGTATAGGTAGCCAAGGTGTCACCCAATATAGGTAGCCAGCCCAGTATAGGTAGCAAAGGGTGTCCCCTCCTGAATAGGGCGTTGGTGTCAAAGGGGGTATGTTGCTTCCTGCTGCCTCCCCAACACTCACAGGGCCAGATTTAGCAACACATTACCCACAGTTTTTTCTTTCTAAACTGTTCTAACCAGCAGGAGGAACAGTTCTGCATGAGATTAAGAACATTCCTAAATGCTACTTAACCTCCCTGGCGGTTAATTTTTTTTTTCCTGATTGAAAAAATCCTTTTTTTTAAAAAAAAAAAATTTTGTTTCATGTAAAGCTACCAGAGTGGTAGCTACATGAAACACCACTAGAGGGCGCATGTGGCCCTCTAGTCCGATCGTCGCCGGCATCTATAGCAAACAGGGGAATGCGTATATAACGCGTTCCCCTGTTTGGCTTCTCCTGTCGCCATGGCGACGATCGGGATGACGTCATGGACGTCAGCCGACGTCCTGACGTCAGGCACACCCAATCCAGCTAATAGCGCTGCCCGGAACTCATTGATCCGGGCAGCGCAGGGCTCTGGCGGGGGGGGCCCTCTTCAGCTGCTGCGTGCGGCCGATCGCCGCAGAGCGGCGGCGATCAAGCTGTGCGCGCGGCTAGCAAAGTGCTGGCTGCGCGCACAGCAATTTACAGCTTGAAAATCGCCCCACCAGGGGCTGAGATCTCCCCCTGCGCGGCATAGCCCGAGCTCAGCTTGGGCTTACCGCCAGGGAGGTTAATAGCGGCAGTCTAGCATGAATTTCTAGAGCTGCACTACAGTTAAGAAAAGTGCAAATCAATTCCTAAACTGCTGCAGATTAAGAAGTGCTTCATAGCAGTTCTCCAGATAGTGCAGCAGTGTAGGCTAGATGTGATTTGTGAAGGGCTCCTCCCCCCTCACAGAGGCCTAGTGCACACCAAAAACCGCTAGCAGATCCGCAAAATGCTAGCAGATTTTGAAACGCTTTTTCTTATTTTTCTGCAGCGTTTCAGCTAGCGTTTTGCGGTTTTGTGTAGCGGTTTTGGTATAGTAGATTTCATGTATTGTTACAGTAAAGCTGTTACTGAACAGCTACTGTAACAAAAAACGCCTGGCAAACCGCTCCGAAGTGCCGTTTTTCAGAGCGGTTTGCTGTTTTCCTATACTTAACATTGAGGCAGAAACGCATCCGCAATCCAAAATCTGCAGCAGCCCGGGAGTATGCGTTTCTGCAAAACGCCTCCCGCTCTGGTGTGCACCAGCCCATTGAAATACATTACCCTAGCGGATCCGCACCCGCAAGCAGATCGCAAACAGCAGCGGAAACGCTCCGGTGTGCACTAGGCCTCAGAGCTTGCTGACAGCAGATGTGTTCCTTACCTCAGTAACAGTAATTTCCCTCACACACTGCACTGTCTGAGAAACCTTCCTAACTCCTATTCCTAAGAGTTTAAGAAGGAATCTGCACTATTTAGTGATTTCTTAGGCTGTCTGAGACCGTTCTGCATGGATTTTTAAAAACCTAATATTTTGTCTCAGACACTCTTAATAAATGTCCCCCACAGACTTGCAGATCAGCGGCAATATGAAGAGAGGAGAGCAGTGCACAGTTACCATGTGGCACACTCATACCTCATAGTTACATAGCTACATAGTTATTTGGGTTGAAAAAAGACATACGTCCATTGAGTTCAACCAGAGAACAAAGTACAACACCAGCCTGCTCCCTCACACATTCCTGTTGATCCAACTTTTTGAGATGAGAAAGAGGGACACTTAAGTTAAACCCCTGATCACGCCCACATCACACCCCTAGTCACGCTAACTGTAAAGATTTCATAAGAAAAATATGTGGTTTTATAATTTAAGCCACATGGTCCTTTCTATCCTGGTTCATTTTCCTTCGTATTAACATTTGAAAATTAGTAATATATCAATTTAAAGGAGGGGGATAAAGTTTACAGTCAAACATTATTTAGTAGAGAAATATATATATTTACATAGAAAGAAGGACAAAATCCTGAAAGAGGGACAAATAAGGAGGAAAGGGGGGCAGAGGGTCAGGGCTCCCAAAGAGGAACTGTCCCTCCAAATGAGGGACAGTTGGGAGCTATGCACACTTCATGCAGGAAAAAGGGCCAGGACGAGGCAGAGACGAGATAGGCTCCAGCCTCAGGGCGCAGTGTAGGAGGGGGCGCACAACTCACTCAGCTATAATTCCCATATTGTGTTTAAAGCAAAGAGAAATAAGTAAAGGAGATACATGGCAGTGACTGCAAGCCAGATAACTAGAGATTAAGGTGTTACGGGCCCTGGGGCACCTCTTAGTCTAATAGCAATCTGTGTGTGACAGCTGGGGTGGGAGGGATGGAGGGGCGCACTTTGGTGTCTCAGTCTTGGCTGCTGGAGGACCTTGTCTCGGCTTTGGCAGGAAATTAGCAATTACCTCACTTCTTCATCTGCAGTGTACTCTGTAGTCAGTGCATTGCTCCCCCCTCTGTTCACATTGCCGCTGATATGAGGTCTGTGTGTGAGTGATGGGGAGGCAGCGGAGGCCATACACGTTACAGACAGGGCAGACTGGCAGCATGGGAGGTGGCTTGGTTCGTCTGGGCAAAGAAGCACCCCTTGACAGGTGCCCCCCAGGTTAGGTAGTGACAGGGACCCCCAGTTTAGGTAGTGACAGGAGCCCCCCAGGTTAGGTAGTGACAGGGACCCCCAGTTTAGGTAGTGACAGGGACCACCCAGGTTAGGAAGTGACAGGGACCCCAGGTTAGGAAGTGACAGGAGCCCCCCAGGTTAGGAAGTGACAGGAGCCCCCCAGGTTAGATAGTGACAGGGACTCCTAGTTAGGTAGTGACAGGCGCCCCCCCAGGTTAGGAAGTGACAGGTGCCCCCCAGGTTAGGTAGTGACAGGGACCCCAGGTTAGGAAGTGACAGGTACCCCCAGTTAGGTAGTGACAGAGACCCCAAGTCTAGTTAGGTAGTGACAGGGACCCCCAGGTTATTGATTTACAAAGCGCTAACATATTCCGTGGCGCTGTACAAAGTAAGAAACAAACATGGGGTACATAATAATACAGACAATGGTATACACCAATATACAAGATACATAATTAGTGACAAAATTCAAAAAACGATACAAAATACAGAATACAAAATATAGAATTGGTAATGACAGTGATAAAAGTAACATGATGAGTAAAATGTATAATGGTTAGGAAGTGACAGGGACCCCCAGGTTAGGATGTGACAGGGACCCCCAGGTTAGGAAGTGACAGGGACCCCCAGTTAGGTAGTGACAGGGACCCCCAGGTTAGGTAGTGACAGTTGCCCCCCAGGTTAGGGAAGTGACAGGGACAGGTAGGGACAGGGACTCCCAGTTAGGTAGTGACAGGGACCCCAAGTCCAGTTAGGTAGTGACACTGGGACCCCCAGGTTAGGAAGTGACAGGGACCCCCAGTTAGGTAGTGGCAGGTGCCCCCCAGGTTAGGTAGTGATAGGCGCCCCCCAGGTTAGGTAGTGACAGGTGCCCCCCAGGTTAGGTAGTGACAGGTGCCCCCCAGGTTAGGTAGAGACAAGCGCCCCCCAGGTTAGGTAGTGACAGGGACCCCAAGTCCAGTTAGGCAGTGATAGGCACCCCCCAGGTTAGGAAGTGACAGGGACCCCCAGTTTAGGTAGTGCCAGGGACCCCTAGTTTAGGTAGTGACCCGGTATCGGAGCTGCGGAAAGACTGAGGACGGCGGCGTGGGAGCTATCCGTGTTTATGGGGCTTGAGGAAGCCCCAGGTATGTATAAAACGTTTTATTTACAACAGCACATTTACACTTTAAGTAATGTGGGGGGTCATTTAAAAATCCAGCACTAGCACTGGTTGTAAAATGCCCTAGGTACGCCATTACATTCTTGTCTCCACTGGATGCAGTCCTGGCACAAAATGAAAACTATCAGTGCTGATAACTCTCTATTTTATTTACAACAGCTCTGGTTTCCTTTAAAAGGGTTCTGTGGAGGGTAAAAAAAAAAAAAAAAAACTTACCATTACCTGGGGCTTCTATTGGCCCCCTGTGGCTGTCATGTCCAGCGCCGCCCTCCTACGATTCTCTGTTCCCCGCCACGGGTCCCAGTCTTATTATTTGTCTAACCAGAGAGCGGCTGCGCGGCCGTGGCTGAGCACGTGCTCACTCCCGCTCGCGTCTCGGGGAGATTACTGTGCAGGCGCAGTAGGAGAAAGCCTCGTACTGCGCCTGTGCAGTAAGCTCCCAGGAGACGCAAGCGGGAGGGAGCATTATTCATCTAGTTAGACGAATAATTAGACCGGGACCGGCGGCAGGGAACGGAGAATATTAGGAGGATGGCGCGGTACATGACAGCTGCAGAGGACTGATAGAAGCCCCAGGTAAGTATCAGTTCTTTTATTTTTATAGCCTTTACAGAACCCCTTTAATATTAAGACAAGACACGCATCCCCCTTACATTACTTTACAATGCGCAGGACTCATGTGGCGGCCATGTACAACTAATGCGGGCGGCGAAATTATAAGTCAGGAGGCCATCAGCACTGCCCAACTCGGATCATGGGCAGCTGCACAGGAGGACTCTGGTGTGCCACTCCCTGCCATGGTGATACCAAGAGTGCCCCGCTCCTGCCGCCACACCTTTAGTTCGTCACTGAATGTAATTCATATTTTACATGTTTTATTCAATTTCAGGATAAAGTTTCCTCAACAGAGTCGTAGGTGTCAATAAAGCTGCGGCTGAATTTTTACATCTTCCCCTTGCCATAAAAGTGCTTTCATAGCTGTCTAGAGATGTTTGCCCTTGATTTGTATTGTGCTTATTCCTGTCATCTAGACAGGAAGCTACAGGAGTCTTCTTCAATAAGGACAAAAAAGGGACACCAAGAAAAAAAACCCTTTCCCAATCCGTCCAAAACAAAAGGAAAGTTTCTGTTTCATTTGTAATTTCACATCAGCTGAGCATTCATATTAAAGCCCAGACCCAGAATTAGCTTCACTTTTGCATTGTAAAGAAGGGAGTGGAACCTCTTTTCAGTTTTTATTGTGGCCCGAGTCCCCTCAATAGGAGGATTTCCCTAACTACCTGTTCAGACAGGAAGTAGGTAATTCTCTCAGGGACAGAGACAGCAACATTTAACTTTTTTTTTTTCCTTCAGTAGACCTGTAAGGAAAAAAATCTCCCCTATTGAAAAAGTGCCCTAGGGGGTACCTACCTCGGGATGGGTAAGCCTCTGAATCTTAACCTCCTGGGCGTAATGCTGCAGGGCACTGATCAGGCCCTGGTGGACTGATTTGAATAATTTTTTTTGAAACACGGAGCTAGCACTTTGCTAGCTGCGTGTTTCTCCGATCACCGCCGCTCGCCGCCGATGCGCCGCTACCCGCCGTGTAACAGCCCCCCCCCCCCCCGAGACCCCATGCACAGCCTGGCCAATCAGCGCTGAGGGGTGGATCGGGACTCCCTGAGGGGGGAATCATGTAGCTAGCGCTAGGCTAGCTACATGATAAAAAAAAAATTAGGTTAAAAAAAACACCCGTGGCCGTGCGGTCGCGGGGATTCAGAACGCCAGGGAGGTTAATGAGGCTTCCCTCGTCCTCCTTAGCACCCTTGATCCAATGCTGGGACCCCCCAAAACAGGGTCACGCAGGCACAGTAGCAGCTTCCCGATCAGAAATAGCAAAGCCCGATCGGGTCCGCTTTACTGCGCAGCAGACCTGATTGGGCTCAGCTATTTCCGCCAGAGCCTTAGGAAAGCCGCTACTGCACCTGCGTGCACTGACTTGTCAGCTTACTTTTTGGAGGTCCCATCACTGGATCGGGGGTGCTAAGGTGGAACGCTTCTGGACAGGGGCGTAACTAGAAATCAATCACGGGGCCCCCCTGCGAAACTTTGGATGGGCCCCCCTCCTGCCTTTTTTCCATGCCCAGACCTTTCAAGTATCACTACAGGACACAGCACTTGGAGAGGGGTAGAAAGGCTGGGGGTAGAAAACAGGCTGTACACAAGAGCCTGCTGGACAATGAATAGGGACTGTCTACAAATATTTGTCTGCAAAACTTTGTATGATTCCTTATCAGTGGCTGAGCAGATGCAGTCATTAGAACAACTGTGCAAAGAGCAGAACATGTTTTCTCTCCTTGCCATTAGTTGTCAGTCTCACAGAACAGGGGGCCCTGTGGCTTCTGGATGCAGGGTCTATTGTTACCCCCTGCTTCTGGATCCTAATGAGGCTTCTCCCTCCTGATTTTTTCCACTGCAGGTACTCTTTAAGATTGACAAAATGTTTATGTTTCTTTACCCCATATTTCCTATCCCCCAACCAGCAGGCTTCATATTAAAGCTATGGTGATCCAGAGAGAGGAAGTGAGGAAAATTGTCCCAGGTGGAGACACAGACAGCAATAGAAACCCCAAAGGAGTCTCAACCCCATTGCAGATTATTCAAGATTAAAATATTTTTCTACTGAAGTTGGTCAATCTATAAAATGATCAAAAAAATAATTATTATTGATTTATAAGCACCAGCATTTCCGGTTGTGTTGTACGGAGGAAAAACCAACATAAAGACACAGACAATGGTGTACATAAAATTAAAGACTTTGGTAAACAATATAGAAATGGTAGAGAATATATACCATAATAAGTGATCCTGACAGTTGTATAGTAATTAACAAAAATGTACAAAAACTTATGAGACACACACACACAAAAAAAAAAAAAAAATCGAGAACACTGCCCTTGCAAGCTTACAATCTAATGGAATAAGGAAGAAACAAGAGGTAGAGTTAAATATAGAATTCCAGAGAATGGGTGCAGCTCTTTAGGTTTGCAGCCATGCATGAGAGTGTAGCGGACACAAAGCAAGCAGAGGTGTAAACTACAGGGAAGTAAGGGCCATGGGCAGTGTGGGGGCAGGGAAGTTTCTAGGCTAAATTACACCCAGGGCGAGGGTGCAAAAATTGCGCCCCCTTCCCCCCCCACCCCAGTGGACTAGCGAACCCTTTTACTCTTTAGGGACAGTCACACAGCCACAGGTCACAAGTAGATCTGGCTACCTATTAGTGACCAGCCGCTCATCCAGGAGGAAGCAGGGACCAGGAAAACACACAAAGAGAGCCTGGAAAGCCGACTCCTCCATGGGCGCCGGTACTGACAGCCTGCAGTACCGCTACAGGACATCAGGTGTCATCGTGATGACTTGATGTCGGACGCAGGCAGCCCAGGAGAAATCAAGGTAGGTGACTGCGCTGGTAATCTTCTTTCTTCGTCCATTTGGCTGCACCGCTCATCACAAGCTCCCTAGCAGTCATGTCCTTTTGTCTGCACCCCCCTTCTACTTGCCAGTCTGCGGCCAGGACGGTCGAACTGCCCAAGAAACGGCCCTGTGAGGAGGTGTAGCTTAGTAATTGGGGGTGCTGAAGTGTTACCTTTTTTTGTGCAAAATGACACGTCTACAGCTAAGAATTCACATCACCAGAAGCATCTGAGAACAGGGCAGATGTGGCCACACGTGCTGGGGTTGATTCTTGGCAGATGAGCCTCATGACCTTGAGGGTCAACACAGGGAAAGGTGATGTGAATATAGCCATGAAAAATCAAATTCTTGCTGGAAGGCCCCATGGTAGTTATAGGCAGCAGGGGCAAACCCAGGATTTTCAGGGGGGGGGGTTTCCTGAAAGGTCTCCCTCAGTCACGCACAATACAGTATAATAATATGGTAGGACATCATGCTGGGTACACATAATGCAATTACCCGTCCAACTAACATGATCTGACAATTATTTCCTAAATGTCCAATTTGCTCCCAATCGACAACGGGATTGATCAGGAGCAGTTTGGATACAGATAATAATGAGGACAGCCGACATTGGTAATAAAGGGGAAAGTGAAGCATTCACACAGCAGGGGAACAGGGCTTTGCTTATACCTGACTCTGTTAAGTTTCCCAGAGCTGCTCCATGCTCTATACACACACTGCTGCTCCATGCTCTGTAAACATGCTGCTGCTCCATGCTCTGTAAACATGCTGCTGCTCCATGCTCTGTAAACATGCTGCTGCTCCATGCTCTGTAAACATGCTGCTGCTCCATGCTCTGTAAACATGCTGCTGCTCCATGCTCTGTAAACATGCTGCTGCTCCATGCTCTGTAAACACGCTGCTGCTCCATGCTCTGTAAACATGCTGCTGCTCCATGCTCTGTACACACACTGCTGCTCCATGCTCTGTACACACGCTGCTGCTCCATGCTCTGTGCACACACTGATGCTTCATGCTCTGTGCACACGCTGCTGCTTCATGCTCTGTGCACATGCTGCTGCTCCATGCTCTGTACCCACGCTGCTGCTCCATGCTCTGTACACACGCTGCTGCTCCATGCTCTGTACACACTCTGCTGCTCCACTGCACCAGCACTGGTCTGAGGGGGGGGATTCTGGGCAGCTGTAATCCCCCCCCCCTGCGTTTGCCTATGGGCAGGACAGCATCTTCTGTAATATGTCCTACTGCCTGCTGGTCGCGCTACAAATGAAGGATTAACAGGGAAATGTAGGCTTTGGAAATTACAGAGTAGACTGTAAGGCCTTGTTCACATTATAAATAGCCAGCGCTATTGCAAGCCCTGGCGATTTGTGGGGTGATTTTGAAAGTACTTTTATAAGCGCTTTCAGAGGGATTTGGGTTTAGAAAAGCGCTTTTCTAAGCGCTTTTGCTGGAGCGATTGTTTTTTCACATCCTGACTTCAGTCAGGAAGTGAACTCTTTAACCTGGAAATGAATAAATACAATGTATTTATTTATTCAAGCGCTTTGCGATTTCCCTATACCTTCCATTAAACCAAAATGATCAGAAAATGGTACATGTAGCGCGTTTATGATTTTAATAAAATCGATACGCTCACATATGCACACTAGTCTGTCATAAGATATCATTGCACACGCGCTTTTAGGCTCCCTGCACACTGCGAATCCGATTCGCGATTCCGATACTGATTTGCGATTCTGATTTTTCCTGAATTCTATCAACAGAAAAGATGCAGCATGCAGTAACGATTAAAAATCGGACATTCTAATCGCATGTAAAAAAACGATTAAAAATCGGAATCGCATGAAGTGTGCAGGGGGCCTTAGAGCAATTTCTAAAATCACCAGCGCTTAAAAAAACGAATCGCTCATAGTGTGAACAAGCCCTAAAGGTGCCTATACATCTAGAGATTTTGTGGTCTGTTCAATAATTTTATCAAATGAAATGAAAATTGGTGCTGCAACATTGCCGCTCGATTGATGATTCCATTGATTTTAAAATTGGTTTGGACATGCATTGATCGGACATGCTGGAAAATCTTGGTTAGATGTGGTTGATCAGTTGCGCGGTGGTAACAGCATGGGATATCGCAACGAGGTGTCCCTACAAGTGTAAAATATCCCCCTGATACCCGTGTGCAGTGTAATTTGAGGGGGCGATGTGACAGTAGTAATTTATGTAAAAAGTTTGCTTCAGGTAACCTTTGACAATGACATCACACAAAGTATGGCCAGCATCGGACTTCAGGGGCTGATTCAGACCATCAGCATCCACCTATTACTGAAAGTGGACCGGAACTCTTGCACAGGACAGAAGGAAACCATAGAGAAATGCATCATGTGTGTATTTAGAGAGTTTAGCTTGTCTCCCTCATCTGTTACTAATCACAAGTGTAACTTAATCTCTCAGCTGTGTTCTAAACACAGAATGTTAACCCTATGTTTGCTTCCATGAAGCAGGAAGTAGACACACTGCAGACTTATTACAGGATTTGAATAAGCTGTAACAAAAATGTTTTTCTTGAAATGTTATTATGCTGTTGCTTATCTTTTAGAGCAGAGAGGAAGTTCTGAGTTCAGGCTGGGAATCCTACCCTCTAGATATGTGACCAGCGGAGGCGTACTAAGGGAAGTTGTAGCACTCCACCCTGGACACAGAGGGTAAAATTCCAGCGATTAAGGAGTGCTGTTATCTCCAGATGACTCAATGTTTGATCGTAGGACGTCAGCTGTGTGTGCGGCCAATCAGTCGCTTGGTAACTGCCGGTGGATTTGGAGCTTTGCAGCTTTGTATACTAACAGGTGGATATAAGAGCGCTGAAAACAAAAGCCCAGCTGCACCGGCTGGCAGAAAGCGAGCGCTGCCCTGGCTGAAACCAAGGCAGGGAGGCATGGCGGTAGCTGGCACCGCGCTGCTCATAATTCCTGAGTCACCATTGTTTGCTGACAGGTCAAGTATTTGCTCTTAGCAGCAACAGTTACCCGTGTGAGCTAATCCTGTAGAAAAGGCCCAGTTTAACCCCTCCCAGAGCTGGAGAAAAAGAGATTTAATTACATTGCTTAACAGTGACGACGGTAGCGAGAAGCAACACACGCAGGGGCGTAGCAATAGGGGTTGCAGAGGTAGCGACCGCATCGGGGCCCTTGGGCCAGAGGGGCCCCGAAGGACCCTGTCTCAACTACAGAATTAGCTCTCTATTGATCCTGTGCTCATAATTATTACTTTTATAGATACTTTGAATAGTGGTAATCATTAACAGCCTGTTCCCCATCCCCTTTTTGCACCTCTGACACTGTAGTTGCCTTTGGCAGGTTTTGGTGCGTCGTATCAATTGTTATGTATAGAGTGCTTGGGGGGGCCCCATTGTAAAACGTGCATCAGGGCCCACAGCTCCTTAGCTACGCCACTGAACACACGCTGTTGCAGCTAAACCCTAGTCGTGTAACAAAAGTACAACAAAATACCTATGAAGGATAAGGGGCACACTTCTTTTAAGTTTGTGTGAATTTTGCATTTATTACCTATCCAATGTATTTCAATAGCATTGCAAGGCTACAGTTTTTTATACTTTTTTCCCCCCTGTATTATGTACAGTTCTGCATTATGTCCAGTGGTGTAGCAATAGGAGGTGCAGAGGTAGTGACCACATCGGGGCCCTTGGGCTAGAGAGGCCCCATGGGACCCACTCTCAACCACAGTATTAGCTCTCTATTGGTCCTGTGCTGATAATATTCACTTCTATAGATGCTTTGAATAGTAGTAATCATTAACAAACTGTTCCCCATCCCCTTCTTGCACCTCTGACACTGTGGTTGTCCTCTATTGGTTTTGATGAACCGTATCAATTGTTATGTATAGCATGCTTGGGGGCAGTGGTGCTCATCCAATATTCGGGTATCTGAACTACCCAGATAATCCAAACTTTTGATTGGACTCCAGATAGTTCTGGAAATCCGAATAGCACTATCCGAGGTAATTCGGATTTCTACTTGAAATCCGAAATCTTGGTAGGATATTTCAGTCTGGTATCCGAGCAGAAGGTTTTTAGTGCAAAATTCAGGAGAGAGGGAGAGGGAGAGAGAGAGAGAGAGAGAGAGATTTTGTGAGCATTTTAAAGGCCACTTATTATTAATTTGTATTATTATTATTGATTTATAAAGCGCCAACATATTCCGTGGCGCTGTACAAAGTAAGAAACAAACATGGGTTACATAATAATACAGACAAAGGTGTACACCAAAATACAAGTTACATAATTAGTGACAAAATACAAAAAATGATACAGCATACAAAATACAGAAGTGGTAATGACAGTGATAAAAGTAACATGATGAATAAAATGTATAATGATTTCCAAGACACAAAAGGGGAAGAGAGCCCTGCCCTTGCGAGCTTACAATCTGAAGGGAATGGGGGGAAACAAGAGGAGGGGTAGTACACGATAAAGTATATAAAGGCAGAGTTTTTTAGGATACCTAGTAGGAGTGCAATTTGGTCTTAGGACAAAGGGAAGTGGCCTAGGGTAGCGAATATGCTTGTCGGAACAAATGAGTTTTTAGAGAGCGTTTAGAAGTAACAAAGGTTGGCGAGTGACGGATGTGTTGTGGGAGGGGATTCCAGAGGAGGGGTGAAGCGCATGCAAAATCTTGTAAGCGTGAATGTGAGGAGGTGATTCTAGAGGAGGACAACAGAAGATCATGTACAGATCTGAGATTGTGGTTGGGTTGAATCCAGAAACTAGTGAGGATATGTACCGGGGAGAGAGATTGTGGAGAGCTTTGTAGGTTAGGGTTAGGAGTTTGAACTGGATCCTCTGGTTAATTGGCAGCCAGTGAAGAGCTTGACAGAGAGGGTCAGCCACTTTTGGTTTTCTATCCGGATATCTGAATCCGATAGGATATTGGGTTCGGATATCCGATTCTACTCGGATACCTAAAAGTTTGGATTCGGATGCGGATATCTGGGTATTCGGATCCAAATCAATTCGGATTTTAAAAAGGGGTATCAGAGCATCCCTGCTTGGGGGCCCCCAATGCAAAACTTGCACCGGGGCCCATAGCTCCTTAGCTACGCCACTGATCATGCCTGAAGAAGAAAGGGGGTAATTGCCCCAGGGCCCTGACCACTCCGAGGCCCCCCCCCACCCTCGGACTCCCCAGGTGGCCTCCCTCACTGCTCCACGTGGCCCTACATGTATTCGCATGTTATCTATTTTTCTAATAAAAAATTGATTTAACGGATTCTGAACTTTATTCCCATCCTTTAAATTTATATATTTCTCATTTTCAAATGTTAAAATGAAGAAAAAATAATGATGATAGAGAGGACCACTGTGGTCTGAATGATAAAACAACAGTTTTTGCTTCTGAATTCTTTGTGATATGCATGAAGAGGGGCGTGAGGTTTGAGGTGTGGGGGGTAGGTTGGTAGGGGATGCCAGTATACTACAGGGGTACAGGGGGTGAGCACACATCTGGCTACTACACAGGGGCGGATGGCATATCTAACTAAACTGGGGGAGGGGAGCACATCAGGCTACCATACTGAAGGGAAGGAGGGGGGAGCACATCTGGCTATTAAACGGGGGGGGGGGGGAATCAGAAGCACATCTGACTACTGTACTGGGGAGAGGAAGGTTTCAGGTGCAAGGCCGAAAACCGAAATGGCCCACGCCGATAATGAATGGACTCTATCGGGGGGGGGGGGGGGGGGGGGGGTGTCTGGTTACTTATGCCTCATTGTAGCTATAACCAGTCCTGCTCTCATGTCAGGTGATTTCTGGAAAAGGGGGGGGGGGGGGGGGAGCATCAAGAGAATATAATTAATGCGCCTGGCATGCGGCTTTCAGTCCTGGTGCAGCACCAAGCGGTTTTTTAAGCGTTTCGCAAAACCGCTTCCGTCTGTGAAAACGCTTGGCTAATGTATCTCTATGGGATGGTGCACAACCAGCATTTTAAAGGTTTTTAGCAAACCGCAAACGTGGCTCCTGCAGCATTTTTTGCTGTTTGCAGAGGCGTTTCTCCTGCAGCATGTTTGCGATTTGCAGAAGCGTTTCTGCCTCTATGCAGGGCCGGGACAAGGTCTATCACCAACAGAGGCTGAGCTGCCCATGTGCGCCCCCCCCTTCATCGGCCACATCTCAGATCTCAGTTATTGTTCCTCTTTACCGGCTGGTGTATATAGTGAGCTGCTCCACAGGACTGCCTACAGTAATCATCACAGTACTGGAGATCACTTGAAGTCTGTTTTTGCTATGAGTTTGAGGTATCCAGGTATAGGTGCCCCCTGTATAGAGAGCCAGGTACAGGTATAGGGGCCCCCAGTATCATTCCAGGTATAGATTTCCCCAATATAGGAAGCCAGGTATAAGTGCCCCCAGATTTCATTCAGATACTTTATATTCTCCTACATCTTCAAAACATACTGGTACCAAAACATACAAGTCAACTGGTCTCACCCAAACAATCCTATAGTGAAAATATTAGTATATGACTATGGCAGGGATTAGATTGTGAGCTCCTCTGAGGACAGTCAGAGACATGACTATGTACTCTGTACAGTGCTGCAGGAGATGTCAGTGCTATATAAATACATAATAATAATATGGTAGGACATTAGACTATGACTATGGGAGGATTAGAGTGTGAGCTCCTCTGAGAACAGTCAGTGACATGACTATGTACTCTGTAATGTGCTGCAGGAGTTGTCAGTGCTATATAAATACATAATAATAATATGGTAGGACATTAGACTATAACTATGGTAGGATTAGATTGTGAGCTCCTCTGAGGACAGTCAGTGACATGACTATGTACTCTGTACAGTGCTACAGAAGATGTCAGTGCTATATAAATACATAATAATAATATGGTAGGACATTAGACTATAACTATGGTAGGATTAGATTGTGAGCTCCTCTGAGGACAGTCAGTGACATGAATATGTACTCTGTAAAGTGCTGCAGAAGATGTCAGTGCTATATAAATACATAATAATAATATGGTAGGACATTAGACTATAACTATGGTAGGATTAGATTGTGAGCTCCTCTGAGGACAGTCAGTGACATGACTATGTACTCTGTACAGTGCTACAGAAGATGTCAGTGCTATATAAATACATAATAATAATATGGTAGGACATTAGACTATAACTATGGTAGGATTAGATTGTGAGCTCCTCTGAGGACAGTCAGTGACATGAATATGTACTCTGTAAAGTGCTGCAGAAGATGTCAGTGCTATATAAATACATAATAATAATATGGTAGGACATTAGACTATAACTATGGTAGGATTAGATTGTGAGCTCCTCTGAGGACAGTCAGTGACATGACTATGTACTCTGTAATGTGCTGCAGAAGATGGCAGTGCTATATAGATACATAATAATAATATGGTAGGACATTAGACTATGACAGGGATTAGATTGTGAGCTCCTCTGAGGACAGTCAGTGACATGACTATGTACTCTGTAATGTGCTGCAGAAGATGGCAGTGCTATATATATACATAATAATAATATGGTAGAAGATTAGATTATGACTTTGGCAGAGAATAGAAAGTGAGCTCATCAGAGGGCAGTCAGTGACATGACTATGTACTCTGTAATGTGCTGCAGAAGATGGCAGTGCTATATAGATACATAATAATAATATGGTAGGACATTAGACTATGACTATAGTAAGATTAGAGTGTGAGCTCCTCTGAGGACAGTAAGTGACATGACTATGTACTCTGTAATGTGCTGCAGGAGATGCCAGTGCTATATAGATACATAATAATAATATGGTAGGACATTAGACTATGACAGGGATTAGATTGTGAGCTCCTCTGAGGACAGTCAGTGACATGACTATGTACTCTGTAATGTGCTGCAGAAGATGGCAGTGCTATATAGATACATAATAATAATATGGTAGAAGATTAGATTATGACTTTGGCAGAGAATAGAAAGTGAGCTCCTCTGAGGACAGTCAGTGACATGACTATGTACTCTGTAATGTGCTGCAGAAGATGGCAGTGCTATATAGATACATAATAATAATATGGTAGAAGATTAGATTATGACTTTGGCAGAGAATAGAAAGTGAGCTCATCAGAGGGCAGTCAGTGACATGACTATGTACTCTGTAAAGTGGTGCGAGTGATGGATGCGACAAAAAACCTGGTGCTGTTCCCCCAAATGTATAAATGTGCCCCAATGTGTGCATTTATACATTACCTGTCCTGTGTTGTTTATACCACACGGTGCCCATCCGTCTTCAGCTTCTTCCTGTTCCATTTGTGGCTCACATGCCACCAGCATATAGTGTGTGACGGATGTGTGTTGTCACGTGTGCTAAATGCCAGCGGCAAGTGAAGCGCAAATGGAGGAGCTGAAGACGTATGGGCACAGCACGGTGGGCAACACAGGACAGGTTATGTATAAATACACACTGGGGGCACTCCCCTCCCTTAGCTGTGTCTTGCAGGACAGTGGGAAAAAAAACTTTTTTTTCCTTAACTGTCTGAGGATTGGAATGTCTTTGAAAGCGCCCTATCTTGACCTGATGACCTGCCGCTCAGAGGCTCCCGCCTCTCCGGCCTCTGTGTTGTCCCGGCCCTGCCTCTATGTAAAGTATAGGAAAAGCTCAAACTGCTCTGGAAAACGCTAGATCAGAACGGTTTCCAGGCAGTTTTGTTACAGAAGCTGTTCAGTAACAGCTTTACTGTAACAATATATGAAATCTGCTACACAAAAACGCTCCAGAAAACGCTAGGCATGTTTAGAAAATCTCTCTAAACAGGCCTAGAATCGCTCTGAAATCTGCTTCAAAAACACCTCTAGCGTTTTTCGGATCTGCTAGAGGTTTTTGGTGTGCACTGGGCCTCAGTCCATAAAAGATTCAGTCATCTGTACTGGAGAAAACAATTATGCTGTTCAAAGTGCACCCTTTACAACCCCAATTGTGACATGTTTTTATAAGCAGACTTGGCATACAGAGAAGCATTGATTTACTAAGACGGGAGGGCCTGAGTCATCCAGCAATCCTGAAATCCAATGTTTGTTGGGTTTTTTAAAAACACTTTCAGTTGCTCCTCAGAGGGAGTAGATACAGGTGTCCACAGGGTCGGACCTCGACACTAAGGGCCCACCAGGAAAGCTTTAGCCTGCACAACCCCCCACCTCAGATCCCCTCTCCTTCTCTCCCCCCCCCCATTTTCGGCTCACATACGCATGTACTCTCGAAATTTTGCAATATATGTATATACATAATTTGGTAGGGCATTCGATTATGGTAGGGAATAGATTGTGAGCACTTCTGAGGACAGTCCCCAACAGGGAGATGTCCATTGTCCACATGGATGGTGGTGGGATTTTTCCTTTTTCTTTTTTTTTCTTCTTTTCTTTCTCTTTTTGTGCCCACTGTTCTTGTCCACCCTCTTAAAGTAACTAAAACTGAGACTGGGGGCTGGGGAGGGACCCCTGCTTTAGAAAATGGAAGCTTAATACCGCAAAAGGTATTACAACACATCAAAGGGAGCAGGGGCATAACTAGAAATCACTGGGCCCCCCTGCAAAACTTTGGATGTGGCCCCTTCCCACCAAGGGGGCTGGGCGCTGTACACAAGAGCCTGATGCACACTAAATAGGGACTGTCTACAAATCTTTGTCTGCAAAACTTTGTATGATTCCTTATCAGTCGCTGACCAGATGCAGTCATTAGAACAGTTGTGCAGAGAGCAGAAAGCTTCTCTCATTGCCCATGGTTCTCAGTCTCTCAGAATTAGAGTTGGGCCGAACCTCCGATTTTAGGTTCGCGAACCGGGTTCGCGAACTTCCGCGAAAGGTTCGGTTCACGTTAAAGTTCGCGAACCGCAATAGACTTCAATGGGAATGCGAACTTTGAAAAAAAATAATAATTATGCTGGCCACAAAAGTGATGGAAAAGATGTTTCAAGGGGTCTAACACCTGGAGGGGGGCATGGCGGAGTGGGATACACGCCAAAAGTCCCCAGGAAAAATCTGGATTTGACGCAAAGCAGCGTTTTAAGGGCAGAAATCACATTGAATGCTAAATGACAGGCCTAAAGTGCTTTAAAACATCTTGCATGTGTATACATCAATCAGGTAGTGTAATTAAGGTACTGCTTCACACTGACACAACAAACTCACCGTGTAACGCACCGCAAACAGCTGTTTGTGTAGTGACGGCCGTGCTGGACTGGTGCGCACCATGGCGAGAGTGCATGTTTTGGTGGCTTTACAGCCCATATGATCGCCTGGCTGATGTAGCTGAATGACAGAACAGTGACTGTCCAGCTGATCAAATTTGGTCTGACCACAATGAAGCAACGACCTTATTATCTTTTGTGTGCCCCCCGAGACATTCATCTATGCGCCGGTCATTGCTTCATTGTGATACGCAAGCCCCTTCACCACGGCAAGGTAATGATCACGAAGGGGAATGGGCGCATGTACATGCCTTTTCTTTTGTTGTTGCAGCTGCCCGCAGTGCAGCCAGAAAAATTAGGCAGTCATGTACACGCACCAGAAAAATTATTACAGCGGCCGCTGCTAGCAGCGGCCTAAAAAATTCAGCAATCCGCCTGGAGTCCCGGACCCTGTTGGTGGTGGTGGAGAAGGTAGTCAAGCGGCCTGCAGGCAGACATGCTGTGTGGAGGGACTGGGAGCGACTTAGTTTTCTTGGGGCAGCCAGTCACACGGCGTGCAAGCAGAGATGCTGTGTGTGCGGGGACTGACTTAGTCTTGGGGCGGGCAGCAGCCCTCCGGGATCCATGCCAAATTCATTTTGATAAAGGTGAGGTACTTAACACTTTTGTGACTTAGGCGACTTCTCTTCTCTGTGACAATGCCTCCAGCTGCGCTGCAGGTCCTTTCTGACAGGATGCTTGCGGCAGGGCAGGAGAGAAGTTGGATGGCAAATTGGGACAGCTCTGGCCACAGGTCAAGCCTGCGCACCCAGTAGTTCAAGGGTTCCTCATCGCTGTTCACAGCAGTGTCTACATCCACACTTAAGGCCAGGTAGTCGGCTACCTGCCGTTCCAGGCGTTGGTGGAGGGCGGATCCGGAAGGGCTACGGCGAGGCGTTGGACTAAAGAACGTCCGCATGTCCGACATCACCATGAGATCGCTGGAGCGTCCTGTCTTTGACTGCGTGGACACGGGAGGAGGATTAGTGGCAGTGGTACCTTGCTGGCGTTGTGCTGTCACATCACCCTTAAAGGCATTGTAAAGCATAGTTGACAGCTGGTTCTGCATGTGCTGCATCCTTTCCACCTTCCGGTGAGTTGGTAACAGGTCCGCCACTTTATGCCTGTACCGAGGGTCTAGTAGTGTGGCCACCCAGTACAGCTCATTCCCCTTGAGGTTTTTTATACGGGGGTCCCTCAACAGGCAGGACAGCATAAAAGACGACATCTGCACAAAGTCGGATCCAGTACCCTCCATCTCCTCTTGCTCTTCCTCAGTGACGTCAGGTAAGTCAACCTCCTCCCCCCAGCCGCGAACAATACCACGGGAAGGTTGAGCAGCACAAGCCCCCTGCGACGCCTGCTGCGGTTGTTCTCCTGCCGCTGTCCCCTCCTCCTCCTCCTCCCCCAAAGAAACACCTTGCTCATCATCCTCTGAGTCTGACTCGTCTTCTGCACACGACTTCTCTTCTTCCTCCTCCTCCCCCCTCTGTGCTGCCGCAGGTGTTGAGGAAACAGCTGGGTCTGATGAAAATTGGTCCCATGCCTGTTCCTGCCGTAACGGTTCCTGGTCACGCTCATTCACAGCTTCATCCGCCACTCTACGCACAGCACGCTCCAAGAAGTAAGCGTAGGGAATTAAGTCGCTGATGGTGCCCTCACTGCGGCTCACCAGGTTGGTCACCTCCTCAAACGGCCGCATGAGCCTGCATGCATTTTTCATCAGTGTCCAGTTGTCGGGCCAGAACATCCCCTGTTTCATTCTACTGTAGTTGTAGAGGTAGTGGGTCACGGCTTTCTTCTGTTCTAGCAGGCGGGAGAACATGAGCAGGGTCGAGTTCCAGCGAGTCGGGCTATCGCAAATGAGGCGTCTCACCGGCATGTTGTTTTTGCGCTGAATTTCCGCAAAGCGTGCCATGGCTGTGTAAGACCGCCTCAAATGCCCACAGAACTTCCTGGCCTGCTTCAGGACATCCGCTAAGCCAGGGTACTTTGCCACAAATCTTTGAACCACTAGATTCATGACATGTGCCATGCAGGGTATGTGTGTCAGCTTCCCCATATGCAAAGCGGAAAGCAGATTGCTGCCGTTGTCGCACACCACGTTGCCTATCTCCAGGTGATGCGGGGTCAGCCACTCATCCACCTGTTTCTTAAGAGCAGCCAGGAGAGCTGCTCCAGTGTGACTCTCCGCTTTGAGACAAGACATGTCTAAGATGGCGTGACACCGTCTTACCTGGCATGCAGCATAGGCCCTGCGGAGCTGGGGCTGTGTAGCTGGAGAGGAGAACTGCCACTCAGCCAAGGAGGAGGAGGACAGCGAAGAGCATGTAGCAGGAGGAGAGGAGGTGGCAGGAGGCCTGCCTGCAAGCCGTGGAGGTGTCACAATTTGGTCCGCTGCGCCCTGCTTGCCATCGTTCACCACCAGGTTGACCCAATGGGCTGTGTACGTAATGTAGCGGCCCTGCCCGTGCTTGGCAGACCAGGCATCCGTGGTCAGGTGTACCCTTGACCCAACGCTCTTCGCAAGAGATGACACCACTTGCCTCTCAACTTCACGGTGCAGTTGGGGTATGGCCTTTCTCGAAAAATAAGTGCGGCCTGGCATCTTCCACTGCGGTGTTCCGATGGCCACAAATTTACGGAAGGCCTCAGAGTCCACCAGCCGGTATGGTAACAGCTGCCGAGCTAACAGTTCCGCCACGCCAGCTGTCAGACGCCGGGCAAGGGGGTGACTGGCCGAAATTGGCTTCTTCCGCTCAAACATTTCCTTCACGGACACCTGACTGCTGCTGTGGGCAGAGGAGCAGGAAGCGCTCAAGGGCAGAGGCGGAGTGGAGGAGGGTGCCTGTGAAGGTGGAAGGGAGAAAGCGGCAGAAGCAGATAATGCACCTGATGGAGGAGGAAGAGGAGAAGGAGGGTGGCTTTGCTTTTGTGTGCTGCTGCTGCTTTTGCTCAGGTGGCCATCCCATTGCTGTTTGTGCCTTTTCTCCAGGTGCCTTCGTAAGGCACTTGTCCCTACGTGAGTGTTGTCCTTTCCACGGCTCAATTTTTGTTGGCAGAGCGAACAGATGGCTTTGGTCCGATCTGAGGCACACACATTAAAGAATTTCCACACCGCTGAGCCACCCTGGGATGTGGGCACTATGGGGACCTCAGCAGCTGATGCTGAAGGGCAAGTTGGCTGGCTGTACATAGGTGGCGATACATGGTGCCGGACTCTGCCACCAGCTGTTTCTGACGAAGAGCTGCCCCAGCTTCTTTCAGCAACTTCTCTCCTCCTACTAGTCTCTGACCCCCCCTCTGAACTGTCCCCCTCTTCATCTCCTCTATTGGGAACATACAGAGGATCCCTATCATCGTCATCATCGTAATCATCCTGCCCAGCTTCGCTTGACTCAGAAAAATCCAAACATGCACCATCAGTAGGTCCTTCATCCTCCTTACACGTTACATCCATAGTGTTGCCGCGTAACGCAGACATATGAGCTGGTGAAAATTCATCTGGCTGTAACAACAATGGCTGTGCATCAGTGATTTCACCACTAAATAATTCTTGCGAAGTGTCAAATGCAGCGGAAGTGGTGCTAGTAGTAGCGCTGGTGGCTGAGCAAGATGAGGTGTTCTGTGTCGCTAAATACTCAACCACGTCCTGACAATCTTGGGAGGTGATGGGACATGCCTTCTTCCGAGCACTGTACTGTGGGCCAGGTCCACATGAAATTACATTTACACGACCTCGCGCAGACCTGCCTTCCTCTGGCTCTGGCACTACCTCTTTTTCTACCTGTTTTGTCCATATCGGGTATGCACGGAGTGGTATATCACACTGCGTGCACTCACGTAGGTAGGTGGGTTCACTTAACTGCACAGGTATGCGCACTGATGCGGTGGGTTCACTGAACAGAACAGGTATGCAGTGGCAGGTTCAATGAACAGTACAGGTATACAGTGGCGGGTTCACTGAACACAACAGGTATGCAGTGGCGGGTTCACTGAACAGGTATACAGTGGCGGGTTCACTGAACAGAACAGGTATACAGTGGCGGGTTCACTGAACAGTACAGGTATACAGTGGCGGGTTCACTGAACAGGTATGCAGTGGCGGGTTCACTGAACAGTACAGGTATACAGTGGCAGGTTCACTGAACAGAACAGGTATGCAGTGGCGGGTTCACTGAACAGTACAGGTATACAGTGGCGGGTTCACTGAACAGGTATGCAGTGGCGGGTTCACTGAACAGTACAGGTATACAGTGGCGGGTTCACTGAACACAACAGGTATGCAGTGGCGGGTTCACTGAACAGGTATGCAGTGGCGGGTTCACTAAACAGGTATACAGTGGCGGGTCCACTGAACAGAACAGGTATGCAGTGGCGGGTTCACTGAACACAACAGGTATGCAGTGGTGGGTTCACTGAACAGGTATGCAGTGGTGGGTTCACAGAACAGGTATGCAGTGGCGGGTTCACTGAACAGTACAGGTATACAGTGGCGGGTTCACTGAACAAGTATGCAGTGGCGGGTTCACTGAACAGTACAGGTATACAGTGGCGGGTTCACTGAACAGGTATGCAGTGGCGGGTTCACTGAACAGGTATGCAGTGGTGGGTTCACAGAACAGGTATGCAGTGGTGGGTTCACAGAACAGGTATGCAGTGGTGGGTTCACAGCACAGGTATGCAGTGGTGGGTTCACAGAACAGGTATGCAGTGGTGGGTTCACTGAACAGGTATGCAGTGGTGGGTTCACTGAACAGGTATGCAGTGGTGGGTTCACTGAACAGGTATGCAGGGGTGGGTTCACAGCACAGGTATGCAGTGGTGGGTTCACGGAACAGGTATGCAGTGGTGGGTTCACAGCACAGGTATGCAGTGGTGGGTTCACAGCACAGGTATGCAGTGGTGGGTTCACAGCACAGGTATGCAGTGGTGGGTTCACAGCACAGGTATGCAGTGGTGGGTTCACAGCACAGGTATGCAGTGGTGGGTTCACAGCACAGGTATGCAGTGGTGGGTTCACAGAACAGGTATGCAGCCAGACAGGAACAAGTTAAGCCTAACTAATCTTTCCCTGAGAGACAGTCTGCAGCAGCTCGCCCTACTCTCACTAACGCAGGCAGCACACGAGTGACCGTAATGGCCGCCGCTGCCTGCCTTATATAAGGGGGGGAGTGGCTCCAGGGGCTAGTGTAGCCTAATTGGCTACACTGGGCCTGCTGACTGTGATGTAGAGGGTCAAAGTTGACCCTCAAGGTGCATTATGGGGCGAACCGAACTTCCGCAAAGGTTCGCCAGTGGGACGCGAACGCGAACCACCGAAGTTCGCGTGGAACCGTTCGCCGGCGAACCGTTCGGCCCATCTCTACTCAGAATGGGGCCCCCTGTGGTTTCTGGGCCCCCTGCAGCTGCATCCCTTGCAGGGTCTATTGTTACACCCCCTGAAGGGGAGATATCCAATGGAGTTTTTCCTTTTTGAGGGAGAGGGTGAACGGGCCAGGGGAGGTAGAGGGAGGGGAGCGTGGACCAGGACTCCAAGAGGGGAATGTTGCAAGGGGGAAGAAGAAATGTATGAGGGTGATTGTGAGGGGGGCGGGGGGGTGGAAGAGGGAGATTGGAGGGTAAGTCCAGAATTTGGAAGCTATAATATAGGCATAATATAGATAAAGAGTATGGATCTTAACCACTTCACCCCCCCAGTGCTAAATTTCTCCGACCCTCTGCGCACCGCTTCACCCCCAGGGACGGAGAAAGGCGCACTTGGTTTTGTACAGCAGAAGGAAATGGCAGCGCTTCCAAACAGACGCTGCACCTGAACATGCTTCACTTTTTTATATGTTTCACTGCTAGATTAGTGGTTAGTTTCTCTCCTATGGGGCACGTCACCGCCGTTGGAGAGTCTATTAGGGATAATTTGTGCACAACTTATGCTGAAGCTAACGCCCCCCTTTACTGTACCTGTTTTGAATGCAAGGTGTGTAACCTGCCCGTTATTTGAGCTCTGCATACCTGTGCAGGTAGTCAATTCAGGTGCAGCGTCTGTTTGGAAGCGCTGCCATTTCCTTCTGCTGTACAAAACTTAAGTATACTTCAGGCTAGCTGCCTCCAGGGGTGTCAGCTTGCATTCAAATTTTAGAATTTAGATTAGTGTTAGCACATAATTTGCATCTGATTTGTATTCAAGGTGTGTATTTAGCCCCAAGGGGCTGGGCATATCTCTGGAGCTTTCACTTCACTTGCAGCCTGTGAGCGCTGCCCATTGCTTGCTGTCTTCCGCACTTGTTTGTTTACTGGCTGGGAGTGGGCGGGGAACTCGCGCGCACACTCCAGCCAGCCCGCACAGCAGGTGACTAATTGGACGTTAGGAACAAGCGTTCCTAAATCCAATTAGCCTCGCCGATTGCGAGTAGAATGAAGACAGCTTCAAACAGAAGCCGTCTTCATTCAAAACAATGTAAGGTAAACAAACGCGCACGCACACACCCCGGCTCTGCAGTACAATGATTGGTTATGGGGACTCTCCAGTCCCCAATAACCAATCATAGTACATCAATATTGGAATGGAAGCAGCGCTGAAAGGTAAAAATCGCGCTGGTGTTTCAGGGGTAAAACCCCTCAGTTGTGAAATGGTTATTTAAAGTCCTGTTGCTAAACATCAGGGGGCTCAACACACCAGAAAAAAAGATCAGCTATTTTGAGAATTGAGACTATGCCATAGAGAAGGGGCTGGAATTGTATGCCTGCAGGAAATGCATTTTAAAGACCCTAGGGCCCTAAGAATGTTTGATAAGTACTATAAAACAGTATATAAGAGTGGCCTGCAGGCATTCAAAATCAAGGGAACGGCAATTTTACTGGCGAAAGATATTCCATTTGTATTGGGGGAGGCGTATGCGGATCCACAGGGTCGGTTCAATCTAATAAAAGGACAATTATATAACAGAGCGATAACAGTGGGGTCGTATTATGCGCCAAACGCGGGCCAGGCAAAAACAGAGCAATTTTTTAAAAAAGTTGAAGCGTTCACAGAGGGAAGCGTTATTATTGGTTCAGATTTAAATATAGCTCTGGACCCGCAGATAGACACCTCTGCCGGTAAATCGGCCATAACTAGTGGCATACAGAGGAAAAGTAAAGGACTGTTGCATGGATAGCAACTGGTCGATGTTTGGCGGGTATGCAATCCCACTGTTTGAGACTATACTTTTATTCTCAGTTGCACAATAGATATTATAGAATAGAATGGCCTCAATTCACTAAGATCATGCTGGAGATAATAAGGCAAGAGAAAACTTACCTCCACACAGTGAGAGAGTTATCTCTTCATTCCTTATGTTACCTCCTCTGTAGTTAATTTACCTCCTCTGTAGTTAATTTACCTCCTCTGTAGTTATTTTCACACGCAGCTAATTAATAGCCTGTCTTTAACTCTGGAGTTATTTTAAGGATTGGAGAGTTAACTTAAAGACAGAAGAGTTAACTTTAGGTTTGCCTGAGGTAAAATGTTTCCTGAATACTACATGCCTCATCACCATGGTGATAGCTCTAGAAACGTTATTAAAGACAGGAGATAAGCTTAGTGAATTGAGGCTATTATGTCTTTGTTTCACATGATTTGCTCTCTATTGCAAGGTCTCCAAACATTGGCCTTATGACATTGTCGGACCACGCACAGATATCGGTAGAATTGAAATGGGGGGGGGGGGGGGGAGTTAAGGGACCTATGGTGAGGCGTTTAAATGATGCATTACTAAGGAATGAAGAAGTGGTTCAAAGGGTACGAGGAGAGTTGGAAAGTTATTTCCTTCTTAACTCCAGGAGCGAGTCCTCAGATATGACAGCCTGGGAGGCCCATAAATGTTTTATAAGGGGGATTCTGATACAGGAGGGAGCCAGGAGAACTAGAGAGAGATAGAGATAAAGAATGTATTGGATAATATATCAAAATTAGAACAACAACATAAAAAAGATAAAGAGGAGAAGATTCTGGAGGAATTGACTAAAGAAAGGGAACATCTGAAAAACCTCCTTTTGAAAGACCTCTTGCGCGATGGAGGTATGTGTTCAGCCTCCTGCCCGCTGCTACTAACGATTGCAGGAGGGGGTGGGCTGAGAGGTGAGCTCAAGAGTTTTCTCCCCGTATGTTGGAGTCTTTTATATCAGTACTGCACAAGGAGGGAAAAGACCCCACACAATGTCAGAGTTATAGGCCAATTGCCTTGTTAAATGTGGATGTTAAATTATATGCAAAGGTACTGGCTAATAGACTACCCCCCATGATTAATAAACTTATACATCCAGATCAGGTGGGGTTTGGTAGGGGCCGGGAAGCTAGGGATAATACTATACGAACCATTAACCTGGCTCAATGGATGACTGCCCACTCCAACCCTGTCATGTTTTTATCTACAGACGCCGGCCGAGAAGGCTTTTGACAGGGTGGAGTGGGCCTTCATCGAGGGGGTGCTGAAGTACTACATAGGCATAAAGGAGAATATAGGAAATAAGATCATGGCATTATACTCGGGACCGAATGTGAGGGTAAGGGCAAATGGTGTTTTATCTGATACGTTCTGTATAAAGAACGGGAAGCGACAGGGTTGCCCCATGTCCCCAATTATTTTGCATTGTCACTTGAACCCTTCTTGTGTAGGGTATGGCGGGACTCCAACATAGGGGGCAATGAAGTAAGGGGAAAAGTGCATAAAGTGGCGGCATACGCCGATGATATGTTGTTTTATCTTGTGGAGCCACATATATCTCTCCCAAACTTGATGCGGGAATTCTATAGCTTCAGCTCGGTATCGAATTTAAAAATCAATTTCGATAAAAGCAAGGCAATAGTGTAACGATCGGTGTAACACAGAGAGGGTCTGATTACCGGTGAACTGCAGTATCACTGAGAATACAGAATATACCCGATTATTGGTGATCTGCAGTATCACCGATAATCAGATATATCTACTAACCTCTGGACACCTGAGATAACAAATGCGTGATTGGGTGTAACAGTAACACAATGGACTGTACCTAAGGAGTAGGTACAGAGGCAGTAAGGAATACTGCACAGAAGAATGCTCCTTCCGTAAGCCTAGACTCTCCCGGGGGAGGAGCTAAGCAGAATGAGGGAAGGACAGAGTGTGAGTGACACCAATGAGCGGGTGTCACTAACAGATCTGGGAACTGCCTCTAACAGTAAGGCTAGTTCTCGAGGTCAGCCAAGCCAGGTCGTCAACACACAGACAGATAAAGTACAGAATCAGAAAGCAGATACGGAATCCAATAACAGGCAGGGTCAGGCAACGGAGAATCAGAATAACGAGGTACAGAATCAGGAGGCAGGTACAGAGTCCAGGAACAAGCAGAGATTGGCAACAGGAAATCAGAAATAGCAAGGTACAAGATCAGAGTTCAGAGGAATAGTCAGGCAGGCAGAAGGTCATAACAAATAATACAATTCAATATTCCTAATGCTAAGGTGTGAACTCCTTGATGTCAACACCTTTGGAAACTATGCTAGAACACAGAAACAGACAAGGCCTGAGTGCTACCACTTAGTGATCGCAACGACAGACAACCAGAGAATGACCAGCACCCAGTATATATACTATAGCGCTCTCCAGCGCCACCCTAAGTGCTGGACCAATGAAAAGTGGTGGAGATGTCAGCTGACCAGCTTGGTCAGCTGACCTTCTTCTGGCTGTCATATAAACTCTGCCTCTCAGCGCGCGCGCGTCATTCTGAACCTGTGTGGACTATCAGTCCCAGCCACACCAGTCAAGTTTTGCAATGTTTCTGCTGGCCTGCACGCGGGGTGAGACGCACCGCTATCAGCACATGTGGTGACCTCCCCGCGCCTGGTCAGACCGTCAGTAGCAGGCCTGTGCGCGCAAACCCCTGCGTCAGACGCGGCGGTTTTACCGCGTTCCGCTATGCCAGCCGCGGAAACAGCCGCCTCATCCTGCGTCCATGCGGCGGCTTTTCCGTGTTTCTTCACAAATAGCTTGGGGAATGGATAATGGTCAGAAGAGCCTGCTGAAGGAAAATCTCTCATTTAAATGGCCGGACAGAGCGCTGAAGTACCTGGGGGTAAAGATGATGTTCAATATAAAGGAAATGGTATTGTACAATTATTATCTGATGTTGGAGCAGGTAAAAAAGGACCTAGAGTCCTGGGTGTCAGGAACCGGCCCGCGGCACGCCTGCGTATACGGTTCCCGACTGCGGGTTTGCAGGGCCGGCCCGCTCATGAGGCGGGGTGAAACTTTTGCCTCAGGCGGCAAAATTCCAGGGGCGGCACCCGCCCGTCCGTGGGTGCGGGGAGCCGGCCGCCGAGCTGGAGGGGTAGCTGGCAGGACGGGGGTATTGGGCCTAGCGGCGGGGAGGGGGGTCGGACCCCCCCCTCCCTCGCCTGGGTCCCCCGTGCTCCGCTCCCCTCCAGCCTTAAATACAAGCAGCCGATATGTGTAAGAGGAATACTGCAGATCACCAATAATCGGGTATATTCTGTATTCTCAGTGATATTCTCAGTGATACTGCAGTTCACCGGTAATCAGACCCTCTCTGTGTTACACCGATCGTTACACTATTGCCTTGCTTTTATCGAAATTGATTTTTAAATTCGATACCGAGCTGAAGCTATAGAATTCCCGCATCAAGTTTGGGAGAGATATATGTGGCTCCACAAGATAAAACAACATATCATCGGCGTATGCCGCCACTTTATGCACTTTTCCCCTTACTTCATTGCCCCGTATGTTGGAGTCCCGCCATACCCTACACAAGAAGGGTTCAAGTGACAATGCACTTGAACCCGCTAGGCCCAATACCCCCGTCGTGCCAGCTACCCCTCCAGCTCGGCGGCCCCCCAGAGCGCGCCCCCCACCGGGGGAAATTTTTTTTTTGTCTCAGGCGGCAAATAGTCTAGGGCCGGCCCTGCGGGTTTGACCTGATCAAGCGGGGAACAGCCTTATTTACGCTAAAACAAGGCTGGGACCCCTCAAACACTTCCCACTGCCACCACTAGCCGTTGCTAGACACGTTCACTCAGCTGTCGAGTGCTCCACACGCACTCCGCGTTTTCGTATTTGGGTCAGCTTTGCACTTAGGCCGAATACGAGAAAGCCACGCACACACACACACAGTTGCAATCTTACGCTGTAATGAAGCAAAACCACTAACGGTCGTTCCGAACGATACTGTTAGACTTCCCACTCGGCTGTCGAGCGCAGAAGTGCCTCATACACACAATGCAATTACAATTTCATACGGTAGTGTTGCTCAAGCGTACAATTAGGCATGAACTTATACACGGTTACACTTCAGTCTCTTCTAGGCTATGAGTGTTAGTTTAGCACAGCAGAAGTCAAGCTTATTAAATAACGATTTAATATTCCATAAAAACGTGGAACAATGCAGAACTTAATATATACAAAAGATTACAAAAAGACAAAGTAAAAGTGTTACAAGATAAAAGTTACAAAAATAAGAGGTTACAAAGATACACACATGGATATTTGCGTAAAAATAAAAATGGGGATTAAAAACGTTACCAACTTGAAGGTCTCAACGTTGTCGGCAGGAGCATGCCGCTTGTTCGACCAGAAGTCGAGATCATCTCTAGCTATGCGCTATCTCCAAGAGAGGATTCTTACTAGGTATCTGCCTCTGCTTTTTATACTCTGAGCTACGCCTGGAGGCTGCAACTTCCTTGGGGAGGGGAGGAACTAGGTTTTAATTAAATCTCAGACATATTCCATTTCCAGGTAAAAGTCTATACATCAAAGATTGTGAAGTGAGGCTTTCAACTCCAGGTGAAAACTTGATTATGGCTTTTTCCTGTCTCCGTTTTTTTTAAAGTCTGCAGAGATTCCAACCCCCTTCCAATAGATGTAATTTACAGGGTATCGTTTGCACCTCCACTAATAATTTAATTTCCAGTAGCCTGTCATGTACATTTCCAACATTCCTGTGTTAGTCTCCAGACTCTGGTCCTCTTGCTTTGTGTATTGAGACAATGGGCTGTCTCCTGGGTTCAAAAAGCCAGGCAGATAATCCCATTAGCACTCTCAGAGGAACTGCATACAGAAACTCAAAAGCACCTCATATGGTCAAGACAATCACCCATTTCCTTGCCCCAAGCAACTCAAGGTAACAGCTCCCTTCTGGCAGACCTACACGGAACACAGGCAGAAAAATGAAAGAATATGTTCCTTTATTCCTAACATCATCAGCACCCCAATATATCACCACACTGGGATCAACCAAAATTCTCATGGTTCGGTAGACTCGCCATAATTAAAATGAATATTCTTCCATGGCTACTGTATTTGTTCCAGGCCCTACCTATACCGGTACCATATTTTTTCTGGCATGTTGTATTAGTAGGTTTATAAGTAGGGGCCAAAAGACGAGAATAAAACACAGATTGTAATCAGCGGACAGGGAGAGGGGAAGTTTGGCGGTACCAAATTTCAAGTATCACTATGAAGCTGCGATACTGATTAAAATACTAGATTGGCATAGGCATGCATAAGAAAAGAGATGGGTATCCTTAGAGGAAGATATGGCGAGTTGCCCCTTGACAAAATTGTTATGGACCTCGGAAAAAAGCAAAAAGAAGGTAAAGGGGTAGAAGTGATAAAATATACGGTAGGGACCTTTGAAAAGTGCAGGAAAAGAGGAGATATCTCCCTGGCCAACGCCCCTCATGCCAATAAACAGAAATTTCCCTCCGGGTAAACATCCAAGTAGTTATCCTAACTGGAGGGGAGGGAGGGAGGGAACTAATAGCCCAAGATTTGGTGGTAGATGGAGAATGGGTCCCCTTGCAGGAGTTGGAGGGAAAGGGTGAGAGAGGAACATTATATAATTTATAAGTTATATTCAATTTAAATCCTTTCTGAAAAGCTGTGGTACTAAAGAGGCCCTAAGCAGAAAAAATACCCCATTTGAAGAGATGTGTAGGGGGAAGAGCCAACAGAGAGGGATTGTAACGATTGGTGTAGCAACACAGACGTCTGATTATGTGTGATCTGCAGAATCACCGATAATACAGACGCTATACCTGATTATGTGGTGATCTGCAGAATCACCAATAATGCAAATATAGCTAGCAGAATAGCAAGGTGTATAGTGCGTGGTGCAACGGTAACTGAATAGTTTAACTAGACCTCACCAGAGGAGCTGGTGGGTACTATTAGTACATAGTAATAGAATAGTAGACTAGATCTCACCAGAGGAGCTGGTGAGTACTAGCAAAGAGCACCTCACCAGTGACAGGGTTCACTGGTGAGTAGAATGGTCAGACAGGCTAGGATCAGTAACAGGCGGGCAGGTACAGTACAAAATCGACAGGCAAGAGAGTAGTGAGATATCAGGCAGAGTTCAGCAACAGAGTCAGATGGGCAGAAGTACAGAATCGATAAGCAAGAGCAGCGTCAGAGGATAGCCAGTCATACACAGAATATCAAATATACAATAATACAATAATCCTAGTCTTGTGTGAAATCCCTGGTTTCCTCCCGGATCAAAGCACACCGGATACTATCTAAGGTCTGAGCGCTAACACATCAGTATTCGCAACAGCAGACAGATTGCGAGTGAAACTATGCAAAAAATGTGTCAGCACACCGGTTCTGAATAAGTTCACGCTCTTTTATTGAGCCATGCGTTACCAAAATGTATAAGCCGACAATTGTTTCGGGGGCCACACAGGGTCCCCCTTCCTCAAGGCGTATAGTTACTATACTATACTATACTATAGTAACTATACGCCTTGAGGAAGGGGGACCCTGTGTGGCCCCCGAAACAATTGTCGGCTTATACCTTTTGGTAACGCATGGCTCAATAAAAGAGCGTGAACTTATTCAGAACCGGTGTGCTGACACATTTTTTGCATAGTTTCACTTGAGACATAGCCTATGTCTCAGTGTCAAGCACCCGACTATATTTTTGACGGTGTGCCCTCCACAACTCTTTTTCTCTTGCAAGATTGCGAGTGAAGACTGAAGGCTTTTGAAGCAGAGGAGACCCCATGGCCGCGCCCACCACCAATCAGCCAATCCTGAGCGCCGTGAGTCTCCTCTGATGTCAGCCGACCAGCCGGTCAGCTGACGCGCCTCCTCCCTGCATAAAGGTTCTGTCTCCGCGCGCGCCCGCGCGATACAGCAACCCTATGAGCAATGGACAACCCCGTCCTCGGCGTACTAGACGCCAGAGGAACGGGCGAAGTCCCAGAGCAGGGAAGCGAGGCGGCTGCGGAGACACCCTGTGTGCCCGCAGCTGCTGCTTCTGTGGATGTTACAGGGATCCTCTCAAAGGTATATGCTTTACTGAATGAGAGAGAAGACCCTGCTGCCTCAATCCAGGCCGGTTGGGAAAGGGACCTGGGAAGAGCATTTACAGTGGAACAGTGAAAGAAAATAACCAAGTTGGCAAGTAAGTTACCTATATCCACAAGGGAGCAGGAAGCAGGATATAAGATATTTGCGAGGTGGTATTTTTCGCCTGAGAGGCTGAGCAGGATGTTCCTCCCAGGTGCTTCAGCGCTGTGCTGGAGGTGTGGAGAGGGAAAGGGAGATATTTTGCATATTTTCTGGGGTGTACAGAATTACAGGTATTTTGGGAGGCTGTTTAAAAATATATTTTTCAAATAACAGGGAAGGAACCCCCGGAGGACCCTGCTTTTTTCCTACTGCATTGCAATGAGTGGCCATTGAAGAAATATGAGAGGTCTCTGATGAGATTTCTGGTTAATGCAGCCGGGGCCCTCATAGCAAAACACTGGAGATCGACTCAGAGCCCAACGGTGTGGGAGTGGTTTGTTGTAATAGAGGGGGTTTGGAAGATGGAGGAACTAACTAGTTTTATACATGGAGATATAGAGGGACATGAGGAGAGATGGAAGCAATGGTATGAATTTAAAACCTTAGACGAATATGGGAAAATGAGGAGGAAGTCGGAATAGATGGGAGCTCCCTGAAGCAGCAAGTGACAGGAGATACTGTATATAGCAAAGGAGAGTAAAAACAAAGATGAAATGGGCTGACCCAAGGGGGGGGAGGGGGGAGGGAATGGAAGTTGGATGAAGGGCGTTGAGAGGTGTGTGTAGGGGGGAGTATGGAAATCTTGGATGAGGGAAAGTTCACGAAATAGATATAAAGAGATTACACATGGTATAAGGTGTAATAGTAGAGAACAGTACACTGAAGAAGTATTATAGGGACAGGAGGGAGTATTTATACTGTATAATATAGTTGCAGCATTGTGTATAGTAAAAAGTTAGTGGTTGTTTTTCTTATATTATATATTGAATATGTATAATGTTTGTATATTGGAAAAAGTAAAGATAATAAAAAAAATGTATATACTAAACCTAATCACTAAATAAATAACACCACCAAACATGCAAAACATAAACTGATGACGTTTTCGCTGCACTGGTCCCTGCTGAAGAGAATTAGCGACTTCCTGGACAGGAAATGAAGGTGATTTTCTCAGATGAAGATAACACAGCCATGCGCATACATGAATGAAAAATGTCATCTGACTTCATACACTTCTAGATCACATACAAAGCATAAAAACTCTAAACAAGAACCAAAAAAAGAAACAAGCAAAATACAAGTTCAATCTTCCACTCTAATAAGTTCATTCTGCTGTCTCAGCAATACGCAACAAGTAACAAAGGGCTCCCATTGAACCTACTGCCAGCCGCAGCTGAAAACACTAGGATGGTTAGGGGATTCTTTCACACAGTCATGGTGACAGTTCAGCATCCCTCTGGGATGTCATTCAGAGGACGCATTGCTCACAAAGTGGTCTGAGGAATAACCATCTAGCTAGGGGTGACTGAGAACTACTAGGAAAGTATAGAGTGATAAAAGAGGCTAAAAAGTGTAATAAACGTAGAAGAGGCAGCTGCGGTGAACAGCTATACCACCGCAGCTGCCTTCATCTCCCTGCCTAGCGATCTATCCATGCCTCGGGCGTCTAGCACGCCGAGGACGGGTTTGTCAGCAGCACATAGGGCAGCACAAAGGACCTTTATGCGGGGAGGAGGCGCGTCAGCTGACCGGCCGGTCGGCTGACGTCAGAGGAGACGTCCACCTCTCCTCATTGGCTGATCAGAGGGGGGCTTGCCGGAGGAGTCTCCTCCGCTTCTTAAGCCTCGCTGTGTCACTTGCAACTTGTCTGCTGTTGCGTATACTTCGTGTTAGCGCTCAGACCATAGTTAGATCCGGGGTGCTTTGATCCGGGAGGAAACCGGCGATTTCATACAGAGATAGGATTGTTAATAGCTATAATTTTAACTGATATACGGTTTATTATCTGTGTATGACTCTTGCTCGTTCTGACCACTCCTCTGTTCTGTGATTCTGTACTTCTGCCCATCTGATCTCGCTGCCGACTCTGCCTGTTTATACCTTCCTGCCTTTGCCTTCTGATTTGGTACTGTATCTGTCTGTCTGTTGCCAACTCGGTTAGTCTGACCTCTCTACTCTCACCAGAGGGCCCTTGTCTCTGGTGAGGGGCTCTGTACTGTTAGTGCCCACCAGCTCCCCTGGTGAGGTATAGCTAAACCTATCAGTACTACTGTTGCACCAAGCACTATACTTGCTATCACATTAGCTGTCTGGTATACTTGTATTATTGGTGATTCTGCAGATCACCATATAATCAGGTATATATCTGTATTATAGGTGATACTGCAGATCACCTGATAATCAGAACTCTGTTACTTGCTGACACTTATCGTTACAAAAAGCCCTTTATTAACCTTTTCAGGACCAGCACATAAAACCCCCTTAAGGACCAGAGCATTTTTCATAGTTTTGAGATGCTTTTGTTTGAGTTTAAATATCTTACTCAGTTTTTAGTCTATCCAAACAAATGAGATATTGTTTTTATCAGGACAAATAGGGCTTTTTTTCTATACCACTTAATTATGTGAATATTGGAGTTTTATTGTTTTTTAATGAGAAAATTGCACAAAAAATGTGTTAAAAAAATGTACTTGTCTGAAATGTTCAACCAAAGATGTGTAAATATCTTGCATTAAAACATAAAATCTTTTTAAAATCTATTATTTCATGTGTTTCCTATGCATATATGGAAAAAAAAATGCAAAATATTTACATATTAGGTACATTGTAGGGATTGTGAAAAACTGTGTAATTTAGCTTTTCAGTGAACAAAAGTGACAATGCTAGTGTACATCACTTTCTTGAAGCTCTAATCTACTGAAATAGTAAAATTCCCGCCAAAATGACTTCATTCAGTAAACTAAACCCCCTGAGGTATCATTCAATGGGTGCATTGATCATTTTGGCTGCATACAGGGGCGTAACTAGAAATCACTGGGCCCCCCTGCGAATATTTGGATGGGGCCCCCCCCATAGGTGCCAAATAATCGTAATGGGGCAGCGTTTCACTGTAAATTAATTGTAAAGTGGGCAGCATTTTACCAGACAATCGTAATGTGGGCCAGAAAATCGTAATGTGGGCAGAGTTCACCAGAAAATCGTAATGTGGGCCTTTAGAAAATCATAATGTGGGCAGAGTTCACCAGAAAATCGTAATGTGGGCACCAGTCACCAGAAAATAGTAACGTGAGCAGCAGTCACCAGAAAATTGTAACGTGGGCAGCATTTACCAGACAATCGTAATGTGGGCAGCGTTCACCAGAATATCGTAATGTGGGACAGAAAATCGTAATGTGGGCAGAGTTCACCAGAAAATTGTAACATGGACAGCATTCACCAGACAATCGTAACTTGGGCAGTGTTCACCAGAAAATCGTAATGTGGGCCAGAAAATCGTAATGTGGGCAGCGTTCACCAGAAAATCGTAACGTGGACAGCATTCACCAGACAATCGTAACGTGGGCAGTGTTCACCAGAAAATCGTAATGTGGGCCAGAAAATCGCAATGTGGGCAGCAGTCACCAGAAAATCGCCATCTGGGCAGCAGTCACCAGAAAATTGCAATGTGGGCATCAGTCACCAGAAAATCCTAATGTGGGCAGCAGTCACCAGAATATCGTAATGTGGGCAGCAGTCACCAGAAAATCCTAATGTGGGCAGCAGTCAGTCACCAGAATGTCGTAATGTGGGCAGCAGACACCAGAAAATCCTAATGTGGGCAGCAGTCACCAGAAAATCGCAATGTGGGCAGCAGTCACCAGAAAATCGCAATGTGGGCAGCAGTCACCAGAAAATCGCAATGTGGGCAGCAGTCACCAGAAAATCCTAATGTGGGCAGCATACACCAGAAAATCGTAATGTGGGCAGCAGACACCAGAAAATCGCAATGTGGGCAGCAGACACCTGAAAATCGCAATGTGGGCAGCAGACACCTGAAAATCGTAATGTGGGCAGCAGACACATGAAAATCGTAATGAGGGCAGCAGACACCTGAAAATCGTAATGAGGGCAGCAGACACCTGAAAATCGTAATGTGGGCAGCAGACACCTGAAAATCGTAATGTGGGCAGCAGACACCTGAAAATCGTAATGTGGGCAGCAGACACCAGAAAATCATAATGAGGGCAGCAGACACCAGAAAATCGTAATGAGGGCAGCAGACACCAGAAAATCGTAATGAGGGCAGCAGACACCAGAAAATCGTAATGTGGGCAGCAGACACCTGAAAATCACAATGTGGGCAGCAGACACCTGAAAATCGTAATGAGGGCAGCAGACACCTGAAAATCGTAATGAGGGCAGCAGACACCTGAAAATCGTAATGTGGGCAGCAGACACCTGAAAATCGTAATGTGGGCAGCAGACACCAGAAAATCGTAATGAGGGCAGCAGACACCAGAAAATCGTAATGAGGGCAGCAGACACCAGAAAATCGTAATGTGGGCAGCAGACACCTGAAAATCGTAATGAGGGCAGCAGACACCTGAAAATCGTAATGAGGGCAGCAGACACCTGAAAATCGTAATGAGGGCAGCAGACACCTGAAAATCGTAATGTGGGCAGCAGACACCTGAAAATCGTAATGTGGGCAGCAGACACCTGAAAATCGTAATGTGGGCAGCAGTCACCAGAAAATCCTAATGTGGGCAGCAGACACCAGAAAATCGTAATGTGGGCAGCAGACACCTGAAAATCACAATGTGGGCAGCAGACACCTGAAAATCGTAATGAGGGCAGCAGACACCTGAAAATCGTAATGAGGGCAGCAGACACCTGAAAATCGTAATGTGGGCAGCAGACACCTGAAAATCGTAATGAGGGCAGCAGACACCAGAAAATCGTAATGAGGGCAGCAGACACCTGAAAATCGTAATGTGGGCAGCAGACACCTGAAAATCGTAATGAGGGCAGCAGTAATGTGGGGCTGTGGTGGGCAGCGAGCGGCGGGCAGATACATACCTGCTTCCGTGCGTTCCATTGGAGACTTCTCCCTCTAGCGGCTGACGTCACTTCCGGAAGTGACGTCAGCCGCTAGAGGGAGAAGTCTCCGATGGAACGCACGGAAGCAGGTATGTATCTGCCCGCCGCTCGCTGCCCACCACAGCCCCACAGACACTTACGAGCTGGAGGGGAGCACAGAGGGGAGAGCCCCGAGGTGAGGGAGAGGGGGGAACTACCCCTCTCCCCGCCGACTGTGGGCAAGGCTTTCCCCTCATGCTGCCACCCCTCCAGCACCCACAAAACGGCCCCAAGCGGGCCCCAGGGGGGGGCCGGGCCCCCCCGCGGGCGCAGGGGCTGCAGGGCCTATTCCTACGCCCCTGGCTGCATAGATTATTGGTGAAATTTGATGGAATGTATGACAACAAAATGAAAAATGCTTTTTTTTTATTGAGATATGTCAGTTCTTCAGCTTTTTCACGGACATACTTTGGAGTGTAGTAGAAATTCACCCCAGAAATGATTCAGCAACTCCTTCCGAATAAAACGATATCAGATATGTGGGGCTACATTGTTTTTATAGTTAAAAGCAGTATCCAGAATACGTTGTCTATAATTGAGCTTTCAGAGAGCATAAATCACATGCTTGTATTTTCCAGCATAAGCCGCTTACAATAAAGTCTGAGGTAAAAAGTCTGTCAAATTCCCGCCAAAATGACTTCATTCAGTAAACTAAACCCCCTGAGGTATCATTCGATGGGTGCATTGATCATTTTGGCTGCATAGATTATTGGTGAAACTTGATGGAATGAAATGCATTTTTTATTTTGTTGTCACACATTTCACCAATAATCTATGCAGCCAAAATTATCAATGCACCCATCGAATGATACCTCAGGGGGTTTAGTTTACTGAATGAAGTCATTTTGGCGGGAATTTGACAGACTTTTTACCTCAGACTTTATTGTAAGCGGCTTATGCTGGAAAATACAAGCATGTGATTTATGCTCTCTGAAAGCTCAATTATAGACAACATTTTCTGGATACTGCTTTTAACTATAAAACAATGTAGCCCCACATATCTGATATCGTTTTATTCGGAAGGAGTTACTGAATCATTTTTGGGGTGAATTTCTACTACATTCCAAAGTATGTCCGTGAAAAAGCAGAAGAACTGACCATTCTAAATAAAAAAAATGCATTTTGCAAACGCTGGGATTTTGGGGGTTGAAAAAATTAAAATGTTGAGGAATGGTACACCTCTGCTGATTTTGTGAAATTTAGTGGAATTTTAGGGGAAACTATTTAAAATCTTGTGGAGGAATGGTACTTCCGGAAACAATCTTTCATACACAGTCCAGGTTTTTCAGGACAATCTGTACAGTGATATCGACTGAGTACTCTCCTTTTCTGCTTAGAGCAAACCCTGCATCTTTTCTGTGGATATTCTTTGCAGGCAGTTGGTGGAATTTTTACTGGGTAATGTTTCCCAGAAAGTCTGGCAACTGCATCACATCTTGTACTTGGGCCTTCATCTGATGGTTCCAGCAGTTCGATAACTATGGTCTCGAGGAAAGACTTATAGGTACCACTGTTTGTGGACTTTTTGTGGAGTATCCAAGAATTAACGATGCCCACTTGAATTAAATAAATTGCAACCTTTTTATACCAGTACTTTGACTTGCGCAAGGCCAGGTGTGACTGTACAAGACGGTCGTTGAAGTCCACACCTCCCATGTACTGGTTGTACTCGTGGATACATAATGGCTTCTGTACACCATCTCTCCTGGTCAGTGCGTTTGCTGCTGGATGTATTGTAGAAAGCATGTACACATCCCTTTTGTCCTTATACTTCGCCGCCAGCATTTCATTGCTGCGAAGATATTGTGACTCTCCTCTTTCAAGGCGCTTGTTGACTAGCGTCTGTGGGAAGCCTTTACGGTTCGATCTCATTGTACCACAAGCGGGGGTTTTCTGGCTGAACAGATGTTTAAAAAGGGGTATACTCGTGTAGAAGTTGTCCAGGTAGAGATTATAGCCATTATTTAGCAATGGGGTAATTAAGTCCCACACCACTTTCCCATTTGTGCCGATGTAATCTGGACAACCAGGGGGCTCTAATTGGCTGTCCTTCCCCTCATAAATCCTGAATGACCAGGTATAGCCACTGGTGCTTTCACAAAGCTTGTACATTTTGACACCATACCTCGTGCGTTTAGAGGGTATGTACTGCTTTATGGCCAGACGTCCGGTGAAATGTATGAGGGATTCATCGATGGAAATATCTTTTTCAGGCGTGTATAGCTCTGGAAATTTTTGGGAAAAATAATTGATAAGGGGACGGATTTTATAAAGCCGATCAAAATTTGGGCTGGTACTGGATGCACACTGAGCGTTATCATTAAAATGCAGGAAACGCAATATTGTCAGAAAACGTGTTCTGGACATAGTGCTGGAGAAAATGCCCATGTGATGGATGGATACCTTGCTCCAGTAGTCTTTATAATGATGTTTTATGGTGATGCCCATATTCAGGAAAAGCCCTAAAAATTTTCTAAATTCGGGGATTGTAGTGGGCTTCCAGTGACCGGGCTTTGCATAACTGGACCCTGGGTGAGCAGCGATGTGCTGCTGAGCATACAGATTTGTTTGCTCCACAATCATCCCCAAGAGCTCATCCGATATTATCAGCTGAAAGAAATCCATTGGGGAGAAATTTGTGGTGTCTATGGATATTCCTGCCTGGGCGGTAAATGGTGGTTGCTCGACTGCTTCCAAATTGGCGGGTGACCACACAGGACTCGCCATGTCCTCTGGTATGAATGAGTGGCGGCGCCGGCGTTTTGCAGGGGGTACTCTGCTCTCTCCGCTGTTTGTCTGGGTGGCTATCACGACAGTCTCTCTCTGCCTCCCGCTGCTGTTTGGTTGGGGAGAGGACTGATCCTCAATTTCTGAATCAGCGGATATGGTGTCGCTGTCAACGACTGGCTCAAACTCCGAGTCAGAGTTGTCCACCTCCTCGCTGCTTTCACCAGACAGGCACATAAGTTCATACGCCTGCTGAAGAGAGTACGTCCTCTCCGTCATTTCTGCCTTTTTTACGAAATGGCAGTATATACACAAACTGTATATGGGTACGGCCCCTATATGCAGTCACTTTCCACAGAAATATATATACAGTGCTGTATATACTACACTATATATACACTCCTCTCTACACTACACTATATATACAGTATATATACACTCCTCTCTACACTACACTATATATACAGTATATATATATACACTCCTCTCTACACTACACTATATATACAGTATATATACACTCCTCTCTACACTACACTATATATACAGTATATATACACTCCTCTCTACACTACACTATATATACAGTATATATACACTCCTCTCTGCACTACACTATATATACAGTATATATATATATACACTCCTCTCTACACTACACTATATATACACACTATATATACACTCCTCTCTACACTACACTATATACACTCCTCTCTACACCCACTCCTATATACTGTACTACCCCTACACTATCTATCTATATATATATTTATATATATATATATATATATATATATATATATATATATATATATATATATATATATATATATATATATATATATATATATATATCTACACTCCTTTCTACACTGATCTACACTGATAGAATACAGACCCTAGACTACACTAACACTCTGGGTGGTTGGGAAGGGATCAGAGGGGATCAAAGGGGTAAATATAGTTAAAATAGTTTTTTTTTTACATTAAAACTGTCTGTGAGACACAGACACAGCAGCTGCAGCTCTCTCTATCAGAGATCGCTGACAGTCTGACAGGGAGGGCGGGCGAGAAAGCAACTTTGTTGCTTTCTGCCCAGTGATCACTGTGATTGGCTCACAGTGATCACATGGTATGGAGCCAATGAAACTGGCTCCTTACGCATAAATTAACTTCCCGGCTGTCTATTGACAGCCGAATTACGGGCGGCCAGGAGACCCGATCAGCGGGAGGAAGCGGGGAACCGGCGGCGTAGATCCAACGCCGGATCAGAGTAGATGCGCAGCAGGAGCGGCGTAGAAACGTATTCCCGTGGTCCCCAAAAGGTTAAAAAGCAATGCTAACAATAAATTTTCCTTCATAAAACAGAAGGTATTTGCATTAACCACTTGATGACCCACCCTTTACCCCCCCCCTTTAAGGACCAGCGTGGTTTTTAGTGATCTGTGCTGGGTGGGCTCTACAGCCCCCAGCACAGATCAGGGTGCAGGCAGAGAGATCAGATTGCCCCCCTTTTTTTCCCCCTATGGGGATGATGTGCAGGGGGGGGTCTGATCTCTTCTGCCTGCGTGTGGCTGGCGGGGGGGCACCTCAAAGCCCCCCTCCGCGGCGAAATTCCCCCCTCCCTCTCCTACCTGCTCCCCCCCCCCCCGGTGATCGAGGCTGCACAGGACGCTATCCGTCCTGTGCAGCCAGTGACAGGACGTCCCCTGTCACATGGCGGCGATCCCCGGCCGCTGATTGGCCGGGGATCGCCGATCTGCCTTACGGCGCTGCTGCGCAGCAGCGCAGTACAAATGTAAACAAAGCGTATTATTTCCGCTTGTGTTTACATTTAGCCTGCGAGCCGCCATCGGCGGCCCGCAGGCTATTCACGGAGCCCCCCGCCGTGATTTGACAGGAAGCAGCCGCTCGCGCGAGCGGCTGCTTCCTGATTAATCAGCCTGCACTGCGTCGCTGGTCCTGCAGCTGCCACTTTGCCGACGCACGGTATAAGCGTGCGGTCGGCAAGTGGTTAAGTGAGCAATTGTGGTTTCCCATGATGCATCACTCACGAATATGCAGATCATCTCTTTATCCCCCTGAAGCCAGGCACACATCCAGAACCGCTGGTGTATAGCTTATACATTTTACAGAGCCACATCCGTCATAGGGCTCTGTCCAGTACTAAGGAATAATGAGATAGCTAATAGTGACCCAGAATCACTAGAAAAATAAAGTGGCCTGAATCAGACAGATATTTGGAAATGCTATTCCTGACCTCTTTTAAAGAGAACCCGAGGTGGGTCAGATGAGGAGCAGATGGGACACAGAAGCATGTTCTCTGTCTGATGACATGCCTCTGTGTCCCCACAGCGCCGATCTCTGCCCACCCACCGCCACGCTACAGCCCTCCCGAGATTAGCAACAATATTTGTTGCCATCTCGCAGGTAAACATTTGGGAGAGGGATTCCCTGTTTAAAACGCCTGCCAAGGGCGTGCCTGCAGGGTTTCCTGAGCTGCCATTGGGCAGGTCTCTCTCCCTGGCCACACCCCCTGCTGCTCCCCGCCTCCCTGCATGCTATGAGAGACACACAGTCTCTCAGTGCAGCAGTGTGACCCAGAGTTCACGGAAACTGAAAGTGGGCCATTGCGGCCCACAGGATCGGAGGGGAGCTGCAATTTTTTCAGCTAACTGATCAGCTCAGCCACATGGATTAGGTAGCCTAACTTTTTTTTCTTTTTTTTTTGAGCCCACCTTGGACTCTTTTTAAAGAAAAAATTGTGAAGTGTATTTCCATTTTACCAAACAAAACACAATCCTTATAAGATCATTCCTTTACAGGTAGTCCCTGGTTAAAGAATGAGATAGGGACTGTAGGTTAGTTCTTAACCTGAATCTGTTCTCAGTCAGAACACTGTGCCATCTCTGTCCCCTGTGCCTCCTCTGTGCCCCCCTGTGTCACCTCTGCCCTCTGTAACTGCTTATACAAGTTTAAAAGCCATTTTTTCTTTGAATGTTTTAAAATCGATTTTCTCAAAAACGAAAAAAGTCCAATATGGCAAAAAAAAATTTGACTTGTTCCCATGGAAACACTGAATCCATGCCGTTCGTATCGGCGATTCGGCGGGTCGTTCATAAGTCGGTCGTTCCTAAGTCGGGACTACCTGTACATATTTTAAGTGGGACCTGAATTGACCTGTGACATAGGAGAGTATTCACTAAAAGAGCCAATGACAATGACACACAACAAGACATTTCCTTACAAAAATAAAAATGGAATAAAAAAGAAATAGAACTTTACCCTTGCATAATTCTTGGTGCGGAAGAATGCAATGCTGATTTAGATCAGGGTAACCCTTACCGTGTAGCAATATCCAGAGAGTTGCACTTACTGGATCTCAGAGTTGACCATTTAGAGCTCGGGATGTAGCTCTAGACTCAATTATTTAATTTCCACTTTGGTATGAAATTATTTTTTTGTTGGCAACAGCATACCTAGCAACTTTTTGAGATGCGAAAGAGGGACACTTTAAGACACGCCCCTACAACACCTTTAACCACTTTACCCCCGCGCGTACGTATTTCTCCGCCCCTTTTTCCATCCTTTAAAAACCAGGGACGGAGAAACACGTACTTTCCGCGTTCCCGACGCTGCCCGCGCTCCCGCTCGTAAACACGCCGCCCGCCGCTAGTAAAACCGCCGCCGCCCGCTCGCCCAGAGATCAATGAACGGGAAAATCCATTCCCGTTCGTTGATCTAAGCCCCGCAATGATCAGCTGCTCTCCTATGGGCAGCGCGATCATTGTGAGAAAAAACTCACGTGTCCATGCTCATTATACTTCCTCCAAGCTTCCGGAAGGAAGCTTGGAGGTCGCATTAAAACAAAAAGTTACTGTGGCCATCTTGTGGCCAAATAGTAAACTACACCCTACACATTTTTCACATACAAATAAATGACTTTTACACATAAAATTAACTCATTACCTCCCACACTCCCCATTTTTTTTTTTTTTTGTAATTAAAAAAAAAAAAAAAAATTTACAATTAAAAAAAATACATAAATAGTTACCTTAGGGACTGAACTTTTTAAATATTTATGTCAAGAGGGTATAACAGTTACTTTATAAACTATGGGCTTGTAATTAGGGATGGACGCAAAACTGAAAAAAATGCACCTTTATTTCCAAATAAAATATTGGCGCCAAACATTGTGATAGGGACATAATTTAAATGGTTTTATAACCGGGACAAAAGGGCAAATACGTTTCATGGGTTTTAATTACAGTAGCATGCATTATTTAAAAACTATAATGGCCGAAAACTGAAAAATAATTATTTTTTTCCCCACATTTTTCCTATTTTCCCATTAAAACACATTTAGAAAAAAATAATTCTTGGCATAATGTCCCACCTAAAGAAAGCCTAATTGGTGGCGAAAAAAACAAGATATAGTTCATTTCATTGCGATAAGTAATAATAAAGTTATAGACGAATGAATGGAAGGAGCGCTGAAAGGTGAAAATTGCTCTGGTGCTCAGGGGGTAAAACCCCTCAGTGGTGAAGTGGTTAATTATGCCTCCACCATACCACCAGCCATGCACACCACTAAAAATTCAGAAAGTACAACATGTAATTTTATAATTGAAACCACACTTGTCCTTACTATCATCACTGGTTTGTCTTCATATTGACATGTGAAATTAGGAAATATATCAATTGAAAGGATAGGAATAAAGTTTGGAGCCAATTAAACACATTTTTCAGTAGAATACATACAGTGGGATGCGAAAGTTTGGGCAACCTTGTTAATCGTCATGATTTTCCTGTATAAATCGTTGGTTGTTACAATAAAAAGTCAGTTAAATATATTATATAGGAAACACACACAGTGATATTTGAGAAGTGAAACGAAGTTTATTGCATTTACAGAATGTGCGCAATAATGTTTTAAATAAAATTAGGCAGGTGTCATTTTTTTGATTCCAAAACCTTTAGAACTAATTATTGGAACTCAGATTGGCTTGGTAAGCTCAGTGACCCCTGACCTACATACACAGGCGAATCCAATTATGAGAAAGAGTATTTAAGGGGGTCATTTGTAAGTTTCACTCATCTTTTAATTTTCTCTGAAGAGTAGCAACATGGGTGTCTCAAAACAACTCTTAAATTACATGTAGACAAATATTGTTCACCATCATGGTTTAGGGGAAGGATACAGAAAGCTGTCTCAGAGATTTCAGCTGTCTGTTTCCACAGTTAGGAACATATTGAGGAAATGGAAGACCACAGGCTCAGTTAAGTTAAGGCTCGAAGTGGCAGACCAAGAAAAATCTCGGATAAACAGAAGAGACGGTGAGAACAGTCAGAGTGAACCCACAGACCAGCACCAAAGACCTACAACATCATCTTGCTGCAGATGGCGTTACTGTGCATTGTTCAACCATTTGGCGCACTTTACACAAGGAGATACTGCATGCGAGAGTGATGCAGAGGGAGCCCTTTCTCCACCCACAGCACAAACAGAGCCGCTTGAGTTATACATTTGGACAAGCCAGCTATTATTTGGGCATAACAAGGGGCGTTATGCATGGAGGAAAAACAACACAGCATTCCAAAAAAAACACCTGCTACACCTACAGTAAAATATGGTGGTGGTTCCATCATGCTGTGGGGCTGTGTGGCCAGTGCAGGGACTGGGAATCTTGTCAAAGTTGATGGATGCATGGATTCCACTCAGTATCAGCAGAATCTGGAGACCAATGTCCAGGAATTAGTGACAAAGCTGAAGCTGCGCCGGGGCTGGATCTTTCAACAAGACAATGACCCTAAACACTGCTCAAAATCCACTAAGGCATTCATGCAAAAGGAACAAGTACAACGTTCTAGAATGGCCATCTCAGTCCCCAGACCTGAATATAATTGAAAATCTGTGGTGTGAGTTAAAGAGAGCTGTTCATACTTGGAAGCCATCAAACCTGAATGAGGTTTGGAAACCACTACAAAACGCTAACGCTAAACGGGAAAAATGCTGCATGTCCTGCGTTTTGCAATTTGGTAATCGCAATCGCTCCAGTGAAATTTGGCCCATCGATTAAAATCAGCTGAGTGTTTAGGGAAATCGCTAGCGGTTTGAATCGCTCCCTAAACGCTCAGAAAATCGATCTAGTGGGTTTGAGCCCTAAACTAGAGATCAGCAATGCTTGGTGTACAGAGGTGCCAGAGTAGAATAAAAACGTTTAAAAAACGTCTAAAAGAGGGGGATGTTCAGGTGGACTTACCACCCTCAAAAATATAAAACTCAATTGAGTCACAATATATCAATACAACATTTTTTTATTTAACTTCACTTAGTGCAACGCGTTTTGCAGGTGTGGTCCCGCTTCATCAGGCAAACAGGATCATAACTCAATGGGTCTAAATGCAGAAGTGAGCGTCTCTGACGATGGATACACCTATTATCTGACTGTATGAAAACACACTGAGGCCCAGTGCACACCACGCGTTTTTGGTAGCGTTTTCAAGACCGCTGCTGCTTGTGAAAATGCTTGGCTAATGTATCTCAATGGGATGGGGCACACCAGCGGTTTGAGGTGTTTAGCAAACCGCAAATGTGGCTCCTGCAGCATTTTTGCGGTTTGCAGATGCATTTCTGCCTCAAAGTAAAGTATAGGAAAGTGGAAAACTGCTCTGAAAAACGCTAGATCAGAGTGGTTTTCCAGGCGTTTTTGTTACAGAAGCTGTTCAGTAACAGCTTTACTGTAACAATTTATGAAATCTGCTACACAAAAACGCTCCAAAAAACGCTAGGCATGTTTAGAAAACCTCTCTCCGGCCCCATTCACACTTGAGTTTTTCTGCGATTTCGGCAAAACGCTCAAACGCTAGCGCTAGTGCAATGAAACCCTATGGGCCCATTCTTACTTGGGCGACTTGCGCTAATCGCCGCAAATCGCCCCAAAAACGCTAAACGTGTAGTCTGCATCATTTTCAGACGATTTCCCGGTGATCACGTTTCAGTGCCATAGAAGCGCTAAATGCGATCGCTAAAAAATCATGAATGGTGATTTTTTTTTGCATTCTACGCAAAACAATCGCTATAGCAAAACGCTAGCAAAAGCGCCAGCGTTTTGCGATCAGCAAGTGTGAATGGGCCCTAAACATGCCTAGAATCGCTCTGAAAAGCTGCTTCAAAAACCTCTAACGGTTTGCGGATCTGTTAGAGGTTTTTGGTGTGCACTGGGCCTCACAGCTGGTACCAGAAATACACAAACCCAGACTCCGAGGGGTGAATGCCTATGAGTGCTTATAGGTATGACAGCCCTCCAGTTGCTGGGAAATAAAGAATGTGGCCCTGGCTGAAATATATTGGACAGCCCTGTTGTCTTTGTCTTTTCCCTTTCATGCAATAAACTTGATTAATGGCTCTATTAATGTGCTGAAAGTTTAGCGGGAGTGATTGATGCCGCCCTATAGTATAGAGTTCACACAGGTTCTCTTTGCACTTTGACCAAATCAATCTGGACGGCTATAAAAAAAAGAGTTTATATTAATTTATTGGTCTGTAATATTAATCATTTACAGCATAAAGGGGATGGATTGATTTTGGCATATTTGTATATGAAACTTTTCTACAAATAAAGTGTATGAATTGAAGGACTGATTAGTCATATGAGAGGGCTTGCTTAACATACTGGCCTATTTTTGGCAAGGGAACCAATACACGTAAAGAGAAACCGTGACTAAGAATTGAACTTCATCAGTAGCGGATACCCCCTTTTACATGATAAATCTATTCCTTTTCACAAACTGATCATCAGGGGCACTGTAGGGCTGATAATGTAGTGCAGGGGTGCTCAATAGGCCGATCGTGATCTACCGGTAGATCGCGACCGCCTATTTGGTAGATCGCGGCCTCTTGCCCGCGTCTTGTTAAATATAGCCACGTGTGCGACGCTGCGGCTCTTAATAATCTGCTTCCCAGCGATGGGAGAGGTGCGGTTACAAAGAGGCGCGGCTGGAGGGGGAGAGGAGCCTATCAAACAGCGCTGATGGGAGAGGCGTGGCTGGAGGGGGAGAGGAGCCAATTGTGAGCATCTCCTCTCCCTCCTCTGTGATGGTCAAGCATTGTGGCCACGCCTCCCCCAGGTCCCGCGGGCTTTTAGGTCACGGGACCATCAACCACTGCGTGGCGCATCCATCTTGGAGTTTGGACAGGAGAGCGGAGGCATTGCTGCGCTGCCGAGGTGGGCAATTATATAATGGTGCTGGTCGGTCGGTTCGGGTCGGGTTGCGCCGCGCTTCAGGTCGGGGCTCATTACTGTGGGGCTGCAGGGGGAAGGGGATTTAGTTTCAAACGGCTTTGGAGATGCGGATGCATGGGGGGGGGCTTTGGAGATGCGGATGCATGGCGGGGGGCGGGGGGCTTTGGAGATGCGGATGCATGGGGGGTTAACTGAGCTTAATGTGGGCAGTGGGCACCCCTAGTTGAGGGAAGGATTTCTGCCAAATATGCTGGGGAGGGGAGGGGGTTAATGTCACTGTGTAGGGAATGATTGTGCCACATGCTGCCAAATATGCTGGGGAGGATGGGGTTAATGTCACTGTGGGGGAATGATTGTGCCACACGCTGCCAAATATGCTGAGTAGGGGGTTAATGTCACTGTGGGGGGAATGATTGTGGCACACGCTGCCGGACTATGCATCCCTGGCAGATTCCATCCAGTGCAAGTCATCAGATTAGGTAAGGACCAGCAATGTTCATATAATAGTAGTATTAATATTATTATAATAATTAATATATCAGTCATGGTGCAATTCTGATAGCCAAGTCCAAGATATTTACCAACATTTCCCATGCTAATTTGAGCATTTATAATGTTGTTATATGACTATACAAGACTTGTATAGTAATATACCAGCATTAATAATGCTAAGTTCAGTATTTGAAATGTTGGTAGATCTCCTGGCCTCGGCAAATTTTAAAGTAGCTCGCGAGCCGAAAAAGTGTGGGCACCCCTGATGTAGTGAGACCCCTCCCACAGGAAACTGTGAGGACCATTTTCATGGCAGTTTCCTGTCTGTGAACCTCGTTGCATTGTGGGAAATAGCTGTTTACAGCTGTTTCCAACTGCCGAAAAAGCAAGCAGCAGCTACTTCCACCGACATCACCTGCCAGCAGTTAAAATGTCACCATGTCATAAATGTCAGAATGTAAATCAGGGAGAGGAAAGATTTTACAATGTGCAAACTCTGACTAAATAATTCATACACAATTATTGTAAAAATGAAGCATTTTTTTTTTTATTACATTATTTTCCCCGGAGTTCCTCTTTAAACTTTACCTTCTTTTTGTACGGTACCTGTGTTGCACCTGTTCACTGCTCTTTATGTTCTGGGTGTCTCATGTAACCCCAAACAGATGTTCATCTTTTTCAGCTAATTTACAATTGCTCTCCAGCCCATACTGAACTCTGCTGCTCGTTTCATCCACCTCTCCTTCCGCTTCTCTGACGCTGTCCCCTCTGCCAAACCCTCCAGATTTCTAGAAAGGCCACAAAGGCCCATGTCTACGGCCACCGCTGCCCAATGCGGAAGATGGAAGGTTGCAATTGTGGTACAACACATAGAAAAGGAGAGTTCCATCCCAAGCAATCTATTGTACATGAAAGAGAAGGGCTGATGTTCATGGATGTTCCACCCATGTCACTAAGCACTATCCATTGGCAAAGGCTAAGCACAATGTTCCCCTCACCCAGTCTTCTTGTGTGCTGCACCATAGTGCCTCCTCTCCTCCCCATAGTAACATAAAGCATCGCTCGGCTGTAGCCCAGTGACGCATCTGTATAAGCTTCTGGCCTGAAGGACTCATTGGCAAGGTTGACAGTTGTGGTGTGTATGCACCTTAACAGCTGCTTCTCCTCCTCTCCAACCAGCAGTCATTGTAGGGGATGAGTGACATGAGCACTACACTACATCAGTGCTCATCATGAAAGGCCAAGCCAGCATAGCAACTCACCTGTTCCAGCAGGTGCACTGCTCCATTAGTCCATGTGCGCTCGTATTCATCCTCACCTGGCCGCATTGTATTGTCTCAGTGACCTAGCACATGTCATTTAGTAATAACATGTCGTGTCACTGAGAAAAGGTGCCCCTGTGAGGTTGAAGACGAAAGCGCCCAGACTAATGGATGGAGTAGTGCGTCCGCCGCGACAGGCGAGTTGCCATGCTGCTAAAAACCTATAAAGTTGGGGGTATGTCCTGGTGGGACCCACCTAGAAGGCCCAGCAGGGTGAATTTGATGCTGGGGAGGGGAGGCAGCGGTGTTGGGGGGCTGCCAGGTTTCATTTGCCACAGGGGCCCCATTTTAGCTAGAAACGGCCCTGACAGGAGCTGTTGGGAATCCAGACATAAGCCCTAGAGTGATGCCATCGCTGTAACTTCGGGAGTCTTTTAAGTTTGGGACTAGGGCCCACCCTGGTGTTGAGGGGGAGAGGAGAAAACATTCTTTTTCAAACCTGTGCTTAGCCTTACGCGTTTCAGATCTGCACATTGCTGGGTTATAAGCGGTGTTTACACTAGCTTGACGTTCTTTATCTTAAATACATATCATCCTTCTACTCACACCAGCTATACTCCAAGATTCAGCTGACAGCTGGAATGCGGAGCAGCGGCTGCAGAAACAGGAAAGTATAGGCAGTGCTGGGCTGACTGAGATGATTTCCTTCTGTATTTCCTATCTACAGCTGTGATAGTCTGTTTACATTCACTGCTTCTGGGTGTGGTGATGGGAGACAGGTCATTAAAAGTTAAGAGGATTCAGTAGGCAGAGTTGGGATTCTCTACTACAATGTTTCCAAAACGACATCGTCATGGCCCGCCAACAGCCATGAGGCACGTTGTGTGTTTGAATGCAGGTAAAATAACTACAATGAGATTCCACTTAAAAAACAAAATATAGATATAGGTGTAGGCAGGGGCATAACTACAAAGCATGGGGCTCCCCAGATAAATATTGATGGGGCCCCCCCTCTGCTCATACCCTTTCCCTTGCCTACTGTCATAGCAGGGCGGGGGGGGGGGGGTGATCTTGCAGGGGTCATAAAACTAGTGTGGACATCATTATCCTCACACCCAGAACAAGTGTAGTCACAAAACTACATACTTGATCCACAGGATGGATCCCTGTATCGGAGGACGTGAAATAGAAGTTGGGGCCCCCTTACAGCTCTGGGCTCCCCTATGGTTATGTTTAGTGCTAATGTTCGAACTCAGGATCCTGTATTTGGAAATCCAAATTATGCCAAATGCAGCGCCCGAGCTAATGGACAAGGTCAAGGGGAGGTCACTCAAGGGGTCAAGGGGAGGTTCATGACACACACTCCATGCGAAGATCTCTCCTTCCGGCTTAGAACCGTGACCTGACCATGTCCACTGGCTTGGGTGCTGAAGTGGGGTGTTCGGCATCATTCGGGTTCCCAAATGCAGGGTCCCACCTGCAAACTCCAACACTAATCACAAGCACCCCAGTTCTCCTTAGGCATATGTTCAAGGGACTCTACTCCTTCCATTCTAAGCACATCAGATTGGTACAGGACGCACTCTAAAGGGGCCTACACATGCACATTTATTGACCCGGTGACAGCTTGGGTGCTGTACAACCATGCCGCTGGCCTATAGGCTAGCGACACGTTCTGCTTCTATGGACAAAGAAGGAGGGACAACAGCATGGGGCACAACGGAGTGGGAAAAGTAAAAACAACGGGCTCGACCTGCGCACAGCTGATATGATCCTGCACTCCAGATCTGTCGGCAACACATCAGGGCCTTCATAAACATGCTAGGTTCAAGGCAGGGTCAGCCCCGTCTGGCTGCTTTGCTGGAAAACCCTCTAGCATGTTTAAGAGGCCTAATACTGGGCCCAGGGTGGGTTGGTCTCGACATGTACCATGTATGGCCTGAAGTTTGTTTCATAGGGCCCACAATATCCTTATGCAATTTGATAGCTGTACTGCCACCACTAATCTTAAGCCTGGTACACGCCTCCAATTCTTATTGGCCAATTTTACCCCTTCCTTGTAGTATGAGAGCTGACCAATACAATTAGTTCATAGTATTCAAAATCTTTGGCCTTCATAATATAAGGAGGTGGTAAAATTGGCCACTCATTACCCAATAAAAATTGGATGTGTGTACCAGGCTTTAAACAAAATTGCTTAAAGGACAACTGAAGTGAGAATACGGAGGCTGCTGTATTTATTTAAACAATACCAGTTGCCTGGCAGCCCTGCTGATCTATTTGGCTGCAGTAATGTCTGAATAACACCAAAAACAAGCATGCAGCTAATCTTGTCAGATCTGATGATGTCTGAAACACCTGATCTGCTGCATGCTTGTTCAGGGTCTATGGCTAAAAGTATTACAGGCAGAGATTCAGCAGGACAGCCAGGCAACTGGTATTACTTAAAAAGGAAACAAAAATACTACAGCTTCCATATCCCTCTGGCTTCAGTTGTCCTTTAGGGCCCGTTCACACCTGAGCGATTTGAGGGTGATTCCCACTAATCGCTAAAGCGCTTTAAAAAGCACTAGTGCTCTATTACCCTATGGCAGTCTTCTCACTGCGGCGATTGGCACCGATCGCGGGTGTTTTGCAATTAGCGCCAATTGCAAAACGTGTTCCCTGCAGCATTTTGCCGCGATTCTAGAGCGATTGCGGTACAGTGCTTAATAAAGTGCTGACCGCAATCGCTCTGAATCGCTGAAGTGTCCAGTGATTTTACTGCACTAATCATGGCAAAATAAAGCAAAACTTTTTGCTCTTTTTAGATGCGAACGGGGCCTTAAGCATGCAAATCATCTGCTCAGTCAGAAACAAAATATCATGCAATTCAAAGCCAAGAACTGCTGATTAGATAAACAGTAGTTGCAATCAGAACTTTAGGCCTTGCAGCACCAGCAAAACAGTGGTTGATGATGGACATCCCTGATGCATAAAACACTGTGGACATGTTCATGATAAATCAGGCCCCCAATGATTAAGGGCTGGTGCACACCGAGCGGCTTTTTGGGCGTTTTCAGATCCGCTTGCGGCTGCGGATCTGCTTGGTCAATGTATCTCAATGGGGTGGTGCACACCAGAGCGGCAGGCGTTTTGCAGAAACGAAAAATGCCTGGGTGAGGCATTTTTTGGATTTCGGATGCGTTTCTGCCTCAATGTTAAGTATAGGAAAAACGCAAACCGCTCTGAAAAACGCCTGTTCAGAGCGGTTTTGCAGGCGTTTTTGTTACAGAAGCTGTTCAGTAACAGCTTTACTGTAACAATATATGAAATCTACTATACTGAAAACCGCAGCAGCAATCCGCAAAACGCTAGCAAAATGCCATAGAAAAATAAAAAAAAGCGTTTCAAAATCTGCTAGCGTTTTGCGGATCTGCTTGCGGTTTTTGGTGTGCACCAGCCCTTAGATAGGAGATAGATTTGACTTCAGACTCATCCGTTCCCACCAATTATGTGTTATTAGTATCCTTACACAGGAAGCCAAATCACATTGCTGAGACAAGGATGACTCACCTGCACACGTGTGAAGTTACCTTCAAGCAGGGATCAGTAGAAGACTTTCTTAAAGGATAATTGTAGTTATTCATAGCCTGCAACCATCGGTGCAGCAACCACCGTAATAGCCATAACGGCTCTGAGGTTTGTCAGTCAGATTCAGTTCTATGATCCCAGGCTCCTGAACAGCAGCTAATGGCTTCCACTTCCCAGGTAACCCAGTGAGATGGTTGTAAGGCCTCCTTTCCATGAACTGTTGAGCTGTGTGCTCAGCAAGCAGTTACCAGGCAGTAGTAAGCAGTTATCATGCAGCAGTAAGCAGTTATCATGCAGCAAGAAGCAGTTACCAGGCAGCAGTGAGCAGTTGAGAGAGTCTGAGAGACATTTCACTGCCTATCAACAGTTCTTGGAAAGGAGACCTTAGGTGAACTTTCCCCTCAGTCTATAGAGGTATGCACTGCTGGTAGTTCTTGTCATGGAGTTGTGTTCCTCCAGCAGGTGAAGTTTTGAAGTGTTTCCTGAGATGAACTGGTGGCTATCACTGAGCTAACAATGCTCATTATAGAAGGTGATGGAACTCCTGTAACCATCACCTGAGGACTGAAGCTGAGAAACACTTGCCCAGAAAGTCAGTACGGTGGTATCTTTCATATGACCATATATTGTGCCAATATATGTGTTGTTCTCAGTCTGTGTGATCCCAACGGCTAGGTGGACAGTCATAAGCCCCAGAGACTAATATGGGGATAACTTGAAGGTAGAAGGCAGTAAAGAAAAAAAAAAAAAAAAAAAAAGAAAGTTGTTGGATTTTAAGTCTAGGCTGGGTTTACAGGTTGGATTGTCTATGTTCTCCAGCACATAACTACAGGAAGGGTAATTTAAGGTTAAGATTTGACACTTGGGTCACCTCATATCATAGTGAGTGGTCTGTGTGTTGGTCGTTTTGTGATTGCAGTCACACACAGCATCCACCATAATTTAAATCAATCCAGGGCATTCTCATTTTATTAAAAAAAATAATCTGCAACTGGGAATTGCATGAGACTGCATTCACAAAATGACCAATTTACCTTTCTTTGAGTAGCTGCCCCTATGTTCCATATAGTGCAGGTCAGAGTTACAATATCTTACTAGGGACAGTCAGTGAGATGCACATTTTGTATGCAAATATATGCAGCTTAAACATGGACCAAGCAAATCCAGCTGCAGTAAAATTCAATTGTCCCACTTTCAAGCTACATAAATTTGCATGGCATATTTGCATAATCTTGCATCAACTCTAAATTATTTGCATTTAATTGACCATAGGGCAAGTATGGTAAAGGGCTGTTTTCCACAGACTGCTGAACTGTGTGCTCAACAAGCAATTGCCAGGCTGCAGTGAGCAGTTAGGCAGCAGCAAGCAGTTGTGAGACTTTGAGAGGCATTTCACTGCCTATCAACAGTCCATGGAAAAGAGCCCTTAGGCCAGTGTTCCTTAAACCTGTCCTCAAGGTTCACCAACAGTACACGTTTTGTGGAAATCCACAGAGGTAGTTAATCAGCTCTGCTAAGACACTATTTACCCCACCTGTGCATGTAAGTGGTTTTCTGCAAAACATGCACTGTGTGTGGGTCTTGAGAAGAAGGTTGGGGAACTCTGGTTTAGGCAACCCAGCAGTCAAGTCCATAGGGAGCCATTCTCCAATCACAGCACTCTCTACAACTTGAAGCATCAGAATTGGTCAAATAGTGTGGGCATATTATTACTACAACCTTTCTGAAACCTAGCAGTTCGTGAGGGTACTGTCCACCCAGTCACAGAATTTCTCTATGGACTTTTCCATTAGGTCACCTAAACCATACTAGCTCCTTACAAATAATCCAGTGAACATTTGATGATTCTGTATTAACTCTTTTATTCTTTGCATCTCATCATCCATTCCTACTGAAGATCATCCATGGACATCCACAACATGGACCTTTGTTTGGCATTGAGGGCAGGTTTTGGTACCACAGAAGAAATCATCTGGAAAAACCAGGGCTGTGGAGTCGGTACAAAAATCTTCTGACTCCAACTCTGACTTCTCAGTTTATGAAACCTTCCAACTCCAGGTACCCAAAATGGCTCCGACTCCCCGACTCCTTAGTCTAATACTTATCAGGGCTGTGGATTTGGTACAAAATTCATCCGACCCCTCAGTGTATGAAACCACCGACTCCGACTCCGGGTACCCAAAATTGCTCAGACTCCAACTCCACAGCCCTGGGAGAAACATCATCAGAAGACAAGGCATCGGGCTCCTGACAGAAGCCCACTTACATTGCCATCTCCTGCGAGATCTCAAAATAACAGTACAGTCAGCTTTAGAATAAACTTGGAAGTTTATTCCTACAGGAGTGCTGGTCAGATCATTCAACAAAGTACATGCATAGATGCACGCGGTTCCATCCACTTCTCTGGTGGACATCAACTTTTAGGCTTAGTAACCACTGGTGGGCAGAATCTATTTGGAACAACTATTTGAGGAGGTTGTAACATCTCATGGGTGTGGTTTCCACCTCACTGGAGCTTTCCTTTTAATATCCAGCCATAAGATGCCCCTCAAGCTGGACTAGTGTAACAAAAAACGGAAGAGACTGCTGCGGTGAACAGCGATACCACCGCAGCTGCCTTCATCTCCCTGCCTAGCAGTCTATCCGGTCCTCAGGCGTCTAGCACACCGAGGACGGGTTTGTCAGCAGCACATAGGGTTGCATTGTCGCGTGCGCGCGCACAGACGAGACCTTTATGCGGGGAGGAGGCGCGTCAGCTGACCGGCCAGTCGGTTGACGTCAGAGGAGACGCTTGCCACTCCTCATTGGTTGATGAGAGGGGGCGTGCCGGAGGGGTCTCCTCTGCTTCTTAAGCTTTCCTAAATCACTCGCAACTTGTCTGCTGTTGCGAATACTTCGTGTTAGCGCTCAGACCTTAGATAGATCCGGTGTGCTTTGATCCGGGAGGAAACCGGGGATTTCACAGTGATAGGATTGTTTGATAGCTATAATCATAATTGAATATTGTATTATCTGTGTATGACTCTTGCTCGTTCTGACTTCTTACTCTCAGTGATTCTGTACTTCTGCCCATCTGATCTTGTTGCCGACTCTGCCTGTTAAAACCTTCTTGCCTTTGCCTTCTGACCTTGTACCGTATCTGCCAGTCTGTTGCCAACTCGTTTAGTCTGACCACTCTACTCTCACCAGAGGGCCCTAGTCTCTGGTGAGGGGTTTTGTACTGTTAGTGCCCACCAGCTCCTCTGGTGTGGCATAGCTAACCCTATCAGTACTACTGTTGCACCAAGCACTATACTTTGCTATCACATTGCTGTTGGTATACTTGTATTATTGGTGATTCTGCAGATCATCATATAATCAGGTATATATCTGCATTATGGGTGATACTGCAGTTCACCTAATAATCAGAATTCTGTTACTTGCTGACACCAATCGTTACAACTAGAACATGCTGATGAACTAATCCTAACACTGGTATAGCGCTTTTCTCCTGTTGGACTCAAAGTGCTCAAGAGCTGCAGATACGAAGGACGTGCTCAAGAGGCCACCTTGCAGTGTTAGGAAGTCTTGCTCAAGGACTTCTTACTGAATAGGTACTGACCCCAGGATTCAAACCCTGGTGTCCCATGTCAAAAGCAGAGCCCTTAAAACAGTACACTTTGGTGTCCACGATAAAGAACTTATGCTCAGTACCTGACAGAAGGAAGTTTAACGTGGCCTTTTGAACCTTCCGTTACAGTATCTGGGATGAAAATGATTTACGAGAAATCCTGTATCCTGATAATGCAACAATGCAGATGATACATAAATTATCACAAGTGTGATCTGTTTATCTGATAGCTGTATAGCTTTGTTTGGTTGGGTTTGTGTTTCACCTTTGGTCACCTCATTACTGAGGCTAGAAGCAAAACATACACGCAAATGCCAAAGGTTGCCTTTAATTCCTCACTAGGAAGTTAGACTTTAAGAGACAAATCACAAAGGGCCTATAATCTTGCGGAACGAATTATTTCAGCCGTGTAATCAGTTTTTCTCGGTGTTGCTGGCACATGGACATTCTTGTCTTTTTCTTTGGAAGTTTGTACTTTGATCTCAAAGTTTTCCAAAACAACATCCCAGCGCTGCAATATCCACACCCCTCCCTCATACGCGAGGACAAATTCCTAGGCCCCATACACCAGGCAATTCAAACGGGTGTTTGCTCATTCCAATCCATTTCCTCCAAAGATTGATGGGTCAGGAACACATCAGTAGGGATGGTGAATTATTCCATAGTTGCATGCAGCTGGGAACGGGGCCAAATGCACTTGCTGCGGTTTGACTGGCCCAGTCCCAAGCTTCATACAACTTGCATCTCATTGTCCAGCTTTACTGAGAAATTGTAGATTCTACAACCGACTTCAACCATTGACATTCATGAATAGGACAAAGAAGAGAAGTGAATGGAAGGGTGATCATTAGGAACATTGCAGCAAGCCTGCCTCTTCCTGTATTAGAATGTTACTTTAGCTGAATATCAAATTTTTTAAAAGACAACTGTAATGAGAAGATATGTAGGCTGCTATATTTATTTTTAAAGGAGTCATCAGGCAAACTATAGTAAAATGAGTGGTACTTACCGGGGGCTTCCTCCAGCTCCAAGCTCCCAGGATGTGCGTCGCCGCAGCCGTTCACCACAGGTCCGTCCCAGTCCCCGGCGATGACGTCAGAGCGACCTCCAGGTCGCTCTGTACTGCGCCGTCAATCAACACCACGTGGGCCGAAGCGGACTGTGCAGGCGCAGTAGTTCTGCGCTTGCGTAGTCCACTCCGGCCCACGTGGCGGTGATCGACAGCGCCGCTCACGCAGGTGCAGTACAGAGCGACCTGGAGGTCGCTCTGACATCATCACCGGGGACCGGGTCGGAGCTGCGGCGAGGGACATCCTGGGAGCTTGGAGCTGGAGGAAGCCCCCGGTAAGTACCACTCATTTTACTATAGTTTGCCTTATGACTCCTTTAAAAATAAATATAGCAGCCTCTCTATCTTCTTTAATACCAATTGCCTGGCTGTCCTGCTGATCCTCTGCCTCTAATACTTTTAGCCACAGAACTTGAACAAGCATTCAGAAGATCAGGTGTTTCTGACATTGTCAGATCTGACAAGATTAACTGCATGCTTATTTCTGGTGTTATTCAGACACTACTGCACCCAAATAGACCAGCAGGGCTGCCAGGCAACTGGTATGGTTTACAAGGAAATAAATGTCAGCCTCCATATTGTTCTCACTTTAAGGAGTGATTATGGGGATGGGAGTGAAACAGACAACACACAGAGGTATGTGGATCTGGCATGAACATACCTCTGTGCTTACCTTAGGTAGCTTTGCTTTAACCTCTTCCCGGCCGTGTCATGCCGATGGGCGCGGCGGCAGACCCAGGACCGCCTAACGCCGATTGGCGTAAAGTCCTGGGGCCAGCTAATGCAGGAGATCACACGCAGGCTGCGCGTGCATCTCCTGCTTGGGGGGCGGAGCTATGCCCCCGCCTTCAGTCTCCGAGCGAGGCTGTGAGACGGCGTGATCGCCGTCTATTTACGGGTACAGCTCTGCGATCGGCAGCAGCGCTGTACTGGGGACAGCTGCAGAAGCCTGAGGACAGCAGCCTGGGAGCGATCTGAGCGTATGGGGCTGGAGGAAGCCCCAGGTATGTATAAATCTTTTTATTTAAACGAGCTCCGAGTCCCCTTAAGTCCAGGGCCAATTCAAGGTACAATGTGGGCACTTAACTCCCTAATCCTCACAGCCAATACACACCCAGAGCCCAGGGAGCCTGCCAAAAACTTTTCAGAGCCCCTGGGGAGCAAAATAAAGTTGGGGGGGGGGGGGCAGCCCAGGTTGCCTATGCCCTGCTTGGGTTATGCATATCTCCCAACTTTTTGAGATAAGAAAAAGGGACACTTAAGTCACGCCCCTGCCACACCCCTGGCCACCCCCTCACCATGCCTCTAGTCACGCATACCATAAAGATTTTATAAGAAACATTTGTTTTATAATTCAAACAACACTGGTCCTGTCAATCCTGGTTCATTTTCCTTCATAGTAACATTTTAAAATTAGTAATATATCAATTTAAAGGTTGGGAATAAGGTTTAGAGCCAAACACATTTTTAGTATAGAAATATATATAGATTTACATAGAAATAGGGACAAAGTCCTGAAAGAGGGACAAATGAGGAGGAAAGAGGGACAGGGCTCCCAAAAAGGGACTGTCCCTCCGAAAAAGGGACAGTTGGGAGCTATGGGTTATGTGTACTTAAACAGTGTAGTCATATAACAGCAAATGATTGGTCAACTTTGCTCTGCTAGATCAGATTTCAGGATATTGCTACTGCTGCTAGCATTGCATGGTATGATGTACTACAATGGTAGGCAGCCAGCCACCTAATCCCAATTGGGCCTTCCCTTTGCTGCTGGACAAGAATTCATTACCGTGCCCCATCACCCTTTTACTCGCCAAACAATCCCAAAATAAAATTGTAAGGCTGCCCATGAATTGCTTGATTTTGCAAGCTGATCAGCCTTCCAATCCAATAATTTTTATATGGAATAAAGAGGAGAAATCAAAGCCACAAAATGGCCACCCGATCTTTCAATTTCCAGCTGAAAGGATTAATCGGGAATGCTGGAAAATGTATCCCAAGAGTTGGCTCAGATGGTCCAATGGAGCGCTGGCCATAGATCTCTTTGATCAGAGAGCTTTAAAGAGAACCTGTACTGAGTAAAAATATTTAAAATAAACACATGAGGTAACTTCAAGTGAACATTACAGAGTTACCTTGCCATCAGTTCCTCTCAGAAGCTCACCATTTTCTTCTGACAATAATCCCATCCAGTTCTGACAATATTTTGTCAGATCTGAAATATATCAGTTGCTGTCAGTAAAATATCAGTTGCTGCCAGTTATAGCTGAGAGGAAACCGGATGTACCAGGTAATGTTCATGTTTCCCTATGGCTCAAGTGGGCGATGTTAGTTTAACTGTGTGCTGACCAGAAAGCTGTTATGGGGTAATGGCTATTTTCAAAATGGAGGACGGAAAATTCCCTTGATCATAGTGAACAAATAGGACGCGGGACAGGAGAAAGACACTGAGGAGTAGACTACATGGAAGGTAAGTATGACTTGTGTATGCTTATTTTGACTTTTATTTTCAGTACAGGTTTTCTTTAATGGTAGCTCAATAATGTATGGGTACCTTAAGGGCTCTTTTCCACGGACCGTTGAACTGTGTGCTCAGCAAGCAGTTACCAGGCAGCCTGGCCAACCTATACTGGGGACAACTGTACCTAGCTACCAATACTGGTGGCACCTATACTGAGGGTGATTTTTGGAGAGCTCACTACAGCTATAACGTGTGGTGCAAATTGTTGGGTGCTGTGCGATCATTCCAAATGTGGGGGGGGCTGCATCCTCACAAGTCTGCCTCAGGCAGTGTGCAGCTTATAAAATTAATCAACAGAATTCCATTGTGGTGGAAATGGACTGGTCCACTTCCAAGCTGCATACATTTGCATTCATAACATGCACAATCCCATGCAGCTCGGTTATCTAAGGTGCCCATTCATGATCCAATCTCGATTGGATACTTTGGATAGTCATATTACATAGAAGTAAGATTTTACAAAGTGTAATCACTTTGCACTAAAATTGTACAATGAAGATGGTCTCATTAGTGGGCACCTTTAAACAGGTGGAACAAGAAGGCAGCAGGCAGAATCAGAGCAGCATCATAACCATGTAACAGTTTTTTTTCTTTTTACTAAGTAAATATCAGCTCTCGTGGTTCTAAAATGACACCTGAAGTGAAGAATATGAAGGCAACCATATTTATTTCCTTTTAAGGCAGGGAACATGCTTAGAAGAATTGCATGCGTTTTCCACTAGGTTAGCCTTTGGGCAGGGTCCTCATGTATGACCTGATTACGCACCTCCATTACCCATCTTATGGATCTGCGCGAACTTGACTTGACTAATCTCCATGCTCCCATCCAGTGAGTAAGCATTACCTTGTCCTCAATCTGTGCTGCGTGATCTGGTTTGCATGTATTCCTGTATTGTCTTATTGCTGTATGTCACCCTTAAATATTGTCTGTAACCTAAACTAATGTACACCACTGCATAATATGTTGGCGCTTTAGAAATACAATAAGGCCTGGAACCCACGGAAACCAGCAAACGCAACTGCTAGCGTTTTGTCTGAGCAGTTTGCAAGCGGATTCATGTGCGTTTTCGGGCGCATTTTGCAACATTGTATTTTTTTTGCTCAGCGGTTGCGTAGCGTTTTGCGTTTTTATCCTGATTGGTCCTGTGAAGTATTTTTCATTTTGTTACAGTGTGCTGAACCGCAAAACGCTAGCAAAATCGCTCAGTTTAGGTTTTGCTGAGCGTTTCAATACTTTACATTGAAGCGCTAACGCTCCCAAAATGCTGCACATCCTGCGTTTGCGTTTTTCTAGGAAACGCAAACGCTCCTGTGGAAGTTGCCCCATTCATTAACATTAGCCCAGCGTTTTGGCAAAGTGCTAGCGTATCGCAGCACTGCCAAAAGCGCTCCTGTGGGTTTCAGCCCTAACGTGGTATGGGGAAACTGCATGCAATTCTAGTAAGTGTGATCACTTCCCTCAAACACTACCAATTGCCTGGCTATCCTGCTGATCTTTCTGGCTTCAGTAGTCTGGATTAGAGTCAATATTAATTTATAGATTATTTAGTCAGTGATACCCATTGTAAAATCTTTCCTCTCTCATTTACATTGACATTTATCACTGGTGGCAACATGTTTAGTTCTGCCAGGTGATCTGTGTGGAATGTTGGTTACAAAAATTTTTATGCACAAAGATATGGTTTGGCAGTTGGAAAAAGCAGTTATTTCCCCACAATGCAACGAGATTCATAAATCGGAAACTGAGGACCTTAGCTTCACAGTGGGCACGATTCACAAAGCTTTTTCACAATCTATATGTTGTATTTTTAAGCTTCCAAAATATAAGAAAAATATTGAAAGATTATCAGAAACAACTTTGAGTGAGCATTTTTCTTTGAGTGCTGAAACATTTTAATTAGGTAATAAGTCATACAGATATCCATGATAATCGAATTGAAAACAGGTGAAGATTTCTCCTGGGAAAGGGGTTATCAGCTACAGATTGGAATGAAGTTCAATCCTTGGTTAAAGGACACCCGAAGTGACATGTGACATGTTGAGATAGACATGGGTATGTACAGTGCCAAGCACACATAACTATGCTGTCTTCCTTTGTTCTCTGCCTGAAAGAGTTAAATATCAGGTATGCAAGTGGCTCACTCAATCCTGACTCCTGGCAGAAAATGGCTTCTGAGAGCAAGAAAGGTAAAAACGGGGAATTTCTTAGTGAGGGACACACTGTAGTCACTTCCTGTCTGAGTTAGGACTGAGTGAGCCACTTACATACTGATTTTTAACTCTTTCAGGCAGAGAAAGAACACAGCATAGTTATTTGTGCGCTAGGTACTGTACATACACTATCTCATCATGTCACTTTGGGCATCCTTTAAAGTTGCTCTTTTAAAGTGTACCCATAGCCAGCGAGGGTGCAGGGGCATTGCATGGCTTTCCCACTCTTCTGATTACCATCCTTCCCTGCGCTGGGACACTACTATATTTGACATTGTTCGCTGTCATGTTCCTCTCTGTATAAGTGTGGCCACACTGTAGAGCAGGGGTCTCAAACTCAATTTACCTGGGGGGCCGCAGGAGGCAAAGTCAGGATGAGGCTGGGCCGCATAAGGAATTTCACAATCGCGGCGCATCGCCACCTCTGCCCACCCCTCTCACTCTTCCTTCACAGAGGGGCGGGGAGAGGCGGCGATCCGTGCGGCGATTGACGTCAGGAGGGGCAGAGCTGAAAGCTCTGCCCCTTCCAGGAAATGCCAGCGGATTGCCCCCCGGGCGATTTGGGGGCTCTGCAGCCCTTGTTTAGCGGCAGGTATGCAGCGGATTACTTGGGAGCACTGAAGCGAACTATAAGGAAGCTTTTGTCGGCGAGGGCCACAAAATATTGTATCGAGGGCCGCGAGTTTGAGACCCCTGCTGTAGAGGCATTAAGTATAACCCATGCCTATGCAGTAGCACTGAGCTGATTGTGCATGGCCATTTCCTTTCAGGCTGCACAGGCACAGACCCTACTGGCACCTGAACAGTGCAACCACTTACAGAGGAGAGCATGGCCACAAAAATTGAGGATCTCAACTGGCAGTAGAGGGGTTGAGGACATCAGGGAAGCCTCTGGGCTGCTCAAGAACAGCCTTGTTCAACCTTTTTTACCCTGGAGGAACCCTGCAAATACTTTTTGGATCTCAAGGGACCCCTGCAAGTAATTTGTGAATATCAAGGAACCCTTGTATTTATTTTGCAGGTGGCATGGTCTTGAAAAGTAGGTGTGGCTGTGTATGTCACTACCCCCTATTACAATGCCCTTCATTATAATGTCTCCTTATTCTAGTGCTTTTGATTAAGGCCATTATTCTGACCCCAAGTGCTTTTTTACAGTACTCCCCATCCTACTTCCACCAACGATTGGGAAAAATGCAGGGCTGTGGCGTTGGGAGTCAGAGCAATTTTGGGTATCTGGAGTTCGAGTCGGACTCCTCAGTTTATGAAACAGACTCCGATAATTTTTGTACCAAATCTACAACCCTGGTAAGAATTAGAGGTACTTTTCCCGTTTGCCAGGCGCAACCGGCAGCAGAGTTACATCTTTCCCTACTATCCATGGTGGCCTGGAGGGGGAATAGTAATAACGCCACCTAGTGGTTGCGACCAGCTAACGGAATGGTACCGAATTGGACTAAGGAGTCAGAGTCGAGGAGTCGGCCATTTTGGGTACCTGGAGTTGGAGGTTACATAAACTGAGAAGTCTGAGGTTGGAGTCAGATTTTTGTACCGACTCCACAGCCCTGGAAAAATGCCAGGGAACCCTGGTTGAGAGCCTGCTCCAGAAGCTTCCCTATACTGTGGTAAGCATCTACTTTCTTAGGCTCTCTGTTCAAGCTTGCTTTGATAGGTCTGTAATGCTGGGCATACACGGGTCGATCCAGCGGCCGATTAGCCGCCGGATCGACCCCCGCCGCGTCCCCGTGCGGATCGATTACCGCTCGTCCCTGCCAGCAGTCCTCATCAGCCGCTTGACTCCCTGCCATTGTCCGCCAGCGGGAATCGAGCATGTGCGGGTTGAGCGGCATGATCGGGCCAGCTGATTATTATTAGCTGGCCGGATCAGCTGGTCGATACACGGTACAGAAACGTACAGTGTATCCCCAAGCATAAGCAAGGTTTTGATAACAATCTGGATAAATAGACAATGGACAGGAACATGCAACACCTGATCAGTATGTAAACAGAATGCTAACAGTTGCCATACACAGTATCTGGGCATATCCACCCTCTGTACAAACAAGTGATGTAATGGCAGATACTGGATGCTGTGATGAGGGCCACCCAATATCACAGAATAGCAGCGATGAATAGACTTCTGAAAGTGTTATTCCTGCCCAGTCTGCTGCACAACATGCTCAGTCATTCACGTTACCACAGTGTATGCTCTGAGGGGAGCCTCCTGCTTCTTAGCGCTTGCCATGCAGTTTGACATGGCCAACATCCCCACTCCCAATTAAATGTTAAACTCCACTTAGCATAGAGAAAGGCCATTAAAATGGCTCCCTGTCAAATTCAGTCTGTAGCTCCTATAGCTTTGGAAACTAACATGAAATGGAATACTGTTGCCATGGTTTCCAAAATTTTCAAACAGGTCCACAATGCTGTCATAGGTTCGTAAGTTTGCAGCAAAGCAGGAGTGAAACTGTTCACCCCTTGTAACTGGCTTTACAGAGGTGCAATAAAGAGCAGAGATTCTGCACAGCCAATGGAGAATCTGGCTCTGATCACTCCTATCCTAGTAACAGCTGAGCCACACAAGTCAGCTTTCCCAGTTACTCACTGAATCATAGGGAGGGGACAGCTGGGAAAATTACACAAGTCAGTTTAAAATAGCATGCGTCTTTCAAAGCTGAATTAAAGGAGGTTTCTTCTTATGGAAAGTGAATATATGCTTTAAGATTGTTAGGCTATGCATACCTCAGTATGGTAAGTCACGAAAAAAAACTACTGTAAGCCCAAAGGATAAGACGTTGTTCATGTGGCCAGGCTAAGAGCTAATAACCCATTAGAAAATAGTTTTCATTCTATTCTGAAAAATACAAATTGCAGTACAAGTGTCCTTAGTGCTTAACCCATGTTGATTGTCAGATGGTTAAAGTGGACCCAAATTAAAAATACAAGATTTCAGAAAAAAAAAATTCCATTTTCTAAATAATAGCCTTTTTTCAGCTGCACGATGACAAATAAAATATTTTACATTTATTGGAGGAACCCCTCCTTTCCTTTCATATTGCTGGGACAGAGTCTGGCAAACTGGTGGAGTAGATGGTGTCCGGCAAAGGAGGAATTGCTAATGGATGCCACCTGTATAACCCTAGTTCTGAAAAGAGAAGGGTGAAGAGCAGGCACTGAAATGCTCATAGGCTTGAAGGAGTGTTTATCTTTGTATGTGTCAGAGTGGTGCAACTAAATAAACTAAAAATATATAAGTTTGGTTTGGGTCCACTTTAAGCACAGACATGACTGCACAATCACCACCCGCATAAAGTGGTTAGTGGAGGGTTTACAAGAAACCCCACAAGACAAAAAAAAAAAAAAAAAAAAAAAAAAAGGCAAGTCAAGGCCACCAACTGCTGCAGGTGACATGGCGAGGCACTACTGTGTTTCCCCCCATTATAAGACCTACCTCGAAAATAAGGCCGTGCTGGGACACTGTGTGGTGATGTGTTTGGTCTCTTACTGCACCTCCCTTATGGCTCTGTCCCCCTCCGTTAGTTTAACTAACGTGTCTGGTGTCAGCGGGGCATATTCAAGCTGTGAGGGCGCCCTTTGACCCCGACACTAGTCATGTGTGCCTGGAACACATCAGCCAGCCGCACATGACAAGAGCAGAGCGCCAGCGCAGAGCTGGCAACCTGTATGGCTTAGTGTCAGTGTGAGGGTGAGGCAGGGAACACACTTGACTGTTTTCATGTGCTCATTAACTCATGTTAATCAATGTGCTAGTGCACACTTACTGTGTTCGCGCGCAGAAAACAAACTGACATTCTGCATCCTGATTCTTCACATTTTGGCAGTTTTCTGTGTCAATTACATCAGCTGCTGTGAAAAAACGCACGCGTTTTCCTGCATGGAAACACACTTCGTGTGCAGAAAAACACGCGCGGAAAACTGAAAGTCAAGTGTGTTCCCTGCCTCAAAGGGCACCCTCACAGCTTGATTAATATGCCACCGCTGACACCGGACAAGTAACTTAGAACGGAGGGGGGGGGGGGGGGGGGGGGTTTGCAGCCACAAGGGAGGTGCAGTAAGACCACACACCTCCCCATACACAAAGTGTCTACACTCTTTGGCGACCAGTAAGGTAGTAATTAGGCTTAATTCAGTTTAATAAGTACTGTGATTGAGGCCTTCTGCTAAGCTTCATGTCGGTCATAGAAACGTGCTGATCTTTTCACCTGCCTGTCACAGGCCTGTGATCGGAGACTGAGCATGAATTTCTCCTGGAAAAGCATTTCAAATCTCCACTTCACAATGTTATACACTGGCTGCATCTGCATTCTCATTACAATATGGCTTTGTATACAATAGGGATTTGCCTAATAGAAAATAAGGCCTAGCACATATTTCTCCCTGCAAATATAAGACAGTGTCTTTATTCGGGGAAAGACTGTTATACTGTACTGTGACTATTTAGGTACACAGTTTTTTTTTTTTTTTTTTTTTAACTCCAGCCAAATACATTTTCTGTTGGAGTATAGAAAGTCTAGACCAGGCCCAGTAAAGTGACCCAAAGTATGCACCTGCTGGTGAGCAAAAAGGTTTGACAATACGTTAAAATATGCCCACCGAGAGAGCTGGGATTAGCAAGTAACTGCTTCTGGCAGCGGATCCATTTAATCAGGCATGTTAAAAGGGCACCTAAGGTGAGAGTAATCGGACATTTCCTTGTAAACATTGCACATTGCCTGGCTATCCTGTTGATTATCTGCCTGTAATACTCTTAGCCATAGACCCTGAACAAGCATACAGCAGATCAGGTATTGCTGACTGAAGTCACATGCTTGTTTCGGGTGTGTGATTCAGAGACTACCAATGCCAGGTCACTGTTCTGGTTTTAAAGAGAACCTAAAGCAAGATATTCCGAGGCCACCATGTTTGTTTCCTTTTATGGTTTCGCAATATGCTAACCCCAGCCTCTCCTTCCTGGGTGAAGCCAGTTAGCTAGGGACATTTTCACACCAACAGCTGCTGGTTTAAAAAAAGGTGGCCACACACCATACAATTAAAAGATCAAATTTTTCGCCAATTTGATAATTACAATCAATTGTCCTGAAAAACTGAGGTTCTCTTTGTATTCGGATTTCCCGATTTTTGCAGATTGGACAAGTTGGAAATGTATGGTGTGATGGATTGTCAATTACTTGATGTACAGTTCCAATCAATTTTTTCTGAGCTTTCATTTTATTAAAGATTGGGGAAAAATTGAATTGGGGTACATTGGTCAGATTTTTGAATTGTTACAGTCAGAAAAATTGCCATTCTTGAATTGAAAAGATATTTAAAAAAAAATAAAAAAAAATGGTATGGTGTGTGTCCACCTAAAGGGCTCATTTTCACAGGCAGTTGAACTGTGTGCTCAGAAAGCAGTTGCTAGGCAGTAGTGAACAGTTAAGATTTTGAGAGGCATTTCACTGCCTATCAACTGTCAGTGGAAAAAGGAGGGCGCTAGTCTACTTTAGGGGACCCACCGCAAATCCCCATAGACACTTTCAGCTGGGCTGCAAAACGGAACAAATGGCTTCCGTTTGCTTGTTGAAACCCCCACAAGCCTTATACCCATGGATAGGTAAGCATGCCCTGTAACGAATTGGGAGGTTTTCGTTAACAGAAAGTTTAAATTGGCCGTGTAGGAGCCACCGAACGGCCTAAATCTCGGTTCCGTCGGCCATCTTAATTCTGCTGTGCAGGTCTCTTTCTTCCTCCTCATTGGAGGGTTTGTTAGCTGGCACGCCCCCACCTAACAATCCCTCCAATGAGGAGGAAGAAACGACCTGCAGAGCAGAACCAAGATGGCCGACGGACCCGAAATTGCGGTCATTCCATGGCTCCTACACAGTCAGTTCAAACTTTTTTTTTTACCGAAACCCGCAAAATTCGTTAGAGGACATGCGTAGCTACCCGGGGATATAAGGCTTGTGGGGGTTTCAACAAGCAAACGGAAGCCATTTGTTCCGTTTTGCAGCCCAGCTGAAAGTGTGGGGATTTGCGGTGGGTCCCCTAAAGTAGACTAGCGCCAAAAGGAGGCCTAACTCCCTTCCCAGGTCAGTAGAAAATTGCATGTTGCAGGTTTGCTCCTTGTAGGGATGGCCAATGAGGTGTAAATAATTCAGAATTCATGCAGGATTATGCAGATTTTGCATGCTATTGTATGCAGCTTGGATCCAGATCAATTGAAACCCACCAAGGTGGTCTATTTTCAAGCTGCATATCCCTGCACCAACTTAGAATTATTTTGACTAGAACTAACCTTTCAATTCTACAATCAGTTTTTAACCACTTATTTCCAGGTTACCAGTGTCAAGTTAGAAAAATTTGTAGCTTGGACAATATTGCCTTAATTTCTGGCCAACAGGAAGAGCATATAAGATGTGCCAACTGTTCTTAAACAATTTAAAGTGGATCCGAGATGAACTTTTACACATTACATAATGGTGTTCCTTTCCTATTGTTTATAGGGCATTCCTCAAGCCAAATAATTTTTGTTTTTGTTTTAATACTCTAATTCCCTATAAACTAAACAAGCCACGCCCACAGGTTTTCAGAGAGCCAAGGTATTTTCAGACAGTAGCAAAGGCTCATGGGTGCTCAGTCTGGGCAGGAGGCGGGGGAGGTATTACTAGCCAGAGATTTCAGAGGCAGAGGGGAGAAGGGGGGGAAGTTTTTTCACAGGCTGAGCGCTCAAGATGCAAATAAGCTTGCCTGTTTGTAATATTTACAAACATGGCTGCTGTCGTATCACAGGAAGAAATAATCATATTCTATTGAAGCTGTTTGCAGCTAGATTTGCTGTGTAAACTATCTAAACTTTAGATAAGATAGACAAGTTACTTGTTATAGTTTTTCATCTCGGATCCGCTTTAAACATAAGTTAGATTCCAAATTCACACAAACGCAGAAAATCTTTCTTAAAAGTAGAGATATCTGTATTAAGCTAAATAGCAAAATATCTGGTTACACATTTCACAAAAACATTAGAAAAATTTAAACAATCTGAAAATTGCAAATTCAGCAGGACCTTTCAAGTCTCTGAAATGGAACTTTAAGCAGCAGTTTGTGTGCGACGTACTCCAACAAAAGCATCTTGCTCCAAATCATTAAATGCCCAAAAACGGGAGAGGAGCTTTGTTGCTAGATGATCCCATATGGATGCCAACACTATGCTGAACTCCAGACAGCAGAGGACGGATTCACAGGCCAACAATAAATATCTTATCCAGCTGGTTGGCAGTCACCAAACATAGATCTGGTGACATGGAAGGTATGAATTTTTGTAAGTGACTGATGATTAAGGTTGCAGGATTCGAGGGTACAGCAATGGGGTCTTTTCACAGGCTGCCGAAAACTTCTTTCCTTTTGTTCCAGTCCATGGTGGGAGCCTTTTTCTGAGATCGCTTTTGGTGGGCTCGCTCCTTTGCTGCAGCCAGTGACAGATTTAGATCAAGGGTCTCAGGAGTTGGGGCAGGCTCTGAAGGTGGTTCTGGAGGAGTCTCATGATTTTCCTAGAAACAAAAAAAAACAAAAAAAAAAAAAAAAAAAAAAAATAGAAAGTATTTTCAGTAAGCATTTCACAATAAGACTCACTGCTGTGAAGTGATGGGGTAAAGAAAAATTCTAGCATGCAGATTTCTCACTGGCCCTTGACAGAGGAAGGTGTTGTGATACACCCACCACAGTACCATAGGCCTAGTTTGTCAGAACGGCTGAAACTGGTAGTTTTAGCTGACCAAATCTCCAAAGCTCAAAAGTTCATACAAATGCTTCTGGCCCCATTTTCAACCTATACTAAGATTGTGGCACCTGGCACAACATATCTAGACTCTGGTAATATTTCATGGGTGCAGGCTTCAAGATTACTGGAAGAGAGACCTCAGACTTAGATCCTCACCCAGTTGGCTCCTCTAGTTCTGCGACCACAGCCATTTGTTATGCCCCCCCCCTAATGAAAATCTATAAATTCACCCAAACCATTGAATATTTTGGATTACAATTATCCCACATACAGTAAATAGATCTTCAATCTAAAGGAAGTATTTTATACTTCTGCAGGTCTACACTGGGACAAGGCCACCAGCTAGAATTTTATGGAGCCATGGGTACCTGGCTCCTGGGAATCATCCAGCCCTGTATGAAGTTATGCAAGGATAAGTGAACTTGCAAAAGTACCTTTATGTTCTCCTGACTGGGCGCACGTTCTAGTAGTGCAGGCTCTGGGCTGGATACAGGGGAGTCATGAACATCCTCTCTCTCAGAGTGATCCGACTTTTCATCCTGTTAGGAATAAAGTAATCTGTAACTTGAGGTGCTGTCAAGCATTGATATTGAAATTGAACAAACAGTCAGGAAAAATAAAAAAATAAAATAAAAAAAAAATTACCTTTTCCAAACCTCCATTGACCACTTTTTCAGGCAGAGGACCTGGAGACAAAAAGATAAATGTTAAGATCTTGAAAGTAAGCAAATATCCATCACATATGCTGTTAATTGTAAAGAAAATAAACACTGAAAGCAACTGCCACATGCCACCACAGTTTAAAGGTCTACCCCCCCCCCCCCCCCCCAAAAAAAAGGAAATCCCCACAAAAAACCTCTAGTTGAACCTTTTCAACCAAAATAACTATGCAACTATATGAGTAGACAAATACTTGCTCCACTTACATATGTATTGCACTGTCCACAGTTTCATTTTAGTGATTTTTCTATAGTGAAAGCACTCCCACCCAGCTCAGCAGTAGAAAGTGCATTGTCTCAGCATGAGAGATAGTAGCTAGAAAGGAACAGAGGTGTGGGAGGGGAAACATGAGGGAAAGCGGCTTCAGCCAATCAGGCTGCATTAGTTAAGTCTGAGAGGAAAGTAAAGAAGCAAAAAGACAACCCAGCATGCCCTGCAACGTCCTTTGTGCAGCAGAAAGGAACCTGAAGTGAGAGGGATATGGAGGCCGCCATATTTCCTTTTAAGACCAGTTGCCTGGCAGGTCTGCTGATCTTTGGCTGCAGTACTATGTGAATCACACCACAAACAAGCCTGGGGCTAATCCAGTCAGAACATGTGATCTGCATGCTTCTTCAGGGTCTATGGCTAATGCTTGGTACACACCATACAATTTCCCATCAGATAGACTGGTCAAAGCAATCATTTCCCACAGGTCCCAGTGTTCTCCCCAGATTTTTTTTTTCCCAGCCGGGTGGCATGAAAAAGTAGCCGGATGGGGTATGACTGGGGATGCAGTGCCGGCACAACTTTGCTAACAGTATATAAGGAGGTGAGCCGATGACAGCCGGGTGCTCACCAAAACTAGCCAGGTGGAACACTTGGCTAAAAGAGCCTGGGGAGAACACTGGGTCCAATCTGATTTACAATAGGTTTGCTGATCGATTTTGTGAAGTGATCAGAAATTATTATCAGAAGTCAGATCGGATCTGTCAGAAACAGTCTATGCAACCCGATCTGATGGGAAATTGCAGGGTGTGTACCAGGCCTAGAGCCCCATCTACACCATACGATTCTTTGTTAGATTTAATCCGACGTGTCAGATTCATGATTTGATTCAATTTCAGATTCAAAACAATGGCAAATTGAATTGACTTATGAATCGGACATGATTGAATCAAATCAAATAGAATCGGACAAAGAATCGTATGGTGTAGATGGTGCTTAAAGCCCCATCTACACGATACGATTCTTTGTACGATTCAATTACAATTCTATCTATGATCCGATTAAATCCGACATGTCCGATCAGGATTCGATTCAATTCTATTTGCCATTGCAAAACAATGGCAAATCGAATCCCAACCGGACATATTGGATTTAATCGGATCGTAAATAGAATCGTAATTGAATCGTACAAAGAATCGTATCGTGTAGATGGGGCTTAAGGCCTGGTAAACTCCTTCAATTTTGATCACTGACAGATTGCGCCACCTCTATGTAGTATGCTTGTTTACCTACACAATCTGATCCTAGTATTATCAGTTGACCCACCTACAGGGAGGTGGTAAAATTGATCAGTGGGTTGGCCAATCACAATTGAAAGTGTGTACCTACCAGGCTTAAGTATTCTAATCAGTGGATCAGCAGGACAGCCAGGCAATGCACACTGTATAAATATAGCAACCTCTTAATTGCTTTTTGTTCCACAACCAAAGAGAAATACTTTCAGCCACCGATCCTCTAATTATCCGTATCACTGGAATGAGTCTGCAGATCAAGAGTTCTGCCTTTTGACATGCATCTGTAAGAACTTCATTGGCCAAAGCTCCGTGTACAGAACGTCAGCACATAAAGGTGGTGGGGAGGAGGGCGCCTTACAGGGAAGGATTTAGCAAAGATTAGCAGGATTATTATGCTGGTCCCCATAGCAACCCAGACAGAAGAGAGGCAACAGAAAAACTACAGTTAGCAGCCTGCAGACTGACCCATCTGATACATGTCCTAGTGTCTGACGTAATGTTGAAGGGACCAGAGAGGAACCTGCATTAAAAATACAAAAAGCTTTTATACATACCTGGGGCTTCTTCCAGCCCCATAAGCCTGGATCGCTCCCACGCCGCCATCTTCCGCTTCCTCTATCGCCGGTACCGGGTCTAGTCACTTCCGGCGGACGCGGCAAATTGTCTGCATCACAGGGGCTCCCTCCATACCCGTACGCATGAGGCTGCGCAGTATGCAGCCTCCCACGTACTTATATGGAGTGAGCCCCCTGTGATGCGGACAATTGGCCGCGTCTGCCGGCCGACTGGCGGCAATGACGGGACCCGGTAGCGGTGGATCCAGGCGGCGGAGGACGGCGGCGTGAGAGCGATCCGTGCGTATGGGGCTGGAGGAAGCCCCATGTATGTATAACAGCTTTCCCCCAACGTCTCTGGTTCCCTTTAAAGAGACACTGAAGCTAATTTCACACCAGGACGTTGCGTTAGAGGGGGCGTTAAGGTCGCATAACGTCCCCCCAACTCAACGCCTGGTGGTGCTGGATCTGGACGTCAGAGTGAGCCGCGTTGTGCAGCTCACTCTGGCGTCAGTGATGCCATGATGCGCACTCTTGTGCGCATGCAGCATCACGTGGTCCCGCCGGCCAATCGCCGCACAGAGCGGCTGCTCCAGGAAGTAAACACTGCACGTCATAACGTGCAGTGCATATTAATTAGCCATGTGCCTGGGCGCTCTCCGCTCCTCCCCAACATTACTGAGCATGTGCAAGCAGTCTAACGCGGCTCAGCCGCGTCCAAAGTACTGCATGCAGTACGTTGTCTTGTGACGCAGCGTTACAATGTAACGCAACGTCCGCACTGTGAACAGCCCCATTGATTTTTCATTACTGTGCGGTGGGCTGCGTTACAGGCTGCTCTAACGTGCGCCTGTAACGTCCCACTGTGAAACCAGCCTGAAGCGCAAAAAAAAAAAAAAAAAAAAAAAAGTTATGATATAATGAATTGGTTGTGTAGTACAGATAATTACGTGAACATTAGTAGCAAAGAAAATTCAGTTGTATAGTGTTTTTATAACTTTACATCATTCTCTAATATTTGCAGTTTACACACTACTCCACATTCTAAATGATTTTACAGAGCAGACCAGTGAACTATTGACCTGTCCCCTGCAGAAGAAAAAAAAAAAAAACACAAAAAATACAATGACTAAAAGGTGCGTATACACATGCGACTATAGTCGTTTGAAACGATCGTTCCCCGATCGTTTAAAAAAAAAAAAAAAAGCAGCCAACGACTATTAAGTCTAACGACGGACGAGCTAGATCGTTAAAAATGAACAATCTAGCTAGGCGGATTTTTTCCAACGACGATCGTTGCAAAAGTAGTACATCGTTGGAAACGGTCGTTCGTACTAGGCTTGACATGCGCATTTCACTATTTCTCCATGGAACTTTTCATTTTTATGCGCAAGCGCAATAGTTGCTTTTACGTGATGTAACGTTCATTCTAACGACCTGATCGTTACACACCTTTTAAAACTAACTTTACTTAGGTCGTTCTTTCATCAATTAAAAGTTCGTTCGTCGTTGACAACGAACGATCGTTGTCGCATGTGTGTACGTAGCATGACAGTTGAGATAAGCTTCAGAAGATCGAGCTCTCTGCCACTTTGAAAGTGGTGGAGCTCAATGGCTCTTTTGCATAGATGACTGGAGTTTAACTTCCTGTACTGGAAACATTATGACTTAAGTCTCTGCTTCTAATGTTTTATGTCTTAGCTGTACTACACATACAAATTCTATAATTTTTTCGCTTCCGTGTCTCTTTAAACCCTCTGAAAAACTCATCTCTATACCGGTTCAAGATTTAGACATCTGCAAATCTGTTCCAGGTAAGCAACAAAGAATAAAAGCCAGAGGAGGAGTATGGCAATTAGGGAACTAAGCCAGATTAGAAATGGCAGAACAGTGTGCTCAGGTGTCAGGTTCACTAAAAAATGTACAATTTGTTTTAAAGCAAGCCTGAACTGAAAATACTTATAAGATGAACAATTGCGTCTGTAGTTTTAAACAGAATTTTCTTTTTTCTTGGAATCCCAGTCTTAACACCCCCCTCCCCCCCCCCCCCCCCCTTTTCAATGACAAGTTTAGCCTCAGCTTAAAAAAAAAAAAAAAAAAAAAAAAAAAAAACGACACCCTTTAACTTTTTACATCACCTGACTTTGAGAATGGTTGTAAAATCTCTAACTGATGCATATGAAATGGACCTGAACACAGAACTTCCTCTGCTCTAAAAGATCAGCAACAGCATAATAGTTAAAACTTTATATAAATCCTGCAATAAATCTGCAGTGCACCTACTTCCTGCTTTCATGGTAGCAGACAAAGGGTTACCATCCTGTGTTTACAAATAAACTGCTCTGCCGAGGCAGCCAGCTAGCTGACACAGCTGTGAGAATTAGAACTTGTGACTATAGTCAGATGAGGGGGAATTAGACAGGCTTAACTCTAAATACATACAGGGTGCATCTCTTTGGGTGTTCCTTCTGTCCTGTGCACAAGTTCAGGTCCACTTTAATCAACTCGAGCTTAGAGTAAGTTCAGCTGTTAAACAAAATGACCTGGTAGAATTTGCTTTGGGAAAACAACCTTTCCCTTTGATCACTTCAGTTGGGCGATTGGTGTCATGTAAGTGGAACACACATTACTGAGGAGGTGTGCTGCCAAGTCATGGTGGTGCAGATAGGGGTCTGGTCAAGGGGCTAGAAATCGCAAAGTGGTGCGACTGCTATGTGATTTTCCTGTGCTCATATACGCTGAAATCACACAGAACATAGCAGGACTATTGTATTCAGGGGGAAGAAAAAATGGTGCCACAAAACCACCACACTAATGGAAAATGGTCACCATTGTTTTACTGTACTTAGCATTTGGTGATCCGCTTACCAGTGTTGGATGGCAAAACACTGATGGAAAAGGGCCCCAACTGAAGTACAAATTTGAGTAGTAACCTTTTCAATAACTATATTTTTGCCATTTTGTTAAATGCAGTGTTTAATGCTTTAGAACATACATGAAAAGGTTTTGTTTCTCAAATATTGCCAAAAACCAAAACTCCACACTGAAGGTTAAAGTTTAGGACCTCCGATGTATATTTGTTACACCCAGCCAAACACTGTTATTTAGTATTTATATAGTGCTGTCATCTTCCGCTGGAATGTACAGACTACATTGGCCCTTAACGGTCCCTCAGAGGGGCTCACAATCTAATCACTACCATAGTCATGTGCATGCATCGGCCAGTTTTAGGGGAAGCCAATTAACTTATCTGGAGGTTTTTGGGATATGAGAGGAAACCTGAGTGCCCGGAGGAAACCTCCACAGACCCAGGGAGAACATACAAACTCCTTGCAAATGTTGACCTTGCTGGGACAAACTGGGTAACCCAGTGCTGCGATGTGAGTGCTAACCACTACACCAATGTGCTGCGCAGACTTTCAATGTGCCCAGAAACAGATCCCCTCTGATCAGATCTCCGACGAAAACATCGTAAATCTTCCGACTCAGCCTCCTCAGTTTATGAAATCACGACTCCGGATAACCAAAATGGCTCAGACACCGACTCCTTAGTCTAATACTTAACAGGGATGTGGATTTTGTACAAAAAAAATAAAAAATAAAATAAATTTAAAAAAAAGCCGACCGACTCCTCAGTTTATGAAATAAACGACTCCGAACTCAGAGTGCCCAAAATTGCCTCGACTCCACAGCCCTGGTAACACTGCACATTTTTAGATTTCAGCCTGAAAGGCTGAGGGCAGTCAGAGCACCTTGGCATCTAAGCAAAACTATTTGTTATAGCCGGCACAAGTTGAATATGTTTATATAGGCAACCTTTGTTTAATCTAAACAAAAGATTTGCACGTTGAGAGACAGTTACAGGTAAAGGTTACTAAACACAGCAAGACCTGCCTAAGAGTGATCTAGGTCAGTGTTTCAATATTGTATTGGTATGTAACCCTTATAAAACCCCGGTACTCACCAAGTACCCACTAGCATAGTAAACATTACCGCAGTACCTCTGACAAATATATATTTAATCGTAGTACAGGATAATTGGTTCTAAACAACAACCAAGCATTTACTATTGCTTTTAATTAGCTAAAATGCTAATTTTGTGTTCATATAGGATTTATAATTTTCAAAAATGCTGAATTTGTTATTCTTGGTTATGTATATCAAGCCCATGTACCCCCCGGGGTACGCGTACCACATGTTGAGAGCTTAGGATTTAGGGTCAAAAACTATAAGCTTAAGGAATTTCTTTGTCTGGTGAGCAGGGCTGTGGAGTCGGAGTCTAGGCAATTTTGGACACCCGGAGTCGGTGGTTTCATAAACTGAGGAGGAGTCGGAAGATTTTTGTACTGACTCCACAGCCCTGCTGGTGAGAGGGGGCCACATGTAGCCCCAGGGATTTAATCTGAAGCATAACCACGCTGAGGGCTCAAACCCACTAGCAGCCTTTTCTAAGCGCTAGTGATTTGTAGAGCTCCTACTAATGCTATGGGGGATTTTTATAAAATCACATCGCTCAAGAGGAATCACAACCATAGCGTTACATTAGCAAGAGTTTTTCAAATCACAAAGTGCTCAGAAAAGCTCTCCTAGTGGGTTCCAGGTCTCAGAATGATTGACCTCTTTCATTGTAGGGCCAGGATCATAGCAGCAACAAAATAGGGGGCTACGATATTTGCAAAATGGGCTAGGAATCTTCACTTTTGTTAAGTGTCCTTTCTAAGGCGCCCCCCCCCCCCCCCCTCCCTTGAGTCAAATCATTTCATTCGTAATCAAGATCAGAATTCAGAAAGTGCTCGGAGCAGCAACATGTAACACTTGCAAAACAAACACCCACCGGATTTACGGGAATCCAGAACATGCCAAATCCCTATAATCTCATTAAGCAGATTGTGGACGGGGGAAGGGAACAGTCCGCCAAGATCTCGCAATCCAATTTCACTCACCTGACAGATGTTCTGGTCCTGGGGTCACATGACAATCCTGGAAGTGATGCTCGGTCTCTGGATCCACCACGAGCAATGTAGTCTCGTCACCACCGGCCTTGATGGCGTTCACGACGTCGCTGTGCTGTTTGCCCAACATGCTTTCACCATTTACCTGCGGGACACAAGCAGTGTGCTATAGTGAGGAGTTCTGAGAGAATGCTGCCAATCTCTATCATGCCACTGCCCTGCATATCACCACAATGGGCGTTGCTTGTTGGTTTAGGCGACTACTCATTGCTTGGTAACCTTATCCCGAGTAGATGCCTGTACCTGGATGATGCGGTCCTGTGGCAGCAGTCCAGCCCGCTCAGCAGGTGAATCAGGATCCACCGCCCGGATGTATTGCCCCGGGTGGCTCTTGTCGCTGTGCAGGTTAAATCCATAGCCGTTGGCCCCTTTCTTTAAGGTGCAGAGCCTGGGGCGGAATTCTTTCTGTAGAGGAATAATAAGAGACAAAATTCACAGGACATCAGTATCTGATTAAACAGTACCAAAATCTTGTAAACTATATTAAAAAAAAAAAAAAAAAAAAAAAAAAAAAAAAAAAAAAAAAAAAAAAAGCCAAACACTAATCACAGTAAGCATACTAAAAAGCAAAGCAAGATCAGTGAGACTGTTCCCACTTGTTCTGGACCACATGCAGCCAGCGGGAGCCGATGGTCCAGCTGTAGCCTGGGGCAGATTTGCTCTCCATTCGCTATATGGCGGAACGCATCTGCCTGCCCGGGATTATCGCAGAATACACAGAAGTGCGGTGCGCTTACTGCATTGGATCCGAAGCAGCGTTACAAGTGTGAATGGGCCCCATTTATAAAATAGGAGCTGTTCACTATGGAGCGGAGAAAGTTCCTCTACTTAAGCAGGAACAGGACTTGAGGCAGGATTACAGCGCCCCCCCAAAAAAGTTAAGTACCTGCAGCAAATTTGGATACACAGAGGACGCCATCTGCGCAGTTCCACCGGGTCCCCGCTGCTCAATAGCCCCTCGGGCTGGCTCCTGACCCCACAGCCTGGATCGGGCTCTCATGCGCAGTCCGCATACACGCTAGTGCGGCTGCACAGCTCTAGGGCCTCTAGGGTAGTGGGGGTGGGGATGCCCTACAGCTGCGCAGCCACACTAGCGTCTATGCTGACTGCGCAGCCGCGCCCAGCTCCGGCAGCCATTTCACAGGCAGCATGAGAGCCCAGCCTGGGCTGTGGGGTCAGGAGCCAGCCCGGGAGGGGGGGGGGGGGGCATTGAGCAGCGGGGACCCGGCGGAACTACACGGAGGGCGCGCATGGCGTCCTCGGTGTATTCAAATTTGCTGCAGGTACTTAACTTTTTATCTCGCCTCGTAAGTCCTTTAAGGTGGACGGACACCATTTTTACGTCAATTGAATAAAAGCTTTTGATTTCAGAAAATCTGATTTTTTTTTTAAAAGAGCAAAAAATCGATTGCATTTCCCATTTTTATTCGATAAGTCGATCTGGAATGGTGGATAATTGGTAAATTGTCAATATACCCAAGCAATTTTCTCACACACACCATTCAGAGTTTAATTTTTATCATAATTGATGAAAAACTGAACGTGTAACATTTCAAAAATCCGTCCAATTTACCAATTAGCCAGAAAAAAATTGATTGCTATTCTTGAACAGATAATTGAATGGTGTGCGGCCAACTTAAAGTGTACCAGAGCATTAAATGTAAAGAATCAATACTTACCCACGGCTTCCTCCAGCCCTATAAACAGGTGAGAGTCCCTCACCGTCCTCCGGCAATCAGCCCTGGTAACTGGCTCAGTAGGGTCCAGTCTGGGTCTTCTGCACATGCGGACTGCCGCGGCTGAAGCAATTAACGGGGCTGATTGCGGCTAAATGGCAGACCGCGGGAGGACGGCGAGGGACTCAAGTGTTTATGGGGCTAGAGGAAGCCCAGGGCAAGTATCGATTCTTTAGATTTAATGATCGCTGGTTTACTTTAAGCATACTAAAAGATTCTAATTAACAGTGATTTTAGCAAATGTTCATGTTTTAACCTAATCTCTTCATCGATCCACAACATTAAAGTTTCAAAACATTCCAGCGTTCGTAACGAGTTGAGATCGTTATAGCAAGTTTTTTTCCATTGATACGATCGCCCAATTTATTAACCTCCCTGGCGATTACAGATCTAGGTTCTAAAAGCCGTGCAATTTTTTCATAAGCTTTTAAACCCTAACAAGGAGAAAAAAAAAAAATACCTCAGAGAGGTCTGCAGCAGCTCCTGCATGAAACTCAGGCACCGGATTACCACCCTGTTCTGTGGCTTTCCGTCCTGAGCCTGACTCGGGATTACCGCCAAGGAGGTTAAGGAAGTGGTCAGGCTCAAACTGGGCCCAGCAGCTTGTATTCATACATTATCGGAATAAGCCAATTGAAAATACAATTTTTCACACAAAAAAATTGTATGGTTGAAGGGCCCCTCAGTGTTTTAAGCCATTATTCAAATTAACCAAAACTTAATAGAAAGTAGAAAACTACTATATAAAATACATATGTATTGTACTGTCCACACTGATTTCAGTGATTATTATATAGTAAATAGAGAATTCTGTTTCTGGCATTTGCCATCTTGTTTCCTGCTGACTGAAGCCAATCCTGATGCAATTTTCTCCCCCCCCTTTCCAAGACTCTGCACAGTCATAGCTAGCTTGCTTTGTAAACCTGTGAGCAAAGCAAGATCATATTTCAGGAGCTTCACACTGAACTGCCCTCAGCCAATCAGTGAGAAGCATGGATGTGGTAGGGGTGATGTCAAGCATCCTTGTCAGTAATGTACTAAATAGAGCCAGTCTGAGATAATATTTGATTACATCAAAAACATTTCTGATTAGAGTGGAGTGCTTGCAGTGCAAGGTGAGGTGCCAGACGGCATCAATAAACAAAGCAGTGGGTAAACTGAATTAGATCTGCAGCTGAAAATACTTCAAGGAGATTAGCATTAAGTACAAAGTAAAATCCTGTGCAATATAAAAAGTTTAGTCTAACATGAGGGGAGAACCCCCTCTCCCAAAAAAAAAAAAAAAAAAAAAAACACACCTCACCTACATTTACATCCCCACAATGGTCCATTTATACCTCCCGCTGGCCATTTATAATAGAAAAAAATTCAACTGTGCTTAACATTAAGATGAAACGTGGCACTAGCGATTTTGCCTCTAAATCTGCATTGAAGTTTATGAACAGACCACAGTTTACACCAGCTCCAAAAATTGATCAAAGTGTAAAAATGACAGCACCTCATCCAGCATGTTAGGAAACCATGGTCAAAGCAGTTCTACTAACCCTAGAGTCTTTACAAGAAATCATCCGACTCCAGGTACCCAGAATTTCTCAGACTGACTCCATAGCCCTGCCTGGACATTGAGGACCCTGCAGTTGACTATTGGCATTGTACACAGACAGGCACACAGAGAAACTTCCCATTTACATGCTTCACACTAGTCACTAGTCGAGAATCCCCTCCAAGATTCTAGAGTCAATGGCCCAAAGTACAGCTGAGAATATGTAAACCATGAAGGCAACTGTACATTACCCAGCTTATGCAGGAGACCATAACATGCAGACCTCAAATGCAGTGATATTTCCCTGCATTAAGGGGAGCACAGTTGTGGGTAACAATGATGCTCAAATCACCAACATCTGAAGATGGAGCACAGCAGTCATAAGCACTTACAAATAGGAGGCTACTTACACACCAAGACGTTGCGTTTTAGGGGACGTTATGGTCGCATAACGTGCCCCTAACGCAACGCATGGTGGTGCGGGAGAGGACGGTAGAGTGAGCCGCGTTAGGCGGCTCTATCCGCATAAGGTCTCCCAGGGTGGCGCTGATTGGCCGGCGGGACCATGTGATGCGGAGCGAGACACTCCGCATCACGTGGTCCCGCCGGCCAATCAGCGGCCTGCAGTGCATATTAAGTAGCCATGTGCGCGGCTACTTTGGCGGCATCTCCCCGCCTCCTCTCCGCCCCCCCACTGAGCATGTGCAAACAGTCTAACGCGGCTAAAGCCGCTAGAACGCGCAGCATGCTGCACTTTCACTACAACGTGCAGCGTTACATGTAACGCAACGCGGGCAGTGTGAACAGCCCACTTGTTACATTGCTGTGCGTTGGGGGAGCGTTACAGGCTGCACTAACGTGAGCCTGTAACGTCCCTGTGTGTAAGCAGCCTAAAACCAAGAAAAAAAAAATAAGGAAGGTGACCCAAGGCAAAGTCCCATTGGGTAAGCAGAGTATTTTCGTGTTGGATCCCCATACTTCTGGCATAGTCTTACTACCCCAATAGTAAAAAAAAAATCAAAAAACAAGTCGATAGGAAGAAGCGGGCGTGCCACACCATCTAGTTATTGCCCTCCCGTTCCATCCTCCAGGAAGCAGCATCATCACAAGGTGCAATCCTTCCTGTCAATAAGCATGACTTTTGGCTAATTTTCAGGTGAGACTTGGAAAACCTGTGTCATTGGGTTGCGCAGGAGCAGTAGGGGTTTTTCAACACCTCAAATCAGACCTAGTGATTAAACTGCACAGAATCAACTGGAAGGGAATCAGATCCAATATACTTCAGCAGCCTATTAAAAATTATTGAACCGGCCAAGAATGGAACAGAAAAAAAAGGCGTGCAAGTATGGACAGTCTAAAGCCACACTTGAAGCCAACATTGCCCAGCAGGTATCAGGCAATATACAATATGTCCATCAGGAGGCTTTGCTGACCAGGCACTACATATGTTGCTAGCCTATAGGCTAGCAACACATTGTCACTATGGACGACAGCTGATGTACAGAACACTGGAGAGCAAGGGAAACCATGTTGGACGATATCCTTCAGCATGCTGGATCTCTCGCTGATGTATTGCGGTACTGTACAGATTCTCAGCAGAGGCGGTCCTTAGCTGCAGTCTTGGCTTAGTTTGTGTTTGGACCTTGAGGGCCAGTTCCCTCTGGGGCACTTTATTGGAGATTTTCAGCACTGCTGATCACAGGCAACAATGTGCGCTGTGGCAATCTCACCCTATGAGCATTCAGTATGCATTGTTGCAGTTTGTATAAAATACCAAACAAGCTGCATGCAGTATTTGGGGAGCTATCCCCAGGGCTGTTTTTAGGCAAAGGCATTCCAGGCCATTACCTGGAGTGCCATAGATCCTGGAGGGGCGCCGTGAGCCTGAAATAAGCCCCGCCCTACAGTTCCATCACCTGCTTCAGCTGCGTATGTGCAGCAGGAAGTTTGGTGTCCCAAAAAGCAATATCCAGAAAGTGTAAATTGCAGAAAGCCGCCACCATTTCTCTGTTTTGCCACCGCTCCCCCAACACCTCTCCATCCCTCTGTCCCCCTGGACCTTCTTCTGACCCTCTGTGCCTCCAATCTCCCTGTGCCACCTCTCCACCAGAGTCCAGTGCTGTCTGCTCCCTGCTCAGCATAGTACCTGGCATCCCCTACTGCATGTAGTGTGATGACATGAGTAGAGTGAGGTGCCAGCACTAGAGGGGCAGGAATCCCTTGCGTGTAATCACTACATGCAGTAGGGGATGCCGGGCACTATGCTGAGCAGACAGCACTGGACTCCGGTGAAGAGCACAGCTTCTGCTGCCCTACACTCTGCATTTACACACTAAGCTGGTGCAGAAAGGGGCTGTGCAAGGAAAGGTGTCAGGATCGACAGGTTGTTTATCTCAGAGACTCTGTATTAAGCATCCATACCTTATAAGCCACATAGTTCATATTCTTTAGTGAGTTCTTCTTGGGGGGGTGGGGAGGCACAGTGTGGGGTTAATAGCACAGGGCTTCTTACCTGGAGTGAAGAAGGCTAGAAATGGACCTACCCAATGAGTTTCTTGTTCCCTAAACGAAATCACAAAGTGCAATCATATTGCAACAGAGTTTTGAGATTGTAAGTGTGAACCAGCTGTGTCATCAGTGAAGCTCACATGCCAGAGTCATTACAGTCTAGGGACAGATCACCTTCCATGCAGGCATTGTGTCGTACAGCTTTCATGTAACGCTATAACTTTCCCCGTCAGGCAGACACACCCTCCCTCTCCCTGCAGCTGGAAGCAGTCCATGCACAGAGGACACGGCGACAGCCATTTCCTGCCATCAGCCCTACATGCCCAGGCACGCCACAAATACTCTGGTTCCAGCGCTTGGGATGCCAGACAACGGGCACAGTCACTGGGAGTGAATAGAAGAAAGAACAGAGAACCGGATTAATGAGATACAGCAGAGTAATGAAAAGGTGTCACCTGCGGCAGAGAATGGCCACAAGTTCACAGGATTCCTATACGAGCTGCCAAGCAAGAGTTACTGCCACTAATTAAGTCACGCTGGAGCTCAGCTGACTTCCCTGCAGACATCTAATAAAGTGCTTTCCTAATGTGAGAACTCCAGCATTACAGTATTCTTCCTTTTAACACCTATTAAAGCTAATGGGGGGGAAAAAAAAAAAAAAAAACACCCCAAAGGGAAGGCTGTGGGTCTAATAAAGCCTTCCCTGTCCTCAGTCCCCTCACTCCAGCAAGGTGTCCCCAATTTCAATCCCCCACCTGGGGGTCTTGGAGGGCTTCAGGAGCCCAAGTTCTCCCTAATGCTGGGAATACACGGAGCGATCCAGCGGGTCGATTAGCCGCCGGATCGACTCCCACCGCATCCCCGCGGGCGCTTCCTTATCTTCCGCTCGATTCCCCAGTATTGTCCGTCCGCAGGTATTGAGTGGTGAATACATTCGTGCGGTCATCGGACCTGTCGGATATTATCAATTGAGCCATCAGCGGCTCGAATGATAAGGAATTATCGCTTCGTCTATTTCCAGCATAAGATGGCTGGGCTTTTAGCTGCACAGGGTGGAGTCGCCCACCTTCAAGAGCACTTGGGCTCCCAAAGCTTCCTGTGGCAGCACAGAGCAGTATTCGATCCAGCAAGGAAGACAGCACTGGAACACGGGGACCAGGAGAGGAACGGAAAGGCTCTATAGGGCCCTCAACACCTTAAAGAGAACCTGTACTGAGTAAAAATATTTAAAATAAACACATGAGGTAACTTCAAATGAACATTGCATAGTTACCTTGCCATCAGTTCCTCTCAGAAGCTCACCATTTTCTTCTGACAATAATCCCTTCCAGTTCTGACAACATTTTGTCAGATCTGAAATATATCAGTTGCTGTCAGTAAAATATCAGTTGCTGTCAGTTATAGCTGAGAGGAAAACTGATGTACCAGGTAATGTCCATGTTTCCCTATGGCTCAAGTGGGCGATGTTACAGTTTAACTGTGTGCTGACCAGAAAGCGGTTATGGGTAATGACCATTTTCAAAATGGAGGACGGAAAATTCCCTTGATCACAGTGAACAAATAGGATGCAGGACAGGAGAAAGACACTGAGGAGTAGACTACATGAAAGTATGACTTATGTAGGCTTATTTTGACTTAATTTTCAGTTCAGGTTTTCTTTAAGTTGTCTAGTTATCTGGCTTTCAGTCACTGCCATGTATCCCCTTTTCTTATTTCTGCTTCAAACACAATAGGGGGAATGATAGCTGAGTGAGCTGTGCGCCCCCTCCAACACTGCGCCCAGAGGCTGGAGCCTCTCTTGCCTCTGCCCGGCCCTGAGTGCAATACATACAGTATGTTATGCAAGTATTTATCTACTTGTGTTTTTTGTTTGTGTTTTTTTCCTTCGATAGTATGGCTGACAGCTTCTCTTTAAACAATTTTCTTTATCCTCTATATTATCAGTGCTGTTTAACTTCATGGGTAGGGGTCTAACACTGGATTTCTCGACTGGAGGGGTAGAGCATCAATGTTCTGGCTTCAAGGGCAAACCAAAGGTGGGTCTGCCAGAGAAGGGAGCCTGACAAAAATAGTTCAGGCAAGTGAGTGCAGCCCGGGGGTCACATCCAGCCCGCGGGCTGCTAGTTGGATGGCCCTGCTCTATATTCTCCACGTTTCCTCTATAAGGGCTCTTCCACACTAGAGAACTTTTTCCGCGTAGTCTAATGTAAAAGAGGCCTAATGGATAGCGTGCTTTATAATAAATTACCTACACAATCTTTATAGTATTCAAAATGTGGCGCCCCTCATACTACATGGAGTTGGTAAAATTGGCCATAGTTTGGAGGCGTGTACCCACCCCTAGTGTCGTGTCCATTTTGCTCAGCAATTTTACCTTTGGGGAAGTTATAACAGGATGTCCATGAAACAAGTCCAAAGCCACGGCATGTGGTGTCCTATTCCTATGCCGATTGAACAGACGCTCAACGTTTGTGTGAAAGACTACATCGAGCCCATGTGTTTTTCTAGCGTTCTTTCTACAGGAAAGATTGCCAATCGGCATCATTAAAATGCAAATTTATTCTTGCATTCAGATTTCTTGTAAGTTATATGCAGCTTGAAACTGGACCATTCAGAATAACTTCCTGTAAATTTGTATCGGTCCAAACTGAAGCTGCACTACATATCTCCAAAATTTCAATGCAAGGAGAATTTGCATGTTCTGGATCATCGCAAATTGTGAAATACTGGCATTCAAGGTCTGCATTTTCAGCTCAGTTGTAACGCGTGAAAACCACCTTTTCCTGGGTTATATCAAATCACTGAAAATGGCCATTAATGGTTAGTGAGTCAACGGTTATCTTATCAGACAAGCGAAAGGATACCTAAACTGAGGCACTAGGCAGAAACACCAGTGTTGGGTAAAAACGCAGCATTAATGCGTATAATGTCAATGGCCTGCATTAAAAACGCATGTGTTTGCGTTTTGCAATATGGGTTTTAAAACACTGGTTTTGTTGCATATTTTTTCTAAAAGCATCTAACTCACATAAATGAAAGTCAATGGTGACAGGTATTCAGTTCATGCTTTTTGCAAAAAAAATAAATAAAAAATAAAAACCACACCCCACAAGTCTGATTATGCATTTCCTCTTCGTGTTGACTTCCTAGTGATTGGCAAATATAAATTGTATATGCGTCTGGCATGTTTTTTTTTTTATGCAAGCTGCAATTGCACATAAGAGAAAATGCATGTGCGGGGAAAAAAAATGCAAAACGCTAACAGAAAACGCACAAAAAACCCATATGCAGCAAAACGCTACCTTTCCCGCACAGCCTAGTGTGTTCCTACCCTGAGGGGGCTATGTAGGCTGCCCTTTCTTTTTTAAAGAACCAAAGTTGCCTGGCAGGCCTGCTGATCTTTCTGCAATCAGCAGCATCTGAATCACACCTGAAACAAGCATAAAGCTAACTCAGTCAGACTTCATTCAGAGACCTCTCATCTGCATGCTTGTTCAGGGTCTATGGCTAAGGGCCCATTTCCACTAGCCGCTGTGAGTCTTGTAAAAAACGCGCGGTGGCACTTCCCTGCTGTGCAAGTACGCAGCAGAATCCAGGTAGCCGTGCCATGCACGCTATGGGACTCGCTGGCACTCACATGTAAAAAAAAAATGCCGAAATGTTGGCCAAATCGCTATGGCAAGCGATTCGGATGGTGGCAGCATTATCCCTGCACGATTTGCCAGCGGGGAAACTGAGGATTCGGCCCGATCTCCACACTAGTGGAAACTGCATGGAAAGATCAGCACGACAGCCAGGCAATATGCATTGTTTAAAGGAAAATATGCCAGCCTCCATAGTCTTCAGGTTTGTTTATTTCACTGTGTTCTTGAATTCGTTAAGCCCCACACTCAACAGCAGTCTTTTATGCTCTCACAACTTTTGTTGTGAAACACCTACAACAAAAAAATCTCTGTAAATTGTTCAAGACTGATCAGAAGTAAATTCAACAGTTGGATTGACTTATCAGTCTTAGCTGCATGAACAATAGCAAGAGGTTTTTTTTTAGGTTTTTCACAATAAAAGTTGTGAAAGCATAAAAGACCACTGTTTGTGTATGGGGCTCAGAGACCAAAACTTTTTTTACGTGGAAATTGAATTAGTGCTGAACTGGAGCTTTGCACAGAGCTAGTCAGCTTTGGACAACTGTTTCAATAACCTGCAGAACAGAATTAGCCCTCAGCAAAGTTTTGGTTCCACCTCATTAAAGGGATACTGTAGGGCGGTTGGGGGAAAATGAGTTGAAGTTACCCGGGGCTTCTAATGGTCCCCTGCAGACATACTGTACCTGCGCAGCCACTCACCAATGCTCCGGCCCCACCTCTGGTTCACTTCTGGAATTTCAGACTTTAAAGTCTGAAAACCACTGCGCTTGCGTTGCCATGTCCTCGCTCCCGCTGGTGTCACCAGGAGTGTACTGCGCAGGCACAGACCATACTGGGCCTGGGCAGGACGCTCCTGGTGACATCAGGGGAATCGAGGACATGGCAACGCAGGCGCAGTGGTTTTCAGATTTTAAAGTGAACTGGAGGCGGGGCCGGAGCATCGGTGAGTGGCTGCGCAGGCACAGGATGTCTGTGGAGGACCGTTAGAAGCCCCGGGTAAGTTCTACTCATTTTTCTGACCCCCCTACAGTATTCCTTTAAATGCATGAAATAATTCCAAGTTTATGCAGGATAATGCATAGAGGATAGCCCTGTCACCACACACGACCTTTCCCAAGTGTGAATCTCTGCAACCTCTACATGGTGCTGGCATTTTCCCCATATTTGAGTGGGTTTTCTCTGGTCACTCTGGTTTTAGCCTACATACCCAAAATACTGGTAAATTAATTTGTTCCAGGCAAATTAGGTTGACTATAAAGACTATTTGACCGGAAACTCAGCAACTAATCGACAAGTCAAACCCTGCGCCAGAGCTGTCATATAGGTTTCCTCACTTTGCAATGTTTGGCTTACTCTAGACCACCAGGGAGGCTATATTGCAGGTGAAGCCCTACATCACAAGGGTAGATAATATTGGAGTTCATGCAAATATATGCAGCTTGAAAATGGACCAATCAATTTAAACCTGAGTTTAAAATGATGGTTTCCTTTTCAAACTGCATATATTTGCATACAAATTTGCATAAACGTGGAAAACCGGCACATCAATTATTCCTACTAGACACCAGGGAACTGTATAGGGGAGGGAGATCACTAGGCACCAGGAAACTTTAAGGTGACCAATTGACACGAATGTTGACCCACAACTTTCTCCCTGTATTCAATTTTTGTATTTGAGTTTGACATCCCTGGCCTAATCCCATCAGTCAGTAACAAGATTATGGGCTCTGAAGTGCTGCAGAAGGTTAGACTCTAACCTCTTTAGAGCCTTCAGCCTCATCGACACGCGTAGATGAGGCTCCGATCCGGCGGCTCGATTAGCCGCCGGATCGCCTCTTCCGCGTCCCCGCTCGCGCCAGATTCGATACCCGCTCGTCCCCGCGCTGCTCATCTTCCGCTAGATTCCCTGCCATTGTCCCCTCGCGGGGAACGAGCAGGGAATCGGCAGTAGCAAGATCCGGATCTTATCAAGCCGCATTAGCGGCTCGATTGATAAGGAACATCGGAGCCTCATCTACGCGTGTAGATGAGGCTTTATAAATGCATAAAAGTGTGCAAAAACATTCTGCCAACATCTCCTCTGCTGAGGAGGACCTGCAAGATCTAGCATTCTCTCTTTTGATCTCTGTTCCGGGATTCTGCACCTAGGTGATTAATGTTCTGCAATCAAACAAGCTGGCCATTAACGGAACACCTCAGTTTTGGTTCAAAGTACAAACAGCTCAGGTCTACTATGCAGTAAAGGTCCCTCCCGACTCCAAGCACTATAAATGCAAAATAACTGCATGCAGAGAGTACTGACATTTGTTACGGCAGTGCATCACGGAACATTTGTGTCAGTACTATGTAATGCATGTCAAAGTGGTGTATATGTTACAGGCAGAACCCGAAGTCTGGCCACTTCGGGTTTAGGCCGGTCAAAATGCGAAGTGGGCGGCTGATTCGGCCAATATACAAAACAGGCATGAATTGCGACTTTGGCCAGCCAGAACGCATTGCGACTTACCGTGGCCGGCCAAGTCCTACTCGCCACTGCCAGCTGCTCTCCTCTCCCCACTGCCAGGAAGCCCTGCTCACCCCTCCTCCCCCGCTGCCGCTACTTAGACCTCTGATCAGGGCGACCGGACCGGGGAGGCAGAGAGAGGCATAGCAGCTCACACGCGACCCACAGGACGCAAACACTTCAATGCAGAAGTGACGTCATTGATCACTTCCGCATATGAAGTGTATGGGTCCGGGCGGGTAGCGTGCGCACTGCTTTGCCTCTCTCAGACCTCCAATCAGGGCAACGAAGGGGGAGGCAGAGTACTGCAGGCCACCTCCAGCAAAACCCCCCAGCCTAAAAAGGCACCCCACAAAGCTGGGGATTTGTGCGTTTTTGGACTTTGGCTGACTGACTTTGGCCATTTTGCAAACTAGCCGGCCAATGTCAGAAATTCCCAGCATTTTGGACTTTGGCCGACGTCAAATTGGCTGGCCAATTCCCACTTTGGTTGATTTCTGGTTTTGGCCATAACAAGGTCCCCAGCCCAACCCAAATGCCAAGCTCTCCCCTCTGCAGTATGTACAAGTGTCTGGAGGTAAGATTGCCAAGCTACATAGAATGCGTAACTGTCCCTACAAACTACAGCCAATTTTGGAAGCAAGCCTAAAAAGGTGCCAATTTTTTTTACTAAATGCAATCTTTCGATCAGATTTGAATGATCGAAACTAATCTGAAGGTAAACGATTGATCACATTTACAGAACGATTCTTTCAAATTCAATCATGAAATCAACTTTTGGATCGATTTTATCCTACTAAGCAATCAACCCCAGAATAGTTTCTCAACGATTGCCTTCATAAATGGCGCAATTTGAATGATCAAATTGTTTAGAAAATTCATCGATCGCATTTGGTGAAATAAATAATTGATTACGGTTAATGGCCACCTTTACCAGCATGTTTCTGGAATTTATGAATAAACCCATACAAACGGGGAGAACATTCAAACCTTACACTGGTAATGTTCTAATCGGATCTGAACCAGTGGCCAGCACTGCAAAGCAAAAGCACCACAGTGATATGTATGGCTGATGTGGTGGCCAACTTGTACAGTACAGCTCACACCTTTCAATAGAAAATAAGAATCAGATTCTATAAATAGAAAATCTGCTTATTTGCCAACAAAAGATACTAAAGGTTTCCATACATCAGGTGACTTGGCAGCCGATCGACCATCCAATTCGATTATTATCTAATTGGATGAAAAATCGGTGTCGCCAAGTGCATGACCGGCAGTGCAACCAATTTCGGGATGAAAATAAGTCACATTCTCAACTGCGAATGCTGCAAGATGTTGCTCGATCAGGTGTGCGGTGGTAACGGCGTGCATTTTCCTGATGAAACAAGACACTTCCCCCCCCCCCCCCCCCCCAATGTAAATGTCCCCTATGCCTAGTGAAAATGTATACATTACCTCTCCGCGGCCTCTGCTTCCCCCCTGCTGGCTTCAGTCTCTGCATACACGCACGCCCCACACAGTTTCCTAGTAAGGGTGCGCGTGTGACGTCACACTAGCACCCTTACTAGGAAACCCATGTGGGGTGAGTATGCAGAGACTGAATCCTGGAAGGCAGCGGGGACAAGCGGAGGCCACAGAGAGGTAATGTATACATTTAAGGGCATGGGGACAGAGGCACAGCGGCAGATGCGGCGCACAAGGCCGATCTGAGAGATTTCATGCTGAAATTGATCGGGAATTGACCTGCGGTGTATGGGCAGCTGGCAGATCATATGCTAAGTCTACACGTAGCGATTTGGCTTATCAATCGAGCCGCTGACAGGTCTGATCTCGCCACCGCCGATTCCCTGCTCGTTCCCCGCGAGGGGACAATGGCAGGGAATCGAGCGTAAGATAAGCGGTGCCAGCGGGGACGAGGGCGGATCGAATTCGACGAACGCGCATGCTAGCGGGGACGCGGCAGGCACGCGCGGGGATGCAGAAGAGGCGATCCGGCGGCTAATCGAGCCGCCGGATCGCTCCGTGTAGACGGAGCATTAGACTGGTCGAATCTTCATCACTAGATGTATGGGCACCTTTACACAAACTTGGGTAGGCTGTGCTGAGAAACAACTTGTTCCTCTAGTCGAAACCAGTGGTTAGTAAGCTAGTACATACAATCATGAGACTCATGCAATAGCACCTGTGTTTTGGTCTTTACAAAAACAAAGACCATGGAAAGTTTTATAAACAGTAAGGGCTGGTGCACACCGAGCGGCTTTTTGGGCGTTTTCAGATCCGCTTGCGGCTGCGGATCTGCTTGGTCAATGTATCTCAATGGGGTGGTGCACACCAGAGCGGGGGGCGTTTTGCAGAAACGAAAAATGCCTGGGTGAGGCATTTTTTGGATTGCGGGTGCGTTTCTGCCTCAATGTTAAGTATAGGAAAAACGCAAACCGCTCTGAAAAACGGCACTTCAGAGCGGTTTTGCAGGCGTTTTTGTTACAGAAGCTGTTCAGTAACAGCTTTACTGTAACAATATATGAAATCTACTATACTGAAAACCGCAGCAGCAATCCGCAAAACGCTAGCAAAACGCCTCATAAAAATAAAAAAAAGCGTTTAAAAATCTGCTAGCATTTTGCGGATCTGCTAGCGGGTTTTGGTGTGCACCAGCCCTAAATCTGGAGCTAACAAGAGAGACAAGTCACAGGAAATATATAAATTGGCTTCCATTGATTTGCACAAAGGAGCTCTTCTCTATGTTGTGTAGTTCAGGTGGAACAGTTTCACAAAAGCCATAACATTCTGCTAACAATTCTCATTCTACTATACTAGCCCTTTAAAAATCCTCTACTATACTAGCCCTTTAAAAATCCTCCAGAGTGTTTTAGTAACAAACCTTCACTGTGGTTAGGCAAAATTAGTGGCATCCTGGTGCACAAGCACCCCGAGCCTTGACCAAGTCAAGACCAGACTAGGACCTTGAATCTATGGGAAGATTAAATCTATCCTTGAGAATTTCATACCCTTCAAAAGATCTGAGAAGTCTTGTACTCAAATTACCTTAGGGCAGAGAGTACCAGTACCTACTGCAACTTCAGTCAGTCAACCTAAAGGTGCATACACACAGACTGACAAGCTACCAGTCAGACCTGCCTGCGGGGTGGACGTTCTGACGACAATTTCTGCATGTGTACAGTCTGTCGGACAGCTGATAATCAGTGAGGAGACCTTGGGCAAAACTCACTAACACTGCTACTGCTTATAGAGCACACCCTAGTGCAGGGGTCAGGAACCTTTGTCTGAGAGAGCCATAAACCCCACGTATTTTAAAATTTAATTCCATGAGAATCATACAATAGGTTTCAAACTGGGAGAGTGTGCATGTGCAGCAGAGGGCTCACGTCCCTGTTGCCACGGTGAGGTGTATACAGTTGATCCACCAAGCAGCGGAAGTGTCACACAAGTCTTAGCTTCTCTTGGGTTTCAGCAACATCTGCAATTTCCCCCGAGAGCCAGACAGGAGAAATACAGACTAACAAACTTGTACAATTCGCTAGCTGACTTGGGGGTTGATTCATTTTGTAGGACAAGATCCCCGCACTTTGACCCGATAGGCTTGCAGGGATCTCGTCCTACAAAGTCACTGGACCAGACAGGGTCCAGAATGAGACAATTGGAGCAGCCATTCGTTTTGGGGTAGCGTGAGTAAGTTAGTAGTGCATGCTACAGCAGTAGCGTGCCTACTTTGAAAATTTTACTTGCGCTGCCTCACTAAGCTGTGCTACTTGAGCAGTGTAGCTTATGCTGGGGATACACGGTACGTTTCTGTACCGTGTATCGACCAGCTGATAATATTCAGCTGGCCCGGTCAAGCCACTCGACCCTCGCCCGCTCAATCCCCGCCGGCGGACAATGGCAGGGAATCGAGTGCTGATAAGGAAGCGCCGGTGGGGACAAGCGGTAATCGATCCGGGCGGATGAGTGGGGACGCGGCTGGGGTCGATCCAGCGGCTAATCGGCCGCTGGATCGACCCGTGTATTCCCAGCATTAGCGAATCTATCTACAGATTTGTATGACCCAGATGCAGCCATCAAAAGAGCCACATCTGGCTCCCGAGCCATATGTTCCCTACCTCTGCTCTAGTGGCTGCAGCACTGGTGCTTTTGAGTCCACCAGGTGAAAAAGCGTAAAATAAATGTTCTGTGTCTTCTGTGTCCTAGACATTGGGCAAATTTGGGAACCCTGCAAAGACCAAAACCACTGGATCAGAAGTACTGTATATTCAGTCTCTTTCATAGGCAGAAGAGATCCTTCACTTCAACAGAAGGGAGAGTCTTTCCTCTAATCTACCTATTCCCCTAGCCAAACTTTGCAACACCTACTCTTTCTGAAAGCTTATATCACAGTAGCCTGGACTGAATAGGTACTCTGACTCAGTGTCTCGCAATCCTTATCAGGTTAATATTTCAGTGTGTGAATGGTCACCCTGACAAGGCAATGTGTGCATTTTATGACTTAACTCGCTTAACAGAATTATTCAGAATTTCTTATTTTTTGTATCTGTATCACAAGTCACTACTTGTTGAAAGTTAAATAAAAAGGATAAAGGAAAAATTCCTTCTGAACAAAAAACTAGCATTAGAGGCAGCCTGATTTCTGTACAAGGCCAGAATATACACAACTCATTGCTTTCTCCCCTAGCAAAAATCTGCAATGAAAGCATGGGCTGGTCAGAGCTCAAAGGTCAATTACAGCCCCAGTCTATAGTATCCAGCAGAAATAAACTGAAGGTGTTGAGCCTGGTATACACCATGCAAATTCCCTCCTTAGATTCTAATTTAGTGAATGATCAGATAGCTATTCAGATCTGACAGATATTGGAGAAAGGCAGCATACACACGATTTCTCAACTTTAGATTTTTCGGATTCGACATAAATTCAATAACTGTTTAAAAAGGATACACGTGGAACAATGCAAACCTTTTGAGGGATAATTTACAACTTGTCTGAGGCGAGCTTGCACAGTGTGTACTTCCTTACAGAGTTCAATGCAGCCATCAATCAATCGCTCCCCCACCTGCACAGAAACCGCCCAACGAGATCCACACTTTTGAGCCATGGTAGGCTAGATTACTTAATCCTGAGACTCCTCACGACCTTCCCATTCCTGTTTGCCCCACGAGGGGCAACGAGCAATTCTGGACTGTACATGTGTAGTGAAAGAAAAGTATTCATGCAGGAGCGCTTTCTTTTGCTGCGTACATGTGGTTGGAAACTTGAGCATGCGTAATTCTGAAAGGCTAGAACACAGTTACTGCCTCCAGACTATGAGAGTAAACCAGTCCAATATGAAGAGGACTGGTAATGATGAATGTGAATGATCATAAAGACAAGCAGGAGAATTAGGTAATAAATCTCCCCCACCACGCCCACCTTAAGGGGTACCTTAAAGTGTGTGCCTAGCATTAGGACTGTAGGCATGCAATTAAGGGCATAGCCATAGCAGCTGGAGCTTTGGAGCAGAGGGGCTCAGGTGGTACTAGATGTATTCACCATTAACTTTGTGTGCCACCACCCTTCGATTTCGTTTAAGTGTCCATGGACTATATGCAGTGTAGATCACGAGACTATGCAGGGCAGGGGCATGCGGCATTGCTTAAGGGAATATTCGAGGGGGGGTGAGTTCTACTTACCCAGGGCATCCTCCAGCCACTGGCAGCCAATGTGTCCCTCACCACAGCTCTGGTGTCCCCTCCGATGCATCTCGTGCCTGCTTGCAATTGCGCTCACATGGTCTGGAGCGTTCTGCATAAAATGCTCTAGACCACGTGAGCGTGATCATGAGTAGCGCACTTCTGCACAAGATTCCAACCTGGCAAGGTTGGTATCTGCAACAGAGGTGGGGGCGCTTCACCAGACCGGCAGAGAGGGGCACATTGGCTTGAGTAAGCCCCAGGTAAGTATAATATTTTCTTCAGATCTTCCAAAAAAAAAAAAAAAAAAAGCATACATCTTATGGCCCCTTGAAAGTTTTGCTATGGGGCCCCATGATCCCTAGCTACACCACTGCTTGCAATCAAGCAGATACGGCCAACACCACAACAGTAAATATTCAGCACAAAGCCACAGTTTCTTCTTAGGTCAGAGTATTAGCACTTGTGAAATTAGGAAGTGCTCAGCAATGCACACCCACATTTTCCAACACAGTATGCGGTCACTCAGTAATAGTCACTTTCCAGCATGCAACAAGAAACGTGCGAATGTGCCTAGAATAGCCAAATGAAGCGTAGAGGATGCAGGAAGAGGCCCATGTATGAGGCAAGGACACCCACAATCTGTAGCTGTGTCTACAGCCAGCTCTACTCCATGACAGGAAACTGTTCAGACAATATTCAGTATATCTATAACAATAGTACTGAGCATGCTCATTGTGTAGTGTCTCATGGCAGGACTGGTGGGTTTTCCCAGCATGCAACAGACTTCTTGCTTATTAATGGTAATTCAGTGAGGAATAGGATGCCATCATTACCTTATATACTCGCATATAAGCCTAAATGTTCGGCATAAAAACGAACATGCTGAAAAGTTACCCCCTCGGCTTATATGAGAGCCAGTGACGCAGAACGGATGGTGGCGTGGGTTTAGTTACTGGCAGAGGAGTCTAAGGATTGTGCACTAGTGATCCTGCTCTTTGCAGCTGCCTCTCTGCTGTGTCCATAGCGCCCCCCCCCCATCATCACCTGCCACATGGTGTGCAGAGTGCGCTGCTCAGGATTACCTGTGTCCCCTGGCTTGTGGAGCGGAGCGTGCCAGCAACATGTCAGCGGTGCAATGATCGGGCATTCTTTACAATGTGGCAAGTACTGTGTCTCATATCTATGATGTCATCTAGTGGCTTCTAAAGACACAGCCGTATCAGCCCTCGGTGCACATCTGGCTATGCGGAGAGGGATGACTCGTATTGGGATGGGGCTTTTACGCAAGTCACTTCCTTATTTCTGAGGGAAAAGTGGGCTTATATGCGTGTCTGAATATATTACCAGACAGCCAAGAGCTAATGCAGTCTTCAGAGGACTAAGCCATAATACTACCCTTGCATGCCTACCCCCCCCCCTCCCCATGTGGTATGTGCAGAGAAATGTTCACACACCACCCCCCAGCATCTTCGGGTTCTATCTGTTCAATGTCTATGATGACCTCTAGTGGCATCTGCCATTATGTTAGCTACTGCTGGGCATCATACAAACAAGATTGCGCAATAGGGAAACTAAAGATTAAGACCGGCGGTAGGAACCGATGAGTGAACACTGCTGTGCACTGCTCAGGTAACTACTTACGCTCCAGCATGGTGGGACACATCTGCACATACTGCTCCAGAGGGGGAGCACAATAACCCATTGAGCATAGTGCAAGTTCACAATGATACCCCTACTACTGAGTAGCTACAGGTGCCACCAACTGAAGGGAGATCTGGTCAGTGGAATATCAAGACTCGGGGGTGTGTAGCCTCATTTACACTCCACTTGGGACTCTGCATGGGGAAGGAGGAAGGCACTGGGGAGGGAAGTGAGCTGCCTTTCCTTTAGACACCTGTAGGCACATGCCTACAGTGCCTTATAGTAAATACGTCTGACTGCCACCATTTGGCTGCATTTAAATTGCACTCGAATGGCAGGCGGAATGCTGAACTGCTCAACAAGCAGTTCAGATTTCCAGCTCGATTCCTGGCAGATGCGATCACAGATTGAATCTGCTGGAAATAGATTGCACAGCATGTGTCAGCGATTGCAATTTCAATTTTTGCATAATCTCGAAGTTATCGATTGAATGGAAAAAATATCAGCCGCAACGGGAAAGCGGTGACAGCAGATTGACAGCCCATAACATTACACTGCGTCCAACAGTGCAATGCTGCAGTTCAGTTCATGCTGAAATCTGGAAAATCTGTGCGGTGGAAAGATTCGATCACTCTGATTAGAGGGATAGATCTATTTGCCCCATTGGGTGCCAATGAATAGGAGTGTATATCCAGTTTAGACCTTGCAATCTAGGATGACTTTAGGAATTTTGAGCTGTAAAAACACAACCCTTAAAGAGAAACAGCTACTAATTGGGATAAAGTTCAATTATTGGTCAGATACCCCCTTTTACATGAGAAATCTATTCCTTTTTACAAACAGACCATCAGGGGGTGCTGTATGACTGATATTGCGGTGAAACCCCTCCCACAAAGAAACTCTGGACCGTGGTACTCCTTGCAGTTTCCAGTCTGAACCTTGTTGCATTGTGGGAAATAGCTGTTTACAGCGGTTTCCAACTGCCAAAAAAAACATGCAGCAGCTACATCACCTGCCAACAGTAAAAATGTCACCATGTAATAAATGTCAGAATGTAAATCAGGGATAAATGGGCAAACACTGACTAAATCATTTATACATAATTGTAAAGATGAAGCACTTTATTACATTATTTTCACTGGAGTTCCTCTTTAAGGACCCTCACACAGTCAGTTTTACTATGTCACAACAGACAATATCGCATCACAATGCAATCATATTCCTATGGGGCTTTCATACTAAAACTGAAGTCACCTTAAGATGCATTGAGGAACCTCACAGCAACGTCACCCGAACAAGCGTTGCCCAACCCATCGTCCCACCCGCAGGCACATGTAACGGCACATGATTGGTGTGAACGAGAAGTCAAACAATCGCAGCGCCTTGTGCAGGAGTTCTTTGGGATGTTAAAGAACCGCTGTGACAATCGTAATCACAGAGCGTCGCAAAACGTTAGTTTCTGATTTTGAGCCGTGGGTACGTGGGCAAGGAAACAATCACTTATTGTGCAAGTAATAGCAACTAGAAATCATGCAAAAGTGGTGTTTTAGCATGAACAGTGCAGTGAGGCAGGTTCTGCAGTAATGCACAGCATTCTAGGAGTTTACCAGATAAGGTTTACAGTGGCAGTGAGGCATACCACATACCTCACTGTATGGCATTATACTGCATGCCTCACTGTAAGGTTGCACCACTACACAATGCGACTTTTTGGCCATGTTGTGTTGATTACGCTGCACTGTCTGAAAGGGCAGGTAGAAAATGCTGCCCTCTGATATACTTACCCAGGGCCTCCAGCCCCTTGCAGCCGACATGTCCCACGCTGCAGCTCCACTTGCAGCCGCCGGTACAGGGTCCCCGCTGATGCAGAGGCAAACTTCTAGTGTGCCTGCTCTGCTGTCAATCAAGTCCAGTGTACTGCGCAGGCACAGTACAATGTAGGCTTGATTGACAGCTGCGCTCACGCAGGCGCAGTTAAGGACAAACTATGTCGGCCTCTGCACCGGCAGGGACCCTAGGTCGGTGGCTGCGAGCGGAGAGCGCGGGACAGGTTTGCTGCAAAGAGCTGGAGGAAGCCCCAGGCAAGTATATCAGAGGGCAGCATTTTCTGCCTGATGACCCCTTTAATGCCAGGCATACATGTCATTTTAAACTTTCATTCCTGCCTAGACTTTAGATTACCTTAGCCGGCCCACAATTACTACATTAAGCAAACAAATATACCTTTCAATTTTATAGCACAGTAAACAGTCAGAGGCAGTTGTAACGTGGCTGGGTGTTCTGTGCAGCACAGGTTGGGAAAGTCTGCTTAATAGAAGCACAATAGGAAGGGAGGGGGTAAAGTTCATTAGCTATCTGGCAGTCAGACAAGAGGAAGTGCCAGAGCCTAGTGACAGGCTGAGCAGAGGGTGGGGAGCATAAGCAGCAGTAACCATACAAAGGACTGGACCTCATTAACACCGCATGCCTAATACACCACGTCAGCTAGTTTAATAAGAATGTAGAAGTGTGAGGTTCAGTAACCTGCAGCACAGTTATTCCTGACCTGGTTACAGTAAACTGACAGCATATGTTGCTATGGGTTACAGCACTCTGCACAATCTCAGGAAGTCTGAGCTACCAAGTCTCAGCTTTATATACAGAGGACAATAATGTCTGTAGTGATTGGGACTTGATCTCAGGTGACCATTTAGGCCAGAGCTCTGCACAGACGCGTCAGTAGCCTAGAGACCCAAGCTGCGCTAGTCCCTGGCAGCAAGGCGGCGGTTGCCTGGGTGACAGAAACCAGAGTGACTTGCAGTGGTAGATGCACAGCAGGTCCAGTGTTAACAAGGCAACAGACATGTGATGGGCACAGCTTGTCCACTGTTATGCATAGGTCAGTAAATGAGGCCTTATTGGATGCTGCCTACCAGAAGCCAGACAAGTACTTTCACTATAATTAGTTATGGTCCACTGTACATATGGTCAGTGAGATTCAAATTCTGAGTTGATCCAGGTTTATGTAAGTTTGGTATGCAAATTTATCCAGCTTCAAAATGGACCAATCAAATTCTCCAAATGTTTGATCCTTCATGCTACATAAATTAGCATAATCAGAATCAATCTATTTTCGCCAAGTAAGTTTGCACCTACAAGGAATTTGTCTTGGCAGTTGCTTAACAAAACAAACAAAAACAATACAAGGACAGACATCAACTCAGAAATGGTAAAATCTCTGACCATCACTAATGCTAGGTACAAATACACAGCGCACGCATGTGCAGAAGAGCAGACAAGGGGCCGAAGAGGGGACATCAGGGACGTTTCTGTGCACTTTTCACAGTGCATTGGCATAGGGCAATGCGCTGTGAAAAGCGCACAGAAATGTCCCTGATGTGAATGAGGCCCAAGACTGGACAAAAAGCAATCCTCTGTGAAGTGTGGTGTCTCGCTGTGCAAGTAAACCTGAGATGTCCAAATAAAGACAGCAAGGTATTGATTTTCCCATGTAATTAAATGTAGCTGGTTCACATCTGTGCGCTGCACTGAGCAGCGTTAAAAAAACAAAACAAAAAAAAACAAACAAAAAACAGTAACGTTGCATGCATTTCTGCGCATTTAGTTGTAAAGCGCACATCAATGCAAGTGAATGGGTGCGCTTTTTTTAGCACATAGAAGCGCATGCATTTTTACCCGAAATTGGAAATATATATTAACATATAAAAACAAAGCTTTGACAACTGCTACAATAAGCAAAATGAGCTTTAGAGTGCAGCGCTACAATAAGCAAAATGAGCTTTAGAGTGCAGCGCACAGAAACGCGCACGCGTTTTTACCACACGTTTCCACACATTTCTCAGCGCAGCAGATTTTAATGAGGCCTTACCACTATGTAATGTGAGGGACTACCTAAAATATCCATTCAAAGCAAATTCACTCAGTTTGCCCAAAAAAAATTAAAAATAAATAAAGGGGCATCATCAGTGGCCACCTCTCACGGTACAGCCTTATACAGCGTATTGAATACGGTACCTACCCCATCAGCAGTGGCTAGTCTAATTTTGATAATGTAAATACATCAAGTCCATGAGAAGTACAAGACCAGCAATGTACCCTGAGCGGTATGTAGGTTTTGCTAGCCTGAGCCTGCCCCACTAAAACTAATAGGTTCTCTACCTGTATAAGATCATAGCTAGCGCATGTGGCCACCCCCCCAATCCATCCGCTTACACTTTACCCAGCCAGGATCCAGCCACCTCTGCCTTCTCCCCGGACAACTCCAGTCTTCTCTATGGGGAGGATTGCACATGTTATGCGCAGTACCGATCCTCCCCATTGAGCAAACCAGAGCTGGGGGGGGTGGAATCTGAGGCAATCAGGGGTTGCCGGCCACATGTACTACCTAGCCTAGGATAACCTAGAGAGCTGCGGTGGGGGTCTGAGACACAGGCATGTCATGAGGCAGGGAAAATGCCTGTGTACTGACTCCCCAGCACCACCTCGGGTTCTACAGGTGAATCATGCAGATGAACTCCCTTGCTTGAAAAAGGCAACCATGCAGGTCGTTACAGGTTTCCCCTCGTCTTCTGCCTCTGACACTTTAACACCTGGGGTGGATTTTACTTTTCTAAGGTTCTTTCACACTAAATCATTCCATGTCAGTTGTGACTTAAAGTAACTCAATACACAACTGATGTGAACTAAGCCATAAGGAAACATGGGCATATTTTATTCACCTGGGCTGCATATCTGTTGCCATCATTTATAACTGAAAACACAACTGATGTGCAGCCCAGGTAAATGGAAATGTCCATGTTTCCTTATAGCTCAGTTCACACGTGTTTTTTTACTGAAAGCTTTTTTTCACAAAGCACTGCTATGGGCTTTTCAGTGCACATTATGAAAAGGACTAATAGCTTGTTTCCCAGGCCACAAAATGCCTATTACTGCTCGCTGAAGTATAAATATGTACTGCCAGTCTCCCCACTTCATGGTGTTGTACATGCCATTTCTCTAACATCCATAGTCATCAACTTATCCCTTTAATTACTGGCATATTAATTATACAGGGAGTGCAGAATTAGGCAAGTTGTATTTTTGAGGAATAATTTTATTATTGAACAACCACCGTGTTCTCAATGAACCCAAAAAACTCAATATCAAAGCTGAATATTTTTGAAAGTAGTTTTTAGTTTTAGCTATTTTAGGGCATATCTGTGTGTGCAGGTGAATATTACTGTACATAATTAGGCAACTTAAAAAACAAAAATATACCCATTTCAATTATTTTTACCAGTGAAACCAATATAACATCTCAACATTCACAAATATACATTTCTGACATTCAAAAACAAAACAAAAACAAATCAGTGACCAATATAGCCACCTTTCTTTGCAAGGACACATTTAAAAGCCTGCCAGCCATGGATTCTGTCAGTGTTTTGATCTGTTCACCATCAACATTGCGTGCAGCAGCAACCACAGCCTCCCAGACACTGTTCAGAGAAAGTATACTGTTTTCCCTCCTTGTAAATCTCACATTTTATGATGGACCACAGGTTCTCAATGGGGTTCAGATCAGGTGAACAAGGAGGCCATGTCATCAATTTTTCTTCTTTTATACCCTCTTGCCAGCCATGCTGTGGAGTACTTGGACGCGTGTGGTGGAGCATTGTCCTGCATGAAAATCATGTTTTTCTTGAAGGATGCAGACTTCTTCCTGTACCACTGCTTGAAGAAGGTGTCTTCCAGAAACTGGCAGAAGGACTGGGAATTGAGCTCGACTCCATCCTCAACCCGAAAAAGCCCCACAAGCTCATCTTTGATGACACCAGCCCAAACCAGTACTCCCACCTCCACCTTGCTGGCGTCTGAGTCGGACTGGAGCTCACTGCCCTTTACCAATCCAGCCACAGGCCCATCAAGACTCACTAATTTCATCAGTCCATAAAACCTTAGAAAAATCAGTCTTGAGATATTTCTTGGCCCAGTCTTGACGTTTCAGCTTGTGTGTGTTCAGTGGTGGTCGTCTTTCAGCCTTTCTTACCTTAGCCATGCCTCTGAGTATTGCACACCTTGTGCTTTTGGGCACTCCAGTGATGTTGCAGCTCTGAAATATGGCCAAACTGGTGGCAAATGGCATCTTGGCAGCTGCACGCTTCACTTTTCTCAGATCATGGGCAGTTATTTTGCGCCTTGGTTTTTTTCACACGCTTCTTGCGACCCTGTTGACTATTTTGAATGAAACGCTTGATTGTTCGATGATCACGCTTCAGAAGCATTGCAATTTTAAGAGTGCTGCATCCCTCTGCAAGATATCTCACTATTTTTGACTTTTCTGTCAAGTCCTTCTTTTGACCCATTTTGCCAAAGGAAAGGAAGTTGCCTAATAATAATGCACACCTGATATAGGGTGTTGAGGTCATTAGACCACACCTCATTACAGAGATGCACATCACCTAATATGCTTAATTGGTAGTAGGCTTTCGAGCCTATACAGCTTTGAGTAAGACAACATGCATAAAGAGGATGATGTGGTCAAAATACTCACTTGCCTAATAATTCTGCACTCCATGTACAGTTTTATACAGTTGTGGCTAGTTAAGATGCAGTTTAAAGGACAACTGAAGTGGGTCGGAGAAGATGGTCCCGGCAACCAGTGGTGGGCTCCAGAGATCAGAGAAGATGGTCCCGGCAACCAGTGGTGGGCTCAAGAGATCAGAGAAGATTTTCACGGCTACCCAGTGGTGGGCTCAAGAGAACTGAACAAGCCTAGAGGATCCTGTTTGTTTCCCAGTTTCAGCATATTGTAACATACCCAATCAACCTTTGGATCAATTGAATTTTGATAGTTATTTGAGCAGTTAAAGGACAACTGAATCAGGAGAGATAGGAGGCTGACAGTTATTTCCTTTTTAAAGGGGCACTAAAGCGAAAAACTAAAATTTAAAATATGTGCAAACATACACAAATAAGAAACATTTTTTTCCAGAGTAAAATGAGCCATAAATGAATTTTCTCCTATGTTGCTGTCACTTACAGTACAAGACAAACATTTATATTGCGCTTTTCTCCTGGCGGACTCAAAGCGCCAAAGCTGCAGCCACTAGGACGCGCTCTATAGGCAGTAGCAGTGTAGGGAGACTTGCCTAAGGTCTCCTACTGAATAGGTGTGGGCTTACTGAACAGGCAGAGTGGAGATTCGAACCCAGGTCTCCTGTGTCAGAGGCAGAGCCCTTAACCATTACACCATCCAGCCACAGCTAGTTAGAAATCTGACAGAAGTGACAGGTTTTGGACTAGTCCATCTCTTTATAGGGGATTCTCAGGGATATATTTATTTTCAAAAGCACTTAGTGAATGGCAGTTGCTCTGTGCAACTGCCCCAAAAAAAAAAAAAAAAAAAAAAAAAAAAAAATCTGAGTAGGGAAGCTGGCTAGCATCCTTTTTAGGAAATATCTTTATAAAGAATAAAAGCCCTGCTGAGAATCCCCTGTAAAGAGACGTACTAGTCCAAAACCTGTCACTTCTGTCAGTGACAGCAACATAGGAGAAAATTTATGGCTCATTTTACTCTGGGAAAAAAAGGTTCTTATTTGTATATGTTTGTACATATTTTAAATTTTACATTTTTTCCACTATAGTGCCCCTTTAAACAAAACCAGATGCCTGGCAGCCCTGCTTCTCTATTTGGCTGCAGTAGGGTCTGAATCACCAGAAAACATGCAGCTAATCTTGTCAGATTTGACAATGTCAGAATCACCCGATCTGCTGATTGCTTGTTCAGGGTCTATGGCTGAAAGTATTAGAGGCAGAGGATCAGCAGGACAGGCAGGTAACTGGTATTGCTTAAAAGGAAATATTTCAGCCTCCATATCCCTCTATAGTTATCCTTGGTCATGCCCTTTACGGCTGGTTTACCAGTTGAACCTTATCCATTACCTCAAATCTGTACACAAAAATGCTAAGCTTCGAAACATCAAAATTTGCAGCAAATGTACTATGCCAAAACAGCACATATAAAGAGACAAACGCATCACAGCAAAAAGTATGATAAAGTTTGACACCTGATTAGCTGGCAAGGTGTACATGGCGACTTCTCTGAAGGTCAGTGGAGACTTGCACAGGTTGGTTCCCGGAACTGAATGCTAGAATTATAAGCCTGCCTTTCCCATGTAATCCATAAAGCAGGAACAGAAGGACTCCTACCACTCACGTGTCTCAGATAAAATGGTAAAGTCACAGCCAGGGCTCCTTATAATCTGATATATACACAAATGAGGAATGACTCATAACCAATCAGCAATGACTGAGTCACCTGATCAATAGCCATCAAAAGACTAATCAGTTACTTATATATTGACCTGTATTGATGGGTGTTAAAGCCCCATGCAGCAGTTCAGGTAAGCTGTGTGTAGGAGGGCTGACTGTATTTACAAAAGGGTGCAATAAACTATAAATACAGTTAGTGTGTTTAAAGGGGCCGATACACCTAACGATTCTCCCGCCGATATACGGCCGATTCGATCAGTGATCGAATCGGCTGTGAAATCGCTGCGCACACCGCTGACAGATCAACTTCCGTCCGAAATCGATTGTTCCCGTCGATTCGTCCGTGCGGAAGAGTCTCGATCGCCAGCGGGTCGGGAGTGCGTCGATAGCGGCGTTCGAATGCCCGACGACCGACGCAATAAAGCAGGTATACATTACCTGTTCCAGCCGGCGCGAGTCCCCGCTGTCTTCTCCACTCTGGTCTGGTCTCCGGCATGCTTCACTTCTTCCTGCCCGGCAGGAAGTTTAAACAGTAGAGGGCGCTCTACTGTTTAAACTTCCTGCTGGGCAGGAAGAAGTGAAGCATGCCGGAGACCAGACCAGAGTGGAGAAGACAGCAGAGACCTGGGGACTCGCACAGGCGGAGCAGGTAATGTATGCGGAGGGGAGCGGCGGCAGCAGCAGCACCACCAAAGATTGTGAACGGTTTCAGGCTGAAATCTGTTCACAATCTGTAGTAAAGGTGGCCTTCCGATCCCTCTCGATTCGATCAGAGAGGTATCTGTTGGTCGAATCTGATCGCAAATCGACCAGTGTATGGCCACCTTTAGAGGCCATATTTCGGGCTCTGATTTAAAAGTATTTGCACTGATAATTCAGGGTAGGAACACGCTAGGCAGAAACGTTAGCGTTGCAAAAACGTCGATAATGCAAGTCAATGGGCCACATGAAAAAATGCATATGTTTGCATTCTGCAATGTGAGTTTTTAAAAACACTGGTCTTACAGCATATTTTCCAAAGCGCATCTAAAAACGCACATAATGAAAGTCAATGGTGACGCAGAGGTATTGCTTTTTTAAAAACAGTTTGATGACGTATTTCCACTTCCTGTTGACTTCCTACCTAGTGTTCCTACCCTCAAGCTTTGTATTTAAAGGAAACCTAATGGGACAAAAGAAGTTGCACTTACCTGGGGCTTCTGCCAGCCCCCTGCAGCCGCAGAATGATCCTCTGGTCCCCCACTTCAGCTAAGTTTCAGTATCGATGACTTGCAAGTCTATGGCCACACGTGTCCTTGGTTGTGCTCCTGTCACCAGAGTGTCCTGAGCAGTAAGAGAACCTTGTACTGCAGCTGGCCGAAGCCCCAGGTAAGTAAACAAAAAAAAAAAAAAAAAAAAAAAAAAAAAAAAGTGTATTTATTTTTTACCTGGGGCTTTGGCCAGCCCACACCGTCACAGAATGATCCTCTAGTCCCCCACCGCAGCTAAGTTTCAAGACTTGCAAGCCTATGGCCACTGTGCCTGTGCAGCCCTGGCCACGCGCATTTATGTCTGCAGTACAAGGTTCTCTTACTGCTCAGGACACTCTGGTGGCAGGAGCACAACCAAGGACACATGTGGCCATAGACTTGCAAGTAGGCGATACTGAAACTTGGCTGAAGTGGGGGACCAGAGGATCATTCTGCAGCTGCAGGGGGCTTGCAGAAGCCCCAGGTAAGTGCAACTTCTTTTGTCCCATTAGGTTTCCTTTAAATACAAAGCTTGAGGGTAGGACGACGAGGGACGCCTCCATGCTTATGGGGCTGGAGGAAGCCCCGGGTAAGTAAAAAAAAAAAAATCTGTAACAAAAACCTCCCCTGGGGGGGTACTCACCTTGAGTGTGGGAAGCCTCCGGATCCTATTAAAGTGGCATGTCAAGTGATCACAAGTCAGGGACTACCTGTACTGCTTGCTTGGCAGTTAGAAACAGCTGTTCATTCCCACAACACAATGAGGTTACGGATACTGTGGGAGGCATTTCACCACAATATCAGCCAGATGTCCCTAATCTATTTGAGAAAAAGGTAAAAAAGACCTCATGGGAGATATTGCCAGGTATTGGCTACGGATTAGGATGAGGATAAGCAAGACAGCCAGACCATGAAGGATACACTTATAAATAGGTCAGCCTCTACATGTCTCTCTCCTCGTGTTCCCTTTAAATATTACAGCTGGTGCCCTAAAAATTACACACTTATTCTAAATTGTGTCACCCAAAACTGTTCTGTGTGGAAGTTTAGGAGGCAGTATTCAGGGACTCCCAGCTCTGGGCGGCGCTCGCCGCAGAGGCAAAATTGTCGTGCGTGTACTCTGTGGGGCCATGCCAGCCACGGCTCTCGTGGGACGGCCACGCCCATAAAGAGGTGGGTACCGGAAAGGATGACTTTTATCATTTAATGTGGTGGGTAGGTGGAAGTTTTATTGATATTAGTTTGGTTTGCGATACTGGTGATGCGGTTATGTATATACATATTTGTGGTTTATTATAATAAAAATATTGAATCAAACTGATGCAAACCCAAGACTCATGTGATGGCTTCAATGATGTCACATATCAGCTGATGGGGGGGGGGGGGGAGGAGAAGAGGGCAGTATTCAGGGCTGTGGAGATTACAAAAATAATCCAACTCAGTTTATAAATCTGACCCCAGGTAACCAAAATTGCTCCAACTCCCAATGTTCTCCCCAGGCTCTTTTAGTCGGGTGCTCCGCCCGGCTAGTTTTGGTGAGCACCCGGCTGTCATTGACTCCCCTCCTATGCTGTAAGCAGAGTTGCTCACAGAAGCACCGACCCTGCATTCTTTCATCTTGCCCCACCCGGCTACTTATTCATGCCACCCGGCTGGAAAAAAAATTCTGGGGAGAACACTGGACTCCACAGTCCTGAGTGCTGTACGGACCTGCTGCTAAACAGGCTAATAATTCCAGATGGTAAGCAAAGTTGTACAGAGCATGGCACTGGACCAATATGAACTGTCTAGTACATTCGATTGGCCTAGTTCACATCAGGGACAGCACGGTATTGATTTTTCCATGTAACTAAATGTAGCTGGTTCACATCTATGCGCTGCGCAGCGTTACAGAAACGTAGTGTTGCATGCATTTCTGTGCGCTGAGCTGTAAAGCGCACATCAATGCAAGTGAATGGGTGCGCTTTTTAGCGCATAGAAGCGCATGTGTTTTTTACCCCTAATTGGAGGGGGGAAAAAAAAAAAAATACATTTACATACAAAAACAAAGTATTGACAACTGCTGCTGCTACAGTAAGCAAAACGTACTTTAAAGAACGCACAGAATTGCGCACTAAAGCGGGCACAAGCGCATGAGTTTTCTCTACACGTTTTAACATGTTTTTCAGCGCAGCAGATGTGAACGAGGCCTAGTCTACATGCAAGCCATAATTGATATTTAGCTGAGCATCTATTGATTGGTCTACAAAATGCTGTTCATCAGGGCCGAATTTTTACGCTTTACTGCCCAAGGCCACTGTCCCCGTCAGTATAGGTAGCCAGATTAAGCTGCCCTCCAGTACAGATGGCTAGATGACCCTTCCTCCTTCCTTCCAGTATAAATAGTATAGTACAGGTAGCCCAATTACCTTTCCCCTTTAGTATAAGCAGCCAGATGTACTCCCCCCCCCCCCCCCCCCCCCCCCCCCAACACACTGCCAGTATGGGTTGCCAGATAGCCCCACCCTCCCTACAGTTTAGCTTGATGAATCCCCTTCCCTTAGTATAGGTAGCCCCCCCCCCCCCCCCTTCCGTCTAAGAATCCAGATGACCATCACTCCTGATGATCCCCAACCTCCAGTATAGGTAGCCAGGTGATCCTCCTCCCCAGTACAGCATGCCACCCACCCAACCTTAAAGGAGTTGTCAGGCATATATTAATAAAATAAACGCTACTTACCGGGGGCTTCCTCCAGCCCCAAGCTCCCAGGACCTCCCTCACCGCAGCTCTGCCCGCAGCCGTTTGCGAGAGCTCCGACCCGGTCCCCGGAGCTGACGTCAGAGCGACCTGAGGTCGCTCTGTACTGCGTGATCGGCACTGTCAATCACCGCCACGTGGGCCCGAGCGGACTGCTGCCTGCGCAGTCCGCTCCGGCCAACGTGGCGGTGATTGACAGCGCCGACCGCGCAGTACAGGTCGCTCTGACGTCAGCGCCGGGGACCGGGTCGGAGCTCCGGCAAACGGCTGCGGGCAGAGCTGCGGCGAGGGAGGTCCTGGGAGCTTGGGGCTGGAGGAAGCCCCCGGTAAGTAGCTTTTTTTTTATTAATATGTGCCTGACCAATCCTTTAATCCTGTGGTGCCCTAGGCCATGGCTTAAATCCGGCCCTATTAATTCCAATAACCACAGGGTTAAAAAGTTGCTCCTCAGCACAGCAAATAAGGCAATAAGCGGAATTACGTTACCAATACAATAATGTCAGTTTCTCCAAAACAAGGGGTCACAGAACCAGAACTTCCATAGTGTTAAACTAAAATCTGTTCAATTGCTAAAATCTCAAATTATGCGTATCAAATACGCTACCCAGGAAGCAGGACAAGCGAAAGTATACTGAAGGCATGCAGCAGGATCTGACCGCGGCGGATGCTGTCACAATCAGATATGCATACCAAATATAAAGGAACAAATCGCTTCTCTGATTGTGACAGCATCCGCTGCGGTCAGATCCTGCTGCATGCCTTCAGTATACTTTCGCTTGTCCTGCTTCCTGGGTAGCGTATTTGGTATGCATTTTATTGAGATTTTAGTGATTGAAAAGATTTTACAGTTTCACACTAAGTTCCTGGTTCTGTCTTAACTACTTTAGGACCATGGTGATTGAAATCTACACCCTGTTTTGATGGGCTCCTGGCTGGCAGGGCATAGATTTCAATCACTGCCACAGCGTGCATCCGCCACTTCCGTCGCTCCCTGACTCTCAAACCTCACGTCTCGCTGCAGCCCACTGGCTCTGCCTGTCTATGACAGCAGAGCCATGTGAGCCAGTCAGGAGCAGATTTCATTGGCTCCTGGCAGTGTCCATCAATGCAAGCCGCTCCCATTGATAGGGTCAGGAGCCAGTGAAAGTCTCCTAACCGGCTCACAACTGCCGTCAGACGGCAGAGTGTCAGGAGGATCCCGGCATGCGGCAGTGACTGCGGTTGCAGTGGGTATGCGTGGCGATTCATCGGGATTCCGTCGGTATTGTACCAGCGGTCTCTGGTACTTAAGGGGGCAGGGACCGCTGGTACTTAAGTTGTTAAAGGCTTAGTTTTAAGGTACCTGCGCCTAGATCATAGGAGGGCTGAGACTCCATTAATAATTAGTGCACAAATGGAATACCGAAACGCATGTGCACAGGGCATTAACATGCCTCTTTTAACCCTTCTATGGATAGGCGTTAAGTGGTTTAGACCAGCGGTTTTCAACTAGTGTGCCGCGGCATGTTGCCTGGTGTGCCGTCCTCTTCCCCCCCCCCCTCCCGCACGTCCCCGCGGCCGCCACTGCTATTACTTTAGCAGCGGCCGCTCTCCCCTCTCCATCGCATGTGTTTATTTAAGGCAAGCAGCGTATCTCCCGGCTGCTCTGTGTGACGCGCAGGAATCAGGGCTTGGTAACCATAGTAACGGCGATACATATCGTCGCTACAGGAAGCCGCTGCCCTGCTTCCTGCACGTCACACAGAGCAGCCGGGAGATACGCTGCTTGCCTTGAATAAACACATGCGCTGGAGAGTGGCAGCTGTTAAGGTAATAGCAGCGGGGACGGGCGGGGGGCACCACCTACCCATACTGGGGCACTATACTAGCTATACTGGGGCACTATACTGGCTATACTGGGGGCACTATACTGGGGGCACTATACTGGCTATACTGGGGCCACTATACTGGCTATACTGGGGCCACTACACTGGCTATACTGGGGCCACTACACTGAGGCAACTATACTGGCTATACTGAGGCAACTATGCTAGCTATGCAGCCGCCCCCCCCCCCCCCCAATAGCCTGCTGCGCACGGAACTGTCCACTAGGTCGCGCAAACACCCGCCCCAGCCGTTCCCCGGAGAAAAATTTGGTCAGAAAGTGTTCCCCGGGCCGGAAAAGGTTGGGAAACACTGGTTTAGACAATAGGAAAGAAGGGAAAGGCATCACTGGGTATGGCTTCTGCCATCATTCATACATTGGACCAGTTCAGACAGATGTCAAACATTTACTTTACAGGGAACCTAAAGCGAGAAGTATAGGGAGGCTGCCATATTAGTTTCCCATTGAAAAAATACCAGTTGCCTGGCAACCCGGACAATCTGGTTGCAGGAGTGTGAACACCAGAAACAAGTATGCAGCTAATCTTGAGAGTAGTCCATTTTTTTAGATTTAGGTTGGATCGTGGATTGGGTTTTAAGCCAATTTTATGATCCCTGGTGTTTTTTGTAATTTCATATCCATATATGAATAAGCTACAGTGTTCCTTGTGTATGCAACATGCAATGCATATTTGTACCTCTGATCCGGTTTCAATAAACTGCTTTAATAAAAAAGGTCAATACAGGTAGACAGACTTACGAACAGCAGGAAAACGTGAAATTTTAATCTGTAGGAACAAGTGAAAATAGGTCATCAAAAACCTTGAGAAAAGGGGACAGGCACAGGAGACAGAAGGCAGTGTTTGGAGTTCTGGACAGACTCAGGTGAAGTACAATCCTACAGTCCCCATTTTTGTTAAAGGAGGATGTCAGCCATAAAATCAAACTCCATTTACCCAATGCTCTTTATTTACTCGACATGCAGTTTGCATTGCAAGCATTCCAATAGAATTATAAATGTGTCTGCTGTAATGAATCTTATCTCAGTCAGCCTGGCTCTATTCTTGTACATTGCCAGGGAGGGGAAATCTTGTTATCTCCCCTCCCACATTCCTGCTCCTCACTGATTGGCTGAGGGCAGTTCAGTGTGACATGAGGCTGAGAAGTGAAATGCCCCTCACCCCTCTGAAGAAGCTGCTGAAATGCGCTCTATGCTGTGTTTACAAAGCAAGCTAGATATTACTGCAGTTTCTAGAGAGCTCAGTGGGGAAGAGGGCTGGCAATGTATGCACCATTTCAGACAGAAAGTGGAGGGGGGAGGTGTGGGAGGAAATTACATCAGGGTTAGCTTCAGTATGAGGCAGTGAAGATGGAAAATGCCTGGAACAGTTCTATTTACCATATAAAATTCACTGAAATTAAAACGTTCCAGTACATTACAAGTAGAAAAAAGTATCTACCAGTACTTTTTTCCTGGTATGGTATGGCTTTCCCACTGCTTTAACCAGGGACTACTTGCAGTTCATATATTTTAGCACTGAGACAAGGGACAGGCTCACTGAGCTGAGAAAGGTTTTATACATAAATCTGAGGATATCAAAGTCATTTTAAGAGTAGGAGGATAGATACAATTATCACTTGTTTAAAGTGGATCAAAGATTAACCTATTTGTAAGGAACACAATTATGCAATGTACAAAAGTTCAAGGGCATTCCTCAAGCCAAATACGTGTTAATACTCTAATTCCCTATAAACTAAACAAGCCTCACCCACATCTCTTTGTGCCTTGGCACTGTAGCAAGGGCTTATGGGAGCTCGGTCTGGGCAGGAGGAGGAGGTTCCTAGCTAGAGATTTCAGAGGCAGAGGGGAGGGGGGAGTGAATTTTTCACAGGCTGAGGGGTGGAGATGCAGTTACAGATTACCTGTGTAATGACAAACAGAACATGGCTGCTCTCACTGTATCCCAGGAATAAATCATAAACTGTTGAAGCTGTATGCAGCCAAATTTGCTGTGTAAACTATCTAAACCTTAGATAAGATATACAGACAAGTTACTTGTTATAGTTCGTTTTTCATCTCGGATCCGCTTTAATAAAAAAAGTTAATTTGAGCTTTTAAACAGAAACTGGATATAAAAACAAAAAAGTTACAAAAACCACAGTAGGATAGACCATCTCAGTTTATTTTCACCTTCGGGTTCACTTTGAGGATACACTGCAGCCCTCTGCCAGCTTAGGAAGTGAACCCTTCACCCATGAATCGAGGTTCCCTGTGACTATGAAGTATTTGCAGCAGCTGCAGCTCTCTCGCGTTACACAGCCAGACACAGGGCCTCTATGTGCTTCCAGCGGTGTATAAAATGCTGCTCTGGATCAGAGCTCCGCACTGACAGATCAAACACAAAGGACGCAGGCACTTACCTTCTCGCTGACAGACGCTGGCGACTCTTTAGCAACCTGTAAGAAGAGGATAAAAAAGGCTAAATACTTTATCTCATGCCAATAGAGCCAATGTAAACTAGCCTGTGAACCTTTCAGAGCACTAAATCGTAAATAAATGTTTGCTGGATCTCACAACATACAAGCTTTGCTGCAGAGGTCAGATAACGATCACCTGCTCTGAGGTCACATGATCTTACCCAAAACCCTCACACAGGAAGCTTGGCTTGTACGTTAGAAAACCATAACGGTTGTAAGGCACTTCAAGGTATGCAGCTAGCATACACGGTGGGGCTTGTTCAGCAAGCTAGATGCAAAGTGTCTCATTTGTGCGTAGGATGCTGACCTTTAATAAAGGACTGTTGTGCATCTTGCGTAGCTAATCTAAAAAGTAAGTAATCTAGAACTCCTTGCAACAGCCTGGTGTCGACGGGATGCCAAGTTCTACTGAACTAAATTAAAAGACAACTGTAGGGAGAGGTATACGGAGGCTGCTATATATTTATTTTCTTTTAAAGCGAACCCGAGGTTCTGACAATGTAATCCATATACAGAGGCTGGGTCTGCCTATACTGCCCAGCCTCTTGCTATTTCAATCCCCCCTAAGCCCCCCCCCCCCCCCCCCTGCACTCTGCTATCCCCCATAAATCACAGCCGCACCGCTGACACGCAGTGTGTCACAGCAGGCTGTGTTTATCTCTGTACTGTCAAGTCTGCCGCTCCCCCCGCCTCCTGCATAGCTCCAGTCCCCGCCCGTATCCCTTCCCTCCCCGCTGATTGGAGGGAAGGGACGCGGGCGGGACCGGAGCTATGCAGGAGGCGGGGGGGGGGGTTGCATGCAGAGTGACAGTACAGATGTGTAAACAGCCCGGACAGCGTGGCTGTGAGTTATGGGGGGACTGGGTAGCGCAGGGGGGAAAGCAAACGAGGCTGACCCCGCCTCTGTACGTGGATTGCATTGTCAGAACCCCGCCTCGGGTTCTATTTAAACCAGAGGTCTCCAAGTTTTTCGGTCAAGGGCTGGGTCAACATACTTCAGACATTGCATCGAGATACTGAATCTAGATATGGATTCCCCCAATCATGCTTCTTGGAGAACTCCCAGCAGCAGCCATTCAGCCATGCAGCGCTCAAAGAACATCCTTATGCACCAGACAGTGAAGCGTACCCAGGTGACAACCTGCAGTTAAGTTGACAGCAGTGTCACCTGATGCAGAATTTGATTGGGAGCCAGCGAATTACTACTACAGTATGTGGATGGGTGATGCCAGCACTGTCATTCTGTATGTGAGCAGCCAATAGTTACAGGTACAGTGGGCCGCATCTATAAGTTACACATTTTGTGTTTGGAGGGCCAGTGAAAAAGCCTTGGCGGGCCGCATTCTGCCCGTGGGCCTTAGTTTGTGGACCACCGTTTTTAAACAATACCAGTTGCCTGGCTATCTTGCTGATCCTCTGCCTCTCATACATTTAGCCATAGACCCTAGACAAGCTTGCAGCAGATCAGGTGTTTAACATGGTCAGAGCTGTCAAGATTATCTGCATGCTTGTTTCTGGTGTGATTCAGACACTAGAGCCATATAGATTAGCAGGACTGCCAGGCAACTAGTATTGTTTAAAAGGAAATAAATATGGCAGCATCCAAATACCTCTCATTACAGTTGTAGTTAACTAAATACAGGTAGTTTGACTTCTGAACGACCCACCAATCCAAATGGCCACAGTTATTCTGTGAGAACAAATTAAAAAAAAAAAAAAAGAAAAAAAAAAAAAAAAGTTTAAAAACCTTGCAGTTGGAGAAAAAAAGTGATTTAAAAAAAAGAAAAAATGGGGGGGGGGGGGGGGGGGGGGGGGGATGATAAAATTACATTTTGATGTGATACACTGAGGGTGCAGGGGGACGGAGGTGGGAAGGGGCTGCAGAGGTGGCACAGAAGGCAGGCGAGTGAGACACTGATAGCACAGGTGTGACAGCAGACGTGACAGATGGGGAACAATGAAGGCACAGGGTACAGAGGGCACAAAGCTGAGAGGGGGACACAAGGGCACATAGAGGAGGTACAGGGGACAGAGGCGGCCCAGTGTTTTGTCTTATGGACAGAACCTGAAGTGAGAGGGTCTATGGTTAAAAGTATTAGAGGGAGAGGATCGGGGCGAGAAACTGCTAGTTTTAAAAAAAGAAAAAAAATTCTCCTAATGCTTGTAGGTATAATCACAATGGAACGATGTGCAACAGAAACAGAACAAGAGTGATAAGGTGATGAGGTCTGAGTGATACTTTGGTCTCTGAGGAAACTGACTACCCAGGCAGGGCTGTGGAATCTGAGTAATTTTGGGTACCCGGAGTCGGTGATTTTATGAACTGAGGAGTCGGATGATTTTTGTACAAAATCCACAGCCCTGGTAAGTATCGTTTCTCTGCTCAATTCCGCATTGAACACAATGCAAAAAGATCAGAAAAACAAATGGAAAATAAGAATCGTCAGCGGAATCGAGCAGGAGAATCAAGCGGCAAAATAGAGCCATGTATGCCCAGCATTAGGCTGGTAGCTCACCTCAACTTTACTGTAATGTCAGCGAGGCATGTGCCACTGTACTCTAACCACAGATTCCTTTGCAATCTAGGGGGTAAACCATTAGCATTTTCCTCTGACAGCAAGTTTTACTGCTGTGCACCACTCAACATTTCCTCAAAAACAGGACCAAAACTGATAGCATACAACACCATGAGAATGCCAAATACTTGCCAAACTGCCCCATACTAAAAAAACTTTCCAGCTTAATCAACATTTTGCTGGTGAAATCTGACAAAGAGGGTGTCCCCACACCATCCCCGATGAGGTTGGGAGTCTTTGGGGCTTCACGGCAATCTGTATTCGCATTCCTGTGTACTTCTGAATACAGACTAACACGTGCAGTACGGATCTGCTGGTCTTCTGAAGTATTTTAGAACGCAAGTACTTCTGAAGGCTATTCGACCGAGCTGGTCAAAGAACTTCACCAGGGCTCAACGCTAGAACTACAGGATAGAGGACCAGGAAGGCTCTATACAGTGTTCCCCAACCCTGTCCTCAAGGTCCACCAACAGTGCCCATTTTGTGGAAATCCACAGTGGTAGTTAATCAGCTCTGCTGAGACGCCAATTACCACAACTGTGCATGCTTGTGGTTTTCAGCAAAACATGTACTGTTGGTGGGCCTTGAGGACAGGGTTGGGGAACTCCGCTCTATAGGATCTAGAGACTTCCCTCTTCATAGGCAACCATTCCCCTCCCCCTTTCACATTTACTTTAAAGGAAATCTGAGACCAAATAAGTCTCAGGTTTTATACTTACCTGGGGCTTCCTTCAGCCCACTTGAGGCCGCTTGGTACCCTGCCTCCTCACCAGGCCACTTCTCTCCCATGCTGGATGACAGTACTCTAGCAGAGTTGCGCATTTCCCGAATGGATGTCGGCAAGTATTCTACACAATAACTGAGCAGGGCTGTGGAGTCGGTATAAAAATCATCCAACTCCTCAGATTATGAAACCACAGATTTCAACTCGACTCCAGGTACCAAAATTGCTCTGACTGCACAGCCCTGCTACTGAGATCTGGTTACTGGTGAGTAATTACTGCACGGGCATAGAACACACCCGGCCAAGGGACCACGCACATCCTGGCCACAGATGCGAGACTCGGCCAGAGCACTGGACCATCCAGCATGGGTCAAGAGTGGCCCAGGGAGATGGCAAGGGACAGAGTGGCCTCAATGGGGCTTGAGGAAGCCCCAAGCAAGTATAAAACCTGACTTATTTGGTCTCATGTACACCAACATCACAGAGTCCTGACAGCTTACTCAGGGCAACCCTTCTGATCATATTCTATCCATGTACAACTCCACTAGCAGAACCAGAAAACCACTGCTGAAGTGGCACTCCACTAGAGAAATTCTAGTTTTAGCAGAACTGAAAATTCACCTGTAGGGAGACAGCCTGCCCCTGGTAAGAACTTCACTGCCCCCTTTTTACTTTACAGGTATCTTCCTGCATGACTGAGGTGAAGGGGTGTATCCATTGTGCCTTCAGGAAGTCTGACTGATCCCGGTCAGTGTGCCTATGGGGAAAAATGGAGATAGCAGCCTGGCCAATCAGAGCTGCTTCCCTTTAAAGCCCATTTCCACAAAGATTTCCTGAATGCATGCATGTTGCCCATCGCAAGGATGTCGCTGGGTAGATGCAAGTGGCAGTTATAATTGCATTTCACGCCTATCCTATAATCAGGAAAGGACTGTTCTGCAGAGTTTCTAGTGCTCTGCATTTTGTGGAAAAAAAGGTCTCAAAGTGAATTAATTGCACATCAGGATCATTTTCACCATTAGGCTCAACACCATACAATCTTGGTTGTTCCATCTTACCACTGTCATGTAGTATAAGAGCTTATCCAATCAATCATTCAAGGTATTTTCAATCTGTTGGCCCTTATACTACATAGATTTGGTAAATCTGTACAACCAAGATTGTATGGCGTGTTGAGCTTTACAGCAGTGGATATGAAGGAGGAACTGTAGTTAACCACTTGATGACCCAACCTTTAACCCCCCTTAAGGGCCAGTGCTGATTTCGCTGATCTGTGCTGGGTGGGCTCTACAGCCCCCAGCACAGATCAAACACCAGGCAGAGCGACCAGATCGCCCCCCATTTTTCCCCCACTAGAGGGATGATGTGCTTGGGGGGGGGGGGTCTGATCGCTCCTGCCTGCGTGTGGCTGGTGGGGGGGGGCACCCCAAAGCCCCCTCCACCACAGGATTCCCCCGCTCCTCCCTTCCCCGGAGATCAGAGGCTGCACAGGAACGGATCTGTCCTGTGCAGCCTCTAACAGGCTCCTGCCTGTCATGTGACAGCGATCCCCGGCCGCTGATTGGCCGGGGATCGCTGATCTGGTACAACGCTACTACTGTTAGCAGCGTTGTACAAATGTAAACAAAGCGGATTATTTCTGCTTGTGTTTACATTTAGCCTGCGAGCCGCGATCGGCGGCCCGCAGGCTATTCACGGAGCCCCCCCGCCGTGAATTGACAAAGCATCACTGGTGGTGACATTTTTAGTTCTGCCAGGTGATCTGTACAAAATGTTCTTTACTGACAGCTCTATGCACAACTGCTTGCTTGGCAGTTGGCGTTAAAAAAAAAAAAAAAAAAAAAAAAGGCATTTCCAACAAGGTTCACAGACAGCAAACCGTCAGGACCATGGGCATGCAGACTGTGAGGTTTGACCCCAATATCAAACACACAGAACCCCCCCCCCCCCCCCCCCCCCCTCAGACAAGGTAAAGATTTCCTGTGGGCAAGGGGGTATCAGCTACTAATTGGGATGAAGTTCAGTCCATGGTTAAAGGTCTTTTTTAAGAAGGTGAGAAGACACCTGCAAAGTAAAGAGGCTCAGGGAACAAATGACGCAGGCCTTTCTGGGGAATTTTAGTTCCCAGTTTATGCCCAACACCAAAATCAAGTCCATTCAGATGCTCAGAGGGGTTTATGGGTAAGCGGGTGGCGATCAAGCTTTGATGCCATTCCCCAGACAAGCAAAATGATCAGATGTATGTCACACTCAGTACAAATTACAACAGAAATCTATGCACATTTTCCCAATTCCCGGGAGACTGGATTACTCTGATCAAATCTGCCAGGAATCCATTGCACAACATGTCCGACAGATTTTCTGCCAGATCGATTATTTCTATCAAGATCAGGGAGGGAGCAGAGGTAGAACCACCACTTGTAGCGCTGTAACACTCACATTCCATGCTGAAATGATAACTGCATCATGAAGTGACCACCGATCTTCAGGGCTGTGGAGTCAGTACAAAAATCTGGATACAACTCCGGCTCGCAAGTTTAGGCATCCAACGCCAGGCACCCAAAATTGCTCCGACTCAACTCTTACAACCCTTGCAGGGCTATGGAGCGAGTACAAAAGTCATCCGACTCCCAACTCAGTTGATACAACAAATTCCGGATACCCAAAAATTGCTCCGATTTCACAGCCCTGATTTGAACAGGTTTCCTCCCACATAACTTTACCATAGAAATATACATAGACAGGGATTTGACAGCAATGCTGAATGTTAGAGAAAATCTCAATGCTATTTATATGCATAATAATCAGCCTCTCCCAAGACAAGCCCAGACATCCTGTCATTTTTTAGATAAAAACTATTGTTCTTGGAACTATTAATAAAGCTATAGCCTTGTTATCTCCTGCCTGAAACAGACAAGTCAACCAGATGCCTACAAAGAATGCTGAAAATGTCTAGTCAATACATAAAAAAAAAAAAAATTCACCAATCCAAGTCCATTCCAATAACACCTTCAGGCAGATGGCTCTCTCGCCATCCTCCCAGGCCACCTTTGATGCAGATAGCCAATCACGTTATTCGTTACATCGCACATACGAGCATCCCACCACAATTCCATCAGGAGCATATTGCACAGGATGCTTCCAGCAATGGGGTACACATGCAGCCAGACTGTGCATGCAGCAACTCAAGCCAACTGACCGACAAGCAGAGGATTGAGGCGCTCCATGAGGACGAGGGCGCCAACAGCCTGAAAGAAGTCCCAGGTACATCTATTTTTATTTCCTCTTCATCTTAGTTACAAGTTGCCCATTGACAATAAAGTAGCCATACAAAGAGCAATTTTGCAATAAGCAATAGACTACAGTGTGGCTTATCAAGCCAATCAAGTAGTGACCCACACAAGCAAAAACCAGGCCATGATTTACCTCACAGAAGCCTATGGGCACAAATGTTCTGGCACCTTAGATGGCACCCTCCATGAACCTACAAACCCCCACCAAACCACACCACAAGAGTGCTATCTGGCCCAGCTCTCCCCTACTTCCCTTGGCCGGTGTAGATAGCTACAGGTGCCCCTACGTATTAGGAAGCCAGAGGTACCCCTAGTACAAAGTTGCTAGAGGTGCCCCCAAATATTAGGTAGCTAGAGGTACCCCTGACTGAAGGGAGATCTTACTCAGTGGAATGCTGAGAGTCATGTGACTAAACTCATTTAAACTCATCAAGAATCTGCACAGAGAAGGAGAGGGAGCTGCCTTCCCATCATTAGGCACATGCCTACAGTGCCTTACGGTAAATCCAGCCCTGAGCAATACCCTATGCAATTCACCTTCACTAATCTGAATGATGTCTCAATTCTTTGTGAAACTCAGACAGTGGCCAATTACTTTACAATCAGCCAATCTATTCCTTTCCACTTAATCAACAATCACCCAGATAGTTAATTGTGAATCCCATAAACCAGAACACACTTGATTTGATAAAAATCATCAAATGGGTAAGTCAGTGAGGCCAACAATTCACTAGATGAGGAGATTAGCCATCTTATAGAAACGATTGACCAAGCACGTAAACAAAACAAAACAAAAAAAAAAGTTTAACTCGGCCAAGGCTTTCAAATGAAACATATCAAAACACATCAATAAAATCCAATCATTGGCGAAAACTATGTGCATTTGAGAAAGTTGAGAAATACATTTGACCATCTATCAAATACTGAGACTGAAACCCCCTACTAATGGGTCCATCCATCACTTTGCAGGGACCTCTCAGGTCACAGCTCCTCCCACAAGAGACCCATCCTAGCAGGCTCCACCCACAATAAACAGATCAGTTTTGGGTGGACAGTTCCCTTGCAGTGAGGGGAGCTACCTGTGGAACATCCTGCGCCGCCTCCTCGGGTTTCTCCACCTCCAGGACAAGCTGCTCGGTGGCCGCCCGGATCTTGCTGACCACCTGCTGGTGCCCGAGCTCCCGCACATCCTCTCCGCACACCCGCAGCAGCCGGTCCCCTGCTCTGAGCCCGGACTTGTCCGCCGGGGAGCCGGGCTCCACCAGCTTCACGAACTGGCCCTGCCGGCTCTTCTCGCTGTGCAGGTGGAAGCCATAGCCTGCGGAACCCTTCTCCAGCACGCACACCCGCTCCGCCATCCCTCACCCGCAACTCGCTGACCCCAGCTCCGCAGCATAGCGCCCTCTCTTATACCCGCCGCGGAGAGACGGACATCCCCATCAGCCAATCACAGTGCAGCCGGACGGCGCTCGGCGCTGCATTATTGGGTGCGGAGCGCTGAGGGCGGCGGCCAATGCAAATAAGACCAGTCCCGAGCCGCACCCACCCCCCGTTCTGAGGAGTTCTGCTGTTCGAGCGGCTCACGTGATTGGCACAGAGGCACGTGACCGTCCGGAGAAAGTTTTTTGGCAACTTTCACGGTGGCGACGTTATCTTTATCACCATCGTGTTTTGTTAATGACGGGCACACTCCGCTAGATGAAAGTAAATGGAAAGTGAACGCATCTTGCAGATGGGTAGCATACTGATCATCAGTGGGGAATGTATATACAGTAGATGGCAGGAGAGGTTACTGTCTATAAGCCGTACTTGCAGCAGGATAGAAATACTGAAGGGGTGGGATTCATTTTTTTTTTTTAGTGAGTTTTATTGAAAATATAATAGGGTGTGCTAAAAGTATTCTGCCATGCTTATTGCAAGTAATCTTTGCATGCCACTTGCTGCAGCCACCATTTTTCTCTAACCCTAATCTCTCCTGGATCCCTTCCCCTGCAGCCCATGCAGAGACAAGTACAGAAGAGGAGTGGTGGTGATGGTGCTGCTTCCAGTGGCAAAGCTAAGCAGCTGTGGGCCCCAATGCAAGTTTTACAATGGAGCCCTGCAAGCACTCTATACATAACAATTGATACGGCACCAAAACCTGCCAATGGCAACTACAGTGTCTGAGGTGCAAGAAGGGGATTGGAAACAGCTTGTTAATGATTACCACTATTCAAAGTATCTATAGAAGTGATTATTATGAGCACAGGACCAATAAAGAGCTAATACTGTAGTTGAGGGAGGGCCCCTGTGGCCCAAGCACCCCGATGCGGTCGCAACCCCTATTGCTACGCCCCTGGCTGCTTCCATAGTGGCAAACTGAATAATGTGACCAGGGCTGCTGTATGGGCATCCGCACATAGGGGCAAAAAGGGTCAGCCCCCGTCCCCGCTGCCTATCATGTAACAGGCAGCGTGTCAGCAGCCAGTGTCAGACCTCCGATCAGCCAGCGACCAGTGAGAAGTGGTGAGTGGGGGTCCCTGTCACTACCTAAAACTGGGGGGCAACTGTTACTACCTAAACAGTGGAGTCCCTGTCACTAAACATGGGGGATCCCTGTCACTACCTAAACTGGGGGCACCTGTCACCACCTAAAGAGGGGGGGTCCCTGTAACTAAACATGGGAGGTTCCTTTCTTTACCTAAACTTGGGTGGTCCCTGTCACTATCTAAACTGGGGGATTACTTACCCTACCATGGTCCTAGTCTAATGATTCACCATTGCTAAGTTCATGTAAATTTGGCTCCAGCCATCCCCACATCCTGCTCCATGGCCACGCCTGTTTTTCTGCAACACCATGAAGTCCAAAGAACACACCAGACAGGCCAGGGATAAAGTTATTAGGCTTAGGCTACAAAAAGATTTCCAAAGCCTTGAACATCCCACAGAGCACTGTTCAAGCGATCATTCAGAAATGGAAGTAGTATGGCACAACTGTAAACCTACCAAGACAAGGCCGTGTACCTAAACTCACAGGCCGAACAAGGAGAGCGCTGATCAGAAATTCAGTCAATAGGCCCATGGTGACTCTGGATGAGCTGCAGCAATCTACAGCTCAGGTGGGGGAATCTGTCCATAGGACAACTATTAGTCATGCACTGCACAAAGTTGGCCTTTATGGAAGAGTGGCAAGAAGAAAGGCATTGTTAACAGAAAAGCATAAGAAGCCCCGTTTGCAGTTTGCCACAAGCCGTGTGGGGGACACAGCAAACATGTGGAAGAAGGTGATCTGGTCAGATAAGACCAAAGTGGAACTTTTTGGCCAAAATGCAAAACGTATTTGTGGCGGAAAACTAACACTGCACATCACTCTGAACGCACCATCCCCACTGTCAAATATGGTGGTGGCAGCATCATGCTCGGGGTGTGCTTCTCTTCAGCAGGGACAGGGACGCTAGTCAGAGTTGATGGGAAGATGGATGGAGCCAAATACAGGGCAATCTTGGAAGAAAACCTCTTGGAGTCTGCAAAAGACTTAAGACTGGGGCGGAGGTTCACCTTCCAGCAGGACAACAACCATAAACATAAAGCCAGGAATGGAATGGTTTAAAACAAAACATATCCATGTGTTAGAATGGCCCAGTCAAAGTCCAGATCTAAATCCAATTGAGAATCTGTGGCAAGATCTGAAAACTGATGTTCACAAACGCTGTCCATCTAATCTGACTGAGCTGGAGCTGTTTTGCAAAGAAGAATGGGCAAGGATTTCAGTCTCTAGATGTGCAAAGCTGGTAGAGACATACCCTAAAAGACTGGCAGCTGTCATTGCAGCAAAAGGTGGTTCTACAAAATATTCACTCAGGGGGCCGAAAAATTATGCACACACCTCACTTTGCAGTTATTGATTTGTAAAAAATGTTTGGAATCATGTATGATTTTCGTTCCACTTCTCACGTGTACACCACTTTGTATTGGTGTGAGAAAACGCGGAGAAGCCGCCGCGTGTACTGGCGGCAGGGCGGCTGATTCCGCGTCCAGCGCGGCGGTTTCCGCGCAGCAACGCATGTCTGCGTCGGCTGGGATCTCTAGTGCACCTGGATGGAGAGCTACGCACGCACGTGCCAGAAGTCAGGACCTTTATGCCAGCAGGAGATGTGTCAGCTGATCAGGATGATCAGCTGATTCCTGCTGGACTCCTGATTGGCTGAGTGGCTCGGGCGGGGCGGCAGAGTCCTGCAACTATATTTACAGCTTGCTTGTCAGTTGCTGGTTGTCTGCCGTTGCGAACACTTACGTGGAAGCACTCAGACCTTAGTCAGATCCAACAGTGTGTTTGAACCAGGAGGACCTGGGAATTCACACTGAGCCAGATTACTTCTGTTTGTTATTGTGTTATTATTCTGTTATACCTCAGACTAGTTCCAGGGTGTCGAGACCACGGACCTCACACCCAAGACTAGGGACTTGTGTTACCATTCTGTTATACCTCAGACTAGTTCCAGGGTGTCGAGACCACGGACCTCACACCCAAGACTAGGGACTTATGTTATCATTCTGTTATACATCAGACTAGTTCCAGGGTGTCGAGACCACGGACCTCACACCCAAGACTAGGGACTTGTGTTATCATTCTGTTATACCTCAGACTAGTTCCAGGGTGTAGAGACCACGGACCTCACACCCAAGACTAGGGAACTTGTGTTATCATTCTGTTATACATCAGACTAGTTCCAGGGTGTCGAGACCACGGACCTCACACCCAGACTAGGCATTGTTTGATATCTGTTATGACTTATTGCTTTCCTGACTGTACCTCTGATCACTGATTCGGTACCTTGCATATCTGATATTCCGTTGCCAAACCCTGCTTGCCTTGGATACAGAATCAGCTTTCTGTCTTTGTACTTTGTCTGTCCGTGTGTTGCCGACCTGGCTTGCCTGACCTCGAGAGCTATCTCTCCCCTTAAGAGATAGTCTCCGGATCAGATAGTGGCATCCACCTTCTGGTGTCACTCACCCTCTGGTCCTTCCTACCTCCAGCCTGACTCCACCCCTTGGAGAGTCTCAGGCTGCTGGAAGGTTCCTGTACTCTCTAAAGCAGTATTGCCTATACTGCCTAAGATCATCTGCTCATCATGTGTGTTTCTCAAAGTATTACTGTTACACCAAACACTCTTATATACATAGGTGTCCAGAGGTTAGTATTATATCTGTATTATTGGCGATTCTGCAGATCATCCATAATCCGGTAAATATCTGCATTCTTGGTGATACTGCAGATCACCAATAATCAGATTCTCTCTGCGTGCTGACACCGATCGTTACAATTGGTCTGTCACGTGAAATTCCAATAAAATTGATTCATGTTTGTGGCAGTAATGTGACAAAATGTGGAAAACTTCAAGGGGGCCGAATACTTTTGCAAGCGACTGTACGTTCACTCTGTTGCCAATACTCTACAGGTGGCCCAGGGACCACTGTTCACTTGGGGGAGGAACTGGGAAGTTTGCTAATGCTATTAAGGTGGGTTCAGGAACTAAGAGGGGCACATTTTTTGTTAGGGGAGGAGGTGTGAAATTTTTGCCTAGGGCTCCACTGTCGCTAGACCTGGCCCTGTCTGGGTTTCATCCGTCTTCTGCTGCAGCTGCCCACTCTCACACAGCCGCTGTGCAGATTATGCAGAACATGTCCTGTGCTGCAAATTCTGGTGGATTCTGTTAGTAGGTAAACATGTTACTCCCGGCCCGTGCAGGCACCCCGCCTTTGGCAGACCTTATTATTTGTCCATCTCCCACAGCACATACTTGGGCCTCTTTCCCTCTACATGCAGTTTGAGCCAATCATCGAAAAGCATGCAGTTTGCCGATTGCAAGGACATTGATGCGGTAATAGTAAACCATGGTGAAACATTGCCACTAGTTCTCTGTGAATGCTGAATTCTTGGTGTGATGCGGTTCAGCCCAGAGTTGCTAAGTCATCCCTTTAAAGGGAATCTGTAACTTTCATTAAAATAAAAATTAGGTTCCTGCTCTGTACAGCGGACCTGATCGGGCTCAGCTATTTCCGCCAGAGCCCTAGGGGAAAGCCACTACTGCATCTGCCCGCACCAGAGACAAGCGGGCTTTTGGGGATCCCACCGCTGGACCAACTCTGCTGAGGAGTACAGGGGAAACCTCTTTAGGATCCAGAGGCTTCTCCCTCCTGTGGAAATACCCCCCAGGGGCACTTTTTTTGCTTTAGGTACACTTCGAATACTGACATTTCTAAGTTATGAAGGTTCTGGGGCTAACTAACTAACATCTAACTAGCCACAAGACCTTATAATTATGTGTGTAAATCTAGCCATACGCTGGTCAATGTAACCAAAAGATAGATCCCTCTGAGATCATAATCTGAGCAGAGAGGGATCTATCGGATCGGATCCATCCACACACTGCACATTCATTTATTAATAGACTTCAGAATGAAATCTATCAATGCAATGCAATTATATGGCTGCCGATCTACCTCCACTCCTGACTCAAATTATCTTCCATCTAATACAATTGTTCAATTCAATCTATTTTGATTGAAAATCGATCTGATGGTCAATTGGGCATCAATTTCTACCATGTTTGGCTGTAAATTGACTGGAAAATGTTGTTTTGTATGGACAGCTTCTCGAGGTACGTATCTCTCCCCGCTGCCCCCCGGGATACTTACCTTGGGACTAGGAAGCCTCTGGATCCTGATAAGGCTTCACTGGCTACATGCTTATTGCAGGGGTGTGACTCAAATGCAACTAAGGCCTACAGTGTGCATAACAGCCAGGCAAATGGCATTGTTTAAAAGGTATGGCAGCATCCAAATTCCTCTCACTTCAGGTTCTCTTTAACACAGCTGATCAATTCTCAACTTAGTCAGGAGAGTACTTTGCAGTGTGAACAGCATGATGATACTGAGCCATAGAGCCTGTCATTAACTACATCAGATGGGCTGCTTAAAGGACTCCCCAGGCGAACAGCGAAAGCTATCTTCACTTACCTTCTTCCCGGCCCTAGAAGTCATTTGAGTCCCTCTCCGCAGCTCTGGTCCTCCTCGCTATCCCACTGGCCGCATGTAAGGATCGCCGACCAATTGATGGATCGGCGCTTCTGTGCATGAGAGCACGCTTGCACATTACCGATGATGTGGGCACATTTGCACATGGGTGCTTGCATGCACAGAAGCGCCGACCTGCGGATGGCACCGAGGAGGACCGGAACTGCAGCGAGGGACCCAAATGACTTCTAGCTGTTGGCAGAAGCCCCAGATATGTAAAGATAAATTTCGCTGTTCGCCTCGGGAGTCCTTTAAAGAGAAACCGTAACCAAGGATTGAACTTTATCCCAATCAGCAGCTGATACCTCCTTTCCCATTAGAAGTCTTTACCTTTTCTCAAACGGATCATCAAGGGGCTCTGTATGGCTGATATTGTGGTGAAACCCCTACCACAGTGTGATGTCAGGACTATGGTGCTGACATCACACCGTGAGAGTCTTGTTGCATTGTGGGAAATAACAGCTGTTTCCAACTGCCCAAAAAGCAAGCAGCAGCTACTTCCACTGACATCACCTGCCAGCAGTAAAAATGTCACCATGTGATAAATGTCAGAATGTAAATCGGGGAAAGGAAAGATTTTACAATGGGCAATGACTGACTAAATCATTTATACATAATTATTGTAAAAAATTAAGCAGTTTTGTTCATTACGTTATTTTCACTGGAGTTCCTTTTTTAGATTTATGGATAACATCTCACAAACCGGAATATTTAGCTGCGGCAGCCTCTTCTCCCATAAAAGAGGCAACAGTTGTGTAATCTGCTCGCTCAGCTGCCTGTTCTCTGGATCTCCTTCTTTCCTACCCGAGAGAGGAGGGTGGTGGAATATTTCAGTTTTCGAATGCAAATTTACAGAACTCCATGGGAGGACAAAGAGCTGTCTCATCACTTAGAAGCTATGTGACAGCGAGGGGAACAGAAGGGCTGGTGTTTATATTACTGCGTAATTAGTGGAATCAGCGCTGGGACTTTGCTCCCCGGATTAATGAGCAGCTTAAAGTATCCATGGAATGCTGGGAGGAACATACACACCGTGCAGACAGCGGCAGAAGGCCGATAACGTTAGCCAATGAATGACCTAGATAATTTTACACTACTTCAATAACCCTCTGCATTTTTCATGCTTCAATAGGGTTAAAGGATAACTGGACTCTTCATAGTTCAGTTCACAGGATAGATTTAAAGGAGAACTCCATCACCAAGTGTCGTTGGATCAGGTGCTGGGCCGCTTAAGGGGCACTGAGGAAAACTTAAGTGGGGGCCCCCATACCCCTTACCACCAATAGTTCCCCCCATGATAGTGTCCCCCTCCCCCACTGATAGACACTACCCCACTGCCCCCCCAGAGCTGCTGCACATTAGCTGCATACTCACCTTTCCCGGCGGGTGGCACCATCCATGCAGTCTGGTAGGGTCCAGCAGTGCAGGGGCCACTGCAGAGGTCCGGATGCCTTAGGCAATTGCCCCCTTCGCCTGTATGATCGATCAGGTGTCCAGCACGTTACATTTGTAATTCATACCTTTTTAATTCATGACCAGCATTTGAGATCCAAGCTTTACACCAGCAAGTGCAATTCAAGGTGCCGGATGCAGTGATGTAAACCACGCCGCCACTGGACTCTAGAGCCGTGAAGACATGTTTTCTGGAGTGAGAAATCGCTCCACTTTATCTGGCAATCCGATGGACGAGGCTATGTTTGGCAGAGTCCATGAGAACTGGACTTGCCTGGCTGCATTGTATGGGTGATTATGGTGTGAGGTCTTTTATCTGGGTTTGGCCCCTTAAAGAGAACCCGAGGTGGGATTGCATTATGTTAGTGGGGCACAGAGGCTGGTTGTGCACACTAACACCAGCCTCTGTTGCCCCATGGTGTGCCTCCATGTCCCCCCTGCGCGCCACTATACCCCCGTCCGTGAGGAGTAAAAACGGATACTGATGTAGGTAGAGGGAAGCCTCTGGACAGTCAGGGCTTCCCGTGTCCTCCTCGCACCCAAGGTTGCCGAATATGTTCTTTTGGCCAAGCTCAAGGCCGGATTTATACTTTTTCTGCCCCAGGCCAACTTTCTTGCAGCCTCCCTTCCGTGTGCAGCCCCTTCCTATTCCTTGTGCAGCCCCCTCTTCCATGTCTAACATTCATGCACAGCAGCCTCCTTCAGTTCTATACAGATCCCTTGGGCAGCAGCTCCCTATTTCCATGTGTTGCTCCTTATTTGCAACCTTTGTATTCCATTTGCAGCCTCTTCTTCCATATGCAGCAATCTCTCTTGCATGTCCAGCCGCCTTTTGGCCTTCTGTCACCCAAGGCCTGGGCCTTAGGGGCCTTTCCAGAAATCTGTCCCTGGCCACGCTCCCCTTCTTGCATGAGCATGGCTGTAGTGCACCTGCGTGAGTATGGCTGTGTCTACTCATAAAGCAGAAGGTAAAGGCGAGGAGGACAGAAGCCTCTGGAGGAGCCAGAGACTTACTTCTTCATAATTACCTTTTTTTTTTTCCTCTAAGATTTCACCTTGGTTCTCTTAAAGAGGAACGTCAGCCTAAACAACCATACCGTCATTAAGGTACATTAGTTATGTTAATTAAAATAGATAGGTAATATAATCTCTTACCCACCCTGTTTTAAAAGAGCAGGCAAATGTTTGTGAGTTCATGGGGGGGCAGCCATCTTTTTGGTTGAAAGGAGGTGACAGAGAGCATGAGACACAGTTCCAACTGTCCTGTGTCCTGATCACTCCTCCCAGCTGTGCAAAATTAGCCTTCAAATCTCAAATTCAAAATAACAAATTTGCACCAGAACAGCAGAAGGAGAACAACAACATCAGAAATCCCATCATGATTTGCACAGCATCAGGGGAAAAATGCCTGGTCAGTTTTCTTCTGTGCAGCTAAAAATGAGGCTTGGGTAAGAAAAACAAAGTTCTGATGCCGTGAAACTGTTAAAGAAACACCAAGCCTTTTCAGTGCTGCTGAGTAGATTTTTAGTCTGGAGGTTCACTTTAAAGTCCCTTACTCACACTAGATGGAGATCAGCCGAACAGCCGATAGCGACCACCTCTGTTGAGAATCTATCATGTATACAGCGGCCCCTGATGCTCCCAAATTAATGAATACATTTCCATTAATATAGATGGGATAATAAGTATTAGCACAAATTCCACCTTGCATTGAATGAAATGCCTTCTATTCTACCATAGCGTCCCACAACACAAAAATGTTACTACTTTTCTCCGCCTCATGTTTACTTCTTTGCCCATGCTAATGTACAATATTTTTGTTAGTCAAAAAAAGCAAACGTACTCAAGAAAGCCAATTAATTTTACCAAAATTTGGAATCTGCTCAGAATTTGGTTCAGAAGCCTAGAACAAAATAAATCATTGGAAATTGTCAATTTTGCCCATCCCAACTCATGGGTTTTGCACAAACCCAAGAATAAAAACTGCGTTGACAAACAGGTCATCTATGTAAAAAGTAAACATCATTTAAGTAAGTTTATTATCCTGCAAAAAGCTTATTTAAATCTTTTGCCTGGACTCCTGCTTCATGAATGAGGAAGAGCATTGCAAACATAGAAGTGAAAATGTAAGTGAAATTGTAAAGGAGAAGTTTGATAAAAAATAACAGTGAATGGAAGAGGAAGAAGAACAGTCACATTAGCAGGACTAGGGTGGGAATCGGATGAGGGCAAGTGACTGGGGTCAGGAATGCTGTTTGTAAACTTCCTGTGCCCTGGCTGCAGATGAGGGGACTGGTGACATTCCTGCCTTAGCACGCTCTGTGTAGGTTTGATGAGCAAATTAGCAGCCTGCCTCTGAATTGCAGAAGATGATCTAAAGTTCTTTTGATGACCTTATTGATAGGGCACTGCAGTAATCCAGGCGGGGAGATACAAATGAAATAATTAGTTTAGCTAGGTGGACTATAGGCACAGGCCGCACTTGTGCCTGTGCTCATTAATGGCCAGGATCGCGCCCATGAGAACATATTCCACAAGGCTTGTCAAATATGTTCAGAGGGTCCCAGTGTTGGGAAGGTGGGGTTGAGGAAGATGGGGAAGCCTCTGGACTACCCAGAGGATAGGAGGAAATATTATGACGGGGGAGGGAGGAGGCAGCACAAGACCACCACAGAACATTATAAGAGAGGGAGGAGTTAGCACTAGATCACCAGGAATTATTATAAGGGAGGCTCCACTAGACCACCAGGGATTATTATAAGGGAGGGAGGAGGCGGCACTAGACCACCAGGGAATATTACAAGGAAGGGAGGCGGCGGCACTAGACCACCAGGGATTATTATAAGGGAGGGAAGAGTCAGCACTAAACCACCAGGGATTATTATAAGGGAGGGGGGAGGCGACACTAGACCACCATGGATTATTATAAGGGAGGGAAGAGGCGGCACTAAACCACCAGGGATTATTATAAGGGAGGGAAGAGTCAGCACTAGACCACCAGGGATTATTATAAGGGAGGGGGGAGGCGACACTAGACCACCATGGATTATTATAAGGGAGGGAAGAGGCGGCACTAGACCACCAGGGATTATTATAAGGGAGGGAAGAGTCAGCACTAGACCACCATGGATTATTATAAGGGAGGGAAGAGTCAGCACTAGACCACCAGGGATTATTATAAGGGAGGGAAGAGTCAGCACTAAACCACCAGGGATTATTATAAGGGAGGGAGGCGGCGGCACTAGACCACCAGGGATTATTATAAGGGAGAAAGGAGGCGAATAATGTATAATTGGAAGAGTAATAGTATTCATTTAATACTACAACAGGGGCAAACCCAGGATTTTCAAGGGGGGGTTTCCTGAAAGGTCTCCCTCAGCCACGCACAATACAGTATAATAATATGGTAGGACATCATGCTGGGTACACATAATGCAATTACCCGTCCAACTAACATGATCTGACAATTATTTCCTAAATGTCCAATTTGCTCCCAATCGACAACGGGATTGATCAGGAGCAGTTTGGATACAGATAATAATGAGGACAGCCGACATTGGTAATAAAGGGGAAAGTGAAGCATTCACACAGCAGGGGCACAGGGCTTTGCTTATACCTGACTCTGTTAAGTTTCCCAGAGCTGCTCCATGCTCTATACACACACTGCTGCTCCATGCTCTGTACACACGCTGCTGCTCCATGCTCTGTGCACACACTGCTGCTCCATGCTCTGTAAACATGGTGCTGCTCCATGCTCTGTACACACGCTGCTGCTCCATGCTCTGTACAAACTCTGCTGCTCCATGCTCTGTACACACACTGCTGCTCCATGCTCTGTGCACACGCTGCTGCTCCATGCTCTGTGCACACGCTGCTGCTCCATGCTCTGTGCACACGCTGCTGCTCCATGCTCTGTAAACACGCTGCTGCTCCATGCTCTGTGCACACACTGCTGCTCCATGCTCTGTGCACACGCTGCTGCTCCATGCTCTGTAAACACGCTGCTGCTCCATGCTCTGTGCACACACTGCTGCTCCATGCTCTGTAAACACGCTGCTGCTCCATGCTCTATACACATGTGGCTACTCCTTGCTCTGTACACACTCTGCTGCTCCACACTCTGCCGCTCCACTGCACCAGCACTGGTCTGAGGGGGGATTCTGGGCAGCTGTAATCCCCCCTGCGTTTGCCTATGTACAAACCAGGGTTACCAATTAGGCAACCACTGTCAAAGCAGGTGGGGAGATTGTCCTGATCCCACTCAGGATTAAAAAGTCGCTCTCTGTAGTAGAAGGAGGAAGGGTACAACCCTCCACCAAGGGTGGACTTGATGTAGATAATAGGACAACAGAGGCGCCAACAGGATAAAAAACACTAAAAGAACTTAAAAACCCATCTTGGTAATAGAGGAGGTAGTGGTGGACTTACCTTCTCCAAGCAGAACATACGACTGTGGATTTTCAGTCAAAACAATTTTATTGGATACTCCAAATAAAGTGCAACGCGTTTCACGTTGTACAGACCCGCTTCATTAGGCAATAACAGATAGGAGTAAACAGCATCTGCCAGTATCATCAACACAGAGGCGCTCAGTGTTGATGATACTGGCAGATGCTGTTTACTCCTATCTGTTATTGCCTGGTGAGGCGGGTCTGTACCCCGTGAAACGCGTTGCACTTTATTTGGAGTATCCAATAAAATAGTTTTGACTGAAAATCCAGTCGTATGTTCTGCTTGGAGGAGGTAAGTCCACCACTACCTCCTCTAATACCAAGATGGGTTTTTAAGTTATTTTAGTGTTTTTTATCCTGTTGGCGCCAGGGTTGCTCTCAGAATTCGCAAATTCAAATTTACCCGTAGTATTTTTTGATGAATCCAGAAGTTGAATTCGAAGATCGATACCGATCACGAATTTGAATTCGATTGTATCAGAATTTCACTCTCGAATTCATGATTACGAATTCGGATTCAGCTACCGTCGTCCAAAACACGCCGACTTTAAGGGTTAAAAGCAAAGCCCCCTTAAATGCCAGAATCACCAAATTTGCAGGTTATGTTAAGAAGAAAAGTGGGAGCAAGGGGAATTTTTTTTTTTAAAAAAAAGACCTCATACTTTTTGAGAAAATCGATTTTAAAGTTCAAAGAAAAAAACGAAATCCACAGTGTATGGCTTTCACCAATGGGAGAAATATTTGCAGACGTGCTTTGACTCCACAGATCCGTGCACATCAGATCCCTCAATAGATGAACGTCCAAACTGAGTCAGCACCATCTTCTGTATAAATAAGCTCTTTTATTAATTTAAAAGCATAATGGCAAGCATATCCAGCTGGATATGCTTGCCATTATGATTTTAAATTAATAAAAGAGCTTATTTATACAAAAGAAAAAAACAATACATTTAAATGCCGGTCAATGACAGATCGTGAATCTGTACAAGTAATCCTGCGCTCACATGTATCTCCTCCACTCCGTGGTAGTATTATATATAAAAGAAAGAGAAAAACACAAAACATAGCATAATACTGTTTCAATGATCTATATCTTTTATACAGTCCCCAATGCCTTGCATGCACTCCTAATTCCACCAGCGGTCAATTATCATAGGCCTCCACCGTGTGACACCATCTGCCGCACCACAACCAACCGAAAGGACCCTGTGCAGTAAGTACTCAGTCAACCCTGGCAGAACGTGGTACAAACAGGCACCTCCGCAGTGATTACTCCACTCATAGGGTCTCACAGGTCCTCACCCTCCACTGTGGCTGCCCAAGCACAGACAGCAGTAAAAGCACAGACCCACGAGCTCGAGCCACCTCCTCCTGTGTGTCGGTTATTAACCACCACCACTAGCCTCTCACCTTTCAGGCCGCTGTCCAAATTATAAGACAGCAACCACACTTTAGGTTTTTATCCCCGGCACTCTCCTCAGCGTTTCTTCAGCGGTATAAAAAATCTCCCAGAATAAAATCCATCCAACCTAATGATGTGAGGACAGCTGGGGCATGAGGCTGGCTTCTGCTGCTGGTCCTGGTGGAGGAAGCAAAGGATGGCTTCTGCTGCTGGTCCTCCTCCAAGTAGACACACAACCACATATGTGGTCAGTAGAAGCACCAGGCACATGTGAAGAATCCAGAAGTTGAATTCGAAGATCGATACCGATCACGAATTTGAATTCGATTGTATCAGAATTTCACTCTCGAATTCATGATTACGAATTCGGATTCAGCTACCGTCGTCCAAAACACGCCGACTTTAAGGGTTAAAAGCAAAGCCCCCTTAAATGCCAGAATCACCAAATTTGCAGGTTATGTTAAGAAGAAAAGTGGGAGCAAGGGGAATTTTTTTTTTTTAAAAAAGACCTCATACTTTTTGAGAAAATCGATTTTAAAGTTCAAAGAAAAAAACGAAATCCACAGTGTATGGCTTTCACCAATGGGAGAAATATTTGCAGACGTGCTTTGACTCCACAGATCCGTGCACATCAGATCCCTCAATAGATGAACGTCCAAACTGAGTCAGCACCATCTTCTGTATAAATAAGCTCTTTTATTAATTTAAAAGCATAATGGCAAGCATATCCAGCTGGATATGCTTGCCATTATGATTTTAAATTAATAAAAGAGCTTATTTATACAAAAGAAAAAAACAATACATTTAAATGCCGGTCAATGACAGATCGTGGGAAAACCAGGATTACGACCTGGTAATTCTATTTTTGACAACCCTCCAGGACAGTGACATTGAGATTTGGGCTCCGCCCCCCAGAAACAGGAAACACCCAGCGTGAGCTCTATAAATCTGTTCCCAGGTATCCACACCTCAGTTGTGCACAAGACCTGAACCTAGTCATACTGGATACCCTAATACTTCTTACCCACATCAAAATACATGATGCTTAACGGGTGGGAACTAAGGACTGTCCTGGAGGGTTGTCAAAAATAGAATTACCAGGTCGTAATCCTGGTTTTTTCGTCCAACCCTCCAGGACAGTGACATTGAGATGATAAACAAGGAATCACCCACCTTAGGGCGGGACCACAGCCTGTAGAACTTTCCTCCCGAAGGACTGTTCTCCTGCTGTCATCAGATCTAGACGGTAATGTCTGACGAACGTGTTGACACTCCTCCATGTTGCTGCCCGGCAGATCTCTGATGCCGATGCCCCAGCTCTATAGGCCCAGGAGGTTGCCATAGCTCTAGTAGAGTGTGCTGTGATCTCTTTAGGTGACTCCAACTGCCTCAATTTGTAAGCTTCCTCAATACAAACCTTGAGCCATCTTGCTATCGAAGCTTTGGTCATTTTTTCTCCCACTTTATTTCCAGTGAAATTAACAAATAACCTGTCTGTTTTCCTGAGTTGCTTCACTCTTTTTAAGTATATTAGTAAGCACCTCCTTACATCCAGCTTGTGCCACTGCTTCTCTTTTGGATGAACTGCTTTATTGCAGAAGGTAGGCAATATTATCTCTTGCCCCCTATTAGACACTGATGATACTTTAGGTAAAAAATCAGTTACCGTCTTCAATATCACTCGGTCTTCAAATATAGAACAGAATTGTTCATCACTGCTTAGTGCCTCTAATTCGCTTACTCTTTTTGCAGAGGTAATCGCTACTAAGAATATGGTTTTAATTGTAAGATTCCTTAACGAAATTTCTTCTAGAGGTTCGAATGGCTCTTCCATAAGTACATTGAGAACTAAAGATAGGTCCCACCTAGGACATGATTTCTTAACTATTGGCCTTGATCTTTCTACCGATTTCATAAATCTGATCACCAGGGGATCTAAGGCTAATTTCTTATCAACGAAAACAGAAATTGCTGCTACTTGTACCTTAATTGTACTTAAGGCCAAACCCCTCTCAATTCCATCTTGCAGGAACTCAAGAATTGTCGGTAATTTATTGTCTTTAACTTTATTTCTCTTTTTCCAGTCTAAAAAAGTCTTCCAATACTTAGAATAGATCGATCTGGTTACTTTCTTTCTGCTATTCAGAACCGTCTTGATCACTCTGTCTGACAGGCCCTTGGACTTCAGAACATCCCTTTCAGAAACCACTCTTTTAGATGCAGATTTGGAACATGTACCCATCTGTGTTCCTCTTGATCTAAAAGTAATTCCTCCTGAGGGAGGAGTAAAGGATCTTTTTTCAGCATTTTTAGTAACAACGGGTACCATGATCGTTTTGGCCAATCTGGTGCTATTAATATCAGAGTCATTCTGGACAGTTTCAACTTCTGTAATACAAGAGGAATCAAGGGGATTGGTGGAAAGGCATATGCTTTGCTGAAGATCCAATCTTGGGCCAACGCATCTATTGCACATGCTCCCTTCGGATCTGGAGAGAAAAACCTTCTGCACTGAGAGTTCGTCTGATTGGCAAAAAGGTCTATTTCGGGCCACCCCCATCTGGCCGTTATCATTCTGAATACTTCCGGGTTGAGCCTCAGCTCGGAATTTGACAGTCTTTGTCTGCTTAGAAGGTCGGCCATTCGATTTAATGTCCCTTTCAGATGGACTGCTGTTAATGATAGCAGATTCAGCTCTGCCCAATCTAAGATCTTCAGTGACACTTCTAGGAGTTTTCTGGACCTTGTCCCTCCTTGTTTGTTCAGATAGGCTACTACTGTTATGTTGTCTGAACGAACCTGAAGATGATGCCCCTTTAAACACTCTGATGCTTGTAATAGGGCCATATGAACTGCCTTCATTTCTCTGAAGTTGGATGACTCTCCCCTTACTGGGTCTGTCCATGACCCTTGCAGGTATAGTCCGTCCACATGGGCTCCCCAACCCATCAAACTTGCGTCTGTTGTTATAATCTTTGTTGGAGGAGACCGCCATAGTCTTCCTAACTGAAGATTTTTTATATCCATCCACCAAGGCAGTGATTCCTCTACCCAGGTTGGTATTGATAACACGCTTTCTAAATCGCCCTGATTTCTGTTCCAGTTTTCCAGTAGCCAGTTCTGGAGAACTCTTACGTGAGCCATTGCCCAATCTACTGCTGGTGCTGTTGAGGTTAGAAGACCCACTATACTCATGCACTGCCGTACTGAGATGGTGTCTGCCTCTAGAAGGCTGACTATTGTCGACTGCACTTTTGTCACCTTGTCCTCTGGCAAGAACAGTCTTTGAAGGGGTGAATTTATTATGAACCCCAAAAATTTGATCACCTGGGATGGATCCAGATGTGACTTTTGGTAATTTACTAACCAACCCAGGGTTTCTAACTGACCTAACACCCTCTTCAGATCTCTTTGAAGCAGTACCGCATTGTCTGCTAGAACTAATAGGTCGTCCAGATAAGGGATTATTATAATGTTCTGGAGATGAAGATTTCCTACCACCTCTGCCATTACTTTCGTAAACACTCTTGGTGCTGAAGATATTCCGAAAGGAAGGCACGAGAATTGATAATGCAGCACTCCACCGTCTCCTTGTACACTGAATCTTAGGTACTTTTGAGACTCCCTTCTGATTGGGATGTGCCAATAAGCGTCTGTCAGATCTATGTTCACCATAAACACGTCTGCATTCAGTAAGTTCCTCATCGTATACACAGTTTCCATTCTGAACTTTTCGTATACAATAAAGGGGTTTAGTGGTTTTAAGTTCAGAATCATTCTGAATTTTCCGGTTGGCTTTTTGATCAGAAAAATTCGAGAATAGAACCCTCGGTTTCTTTCCTGAGGTGGTACCTCTTTTATGACATTTCTGTCCATCATGTCTCTTAGTAATTCCTGTAATGCCATCCTGGCTTCTCTGTCTTTCAGCATTAAAGTCTTTACAAATCTCACCGGGGGCTTTTTTATGAATCTTATCTTGTACCCGTCTTTTATTAGGTCTAAAATGAATTGATTCGAGGTTATCTTTCTCCACTCTGGATAAAAGCGAGATAACCTGCCCCCTACTTTCAGCCTGGCGTCACTGGTGCTTGCTTTGGGGCTCTGCTGGCTTATGCAGCGGAGTCCTCCTAGGCCCTTCCTTATTAATTGGCCAAGTCCTTCTTTTTTGGACCCCTTTATCTCTCGCCTGGTTATTGCGGCGAAAAAAGGGCCTATTCGGCTTGAATTTCTTTTTCTTCGGAAATGATAATTTCCTGCTTGCCGTCTTCTCCAAGACTTCTTGGAGCTGAGGGCCAAATAACAGATCCCCCGTAAAGGGTAGATTACATGCCTTAGACTTGGACGATTGGCTACCGTCCCATGTCTTGAGCCACAGATTTCTGCGGGCATTATTAACTAGTGCTGTTGTCTTTGCTGTAACTCTTAGTGACTCTGTTGAAGCATCAGTAACATAATTATTAGATTTCTTAACAACACTCAGAGCTTCTAAAATGTCCTTTTTAGGAGCATCAGTTTTAACTAATTCTTCCACCCTCTCTATCCATAATAAAGTGGTCCTAGAGACACAGGTGGTGGCTGCAGCAGGCTTAAAGTTAGTTACTGCTGCTGTATAAGCTTTTTTAAGTGACAAATCAATTTTCTTGTCTGCTGGGTCTTTAAGGAAACCCAAATCCTCAAAAGCAAGTTCATTCTCCCTATTCATTAGACTGAACGCTGCGTCTAACTTGGGACAACCTTCCCATAGTTTTGCATCTTCTTCTGAAAAGGGGAATCGCTTTCTAAACCCTCTGGAAATAAAAAGTTTTTTCTCTGGGTATTTCCATTGCGTATTAATTAGGTTTTTTGTTGAGGGATGTACAGGAAAATTTAAATGTGGTGTGGGATCCATACCAGAATATAATTTATCATGTATGGACACAGGAGCGGGAGTGGTCTGATTAATATTCAAGGTAGTGTGAATAGCCCGCACTAATTCATCAGTCTCTTCCACCGGAAATCTGAATCTTGAAAACATAAGTTTCTCATCCGTATCACTTTGATCTGACATATCATCCTGTGATAAATCCCTGTTAACCTGTCCTCCAGGAAGAACATCCTGTATTTCCTCTTCTTCTTCTTCATCTGAAGAAATTAAACGTCTTGTAGTTTTTACAAGAGCTTTTCTTGGCTTAGGATTCTCCTTGGGAATAACTGCCACAGGAGGTACCACAGGAGCTGACCCTGTAGGCAGATTTTCCCTGAATGCTCTAAATGTCTCTACCATTTCATGCCTCATGGTAGTCATAAACTCTTTGCAGGAGGCAGTATTCTCTTCATTAATTAACTTTGTAATACATCCTTGGCAAGATGCTTTTGTCCAGCTAGTTGGCAAAACAACCTTACAGACAAGGCAACTCCTGGACCTGTTAGAGCTATCGGATAAGTCCGAAGTCTCCTGAAAAACATATGAAGAGAATAATACCATGAGATTAATTACTATAATTCATTAAAGCCTGTAATTAATCACATAAATCCTCTCCTGAACAGATGTGATGTTTATTCATATATACTCTGTGTATATAGTGAGCTGTTTACCAAAAAAATGAATATCATTATCTGTAAAATAAGCTTAAGTACAGCAATCAGACAGATAATTTAGGATGCATATCAATTCAAGTGTAGCTCATCTAGACAGAATGTAGATGCATACAGCTGCTAAAATGTATTGCAGGAGAGAGAGAGGAAAAAAAAAATTTTTTTTTTTTTTTTTTTTTTTTTTTAAACTTAATATATTTGGTGATACTGCACCAATAAATCCCTCCTGCAAACTTAGAAGGAAAACATCCAACATCATATGCAGCTGACCCAGTAACCAGCTCACTCCCCACAATGAATGCACCATGTAGTTAACATTCATTCAGGTAGCTATGCAACAATTACTTATGCAAAACACATTGAGCTGCACAAAAACCAATCAGTCACATGTGAACAAATGCTTTTCTGAACTATCAGGACTTTTACAATACTTAAACTGGTAACAAACATCTTGCTCCATTTAAGTAATCAAATCACAAAGTAGTCTAACATGCTTTTTCTGATCTATTAATTAAACTTAAGATCAGTGCAGTTATCCATGTTTAACTGGTTTTAAACAACAATGTGCCACCACAAAAAGACAGCTTCAGCAAATATCCTTGATCTAGCCACTGTCATTCATATGCTGACTAAATACATCTGAGCAGCATAATCAAACCTCAGACCAGTGCGGCGACCAGTCAGACCGTGATCAAACGCGGCTCCCCACAAGATCTCCGCCGGCTTACCTGATCCTGAAGTTTTCGTGCGTCCATCCTCGGCAAAGGCCAAACGCTAAGTGCCACAAGGAACGCACACAACGCTGTTTTGCAGCCGCGCAAAATGCGGAAGTGAAGTCACTCGTCGGCGGAAGTACCGCTAGACTGGGGGCAAAGCCATCCTTCCTCCGTGCAGAGCCGATATTCCCCCACCGCTGCGTCCAGGACCTCCGTCAGGGCTGCTCCGCGTTGTCCTCCCTCTAGCACGCACAGCCGCTCAGGTGGCTGCTAGAGGGGAAAAACCTGTTTAAGCAGGTAAGGAGCTTTCTGCTGCAACAATATTCCAACCCTCCAGGGTAGTGAAGCAGGCTCCCTCAGGGAACTATTACCAGCCTCAGCACTCCCAGGCTGCTGACCAGCTAGCTCCCTTTACAGAGCTCATGTTCCCAGGGAAGGAAACACACAACTGAGGTGTGGATACCTGGGAACAGATTTATAGAGCTCACGCTGGGTGTTTCCTGTTTCTGGGGGGCGGAGCCCAAATCTCAATGTCACTGTCCTGGAGGGTTGGACGAAAAATATTTCCCAGCAGTTAATAGCAAAGGCCCCTTACATCCTAGCAACACCAAATTTGCAGGATATGTTAAAAAGATAGAGGGGAAACAATATTTAAAAAAAAAATAAAAAATCTATTTTTGGGGAATGTTCTGAGTGTGGGAAATCTGAAAAAAAAATGGCATGGGGTCCCCCCTCCTGAGCCTCTGTAACCCCTTGTCCCCCATGCAGGCTGGAATAGCTAGAATTCGGAGCCCCGACCGACTGGGGCTTCGCACCCTGAGCTATACCAGCCTGCATGGTCCATGGTATGGGGGGCTCTTGGTGAGAGAGGCAGCCAAGCCTTCCCCTCTTCCCCGAGCCCTTGTCCAATCCATGGACAAGGGGCTCTTCCCCACCTCCAGTGCCCCAGGAGGAGGTGGGGGTGACGACTCCCTGGGGGGGGGGTTCATGGTGGCATCTGGGAGTCCCCTTTAAGAAGGGAAACGCAGATGCCCACCCCCCTCCCAGGAGAAATGAGTATAGGGGTACAAAGTACCCCTTACCCATTTCCACAAAGGGTTAAATGAAATAAAAACACAACCACGTGAAAAGTATTTTATTATTCTAAATTAATCATAAATACTTACCTGTAACTTTAAAAAAATGTTCCCACGCCCATATCCTGATCCAACCTATACAGTATCCTCCAATCTTGCGATCTTCAATTAAGTTGATTGAAGATCTCTCCTGGCAAGAACCTATGCTATACCATAGAATGCGTCCTGCCGACGCATAGCGCCGACTCCTGCTGTTCTCCCCGCCTCCTCACCTCTCATGTGCTGACTAATAGGACTCCTGTCCCTGCCAGTCTCTCACACAAGTCAGAAAGTAGCCCTCCTGGAGTCTAGGGACTGTCAAAAACTTTAACTTGTATAACACCTTATCCACACATGCAGTCATAATAACAATAGGGAGAGACCAGACAGATGTTTGCCCACAGACCCTCCAGGCAAGCTCTGCATCATGCTGTGTATATTTACCAGCTTGCCTGTCCTCTGATTGCACTTTTTTCAGCTAGCCTCAAGTTTCACATTGCCTTGCAACAAACCCAAATACACCAGACCTGCCCTAAATCACTGAATAAAAGGCCGCCTGGGGGGAGATTGCCCCCTTCCCCCCTGGCCAGTCTGCCCCTGAACTATACTGGATACCTATACTGGAGGCACCTACCTGGCTAATCTATACTGGGGGCAATTATACTGGGGCACCTATGCCTGGCTACCTATACTGGGGGGACCTATAGCCCACTACCTATACTGAGTGCAACTAGACCTAGCTAACCTATACTGCAGGCACCTATACCTGGCTCCGGCACGGGGGGGGGGCAATTTTTACACTCTCGCACTGGGTGCATTTTAGCCTAGAAACTGCCCTGTTTACATACACCAATTAACATATACACACGAAGCTTAAAATAAAAGGGAATAATTATAAAAGGTTTACTTAGCCAAAATGCAGTCTATGTGGGGATATTTCCTTCTGGGAAAACAAATGCAAAGTCCTTGGTTTCAGAAGAATCATAGGCCTTTAGGTATATTTTGTAATCCAAGCAGATGTTACAGTTCCAAGATGGCTGTTAACCACATGGTCCTGTGGTTAGCAGCAGCAGGCTCTCATGAAGATGGGATTTGGAGGACTGAAGTCCGCCTGCTGGCAATGTGCTTTTGATGAAGCTTGTTTGGGGTTGTGGCAACGCCTGCCCCCTCTGAATTATCCACCAATGACAGTCCACCTCCTCCTATGAGGATTTTGAGCTTAAATGGTAAAACACTGTAACTCATAAACTATACATGTAACATGTCATATTGAGGTGGATAGCAGATTCATACTTGTCAGAAAATACCAATTAATATGACATCTTGCATGAGTGCGTTAGGCTATCCTGTCCCCGAGAAGGGTCGTACACCAATAACCGGATGGGTTATGGTTATGAATTTTATATCAACACATTGGGCAGATTTTAACGAATAAGACTATATTAATTTCATAGCTGTGCTATACACGGCTTTCATTTAACAGACCGAAATCAAAAACCATATGCATTTAAACCTGTTCCCCAGCGGTGCCTCTGTGTCTGAGGTTGGCAGTGGACCCCTAGGGAGCTAGCTTCCTTTGGCTTCACCTGGATGATAGGACCTGTTGGTGCTCAATTAGCAGCTGAGTGTGACCAGCTAGAACAACCTTTGACATATTACACCAGGCTAGGATTTTACACCCCTTGGCTGGCTAATTAACAAGTCATTGGCCAGCAAGCAATTCCTTTTCAGTGTGGGTGATGGGTTTGCTTTCACTCAGAAGAGAAGGAAAAGACATCTGTTGTACGTCTAAACAGAAAGTGACATTCTGCTCTGCTTTGCTGAACGATACCGAATCACTAAACGTCTTGACTTCCACATCATTCATGACATAAGGATGGTAAGAGGGGGCACTAGACCACCATTATTTAATATTATAAGGGAGCGAGAAGAGGGACACTATACCACCAACATGTACACACATTCTATGGGCAGGAAAAGGGGAGGGCTAGTGGGTTGCACCCCACTGTGGGGACTACAAAATTGTCAGCAGTGGATTGCACTACAGGGGACACTGGAATACAACATGAATGACCCTGAAAAGCCAGAAATCCATAGAGTAATTAACGCTGCGGAAAAGATCATAGGATCTCTCCTGCCACCTAGATCTCCTTCACACTGCCAGAATGAACACGAGGGGCAACAGGAACTCACGCGACCCCTCCCCCTCAGGCAATCGCTTCTTCGATCCTCTTACACCAGACCGCCGTTTTGGAAACATTGCCTCCAGGACCATCAGTCGCAGACGCACTTTCTTCCCCCAGACTGACTTCCAACTGAACTCCAGCCCCCCCCCCCCCCAATCAGGCTGCAACACTCTAGCCCTTGGGAAGCATCACCTCACCTGTCTCCTGGACTGTATGTGACGTCCACTCTGGACTCCTATGCAGACCTCTCCCTACACCCTAACTCATGAACTGTTTCTCTGATCAGTGCATAATTCTATTGTCTGTACCATGTATATTCTCATGTCGACCGTGTGTTGTCATTTATTGCTATTGCTGCCATTGCCATGTGTACCACATACAATTCCGAGTACGTCATTCGGCATACTTGGCAAAATAAAGATGATTCTGATCAGGGCTGTGGAGTTGGTACAAAAATCATTCAACTCCGACTCCTCGGTTTATGAAAGCACCAACTCCAAGTCCAGGTACCCAAAATTGCTTCGACTCATTTTTACAAAGGCTGTGGATTTGGTTCAAAAATCATCCGACTCTGACTCCTCAGTTTATTGAAACCACCAAATCCAGGTACCCAAAATTGCTCCGACTGTTTGACACCAACTCCACATCCCTGATTCTGATTCAGAATACATTATGGGAACGCTGAAATATACTGTGCTATGCTAATGCTATGCACCCTGAAACAGAATTTCATGAATACAGAGGGTGCTGTATTTGGCCTTGTACACTAGAGGGCATCCAAGGCCTTTGCCTAAACAGCCTGTGCACAGAAACAGCCCTGCTTTGTTACATTATTATTCCTACATTAATGCCATTAGTCTGCTTCTCCTGCTACCTCCACACTCATTCTACTAGGCAAATCAGCCAGCTGGCTCGAGGGCAGGCTGGGCAGCTGCTAACTTTTGGAAGGGCGAACAGTTTAAAAGTTAGAAATAGCAAATATTATTACTATTCAAAGCGCTAACTTATGACACTTCATGATGCTCTTTTATTTACATAGCATCTAAGGGACAGAATTGAAAATAAAGGGGGAATGAGATTTTTGGATGCCACTCATCCCTGCGTCATTCACAACATGCAAACGTGACTGGCTGGCATATTAAAGACTCCCATGGCTTTGTAAATCAGACTCGCTGTGTTTACTGAGCCTGGAGCACCTTGTTGTACCTGTCATAATCCACCCATTCATTACAGGCTGAGCGTGAAAGCCCAGGAAATACAGTTAGTGTTGCTCAATTTCTAAATGGGATTTGATTATAAGAATTCTGCCTTCAAGAGGAACTGTAACCAAGGATTGAACTTCATCCCAATCAGTAGCTGATACCCCCTTTCCCATGAGAAATATTTTCTCAAATAGATCATCAGGGAGGTCTTTATGGTTGATATTATGGTAAAAACCCCTCCCACGGTGTGATGTCAGCACCTAGGTATTGACATAACTCTGTGGAGCCTTGTTGCATTGTGGGAAATAACGTCTGTTTCCAGCGGCCTAACAACCAGTATTTCTCTCTGACCAAATGTATAACTATAAAAAAAAAAAAACCTTTTAGCCATTGTTAAGAGGGTGTGGTTATAGATAATTGCAGTGGGTGCTGTCTGGTTTTTTTTTTTTTCCATGTCTGTCAGTAGTAAAAAGTTGCAAAAATCTTAAGATGTAAAATACATGTAAACATATGCATATAAGAAGTATGTTTCTTCCAGAGTAAAATGAGCCATACATTACTTTTCTCCTATTTTACTGTCACTAAGGCTGGTTTCACAGTGGGACGTTACAGGCGCACGTTAGAGCAGCCTGTAACGCAGCCCACCGCACAGTACTGAAAAATCAATGGGGCTGTTCACAGTGCGGACGTTGCGTTACATTGTAACGCTGCGTCACAAGACAACGTACTGCATGCAGTACTTTGGACGCGGCTGAGCCGCGTTAGACTGCTTGCACATGCTCAGTAATGTTGGGGAGGAGCGGAGAGCGGCCAGGCACATGGCTAATTAATATGCACTGCACGTTATGACGTGCAGTGTTTACTTCCTGGAGCAGCCGCTCTGTGCGGCGATTGGCCGGCGGGACCACGTGATGCCGCATGCGCACAAGAGTGCGCATCACGGCATCACTGACGCCAGAGTGAGCTGCACAACGCGGCTCACTCTGACGTCCAGATCCAGCACCACCAGGCGTTGAGTTAGGGGGACGTTATGCGACCTTAACGCCCCCTCTAACGCAACGTCCTGGTGTGAAATTAGCCTTACAGTAAGTAGCAGAAATCTGTCAGAACCGACAGGTTTTCAACTAGCCCATCTCATCATGGGGGATTCTAAGTGTTTTCTTTATTTTCAAAAGCATTTCCTGAATGGCTGCTGCTCCGTCCAACTGCCAAATAAATGTGCAGTGAGCAGGCTGTCCAGCATCTCTTTATAAATCTTTTTCAAGAATTGTCTTTATAAAGAATAAAGGCCATGCTAAGAATCCCCATGAGGAGATAGACTAGTCTAAAACCTGTCAGTAATGTCAAATTTCTACTACCTACTGTAAGTGACAGCAACATAGGAGAAAAGTAATTTATGGCTCATTTTACTCTGGAAGAAACGTACTTCTCATGTGTATGTTTACACTTGTATTTTACATTTTAAGATTTTCACGACAGTGGTCCTTTAAGTATTTATTTTATTCTTTCCAAAAAACTAAAACTCTATAAAAAGAACCTATATAAGAATGCCGGCTGACCTCCCTCTACGCTTGCATGCCATTTTGGCAGTTGTACTGAGCAACTGTCGTTTAGCAAGTGCTTTTTTTTCTTTTTTTTTTAAAGAAAACCCTGAGAGTCCTTATGAGGAGATGGACTAGACTAAAACCTGTCAGCTCTGTCAGTTTTTTACTGCCTACTGTGACAGTGAGATGGGGAAAAATGTAATTTATAGTAAACAAATGTACGTTTTATACATATGCACACACATGCATCTTTAGTTTGACAATGCTTTGCGATAATGGTTCTTTAATATTGTGTGTGTGTGTGTGTGTGTGTGTGTGTGTGTGTGTGTGTACAGTGTGTGTGTGTGTACAGTGTGTGTGTGTGTGTGTGTGTGTGTGTGTGTGTGTGTGTGTGTGTACAGTGTGTGTGTGTGTGTGTACAGTGTGTGTGTGTACAGTGTGTGTACAGTGTGTGTGTGTGTGTGTGTGTGTGTGTGTGTGTGTGTGTGTGTGTGTGTGTGTACAGTGTGTGTGTGTGTGTACAGTGTGTGTGTGTGTGTACAGTGTGTGTGTGTACAGTGTGTGTGTGTGTGTGTGTGTGTGTGTGTGTGTGTGTGTGTGTGTACAGTGTGTGTGTGTGTACAGTGTGTGTGTGTGTGTGTGTACAGTGTGTGTGTGTGTACAGTGTGTGTGTGTACAGTGTGTGTGTGTGTGTGTGTATGTGTGTGTGGTGTGTGGTGTGTGTACAGTGTGTGTGTGTGTGGGGGGGGGGGGTGCACCTCTGCCTACACCCCTGATTCTAGTCTTGAATTATTACAGGCCAACGAAAACCAATTCTGAACAGGGCAAGTTCTTAAAGTGTACTAGAGCTGAACAATTAAAAAGATTTTATACATACCTGGGGCTTCCTCCAGCCCCATCAGCATCAGGAACCGGGTCCCCACACTTCTGTCAGTCTGAGCCAGTCTAACGTAAGCAGCCACTGGAGAGATACATAGAACATAGAGGGCGCACTTCTCCTGCGTAGCTGGCCGTGACCGACGGCAGTGACGGGACACGGTGCCCAAAACTGCGGCGGCGGCGTGGGAGCAATTGGAGCAGATGGGGCTGGAGGAAGCCCCAGCTATGTATAAAATCTTTCTAATTGTTCAGCTCTGAGTCCCTTTACGTGCAGTAATGTCATATTGACAGTGATAGACAATGAAATGAGACAACAGCTCACCAAGGATGTGAAACCAGACAAGAAGTTTGTAAATTAACAAGAGCAGAAACACGTATGGCAAAAACACCTAAAAGAACAGTGGTGGCTCCTGAACTGCCAATCATTAAAGAGACTCCGTAACAAAAATTGCATCCTGTTTTTTATCATCCTACAAGTTCCAAAAGCTATTCTAATGTGTTCTGGCTTACTGCAGCACGTTCTACTATCACCATCTCTGTAATAAATCAACTTATCTCTCTCTTGTCAGACTTGTCAGCCTGTGTCTGGAAGGCTGCCAAGTTCTTCAGTGTTGTGGTTCTGTGATGCATCTCCCCCCTCCAGGCCCCTTTCTGCACACTGCCTGTGTATTATTTAGATTAGGGCAGCGTCTCTCTTCTCTCTTATCTTTTACAAGCTGGATAAATCCTCCTCTGAGCTGGCTGGGCTTTCACATACTGAGGAATTACATACAGGCAGAGCTGTCTGCACTCTGCAGGAAGAAACAGCCTGACACTTCAGTGGAAGATAGCTGCAGGGGGAAAGAAACACACAAATGATCTCTTGAGATTCAAAAGGAAGGGTGTATACAGCCTGCTTGTGTATGAATGTATTTTCTATGTGTGGACATACTGTACATCAACATACTTCCTGTTTTGGCGGCCATTTTGTTTGTTTATAAACAAACTTTTAAAAACTGTTTTTCACCACTTTTAATGCGGCGAGGAGTGGCGAAATTGTGACAGAGGGTAATAGGAGATGTCCCCTAACGCACTGGTATGTTTACTTTTGTGCGATTTTAACAATACAGATTCTCTTTAAGGTTGACCAACAGACAGCTCTCTCTCTGATCTGAGAAAGATCTGTTGGCCACCATAAACTGCAGATTCCCGATTGATTTTAGCATGAAATCTTTCAGCATTCAGCCTCATGACACCACTTCATCACCCACAACCACTGTCCCATAATGTACATGTAAACGCCCCCCCCCCCCGTAATAATACTTGATCTGCCACAGTCTGCCGCTGTTCCTGGAATCCTCTTGGTTGCCATGAGGGGCATGTGTGTGACATCACGCACACGTGCCCTGCGTGCAATGCGCCGGAAACCACGTGGTGCGCAAATCCAGAAGAGGAGTGCGGACACAGCGGCAAACAGCAGCAGGTATAGTGTTAATGCGGGGGCACCAGGGGTGTACAGGTACATTAGGGGGGACAGTGGCCGGGGACAATTACCGCACGCAATTACCGCCACACACCTGATCAAGCATGTCGACCTGAGATTTTCCAGCATGTGCGATCGATACATGCCACCAATTTTTTCCCAAAATGAGTTTGCTTTGTCGATCGATCATGCTTTTTATGGTGGCCCCGATTTTTATCCAGTTTGATAAGAATAGATGGTTGATCGGCCGCCAAATCTACAGATGCATGGCCACCTTTAGTTCCATCCCTGAATCTGGTCTGAAATCAATTTCCACCAATCCTACCAATAGCCAGGGCCGTTTCTTGGGCAGTGCGGGCAGACCGGCAAGTAGAAGGGGGGCACAGGCAGAAGGACATAACTGCTAGGAAGTTGGTGACATGCAGCCAAAGAAAGATCACCAGCACAATCACCTTCCTCGACTCCTCCTGGACTGCCTGCGTCAGACGTCAAGTCATCATCACGTCACCACCACGTGATGACACCTGATGTCCTGTAGCGGTACTGCAGGCACTCAGTGCGCGGCACCCATGGAGAAGTCGGCTTTCCTCCTGGATGAGCGGCTGGTCACTAGTAAGTAGGCAGATCTACTTGTGACCTGTGGTTGTGTGACTGTCCCTAAAGAGTAAGGGTTCGCAAGTCCACGGGGGGGGGAGGGGGGGGGGGGGGGAAGGGGGCGCAATTTTTACTCCATCACCCTGGGTGCAATTTAACCTTAAAACTGCCCTGCCACTAGGTATCATAATTTGTGTTTGTCTACCCCTCAGACCATCATGAACATGGGCAGACCAACAGAAAGGAGCAGTGATCTTAGATATGGGGGTAGTAGGGAAATGAGAGAACGTGGCTACCTAATCAGCCGTTGCACAACAAAGCTAATTAGATATTTTGGTTTCTTCTTTTCACATTATTGCAGCTGGGCAGCAATCCTTTTGCTAGTGGATGTGGCAATCATTCAACTGAGGCCCTAACTCAAGTTTTTTTTACTGTTTCTTAGGGTAGTATGTTAATTATTGACAAATATTGTTCATGTTATTGTTATTAAGTTTTTTTTATTATCTTTCTGTAAAGTTCATACAGTTATGGACGGCAATAAATAAGCATCATTCCTACATTAATTAGAATGAGTAATTCTTTTACCTCATGACCTGAACTTTAAGTTCCAATGAAGTCATAAACAATGATAAAAACATGTCTGGCTTTTCCTTCTCTGCTAGAAAGGTGTTTCTTTGCCAGCTGTGAGCGCTCTCACTTGCTGTTTGGATGGCACCTACTGGTGAGACAGAAAATAAGGATAAATATAAAATATAGCATGAACAGGGCCAAAAAAATGTGGGAAATGTGATCTTTTCTACTCCCTTCAAAAAAGGAAAGAAAAAAAAATGTGTATAATTTCACATCTTTTCAATGACTCCAAGGCTGTAGCGATATGGTGATCCTGGGTCCTCCCTGGTCCCTCGCTCAATTTCATGCACAATTGCACGCAGATTCCATAAGGCACTGTAGACACATGCCTACGGGCGCTTTATGTTAGATAGGGGGCGCCTCCTCCTCAGATCACTGACCTCCGTAGCTTACAGTCTAATCCCTGCCTCATATCACTGACCTCAGGCACTTACATGCTAATCCTTGTCTTATGTCACTAAGGATGACATTAGACAGGGACTTATGTGTAAGAGTGTAAGGACAGTTAGTGACAGAAGGCAGGAATTAGGGTTCAGAATATTTTACTTGTGGGTGTGGCCTGTGTTCAGGGGTGGAGTTTAGGGCGCCAGCATGCCTGTGCCTACTACTGGCCTCTGAGTTTCTTTACACTATGCTACACTTTATCTCTCTGTTTTGTTGCACTTGCGTATTGAATTTATAGGACTGTCATTTGCTTTTTACAAGTTATTTATTTACATGCTTGTTTGAGACAACACTCTTTATTATTCTTTTGCAAGCATATGCATTCAATTTATTGCTGCATATTATTTTCCCGCTGTTGATTGGTATTTGGGGATTGGTGCTTTGTTACATTATTGGAATATCGATCTATTGGCTTTGGATTGGGAAGATCCTATATACATTAATATCTATTTTTGAAGTGTACACTTTGTCGTTGTGGTCACCATCCCAATCACCAGCAGATGTTTTTTTTAATATTGTGTAATTATTATTCTCAATAAAATATATTCATTATTTTGTACCGGATTGGTGCTGTTGAGGGTAATAAAATACATTTGTATGTGTTGCCCATAGTAACTAGTCTTTCTCTTTTCATTTCATAAACTATGCTAGAATAAAAATTCCACCCACAGTCTGGTTGCTATGGCCAACCAGCTTAATTGGTGGACAACTTCCTTGTATGGGCAAGCATCATGTGCCACAGTGTAGCGATGGGCAAATATGGCCATCTTTGTTTTGCCATAATTGTCACAAAAATCACATTTTCGCGCACAAGGATATTTGCAACAATATATGGCTATGAGAAAACTTATTTTCATCAGATGCATAATGCATTGAAGTCTATGGGCATGAGGAAAAAAACGTACCCTCTCCACTCCTAACACTAACCTCGCCCCTCTCCACACCTAACACTAACCTTCCCCTCATGCACACCTAACACTAACCTCCCCCTCTCCACTTCTAACCACCCTCTACTCCTAACACTAACATCCCTCCTCTCCACTCCTAACACTAACCTCGCCCCTCTCCACACCTAACACTAACCTCCCCCTCATGCACACCTAACACTAACCTCCCCCTCATGCACACCTAACACTAACCTCCCCCTCTCCACTTCTAACCACCCTCTACTCCTAACACTAACATCCCTCCTTCTCCATTCCTAACACTAACATCGCCCCTCTCCACACCTAACACTAACCTCCCCCTCTCCACTTCTAACCACCCTCTACTCCTAACACTAACATCCCTCCTCTCCATTCCTAACACTAACCTTGCCCCCAAAGAAACCCTTCAAAGAGTTTTGGATCTCATGGAACCCATGTATTAGTGGAAGGAGTTGGGATTTATTTTGCAGGCGGCACACTTAAAAAGCAGGTGTGGCTAAAACTTTATTAACTGTAACAGCCTCATTGCCCCCATTCCACATTCCCCCTCTATAGTGCTTTCTATTACAGTAACCTGTGGTGAGGTTTCTTATTATAATTCCCACAATTATGGTGCACCCTTATAAAAGGGATCTTTATTATACTGCCTTACTATCATACTGTTTTTTCTATTACTTCGCTCCTTATTATACTGATTCTCAATTTAGCTCTTCTTTGTATAAAGGAGCCAAGGAGGTACTGAGGCCAGTCTCACCAGAGGGGGAAATGCCAGGGGACCCTTGCAATGTCCCCTGGCAGAAGGAACCCTGGTTGAGGGTCTTGTTTGCAACAAAAGAACTCCTGCTCACAAAACACTACCAGGTAAATGAAACATTTGTAATACTTTATATATGTGTAATTCAGTATATGGCAAGGTTGTCCAAAGTCCTGCCTGAGGGACAAATGCAGCCCACCAAGCCTTTTTTTCAGTGGCCCTCAAAGCTCCTGTGAGATTTTTACATTGAATGCAGACCACGGGCTGTTGCTGAGGCACCATATGCACCAATGTTTAGGGCTAACCTGTGTCACCACTCTGCCTCCCCCTCCGCTCTCCTGCAGTCCCATTGAAATAAGTATAGAACTACAAAGAAATGGCCGCCGGAGTGCATACTCAGTTTACAATGGAAAACATCAGCTATTTTTTGTAGTCCTATAGCGATTACTATGGGACAATGGAAAATGGCCGCAGAAGTCCTGGTGGAAAGGGAGGAGAAACAGATACATGGACCTGGACTTGATGAGTGCAGCAGAGCCACTAAACAACTCATTAGCAGCCACCACTGCACATTGAAGGGGATATATAGACAGCACACATGGCATATGGTTTATTTCCCATAGAAATGTTTTATTGGACAAAACTATAATAGGCATACTGTGCCTAGGGGCAAGCAGAAAAAAATGTTGTTTAATTTTGCTAGTTCGGCCTCCTGGCTATCTGAAGACCGGTAATATGGCCCTTAGTCCGAAAAGTTTGGTCACCCCTGATATATGGTAAATTGGATGATCCATTCACTTTAAAGAGGTGCTGTCAGCCATACTATCTCAGAAAAAAAAATATATAAACACTTGCTCTACTTACATATGTATTGCACTGTCCACATTTATTTTAATGATTTTTCTATAGTAAAAATCCTTCTTAGGATTCTGCATTTTAACTGTGCCTATTTTGAATCCTGATGTAATTTCCTCCCTTACTCTCCTCTGCCTGACTGTGTATGCATTGCCCGCCCTCCTCCAAGTCTTCAGGCACTCCCACCCAGCTCTGCAATAGAAAGTGCACTGTCTCAGCATGAGAAATATTGGCCAATCAGAGAGGAACAGTGGTTGTGGGAGGGGAAAACAGGAGGGAAAGAGGCTTCAGCCAATCAGGTTTAACTTCCTTTGTGCGGCAATGTACCAAATAAGAGTCAGGTAAACTGGGGAATGATCATTTATCAGCAAAAAAAGTTATAGTGATTTTTAACTTTTGGATTGCCTAGTTAGCATCCTTATTACTTGTTTACCAGATAAAATTAAAGAAGTGATTTTTGATTTAATGCCAGACGATTATACTTTAAGGCCAACCATATTAAAATACGTGTCACAGGATAAACACTGGCCAGTGCATCATCTGACTCTCGTTTGACCACATTACAGTTTCTTGTCTATTTTATGTAAAAGGTGCTACAAGCTTATAAACCATCGCTATAAATAAAATATCTGGACTTACGTCCATGTTTGTAACGATCACAAAGGACACCTGCATTTGCAGTATGTTGTACAAATTGGATCCTGTATGCTGGTAAATGATTTATGAAATCCTCTGAAAATCTACATTCTTTGAATTATTGATGGAATATGTAGTCAGAAACTAATCCAAAATAATGATGCACTAGATGACCTTAAAGGATACCCGAAGTGACATTTGACACAATCAGATAGACATGTGTATGTATGTACAGTGCCTAGCACACAAATAACTATGCTGTGTTCCTTCATTTCTTTCTCTGTCTGAAAGAGTTAAATATCAGGTATGTAAGTGGCTGACTCAGTCCTGACTCAGACAGGAAGTGACTACAGAGTGACCTTCACTGATAAGAAATTCCCCTTTTTATCTCTTTCTTGCTCTCAGAAGCTATTTTCTGCTAGGAAAGTGGTTTATAGTTTGAATTTCTTATCACTGAGGGTCACACTGTAGTTCCTTCCTGTCTGAGTCAGGACTGAGTAAGTCACTTCCATACCTGATACTTTCAGGCAGAGAAAGAAAAAAAGGAACACAGCATAGTTATTTGTGTGCTAGGCACTGTACATACACATGTCTAGCTGATCATGTCACTTCGGATATCCTTTAAAACCAAAGTTCAAGCAGATGTTCTACATGTGTTTAATATAAAATTATTTTGAACAGCTCGCTTACCTGCCAAATTGTGCAGGAACAGCATGCCTAGCTACTGAATTGTGCAGGAACAGCTTGACTACAGTGGGCAGCGCAACACTGGGGCACTGCCCCCTCCCCGGGAATCACTGTGCCCCTCTTAGTGCCGTAAACCCCCCCACAACCTGATCAGATACATACAGCCTCGTTCACACTCAGTGCGCTTCTGTCCGCATTTTATCAGCACACCAATGTTACAGATTGTTACATATTGCTAAAAAGCGAACAGATGCGCACTAGCGTGTACAGGCAACTTTTCCCATGCTTCAGCAGCATACAGTGAACAGGATAGGGTCTGTAAAAAACTCTCCATGTCAGCCTGAGTCTATGCAGACGTTAAGTAAACCAAGGGTCATATCTACTTGCCATAAATACCTCACAATCCTTTCAAGATCCCTTGTAATTAATATATATGGATGACACAGGAATAGAGTCTGAAGAAGGCTTACAAGATGAAAGCTTACTATTTTCTTTTAAATTAGCCAATAAACTAGAGCTTGTATTTTATGGACAGGAAGTTTGGATTCAGGATAATCTTGAATCAAAACTTCCTGTCTGCAAAATACAAAAGCTCTAGTCTCTTGCAATGCTTAGCTACTAGGATACCGAATTTCACACACAGTGCTTCTCTCCCTGCTGCCTCTTCCCGCTCCCCTTGCTTGCAGTCGTGAGACACAGGCTGGGGTCTGGAGTGACTTGTCCGTGATCTGTCCACACAGGAGCAGCTTGCTAGCAAGTGAGGATTAAAGGATACCTGAGGTGAGAGGTATATGGAGGCTGCCATATTTATTTCCTTTTAAGCAATACCAGTTTCCTGGCTATCCTGCGCATCCCCTGCCTGTAATATTTTTAACTATAGACCCTGAACAAGCTTGCAGCATGTTAGGTGGTTCTGGCTGTTCTAGCAAGATTAGCTGCATGCTTGTTTCTGGTATAATTCATGCATTACTGCAACCAAATTGACCAGCAGGGCTGCCAGGCAACTGGTATTGCTTAAAAGGAAATGCATATGGCAGCCTCCATATCTCTCTTGTTTCAGTTGTCCTTTAAAGTTTGCTAGCAAACTAACCAAGTTCTTCTGTAGCTAACTTTTCTTCAATAATAGCACCATCATTTGGACAATCTGATCTGCTCTAAAGCCCTGGAGTTCTTTTTGTGATGTTAACATATACATCATTGCTGAACTAGTTAGCCTTAATTTTAGCACTCGAGTTGGGCAAAAAATATCTAAAGTTCGCCAAAAAAACAAAAATGTTGAAGCTGGTGGCTACCTAATGAATTCTGCAGAACAGTATGCTTATCTTATGAATTCTGCAGGGACAGCATGCCTAACTCCTGAATTCTGAATCTCCGCAGAAGCAGATCAATGAGATGCAAATATTTCGAAGTTCATGCTGGATTATGTAAATTGTTATGCAAATATATGCAGCTTGAAAGTATACCAATCAAGTCCCACCCAGATTTAAAACCATTGGTCCATTTTCAAGCTCCATATATTTGCATAAAAATGTACAAAATCCTGCATGAACTTGGAAATATTTGCATCTCATTGATCATCCCTATATATGACAATGGTAGGGAGTAGATTGTGAGCCCCAATGAGGGACAGTCATTGACATGACAATGTACTCTGTACAGTGCTGCAGAAGATGTCAGGTCTATAAATAATGAATGTTTGAATGCAACATGTATCGAAAGGCATGATAAAAAGCTGCATTGTCCTAGTTCTGTGACTGGCAAAACACTATAAAACCATACCTTGCCATCTTTTAATAGATCAAGATTAAAAAAAATATGTTCCATATTATGTAAGCATCATGTATAACATTGTAGAGCCAAACTCACAACATCCTCTTACACAATGCTAGTTTACCCATAAACACCTTCACACACGGTGCCTTGTCCAATATTCAATGTCACTCATTTTTTTTTCCATTTTTTTGTGTATCAACTTCCTGCTAACCAGAATGATTTTACATTTTCGTGCCCAGAATGGTTCTAGGCTTTAGGACTCAGACACTAATCCTGCAGCCCTCCAGCACCCACCAGAGCCATATCATCCACAAGGCAAACCTAGGCAGTTTTCCAAGTCCTGGGGAGACTCTAGGAGCCTGGTGGATGTTAGCCCCTTCCAAATCTTATTTTCAAAAAAAGCCAGGTGACCATCAGCAGTGGGCAAAAACTGCTATCTTGCCTAGAACTCCATTTTATCTTAATCCTTCTCTGGCACCCATTGTTCAGTTCCTAGAATGTCTGACCCATTGGAAAAAAATAATAGTTTCTTCCAGTTGTCTTCTTCCTGTTGATGCGGAAGTGAGTGTGCAACCAGGATCTGAGTCCCCTAGCACTAGGGATGGTCATTGAGATAATAAATTAATATATTAACCACTTCAGGACGAGAGCAATTTTCACATATCAGCGCTGATTCCATTCATTTGCAAATAACGTTATTACTACTTATGACACCTAAATGATCTACAGTATATATTGTTTTTCTCAGGACAAATTAGGCTTTTAGTCCAAGAAAAGAGAAGATGATGGGCATCTGCTGCATAAAAACCCTTTATTGTGGTGGGTAGACACAGTGGTTACAGCAGTGGGGGGAAAAAAAGTGATGTCTGACAGCTGTTTCGCAGAGGTGAATTCTGCTTCTTCAGAGAAGTCTCTTGGTCTCTGAAGAAGCAGAGTTCACCTCTGCGAAACAGCTGTCAGACATCACTTTTTTCCCCCACTGCTGTAACCACTGTGTCTACCCACCACAATAAAGGGTTTTTATGCAGCAGATGCCCATCATCTTCTCTTTTCTTGGACTGCAATTTGAACGTTTGTGGAGCACACTGCAGGTAAGACCACTTGTGGTTATATCCTCCCTGCTGCATTTAGTGCCGGTGCTTTTTTTCTCACTTTGCATGAATCAAATTAGGCTTTTAGTGTGAAAAAATAAGGCAATTACTAAACAAATTTTTCAATGGATTTTAAAGGGAAAATAAGGGGAAAAAATAGAAAAAAAAACCACACTATTTCTCCAATTACATCTATTATATAGTTAAACCTACAAATTGCTTATCCATCCTGGTTATTATAACATTTAGATTATGTTCCTTGTACAATGTATGGTGACAAGAGTGTATTGTGTTTTTCCTCATACACTATCAGTGATTACAAGACCCTTTTAAAAAAAATAATAGTAATATACCCTCATGGCATACATATTTAAAAAGCCAAGTTCCTAAGGTAACATACGTTTTTTTCTTTTATATTCTGTCACTTTGTTTTCCTTTTACAAGTCTTTTATTTTAGTACAGAATATGCAAAAATGTAATTGCTTTTGATTCTGTTTGTGACTAAAAAAAAATACACAAGACATGGGCCTCAAGCCCTCAACCCTAAAACTTTCTAAACTCTATTCTACTGCTTATCACAGTTAAAATGTTACCACATATGTCTCTTGTAGTTTTGCTAAGGCTTTCCCAAGTTTGATCATAATTTTGAAAATCACTTTTTTTATGTAGGATTTAGTTTTTCCCTACCTATTTTTTATGTGACATGGTTGGAAGCTTTAAGACACACCAAAATGTATTCTACAACTTGTCACGGTTAAAATGATACCACATGTGCCTCATTTACTAACAAACTGGGGATGCACTCTCCACAACTATACTGGACAAATATATCTGTCCAGTTGTCATTAAAGGACTTACGAGGCCAAAATGGCTAAAAAAAAGCTAAGTACCTTTAAGATGTTTAAATGCACGGAGGACGCCGTCCGCGCCCTCCGTGCAGTTCCGCCGGGTCCCCTTCCTGTGATCGCCCCCCGTGCCGATCGCGACCCCACAGGCCGGGTCGGGCTCTCGTTCCGCTCCCAATATGGCCGCTTCCTCTGGCCGCGGCTGCGCAGTCCGCCTGGCCGCTATTGCGGCTGCGCAGCTCTACGGCCAACCCCCCGAACCACGCACTGTAGCGTGGATCGGAGGGGTTGGCCGTAGAGCTGCGCAGCCGCACTAGCGGCCAGGCGGACTACGCAGCCGCGGCCAGAGGAAGCGGCCATATTGCGAGCGGAACGAGAGCCCGACCCGGCCTGTGGGGTCGCGATCGGCACGGGGGGCAATCACAGGAAGGGGACCCGGCGGAACTGCACGGAGGGCGCGGACGGCGTCCTTCGTGCATTTAAACATCTTAAAGGTACTTGGCTTTTTTTAGCCGTTTTGGCCTCGTAAGTCCTTTAAGTAGTTAATTAATTAAAATACATTTTGAATTGATGCAGCGTTATGCAAATTTTGTATGCTAATTTATGCAGCTCGAACATGAACCAATCAAATCCTGTTGAGATAAAATTTGATTGGTTCATGTTCAAGCTGCATAGATTTGTATACAACATTTGCATAATACTGCATCAATTCAAAATTATATGCATATCATTTATAATCCCTACCTAGCACTCTTTTTTGCTCTGGTGCAACACACTCCTGCCCTCCAACTGGTGCAGAGGCCTGCGCCAGAAGTACTGGACCAGCTTAGCATGCTGGGCTGCTCAGAGCAGCTGCCTTCTCAAATTTACAATGATATCATCATGCATGAAGGCAGGGCCCAGGGGAGGCACAGAGGAAGATACAGATTGGTCCCCTCACAAGTGAGAGTCGGGGGGGGGGGGGGGGGGGAGGGGGAGCAGAAAAAATATATATAATAAGATAATAAGACCATTTCACAAGGGCAGCTGCAGGTAATGCATTCACCACTTACTCCCATGCAGGCCATATCTACTGACTGGGAGGGAGAAGGCGCCCCAAAAAAATAGGTGGTGGTGGATGGATGGTATATCTATATTATGTGACTAAAAATAGCAAAAAAAATATAAATAATAAAAATGGCTCACCTCAAAGGAAGGGGCAAAGCCAATTTTAAAAAAAGGTTTATTATTTATCAAACACTATCAATGATAACTCGTTTCACAGAACAGTCTTCTTCCTCAGATCAAATACAAAGCAGTGTCTTCAGAGCGCCTAAAAAATATCTACTACTGAGTTATTCCTGGTTGCCATGCCCACTTAACCAGTATTCTATGAAGAATCATCTTTTCTTCAACATTTTGTTCTTCAGGCCACGTTCACAGTGGCCGTTCACGTTCCCTGTGACGGCAGGAATGAATGTAACACAACGGATGTGGACAGCAGCGCCCAGAGGTGTATCCAGGGTGGTGAAAGGGGAGCTATGTCCTTGGGCACAGCAATGTGGGAGCGCTCAGTAGCCACTTCTGGTTTGCCAGTTTCTATGGGCAGGGGAGCGCACACAGCTGGAGCTACTGCAATATCTCACCTCTTCCATCCACGTGCCGCATATATTTTGTAAACCACAAACTGGAACAGAGGTGCCAAAAGAGTAAAAGCAATCATTTTAAAAAAGGATAAAATGGGAGGTAGTGGTGGACTTACATCGCCATAGAAGATGTAGATGTGAGTTTAGTTCAAAAAACTTTAATTCATAACGCTACAGTGCGACTTGTATCTACTCCAGTCTTCTATGGGGAGGTAAGTCCACCACTACCTCCCATTTTATCCTTATTAAAATTATTGCTTTTACTCTTTTGGCGCCTCTGTTCCAGTTTCTTCTTTACATTGCTAGTCCACCCTTGGTGGAGGTGCGTTTCCCCTTTTTGTCTTTAGAGAGCGAATATAACGTGAGTGGAGTCAGGTTTATACTCCCCACCTGCCTTTACAGTGGTTGCCTTTATGTTGTCCCATACCTCTGAGTATAACTACTCAATTTTATTGACTGTTTGCCAATTGTGTTATAATCTGCACCATCAGGGGCTCTCGGTTTTCCTTTTTGTCTCCTCATATGCATATATTTTATCTCTAGGCATCCCATATCATGGTAACAGTGCCTTGTATGGGAATATGTTCTCGCAGCAGGCACAAGTAGGGCCTAAGCCTGTGCAATAGTACAGAGCCCCTCAAGCACTGCTTTTTTCTCTGTGCCCAAGCGTCTTTATGCTACTGCGTATGCTTTACTTGTGAGAACAAGAAGAAAGCTCCAGCAAGCAGCGGTGGGGTAGTGCAGGATTGATTGGAGATACCTCTAAGATCATCCAGAGGCTTCACTGTACTGACGTACACAAGTATCTTATTTTTTTACCCTACAAGTATGCTTTAAGGCTCTGTACTCCAAGGAGAGAGGAGGATCCAACTAGCAGAACATAATCCCCTCCCTTCATTAACAGCACTAATAACGACCTCAACACACACCTCCAAGACAACCACTGCCTTGCTAAACAAAAACTGAGGGTGAAAGTCTTGGACTGCCCAAGCATGTCTTCAGACCTAAACCTTATTGAGAATCCATGGGGCAACCTCCAATGGAAGGTGGAGAAGCGCAAGGTCTCGAACATCCACCAGCTTCTTCAGTGAGGAGTAGAAGAGGATTCCAGTGACAATTTGTAATGTTCTAGTGAACTTCATGCCCAGGAGTTTAGGCAGTGCACTGAAAAATAATAGCGTGCACACAAAATATTTACACTCCTACATTAGTAATCACTCATGCTGATGGTTGTGCTAAGTCGTTTATTGAAATATAGGATTACACTATGTTCACAGCTGGCTCCTGCACAAGTGAGGAAGTACTAAGCATGCACACATACAAGTATGTACTTGCCCACTACAATGAATTGCTTGTAAACAGAATAAGTGTGCATTTTTTAATTCTCGAAACACCGACCCAGAGGCTGATCTGGGGTAGGTACATTTTTAAAATGGAGTACCTGCATGGGCTGGATTTCTGGAAAGGCCACAGGCCTTGGGTGGCTGCAGCCCAAGGGGGCACCTGAATATTAAAGAAGTTGCTATATGTGAAAGAGGAGGCTGAAAATGGGGAGCAACACATGGAAAAGGGGAAACTGATGCCCGAGGGAGCTATACATGAAAGAGGGACAGTACATGGATGATACATATGGAGGAGGGGAGCGGCACATGGAATGGGAGGGGCACTGCTGCAGATAAAGGAGCAACGTCATACATGTCCTAGGGGCACAAAATGTATAAACCCGGCTTTGAAGACCTGAGATTCAGTATCATCTAGTGACCAAATGAGATAACAGGCGAGAAAGATGATGCCAGTTCGAATCTGCAGGTGATAAGTATATAGAATAGAGCAATAAAAGTTGAGTGGCGGTGGGAATAGGAAGGAAAGACATCTATACAACAAGAACATCTCCCTACAAGCCCAAAACATATTCTGGAAATGGTAGAACTTAGAATCAGGACTAAATACTGTTCAACGTAAACTGATAAGTCCTCTCCAACTATGGCCTCAATATTTTGTCAGAACATGGCTAGAGAATTTGAGCCATATATGTAGGTTTGCGGAGTGGAGGAACACAGCTAACCAATACAAACCCTGACTCAGAAAAATTCCTTTGAAGTCAAGTAATAATAGAACCTCCAAGGAGCTTGGCCATCAATTTCTGGTGTTTAGATATGGTGTCTACTTCAATAAACGCCAGTAGCGCCACTGAGATTCCCGGGAGGTCGGGCAACACCCTGGCAGTCATTACAGTAACCTGGCTTCACGGAGATGTCAACAAGACATATTGCCTAAACATGGAATGAAGAGTCTGAGGACATATTTACAATGTAGCAGAGTAAGAAATGCACACGAGTTCTGGAGTAAAGTAAAGCCAAGTTGTAGGCCTAGAACGGGAAATTCTGTTTTCATGTTGACAATTCACTGTTCACAGAGCAGGGGGTCCAGTGTGACATTTCCACTGCTTTTTCCAAGGGCAGATCACAAGCACAGCTTTATATGCCTGAGGAAACTCCAAAGTGAATTAGTGTAATCCCTCTGATGTAACCTTGTCTAATGCTAGGCATCAGGTGTCCATACACTAGGGCTCAGTCACACGGAGGGCCCTTTTCCACTACACAGCTGAATCGCAAAATCGCTAGGGTTGCTACTTTATCATGAGAAGTATTTTCCACTATAGTGATTCAATTCGTAAATCGCAATGACTTTCTGGAGCGATTTTAAGAGGGATAATACAATGCAAATGAAAAATCACAATCGCATAACAAAATTAATGAAAAATTGCAATCGCTGGCATTTGTGATTGCAATTGCTAGTGGAAAAGTGCTCTATAAGCGCTGATCTGAGCACTTTGTGATTGATTAGCGCTTTGAGCACTTTTTAAAAATCCCTCCCATTCATTTATTAAAATTGTGGTACATATCGCAATCACGTTAAAAAAAAAAAAAAAAAAAATCGCAGCAATTTTTCAAGTTAATGGGAACGATTTTTAAAAAGCATTGAGAAAGCGCTAATCACAAGCGCTCAGAAAAGTGCTTATACTGTGGCTGAGCCCTTACAGATGGGCACCTGACATGGTCAAAAGATCAATCCCTCTCAGATCAAAGAGAAATCAATTCCTGCCACACATGGCCCTAATTCTCAATTCCCCAATAGATTTCAGCATGTAACCCAATTCAGTGACCATTTTAACCACTTCTCTACCACAGGTTTTTCCCCCTTGAAAAACCACGGCAATTTTCACATTATGCTCCTTCCATTCATTCACCAAATAACTTTACTGCTATTTATCATATCAAAATTACCTACACGTTTTTCCCCCACAAAGTAGGCTTTTTTTTGGGGGGGGGGGGGGGGGGGGGGGGTACTTTTTGCTAAGAATTATTTTATTTTTTTATGCATTTTGAAAATAAGAGATTTGTAAAAAGTCATTATTTCTCAGGTTTCGGCAGCCATTATACCATAGTTTAAAAATAAAAGTGCTACTGTATGGCACTAATATTTTATTTGGAAATAAAAGATGTATTTTTTCTATTTAATGTTTTTTGTTTTTTTTTACACTATATAAATAATTCAAAGCCCTTATTTGCCAAAAGAACAGTAATATATCCACATGACATACCTATTAAAAAATCCAAAAGGTTTAGTTTAGTGGTGGTTTGTTTTTTTTGTTGCTTTTTTTAAATGATGGGGTTTTTTTTTTTAGAAGTTTATCTTGGTAACTATGGGGTAAGGGTGAAAGGGGTTAATATTTAATTTTGTATATATTATAAGGTATGTGAGTGTAGTTTTATTTTTGTCCACTTTTTTTGTGTACTGTAAAACAGCACACATGAAGTGCTGTGGATGAGTGTTAGACTTTCACTTTTGTAATGAATACCAGCATCTCATTCACTACTAGCACCTTAATTGCCTTTGGGAAAAAATTTCCCGTTCACCGATCGTTGGGACAGCGACAAGAATGCACACAGGTGCAGTCACAAGTGGCAGTGAAAACAATCAGATAGATGTATTCATCTGTATATGAAGTATCTGTGTATTGATATAAGAAAAACAGGCTTATTATGCTGGATTACTATAATATGAAAGACCTAGGCTAAGACAGCTCAATTGCATAAATAAAAAATAAATAAAAAGGTTCAAACGTGACAAAACTTACAAAAAGCTAAAATGTATATCAAAAATATGTGTACTGAGCAGTTTTTGTGAATGAATCTGAATTCTCCAAATTTGATATTTGTTTTCCAAGTTTTGGTAGCGCAAATTCCTATAGTCAGTGTAGGAGTTCGTATCTACATTCTTGAAAAACGTTTGGATTTGATGGTATGTTTTTTGATATATAAAGTTAGGTCTTGGAAATATATGGTTAGTGTATCTCTAGTCACGGTAAAGGATCGTCCCCAGGCTTTGTTGATGAGATCGACAAATTAGTGTATGGTTTCTCTGTACCCCTCCCAAATGATTATGATATTGTCTATATATCACCCGTAGTGTAAAATATTGTTGGAAAATGGTTTATGGGTAAGAAATCATTTTTCGAACAGTCCCATAATTAGATTTGCGTATGAAGGTGCAAAATTAGCCCCCATGGCTGTGCCCTGGATCTGTAGGTAAATATAATTTTGAAAGGAAAAAAAATTATGTGAGTGTATGAATTGTGTAGCACGTAGGAGAACGTTTTTTTGATGAGTGAGGATGGTGGAATCAGAATAGAGAAAATGAGCTATAGAACAGAGACCAATATTATGTTTAATGTTGGTGTAAAGAGCGGATACGTCCAAAGTGACCCAGTTAGGTGTTCTAGTAAATTACTGGAATAGCAAAGAAAAGAGGGTAAAAGTGATAACATTTTTAAAGGAATGATGTAGATATTCATATGTAGCAGATATGATGGGGTGGCCAGGGTGGATGGTTAATAATTTATGGATCTTCAGAAGGAAGTAGAAAAATGGTAGTTGTGATGGGAGGTGATGAGAAAGTCTTTCCTGTTTGGAGAGAATGCCTTCTGTTAAGTTGAAGCTACACAAAGGATACAATTTAAAATACTGGTCACCTCTTCTCAGTCCAGCTTACAAGACTTCTCTCTATCCTTTCCCCTCCTTTGGAACACACTCTCTCTCTCTACACATACGCCACTCACCTATACTTTTATTAGACGCAATCTGAAAACTCACCTCTTCAGGCAAGCATACTCTCCTACCTAGGTCACTGCCCACCGACGACCATTTCTACCACTCCATATACTGCTTCTTTTTAACTAATGTCCTATACCTTAAACCTTGACTGTAAGGTCTTTTGGCCAGGGCTCTCTTCCCCTTTTGTCTCACAATGCTGTGTAATGGGTGTACATAGCCCCCACCACTGTAAAAATATGTAGTTAATTTGTTCACTGCATTAGCCGTTATCCACTCGTCTTGTATTAACTGTTGTATTGTTTATTTTGTTATACCCTGTATGCTGTTGTACAGCGCCACAGAAGATGCTGGTGATATATAAACTAATAATAAACCAAAGAGGAGGATCTGCAGAGTAGGTTGACTTAAGGAAGTTTTGATTATTTTCTTCTGTTGGGAGGTTAGAAAAGAATATTTATAAAAAAAAATTAGTTTGTGCAAAAAACACAGTTGAGACAAAGTGAAACGAGAGGAAAGCCACAAAGAACAGTATTCTTTATTACATCAAATGTAAACAAGCAGTGCTGTGCAACTTCAGCAATACAAAACAAGGAGAATCCTAGAAAAAGGGAATTCAGGGTACCATACACACACACACACACAACCAAACACGCAAACTTCCATGTAAAACTTTGTTCAACTATTTTTGGCACAGTAATGAGATGCTACAGTCTTTTAAAGATCTGTTATGTCTGCCTGATCCAATTAATTAATGGAGTTAAGACTTTATTCTAAAATACAGTAGGCCACAGAAGACTGTGTTCAAGTTGACTGTCACAGAACAAAGTCTGGACCAAAGTCTTTATTTTAGGACACCAGCCCTGTCTTTCAAAGAGTGCAGCAAAATAATTAGCTGATGTCGAGCAGGGGAGGAGTGGAGAAGATGCACAAATTAAGCTAATGGGAACTTACAGTATTCTTGTAAATAGGTTGTTGTAAGAGAAAGTAGCACAACTGTATGGAATCCACCATTGCACAATGACCATGCTGTGTTGGTCCTGCAGACCTGGGATTGTCCTCTAGCATCTATAGACAGCCCTCTTGGGGTGAGGGAATTTGACACGCAATCATGAGTAAGGAATGTACCCACAATGCGCATTTCAGCTCTCCTGCTAACACAAGCTACGGCAGGCACATTTTAACAATGAATATCTGCAGGACAATTGATCAGGGGCTAGCACAGATTTCCCCATTAGTTAAATTTTCTGCTCAACACTAAGGGCAAGCTGAAAAACTGACTGGTTAGTGTGATTTTTTTATTTTTTTTTTACCCCTAGACTAGCTGGCACCAGAGGCATCTGCTTGCCGGTAGAATGCCCTCAGAGCAGTGGAAGAGTGTTTACACTTCCAGCAGGTCAGTAGCTGTAGGTCTAACAAGGGACAGACTTGAAGCTTAGTTTGTTGCTGGTCACGTGACCAATACCAAGACACTAGTCATGTGATCTCCACTGATGCAGGAAGATTGCTAATCAGTGGCTCTGCCTAAAAAAAGTAATCTATGCTGAAAGTCATCCCCCAAGGGAACCATCACATGGATGACTAGTGCTAGCTACCGTAGGTCAATGAGACACTAAGCAATTGATTGGTCCTCAAAATGATAATCCATAGTGCTAGCTACTAGTTATCATTGAGGACTTAACTACAATATAGGTCTACTTGCAGCAACTAATTGCCATCAACTCTGGCAACGATGCTTTGACACCATGAAGGGGGTCTTTAGTAACCATAAGCTTTATAGTTTGGTTTTCACATTTCTGAATGAAATTAATCCTTTTAAATTGTGGCTTTGGCAGGGTAGGGTGGGTCAGCTCACTCTTTCCACCTATAGCGGATGCATTCCACATCGTGTTCCATCTATTCAATACTTCCTCCTTCAAACCTGGGAGGAGGAAGTATTGGAGTGATGTGGAACACTACTGAACACAACATGGAATGCATTTGTTATAGACGGCAAAAAGGGGTAGTTAACACCTTCCCCCACTACAAGTTTAAAGGCTCCGTTTTGTTCGGAATGTGGAAGTGTCTTGTGTCCTGTGCAAGACAAGGTGAAATCCACTACTGTCCTATACAATGCTGCAAGTCCAAAGACTTAAAATTAGAAAAAAAAAATACAGTAAGTAAAAATGGGACAGAGGCTGTGTAAGAGGACAACACTGGCAGGCAGACAGGCTGGTGGACCTGTGCAATAACCAAAAATTTTTTATTTTTCCCTGTGGAGGATTGGGGGGGGGGGGGGGGGGAATATTGGCTAAAAGATGGAGATAAAAGAAACTAAAGGGAAAAGCAGCTTTACTCAAAGGCTCCTCCAAAAAGTGATCACTGCCTGTTTAGCAACACTGCATAGCCAAGAGTTTGCAGAGGGAAAAGCAACTGGTAACCCAATCACATTTTCTGAACCAACTGAAAACCTCAGCATTAGTGACCGGAGATTGTCTGTGCCAGTTGATATCCTACTAAAAAATAAGGCAACAGTCCATCCCTGCACAAAGATGAAAGCAAACCTATTTATTTTTTATTTTTTTAAGGCTCAGTCCAGCTCAAACTGGCAATATGGTTATGGGGTGGCTGTCTAGCTCTAATGCCCACTGGCTTCATGGTATTTATAAGTTGGGGGTTCCTAACAAAGTCTGCCTGTAAGGTTAAAACTCTGCCCCTTTCAAGTGGGCCCCATTCTACTGTATAGCAACTCAGCAGGTGGGCGGAGCTAGAACCTCAGATACAGTATTTTTTTAATTCATTACACCTCAACCTCTCAAAATTAAAGCAGATTGACCATTTAGATATGACAACTGGTGACACTGAGTGAGGTTATACTTACCTATCCCCTTTATGGCAGCAGTCTAAGGGCATACCTGATTAAGGTCTCAGACCTCATTCTGTGGTGTAACCATACACTGTACAACCAGTGTCTGCTAAGGCTTCAAAAAGAGGCCCACAATTGATGTCACATGACCTGGGGTTTACAGTCATGTGACTGCCATAACACCACCCAGGTGCTCTGTTTCTCAGACATTTCTAATACATCCATTCTAAATTCTGGCCTGTTTTACCATATGGATTGTAAACCAAAAAAACTAAACAAAACATGTAACAGTTTCATCTCCAAACACTCCTTAAAATATTAATAATAGTATGTGGCTAAGAGGTCCTAAAAAGTCCTGAGTAAAACCACTTGGAAGAGCTCTGCTCATCCCCCAAGTCTTGGCAGTTTTAAATAATTAGTTTCCCAGTAATGTGTCCAGAGGTGGTTCCCTTCATCATGGGGTAAGAACAACCTCCAGACAACTTGTCCTGGGAAGGGGGACAACGGGCTTTCGTGACGACCCAGTTCATAATGAGAGGAGACCACAGCATGGGTTCTTCTTCTTCTGTGACTCGATGTATTCGTGGATCTGGAAGCTCGGCTCATCTGGTTGGCTGGACCTGTGCTTCAACTCCCTGGGTGGAGAAAAAAAACACATTGCACAGTGAACATTTCATTTACTTTTGGATAAAATAAAATTGATGTCCAACAGCTGTATAAACAAAAACAAACACAGAACATTTATATCGCTCTTTTCTCCTGGCAGACTCAAATTGCCAGAGCTGCAGGCACTAGGACGCGCTCTACAGGCAGTAGCAGTGTTAGGGAGACTTGCCCAAGGTCTCCTACTGAATGGGTGCTGGCTTACTGAACAGGCAGAGCCGAGATTCGAACCCAGGTCTCCTGTGTCAGAGGCAGAGCCCTTAAAGCAGTAGGATCAGCCATACTGTTCCAGGGAAAAAAAAAACACATATATAAGTAGATAAATACTTGATCTAGTTACATAACACATGTATTGTACTGTCCACGTTTTGATTTCAGTGAATGCTGTATAGTAAATTACGAGAATTCTGTTAGTGGTGGGGGCCATGTCTGTTGCCCACAGTAAAGGCTAACTCGTGATGTCATTTCTGCCCTTTACTTTTTTTTCTTGCCTCCTCCAATCACTGAGTCACCTCAGCCTTGCTTGTAAACACAAGTCAGTAGGGGATCAGCTTTCAGATAAGCAGCAGACAGGGAAATAAAGGGAAGAGGAGGAATATATTATAGATAAAAAGAACCCCCAACATGCAATTCTTTGGCACTGACTACTAAAGAGCCAATGCTCCTAAGGTATATAATAACTCCAAATCTTAACAGCAGAAAATGTTTTGAAAGTTTTGAATGCAGGATTTGCATCTTTCACTTAATACACTCAGACCAGTTGCTGTTGAAATTTGATTTTTATGGTGACGATACCGCTTTAAAGAGACACTGAAGCGAAAATAAAAATATGATATAGTGAATTGGTTGTGTACTATGAATAATTACTAGAAGATTAGCAGCAAAGAAAATATTCTCATACTTTTATTTTCAGGTATATAGTGTTTTTTCTAACATTGCATCATTCTATAATATGTGCAGATTACACAACACTCAGCATTCAAAATGAGTCTTTCAGAGCAGTCTGAAGTAATGACCTCTCCTCTAGCAGAGGAAAAGTAAATAGTCCAGGAACAGTTGAGATAATAAAAGTCAGATAACAGCTCTCTCCATGACTAACTTGGTCGGAGAGCTTAATGGCTTGTTTGCATAGAGATAACAACTGGAGTTTCTCAACTCTTCCTGTACTGGAAACAATTACACTGATGTACCTGATCTTAATGTTTTATTTCTTAGCTGTGCTACACATACAAATCATAATATCATTTTTTTTCGCTTCAGTGTCTCTAAACATTACACCATCCAGCAACCTTTGTGCTGTCCGTGGCTATAGCCCTCAAGTGCTTGGAGTTGAAGGGCATGCTCAGTAGGCCACTCTGGAGCATTAGGCAGGGAGTCTTACCCAAGGACTCCTTACTGAATAGGCACTGGCTCCAACCAAGATTCACCCCCTGGTTTCCAATGTCAGAGGCAGTACAATATCGAAACCAATCTGCAAATTCTACAAATAAGACATGGACATTTCTACTTGTATCCTAGAAATTTCTACTTAATCCCTAACTGAATGGTTTCCTAAAGCTATGTACACGCAGGCAATAGCTATCACCCAAAGGTAATGGGAAATGGTAACATTTCAAATACATATTTTTAAGAAGGGCCATATTTCCCAGACCATAAGACACCATTTCTGGCCCAAAATTGGGGCCGCTGTTCTGCTCTGTAACTGGAGAAGACGGCCTTGAGGGGGGGGGGGGGGGGGGAGACCACACCTCTGTTATTGGGGCTAATCACTGCACTTGCTGAGCCATTCAGTAAGTGCTTTTGAATAGAAGGAAACCCTTGAGAGTCCCCATGAGGAGATGGACTAGTCCTAAACTCGTCAGATCCGTCAGATTTTACTGTATACTGTAAGTGACAGCAACATAGGAGAAAAGTCATATGTAGGGCATTCTGCTTGTGAACAAATGTACATTTTATACAGATACACGTGCATTTTACATTTTTTTGTGATAGGATAAACCCGTGAGCACCAGCCCTACGCTTTTTACATAGCGGTTTGTCTAGTAAAGACATAGGCTATATTAGATTTTTGTCCAAAGCAGGGAGCACCCTTTTTTGCTTGTAAGCGCATACATTTTGCTGCATATGCGCTTTTTGTTTTTATGTGTTTTGCTACATAGCGAATTTGTGCGTTTCAACAATTTTGCTTGTGTGCTATTTGCTTATCGGTCTGGCTCCTGGGGACTATAAGAAATGCATCACCAGATAGGATTTACATTTAAAAAAGCATGCGCATAAAATGCAATACATTTGCGTCATGATAGGCATACATCGGATACGAGACACATGCGGTCTGAGGAAAGAAGCAGAAAACTGCGTGCATTTGTAGTTTTGGATTTCTTTCCTGCTAAAAAGTCAAGCCCATTACAAAATCGCATGCGATTCCTAGTGTATCATGTAATTCAGCAAACGCTTACCTTGCTACAGCCATAAACGCCAGCTCCACATTTAAACCTGTCTTGGCACTGGTCTCCATAAAGGGGATGTCGTACTCCTACAATACAAGCAGGTAAAAGGTAAACAGCAAAATCAACCTGCTCTCTGCTGAAGATACAGTGCTGATAAATACATATTACTGTACAGAATGTAAACGCCAACCTTCGCCAGAGACGCCCCCTCTTCTGTCCGGACGACTCGGGAGCTGCTCATGTCACACTGCAAACAAGACAGCACAAAAGCCTTCAGAAGAAAAATGTGCTCTGCATACCCTACGAAAGCGCCAACAAGTCCAAAACAATCAAAAAGGATCTCATGTCCAAGAACTGCTGATAGCATTTAGAAATATGTAAGTAAAAGTTCTCATTCCTGAAAAGAGTACATTCCATTCATGCACGTTTACCCTGTAGGTCATGTTTCTATGTTAAGTCACCTTTTTAAAAGCCCATTTTCATAAACTATTTTTCGCATCCATTTTTTTTCTGCAATATTGCGCAACATCCTTTAAAAAAAAAAAAAACTTGTTTAGGACTCACACCACCCATGGCAATCACTCATTTTTGAACGACCCAGGGGTCCAATTAAATCATGGAGGATCGTTTTGATCCTGATCGACTTCCGGGGGTTTTGCCACGATTGTGTAAATAATAGTTTACATGATCGTACATTTCCGATGCCATGTCGATTCGGCCAGATGGGTCAGGGAACAATTGTTCGTGGTGGAGATCCCCAATCCATTTGGCCGTGATCTGCCACTGGATACTTGGCTTAAACTATAAACTGAAGTTGAGGGTCATTAAAGTGTACCTGAGACACAGAAAAAAAATAAAGTGAATAAAAAAAAAATTATACATACCTGGGGCTTCCTCCAGCCCCCTTCCGGCTGATCAGTCTCTCACCCTCTTCCTGGGCCACCTGGATCTTCCACTAGGCAGCCTGGAAATTCCACCAGTCGGCATAGGCACAGTCAGGCTGCGCACGCTCGCCTGTTCCGCCCCGACGGGCAGAATTACCAGCCCACCTACAGGGGGATCCAGGCGGCCCGGGAAGAGGGCGAGAGACTGATCAGCAGGAAAGGGGCTGGTGGAAGCCCCAGGTATGTATAATATTTTATGTGTTTCTAACTCTCAGGTTTCTTTTAAGGTCCGTAGAAAAAGGGAGGGGGGGGGGGGGGAGGCACTCAGACAACTGCTGTATTAAACATCCATAATTCCATTAATGTGCTGCAAACAGTACACCTCAGAAGATAGCTACGTGCTCGACTGGCAGTGCAGTCCAAAATAATCCAAGATGAGAATTTTTTTTTGGCACTGTAGCTTTAATAAATACTTGCATACAAACATGCAATAAAGTGCAATGCAAGTGCTATAGCACACTTGACATGTAAATTTCCATGAGTGTACTTCTTGTGGGCATTCTGCTGGGGTTGGAGGAGGCAGCTGTGGGCACCAGAATTACCAGCCCACCTAGAGGAGGATCCAGGCACCCCAGGAAGATGGCGAGAGACTGATCAGCTTGAAGGAGGGGCGGAGGAAGTCCCAGGTATGTATCATTTTTAACATTTTTCTGGGATCGAATCTGCTGCAAATCGTTCGCGGTAATCGCAGCCGCCGATCCGATTTCCTCCCGAAATAGGATCGGTCCGTCGATCGCGCCGTGCGGGAAATTACCCTCGATCGCCCGCGGGTAGGGAGAGCGTCGCTAGCGGCGGCCGATCCGATCAGGTATACATTACCTGACGCTGGCTCCCGGGCGTCTTCTCCGCGCTGCACGGCTCTGTTCCGGCTCCATCCATCACGGCGCTTCCTGTGTCATTGCAGTGACCAGGAAGTTCAAATAGAGGGCGCTCTATTTGAACTTCCTGGTCACGGAGTAACACAGGAAGCGCCGGGATGGAGCCGGAACAGAGCCGTGCAATGCGGAGAAGATGCCCGGGAGCCAGCATCAGGTAATGTATACGGGGGGGGGGGGGGGGGGGGAACAGGCGGCAGGAGCAGCTCAGCAGATGGTGAATCGGTTTCAGGCTGAAATCGATTCACAATCTGTTTGCAGTAAAGGCAGCCATACGATCCCTCTCTGATCAGATTCGATCAGATAGGGATCTGTCAGCTGGTCGATCTAATGGCACATCGACCAGTGTATGGCCACCTTAAGAGGTCTCTTAAGGTTCATTTAACCCCTGCAATATGACAAAACTGAGTAAACAAACTGATCACGGCAAGTTTATCTTTGAGAATTTTTTTTTCCTTTACTGCAGTCAAAGACATCAGCAGGACTGCCAGGCAAGTGGTATTTATTAAAAGAAAAATATGGGAGCCACTATATACTGCTCAGTTCAGGATCCCTTTAAAGGATCTGCTGCCGATGTGGTGCCAGATACCACAGGACACCTTCAGGGGTTTTGAAGAGGCTATGCCTAGGTGGGTCAGAGATGCTCTATTGACGCAAGGGACACTTGCACAATGCTATGCAAGTGGTTATAAAGGGGAACTGAAGTAAGAGGTATACAGAGGCTGCCATATGCATTTCCTTGCACAATGCTATGCAAGTGGTTTTAAAGGGGAACTGAAGTAAGAGGTATACGGAGGCTGCCATATTTATTTCCTGTTCCTGCTAATCAATACCAGTTGCCTGGCAGCCCTGCTGGTCTATTTCTCTGCAGTAGTATCTGAATAACACCAGAAACAAGCATGCAGCTAGTCTTGCCAGATCTGACTTTAAAGTCTGAAACACCTGATCTGCTGCATGCTTGTTCAGGGGCTATGGCTAATAGTATTAGAGACAGATGATCAGCAGGGCTGCCAGGCAACTGGTATTGCTTAAAAGGAAATAAACATGGCAGCCTCCATATACCTATCACTTCAGTTCCCCTTTAAAAGGAGTGGTCAGCCATAAAATGCTGCCCCCTGATATACATACCCGGGGCTTCCTCCAGCCCCTTGCAGCAGACATGTCCCATGCCGCATTTCCACTCACAGCCGCCGGCTTGGGGTCCCTGCCGGTACAGAGGCAGTACTCCGCTAGTGCGTCTGCGCAAGTGCCGCTGTCAATCAGGTCCATGTTGTCCAGTGTACTGCGCAGCCGCAGTAGTTTTGTGCCTGCGCAGTACACTGCGGACAACATGGGCTTGACTTACAGCAACACTCGCGCTGGTGCACTGGAGGACAAACTCAAGGTTGCCCTCTGCACCGGCGGGGACCCCAGGTCGGCATCTGCGAGTAGAGATGTGACGTGGGACATGTCGGCTGCAAGGGGCTGGAGGAAGCCCCGGGTAAATATATCAGGCATTTTATGGCTAACAACTCCTTTAAAGTGGACCTGAACTCTTGCACAGGACACAAGGAAAACAGGGAAATGCACCTTGTATGTATTTAGAGAGTTTAGCCTGTTTAATTCCACCTCATTTGTGTCTAATCACTAGTTGTAATTTGATCCCCCCGTGTCACATGAGGGCCATGGCAGATAAGGCAGATAAGCTCATTTGAAAGCTCAAGATGTTAATATATCTGCTTCCATGAATCAGGAAACAAAAACAATGCAGATTTATTGCAGGATTCTTATCAGCTGTAACAAAAATGTTTTTTATTTGAAGATTATGATGCTGTTGCACATTTTTAAGCCCCATGTACACCATACAATTTTTTGTGTGTATCGATAAGTCCGATCGGGATTTGATTAGATCGGTAGTGTGATTGATTTGCCATTGTTTTGCAATGACATTCGACCACACTATCGAATCGAATCCTGACTGGACATGTCGGATTGAATCGAATCGCACCACAAACTATACGGTGTACATGGTGCTTTAGACCAGAGAGGAGGTCTGAGTTCAGGTCGATTTAATGAGTTGACTGATCAGGATACATCGCTGTGTAAAAAAATGTCTATTTATACATACACTTGCGCCCTCTAGTGGATGTCGCTAAAAGCAACCTGTGACTTTCTAAAATCCAGAAAAGTTAGATAATTGCCGCAGTAGGGGACTTTTCGGATCCCTCTTGAGCCCACTGCTGGTTGCAGACATCCTGTTTTCCTTTGCGGCTATGCTCCTGTTCATGGACGAGTGTGGCCACACTGCAGGACCTGCACAGCAGTATGGAGCCGCTTGTTTACGGAAGGAGAAGCAGTGCAAGAGCGGCTCCGTGTTATCGCACAGACCATTTTGCATACAAATCCACAGCGCTTGGTACTCAAATCGGCATCTGCAGTAACCCCACAGTGCTCAAAAGCATATTTCCACAGTGACCATCACCAGAAATAAATTGAGAAAGTTCACTTCTCCATCCAAGAATCACAAACATTTATTAGAAGCTGAATCTACATCACATATACAATGACTTACTTCCAGGGTCCTTTTGACAGGGACCCTTAGTAGTTAAAAGCTTATAGTGTAACCCAGTACACATTTAAAATCCCAAAAACGATCTCCTATAAGTTGCCCAGTCTCCAGTTCCTACCGGTTTCGGCCTTGCGCCGTCATCAGGGAACAGTGATGTAGATTCAGCTTCTAATAAATGTTTATGTGATTCTTGGATGGAGAAGTGAACTTTCTCAATTTATTTCTGGTGATGGTCACTGTGGAAATATGCTTTTGAGCACTGTGGGGTTACTGCAGATGCCGATTTAAGTACCAAGCGCTGTGGATTTGTATGCATTTTTCTTGGAACCGATTGTGGATGTGGTTTATCCTGAGCAGCTGGTGGAACATACACATGAGATAACGTTTGGATCAGCACCTGTATATACTACAAAAGAGACCATTTTGCGCCTGTGCAATGCGGCCGCACTTGTACACAGATGGAATCGCAGCTGCGCTAACCTATTTCACAAGCCCCTGTTGAACAGGTTTGAGGTTCCCAGCACTGGAACAGTGCGTTTGAGGGGAATGCGGCTACATAGTAGCAAGGAGAACCTGTCCCACCGCCAAGTTGAGGTAGAGTACGAAGCTCCTGCCACTACTCCCCAATCCAGGGCTGGGCCCTCTTTGGCAACACCTCCCCCCGGGAGTCACGCTATTGTTACGCCCCTGAGGGTTTCATTTCAGACTTCATATGCTTCTCATTTGTGTTGAACAGCAATAATTTACATTTGAACGTCATCCTATTTCAGTCAGGAAAGGATATCAAATGCATGAAAACAGGACAAGCTGTGTTGAATAAAATGCACCCTGGGATCTACTGCAAAAATCTAAACTGCATTTTGAACATGCCTCTTAAGTGCTTTATAAAAAATTTAGATCAAAGGCAATAAATGAAATAAAAAATGCTGATGTACACTAGACCTATGACATTACCATGCTAAACAATATTAGCTGGTCTTTTTTCTTTTGAGATGACATGATTCGTGTACATATACCACAGCCCTACAAGTGTTTGCCTCAGAGTAACCTCAGGAAATGCATAGCGATTGTATCCGCGCATCGGCCATGCTGCAGCTTGTGCACAAGTCAGTGTGATTCAGCTATTCTGCACGTTATGTGCAAAACTAAACCATGCAGAGTTTCACAATTCAGAGAATGGCAGGCTGGCAGGAAGTTACACTCGCCTTGTTGCCAAGCAGCATGATGACCACATCCTTGTGAGCGTATTCGTGCACCTCTGTAAGCCAAGCCTGGGAAGAAGAGAAAAGAAAAAACATTTGAATTTTTTTTGAGCTGGTAAGATAAATTAAAATTTAAAAAAAAAAAAAAAAAAAAAAAACACCCCAAGGCGAGATATATGGAGGCTGCCATATTTGTTTCCATTTAAACAATAATAATAATCCGAACATTTATATAGCGCTTTTCTCCTGTCAGACTCAAAGTGCTCAAGAGCTGCAGCCACTGGGATGTGCTCAGGCAATACCATTTGCCTGGCAGTTCTGCAGATCATATTGGCTGCAGTAGTATCTGGATCACACACACTTGAAACAAGAACGCAGCTAATCTAGTCAGATTGTTGTCAGAAACATCTTATCTGCTGCATGCTTGTTCAGGGTCTATGGCTAAATGTATTAAGGCAGCCATACACTGGTCGATTGCCACCAGATGGACCAGCAGATAGATCCCTCTGTGATCTAATCAGATCAAAGAGCGATCTATTGGCTGCCTACACTGCAAACAGATTTTGAATCGATTTCACTACGAAATCGATTCACAATCTGTGGAGCTGCCACCAGCATACATTACCTGATTCGGCCGGCGCGAGTTCCCCGGTCTCCGCTGTCTCTTCTCTGCACTTTAGCTTCACTTTACTTCCTGTCAGGGGAAGTTTAAACAGAGAGCGCTCTACTGTTTAAACTTCCCCCGACAGGAAGTAAGGGAAGTCAGCCGGAGCCCAGCACGGAGAAGGGACTGCGGGGACACGCGCCGGCTATACAGGTAATGTATTGCCGCTAGCGTCAGTCATTCGAACGCCGCTACTGACGCACTCCCGACCCGCCAGCGATCAACCAAAATATTCTGCGCGGACGGATCGATTTCGGACGAAAATCGGTCGATCGGTCAGCGTTTGCGCACCGATTTCATAGCAGATTCGATCACAGTGATCGAATCAGCTGTGTATCGGCGGGAAATCAAGTGTATGGGCACCATTAGGGGCAGAGGATCAGCAGGACTTCCAGGCTGAGACAGGTGAAAACGGCGCTGGACATTTTGGCAGCGCCTTAGACTGTAATGCGATTTACAGCTATAGTAGATAGCAGTGCTCAGAGGGAAATTTGGGTGTCGGCAAAAGACTGAGCACAACTTACGAGAAAAAAAACAAAACAGTGCAATTCAGCAGTCAGCAGACTTCCATCTTACCCAGAGTCCATGGCGGCCTGGAGGGGGAATCGTAATTTACGCCGCCGGAAAATTGCAATAGCAGGGTGAGCTATTTTTGCATGTTTACCTCACAGGCAACTTGCATAATTTAACATAAATAGGACAGCCTAAATATGTCAGTTACTTCAGATTCCCTTTAAGGGGCAGTATAGAGCTCATGTTTATTGTTTGCAACATTTACTGCCTTAGGAAAGGACCATCTCTAACCTAATCTAAGCCAATAAGCAGAGTATCTCGAGTAACTGAGGGCAAACGAAGAAGAGGACGATAGAGGTCAAGATGAATAAACAGCATATGTGAAGCTATGAACATACCTATGCAACAGCTGAAAGAAACAGCAATTGCCAGACACAAAGTGAATCAGAGATGAACTTTTACTCATTGCATAATTGTGTTCCTTTCCTATTGTTTATAGGGCATTCTTCAAGCCAAATACTTTTTTGTTTTTGTTTATTCAAGCTACAAACAAGGCTGGGACCCCTCAAACGCTCCTTACTGCCACCACTAGCTGTTGCTAGACACGTCCACTCAGCTGTCGAGTGTTCAGCGCCCAATCCGCGTTTTCGTATTCAGGTCAGCTTTGCGCTTTAGACCAAATACGGGAACGCCACGCACATACACACACAGTACAGTTGTACAGTAACCCGGCACAATCAGGCACTGACTTGTAATGCAAGTTACACTGTCGTGCAGCAAAAGCACTAACAGTCGTTCCGAACGATACTGTTCGCCACTCTGCTGTCGAGCGCAAAAGTGCCCCATACACACAATGCAATTACAATCTCGTACGGTAGTGTTGCCCAAACGTACAAACAGGCATGGACTTACACAGTTACACTTCAGTCTCTTCTAGGCTATGAGTGCTAGTTTAGTACAGCAGAAGTCAAACTTATTAAATAACGATTTAATATTCCAGGAAAAAGTGGAACAATGCAGAAAATAATATATACAAAAGATTTACAAAAAAACAGTAAAAGTTACAAAAGTAAAAAGTTGCAAGGATAAAAGGTACAAGGATACACACAAGGCTATTTGCTTACCCAACATAAACAGGGATCAAGATAGAAGAACCTTGGACTTGGTTTTTGTGGACGGACCCAGTTCTGGTTGGACCAGGAGCCACTTAGCTTGGACCGGGAAACCAGCTTCAGCTACCGTCAGGAGTGGACTGATTTTAGGTATCTGCTCCTGCCTTTTATGTTGGAATATTTGCCTTGAGGCTGCAAGCCCGTTTGGACGGGGGAACTAGTTTAATTAAATCTCAGACATAATTAAATTTCCAGAGGTACAAATTGTATCAAAAGGACTTCAACCCTTCACCCATTTCCAGTAGTCTGTCATGTAAATTTCAAACATTCCTGTTCCTATTCACCATCAGTCACCTTCAGGTGCAAATGTAGTGGTCATTGACAAACAGACCATCACACCTGAGACAGCAGATGGGCTAGAGGCCTAATGAGCCATTTCCTTGCCTCAAGCTAGCAATTCCAGGTAACAGCTTCCTTCTAGCAGACAATGGTAGGGTTAATTTACATGTACATACAGAACTCCAGGAAGCCAGCTGCTAGCCTGGCATACCTACATCTCTGACCTACCGTAATACACAGCAGATAGAAAAATGAAAATATATTTCTGTATTATCCCAACCTTATAACTAGCTGCTATATCATGACAGAGGGGGGGATTAGTTTTTTTTGCTCAAGATGCAGATAAGCCTGTCTCTGGTTAATGTTTACAAACAACATGACTGCTGACATTGTATCACAGGAATAATCAATCATATTATGTTAAAGCTGTATGCAGCTAGATTTGCTGTGTAAACTATGTAAACTTAAGATAAGATATATAGACAAGTTACTTGTTATAGTTAGTTTTTCAACTCGGATCCGCTTTAAGCATATTTAACTACATATGGTCATGAATAGGGATGATCAAAGAGATGCAAATATGTCCTAGTTTATGCTAATTTTTATATTTGCAGTTTGAAAATGGACCAATCAATTTAAACCCAGGTTTAAACTGATTGGCCCAACTTGAAGCTGCCTATATTTGCATACAAATTTGCATAAATTCAGAAGTATTTGATTCTCCATCATCCCTAGTCATGAAGAGTCGAAGCAAAGTACTCTGAGGAGGAGGAGTATTGGAACCCAATATTCTATTATGAACAGCATCTCGTACCCATTTTACCAGGCACCATTTTAATTGTGCTACACAGCAAGACCAGTTCACAGAATGGACCAACAAACATGTTGAAAGGGTCCATGCTTTCCTGTGAGCCCATTCACTCATGGCCTTTTAGGTATGCAGTTTTGTCTGTTGCTTTACTCAGGTACAGGTCTCGGACGGTGAGAACGTTTGGGACCCCACTCGTTTTGCGCACCAGTGCGTTAGTTTTGAAATGTATTTTTCCCACAGGTAGGTTAGCTCTCAAGTCACATACGGTAATGGTGGTAGGACGGGGGTGTGGAGACCGGCTGGCCACACCACCACTGCTACCACGTAGATAAACGTATGCCAAGTTCAGTCCACTGATGGACAGACGTGGTCTATGCTCAGTGGCACCTCTGATCTAACTGCTGGATGATCAGAAACTACCAAAAGGCATCATCGGGTGTGGAGGTGAAATCAGGTGGCATAGGACCAGCCTCGTTACTACTACAGGCAGAATGGTGGAAAGACCAACATTACGATAGAGGGACTAAGTGTGGCCGATTTAACCACTTAACGACCGCCTAACGCCGATAGGCGTCGGCGGGTCGTTAGTGGTACAGCATGGAAACGGCTCCATGCTAGTTCACGGAGACTGTCTCCGTGAACAGTGTGCGAGCCGCCGATCGCGGCTCGCACGCATAATGTAAACATGCGGGGAAGAAATCCCCGCTGTTTACATCACACGGCGCTGCTGCGCAGCAGCGCCGTGACGTAGATCGGCGATCCCCGGCCTCTGATTGGCCGGGGATCGCCGGCATCTGATAGGCAGAAGCCGATCCTATCAGGCGCAGGACGGACTTCCATCCTGCGCATTACTGCTGTAGAGGGAGAGGGAGGTAAGCGGAGGGAGGGCGGAAATGGCTGCGGAGGGGGGCTTTGAGGAGCCCCCCCCCGCTACTCCGTAATAGCCGGCGGCGAACAGACTCCCTCAGCAGGACATCCCTCTAGTGGGGAAAAAAAAAGGGGGGGGGGGGGGGGAAGTCTGATCGCCCAGCCACAATCCTGATCGGTGCTGCGGGCTGTAGAGCCCACGCAGCACCGATCATTAGAAAAAACCCTGGTCCTTAAGTGGTTAAACATGATCAGTGCCGGATTTACCATATTGCGCTGTAGGTACATGCCTACAGGCGCCTGATGATGGAAGGGCAGCTACCTCCCCTCAGAGTGCCTCCCTCTCTGCTTCCCTATGCAGAGTCCGAGTGGAGTGTAAATGAGACATTCCTCACCAGACTCAGCATTCCACAGATGAGATCTACCTTCAACTTAGGGCACCTCTACCTACTTAACCTTCCTGGCGGTAAGCCCGAGCTGAGCTCGGGCTATGCCGCGCAGGAAGATATCTCAGCCCCTGGTGGAGCGATTTGCTCCATTTAAAATGCTGTACGCGCAGCTAGCACTTTGCTAGCCGCGCGTACAGCTTGATCGCCGCCGCTCTGCGGCGATCGCCCGTACGCAGCGGCGCAAGAGGGCCCCCCGCCAGAGCCCTGCGCTGCCCGGACCAATGAGTTCCGGGCAGCGCTATGGGCTGGATCGGAGGTGTCTGACGTCAGGACGTCGGCTGACGTCCATGACGTCATTCCGATCGTCGCCATGGCGACAGGAGAAGCCAAACAGGGGAGTGCGTTATATACGCGTTCCCCTGTTTGCTATTGATGCCGTAGAGGGACACATGCGCCCTCTAGTGGTGTTTCATGTAGCTACCACTCTGGTAGCTTTACATGAAACACAAAAAAAAAAAATTTAAAAAAAAAAGGATTTTTGCCATTTTGTCAAAAAAAATTAACCGCCAGGAGGGTTAATACTTTGAGTCACCTTTTGCTACTTAATACTGAGAGTACACTTCTGGCCAGGGCTGTGGAGTCTGTACAAAAGTCATCTGACTCCAACATATGAAACCATCGACTCCGACTCCAGGTACCCAAAATTGCTCTGACTCCACATGCCCCTGTAGGGCTGTGGAGTGGGTACAAAAATCATCCCACTCCCAACTCCAGTACCAAACAATTGCTCCGACTTCTCGACTCCACAGCCCTGCCTCTGGCTACTCAATATGTTGGGCAAGTGAATTAAGAGAGGAGTGACAGCTGGGTCAGCCAGGTCCAGGACACCTGCGGTGCGGTTTGGCTGGGGTCTGTAGGTTCACGTAGGGCAAAGTCTAGTGCACCAGGACATCTGTGCCTATAGTCTCATGTGATTTAATCCTGTGCCTGTACGTGATGGATGCAGAAATACTCATGTTAGGGAAGAAAAGCGTTTTTGACACTTACACGTATGTTGTTGAAGGACTGTCTGTTGGTGACATCATACAACAGGAGCAGAGCTGCGAAGGGGGGGGAAAAAAAAAAAAAAAAAAAAAAAAAAAGGATGAGTTACCACTGTGAAGCTACATACATATTTTAGACTTTTGCCTAAAACAATCAATGATCCTTTTTAGTAGCAAAAACGTATATGTACTTAAACGCTGTCCTCTTTCATACACAGCTTTTTCTTCCAAAAACGTTGTTCTGAACTATACAGAAAAACATCTTTCTGTACTTTTTAGTAACTGCAGTATATTAGTCCCTATTTATTTATTGTATTTATAAAGCGCCAAAATATTACGCAGCGCTGAGACCAGATCATGAGTACAAGTTAATGCTTAGTCACTGGATGGGAGCAGGGAGATTAAGCAAGTTAGGTTCACTCAGATGCATAGCATGGGTTCACAGTAATGGAGGTGCATGATCAGGTAGGACACAAAAGGAAGAGGACCCTGCCCAAAGGCTTACAATCTAGAGGGAGAGGTAAGGACACAAAAGGTAGGGGACCAGAATTCAGCTGTGGGTTTAGAGCACTTGTGAAGGGTAGTAGGCCAGAGTGAAAAGGTGAGTTTTGAGGGCCTTCTTGAAGATGTTGAAGGAGGGGGCTGCCCTAATGGGTGGAGGTAGGGAGTTCCATAGTGTTGGAGCAGCTCTTGAGAAGTCCTGGAGGCGTGCATGGGACTGGGTGATGCGGGGGTGGTCAGGCGAAGATCATAGGAAGAGTAGAGTGAGCGGCTAAGTGTGTACCTCTGAGTATGATCGGAAATGTAGGTTGGACAGGTTTTGTGGACAGATTTGTAGGTCAGAAACAGTATATTGAATCGGATTCTGGGCTGGATAGGAAACCAGTGGAGGGATTCAAGGAGGGGATCCGCCGTGGTGGAGCGAAGGGTGCAGTCGATAATTCGGGCTGCCGCATTAATTCATGATGGACTGCAGTGGGGCTATTCGGGTTATAGAGAGACCAGACAGAAGGGCATTGCAGTAGTCAAGGCAGGAAATTATGAGAGCATAGATGAGGAGTTTGGTGGTGGCAGAGGTCAGGAAAGGGCGAATCTTACAGATGTTACAAAAGTGGAAGTTGCAGGACTTTGTGAGGTTTTGGATGTGGGGAGTGAAGGAGAGTGCGGAATCCAGGGTGACACCAAGACAGCGAGCTTGAGAGGTAGGGCAAATGGTAGTGTGGTTAACAGTGACATGCACATCTGGGAGGTTCATGGATGGCAGCAGTGGGAAGATCATAAATTCTGTTTTGTCTAGATTTAGTTTCAGGAACCTAGTAGACATCCAGGAGGAGATGGCTGATAGGCAGGAGGAGACCTTGTCCATGGTAGTGGTGGATATGTCAGGTGTGTGGAGGTATATCTGGGTGTCATCTGCATACAGATTGGTTAAACCCATGGAGGACATAACCTTGCCAATGGAGGATGTGTATAGAGTGAACAGTAGGGGGCCAAGGACCAAGCCTTGGGGGACTCCCACTGAGAGGTGGTTGGGGGTGGACGAGGACTCATTGAAGGCGGTCGTGAAGGAGCGGTTGGAGAGGTAGGATGAAAGCCAGGTCAGGGCGAGATCGTGAATACCCATGGACTGGAGGAGTAGGGGATGATCTACTGTGTCAAAAGCTGCTGAAAGGTCAAGGAGGAGGAGAATGGAGTATTTACCTTCAGCTTTAGCTAAGGCAAGGTCATTGACCACTTTGGTGAGAGCAGTTTCGGTTGAGTGGGCCAGGGCCGCCATCTGGAGGGGGGGGGGGGGAGGGGAGGCGACGACAACAATGAGCCCCGTGACGGGCCCCCGCCCGCCTGAATGTCCTGGGGGACATGAGATGACACTGGGAGTGGGGGGAGGGGACATTGATGACACAGGGGAGGAGGCTAGGGGGACATGAGATGACAAGGGGGGGAGCTGGGGGGACACGAGATGACAAGGGGGGAGCTGGGGGGACACGAGATGACAAGGGGGGAGCTGGGGGGACACGAGATGACAAGGGGGGAGCTGGGGGGACACGAGATGACAAGGGGGGAGCTGGGGGGACACGAGATGACAAGGGGGGAGCTGGGGGGACACGAGATGACAAGGGGGGAGCTGGGGGGACACGAGATGACAAGGGGGGAGCTGGGGGGACACGAGATGACAAGGGGGGAGCTGGGGGGACACGAGATGACAAGGGGGGAGCTCGGGGGACACGAGATGAAATGGAAGCTGCGGGTCAAGAGAAGATATGGGGAGCTGGGAGGACATTGATAGAACTGGGGGACGAGAGGTGACACGGGAATGCTGGGGGGACAAGGTGACAAAGGGAACCTGGGGGGACAAGATGGCACAGGGAGATGGGGGGACATTAATGACACAAGAGGATGCTGGAGGGACAAGAGATGACATGGGGAAGCTGGAGAGACAAGAGGTGTCATGGGGAAGCTGGGGGCACTAGAGGTGACAGGGGGAGCCAAGGGGCACGAGGGAAGCCGGACACAGACCGACAGAAAAACAGAGGCACATGAGGTGACACAGAGAGGGACAAAAGAGACACGGGCTCAGAGTTAAAAAAAAGGCCGAGAAGAGACAGAGGTAACACAGGGTAAAACAAGTGATACAGGACAAGCGGACAAAAGAGAAGAGATTTTTGGACCCTGTTGTCATGATAGCATCATGCAAGTAGCCAGGCTTACTCTCCACATATCAATCACGAGTAACCACGGTGGTTACTCTTGATTCAAATTAGCTCTAATTGCCGCAGCTGAGCGGCTAGATGCGGCGGAATTACCCAGAACGCCGCTCTCCGCCTAACGTTTCAACGAGGTGCAAGCGTACGAATAGACGTTTTGCAAGCCTCGCTATGGAGGCACTTCCTCCTTCCGGCTTGGAGGAAATGCTCCATAGCGAGGCTTGCAACGCTTCCATTCGGACACTTGCACCTCATTGAAATGCTGGGCAGAGAGCGGCGTTCTGGTTAATTGGGTTGGGTTTGGTCAGAAGAGTTAGAGTAAGGCATTTGAGGAGGGTGCCTGTGAGAGTAGGGTTAGGTTTAGCTGAGTAAAATATCGGTAATATTTACTAATATTTTACTATTGTAATTACCACTGTTAATCATAGAATATCAGTAAACGTTACGGTTTTCTATCTGCAATTCCCCGGCGCCCAAGTTTTTATACCTATGCTGTTTGTTTCTTACTCACTACAGCACCAAGGAAGATGAGGAGTTATATAAAAAAGCCGCTCCAACACTATGGAACTTCCTACCTCCACCCATTAGGGCAGCCCACCCCTACAACATCTTCAAGAAGGCCCTCAAAACTCACCTTTTCACTCTGGCCTACTACCCCTCACAATTGCTCTAAACCCACAGCTGAACTCTGGTCCCCTACCTCTTGCGTCCCTACCTCTCCCTCTAGATTGTAAGCCTTTGGGCAGGGTCCTCCTCCTTTTGTGTCCTACCTGATCATGCACCTCCATTACTGTGCATCCATGCTATGCATCTGAGTGAGCCTAACTTTTCTAATCTCCATGCTCCCCTCCAGAGACTGACTAAGCATTACCTTGTACTCATACTGTGCTGTGTGATCTGGTTTTTTTGTATTCCTGTGTTGTCATATTGCTGTATGTGACCCCTAAATATTGTCTGTAACCTAAATTAATGTCCAGCGCTGCGTAATATGTTGAAGCTTTAGAAATACAATAATTAATAATAATAAAATACTACAGTCAGAGCTAGAACACAGGAACACAGGGTGCTATAGCACATTCTGCCACTAGGTGTCAGGTAGCTCACGTCCAGGTAACAGGCACTGGGCATGCAAGAATTTTTAAGGGGCTTTCTAAAACACACAGATATAAAAATCTGTGTGCTTTAGCATGCTAACTAAAATCAAAATTAGGGAGTCTCACCAAAGAACTCCTTATTGAAAAGGTAATGGGTACTGAAACTGACATAGGAGACCTAGATACAAAGCAGCCCTGAACTCAAAACTTCCTCTCTGCTCTAAAAGAGAAGCAACATAACATTTGAAGAAAAACCATTAGTTACAGCTGAATCAAATCATACAATAAATCTGCAAAGTGTCTACTTCCTTCTTTCATGGAAGCAGACATAGGGTTAACAGCCTGTGTTTACAAATTAGCTGCTCTGCTGAGGCAGCCAGCTGAAATAGCTGAGGGTTCAAATTACAGTTGTGATAAGTCACAGATGAGGGGGAATTAGACAGGCTAAACTCTCTAAATATATTTAGGGTGCATTTTGGTTTTCTTTCTGTCCAGTGCAAGAGTTCAGGTCCACTTTAACCATTACACTATCCAGCCACTGTAGTTGAGGTATGGGTGGTAGGGGACAACCTGGAAGGTTAAGATTTGGATGGAAAAGGGTAGGTCGAGAAAAAAAACAAAGTCTTGTAAAAGTAAAACCTTTTAATGGCTAACTGCTAAAGTTAAATGATGCAAGCTTCTTGGGATCTAGTCCCCTTCAGGCATATTTCCAGATATTAGCTGAAGTAAAACGCTGATGCCGGAAAATAGTAAACGTGTAGATGACAGTTGTGCTGGTTGCGGTTTAGTAGTTAGATGTCAGGTGATCAGCAGGCTGGAGCCAGTGAGTTTATGCAAGCAAACATGAAATCTAGCAGATTTCTGAAGATCATGAAGCCAAGTCAATCATGTAACATAAGGAGTCATGAATCCTATTCCACAATTTAAACCTTCTGTTAATGTCTTAAACATTTTCATAAATTTGTACTCTGAAATCTTTCTTGCTTGTTCATTTTTGAAGTTACTCTTAAAGAGAACCTGAACAGAAAATAAAAAGTCAAAATAACCATCCACAGGTCATACTTACCTCCTGTGCGGTTTACTCCTTAATATTTTTCTCCTCTCCTGCGTCCCATTTGTCCACTGTGATTAATGGAATTCTCCATCCTCCATTTTAAAAATGGCCATTACCCCATAACAGCTTCCTGGTCAGCACACTGTTAAACTGTAATATCACCCGCTTGAGCCATAGGGAAAACTGACATTACCTTGCACATTCAGTTGTAACTGACAGCTGCTGATATATAACTGACAGCAACTGGTATATTTCATTCCTGACAAAATATTGTCAGAACTGGAAGGGATCACTGTAATAAGAAAATGGTGAGCTTCCGAGAGGAACGGACTGAGGTTAGTATGTAATATTCATTTGCAGTTACGCTACGTGTTTATTTTAAACAATTTTACTCACTTCAGGTTCCCTTTAAGAATAAATACTTTGAGATCTTGCATGCGGTGTTCTGGCTCACACAAGTGTTGGAAAAGGAAAATGTTTAAGACATTAACAGAAGGTTTTAATTGTGAAAGGAAGCAAAAGACAGGAGGAGCGCTCCGTAGTGTGATACCGTTTAATAAAATGAAAACTGCGCAATAAAAGATACACTTACTAGATGTGTATGAACAGTAGGCATTTAAAATTGGCATATAGCCCAGAATAAAAAGGACATCCCCTCTTGGGGATGTTAACTGACGAAGGCGTGGACACGCCGAAACGCGTCTTGACGTAACCTGCACACAGTCACCCCGAAGGGACACCTGTCATCCATTTATCATCTGGATCCTTGCTGCCGCTGGCCACTGCAGCTTCAGGTTTCGCTTCCAAGAGGGGATGTCCTTTTTATTCTGGGCTATATGCCAATTTTAAATGCCTACTGTTCATACACATCTAGTAAGTGTATCTTTTATTGCGCAGTTTTCATTTTATTAAACGGTATCACACTACGGAGCGCTCCTCCTGTCTTTTGCTTCCTTTTCCAGTAGTCCGCTCACAGCCGAGTGTTTGAGGAGCTGCCAGTGTGTGATCAGTCTGCGGTCCACTTTGACCTCTCACCTGCGTTAGCGCAAGATTGCACATCTTTAGGTTTTAATTGTGGAATGGGATTCATGACTCCTTATGTTACATGATTGACTTGGCTTCATGATCTTCAAAAAACCTGCTAGATTTCATGTGTGCTTGCATAAACTCACTGGCTCCAGCCTGCTGATCACCTGACATCAAACTGCTAAACAGTAACCAGCACAACTGCCATCTTTGTGTTTATTATTTACCTGCATCAGTGTTTTACGTCAGCTAACATCTGGAAATATGCCTGAAGGGGACTAGAGCCCAGAAAGCTTGCAACATTTAAAGAGGAACTCCAGTGAACATTTTTACTGTTGGCAGGTGATGTAGCTGCTGCATGTTTTTTTGGCAGTCCGAAACAGCTGTAAACAGCTATTTTCCACAGTGCAGCAAGGTTCTCAGACAGGAAACTGCCAAGAGTATGTACTTTTCTTGTTTCTTGTGGGAGTGGTTTCACCACAATATCAGTCATACAGAGCCCCCCGATGGTCTGTTTGTGAAAAGGAATAGATTTCTCATGTAAAAGGGGGTATCAGCTACTGATTGGGATAAAGTTCAATTCTTGGTCGGAGTTTATCAGTTAGCCATTAAAAGGTATTACTTTTACAAGACTTTTTTCTACCTGCATAATTTGCTTTGCTAACACGAAACAAACATTTTTACTACCATCATGATGGATAAGGGCAATGCAGTGAATTTGGTCAGGATTTATGGCCCAAGAATTTGTAATGTTCTTGTCAAAGTAACATTAGGCTGACCACACACAGCATCTTATTCTGCAACACCGGTGTAACCGTCCCCAACAGTAATGGGAGTCAGACCTTCACCATAGTCATGATCAAGTAGTCATAGGTGTTTCAGATATTTGGGGGGGGGGGGGGGGGGGGGTGTCATTAGTGACTTACCCTGTGCATCCCTGTAATAGGCATGAGTCACACTGCGAAACCGTTCCTGGCCCGCCGTGTCCCAGATCTATGGGATGACAATTGTAAAAGTCACAAAAACATACTGATATGGAGAGACTGATCATACATTTGTGTGTTTGAAGTAGATTTGCCTGCAAATGCATTTCCAGGAATATTCCACTCCCCTCCATCTTTATCATACACACACTGGATGGTTCTCGGAGGAGATCCGGGTGACAGAGGGTGGGAGTACGGTGGCCTCAGTGCTACGGAGAGATCCAGAGCGCCGGATCACCTCAACTGAGCCCACCGTTCCCCTTCTTACCCCTCCTGCACCATTGTGCACGGCATAGTCATCCCTCCATAGCAACAGAACAGGTCACTGGCCTATATGCTAATGACACATCTTGCCCCAAACGGTCACCTGCTGGAATCAAATCCTGATCCCCGCAGGTGATGAGTTAGGCGTGGTTCCCACTTAAATAGATGCAAAGTGACACGGTTAAATAGAAGACTAGAGGCCATCAGAAAGCGTGGGGCTTCCCAATGGTTTACAATAGACCAATATCCCCCCCCCCCCCTGGCAACACAGAGGATTTTCCTAGGTCCATCCTGAACAAATACTCCCAAGTTGCTGAGGATTCTCATTGGTCTTTTATAAACCAATGGATAGCCCCATGCTTCTGTCAGGCACTGATTTTTTTAGTTTATTTTTTTTACACATGGAAGCAGATCCTATTTTTTTTCCTCAACATTAAATTTTTGAACAAAAAGGCACATACAATGTATACGTACCAACACCACACATTAACAAAACCAGAGCACTCTTGCATTCAGTGAAACTTCACAACGATTCCTAGAGTACTTTTGTTACATTTATGCACAAAATACACAACCAAGCAAAAGGAAAAAACTAAAATAAAATTAAAGGACAAAAAAAAGAAAGGAGGAAAAATAAAGATAAACTATGCAGATCACAACATGGGAAGATTCATAATATGCACGTAAACCATCTAAACAAGAATCCCAATAGGCCTGAACCTAGGGCCCAATATACCCAGATAAATTCAAACTGTACCTTTGGCCAAGTTTTTCACAATTACATCCATACATAAAATCTTTCAGGGTTAGAATTAGGCCACATACACACATCAGACCATAGTCTTTGGAAAATGAAAGATCACAGACCAATCTTACCACCCTTCATGTAGTATGAGAGCCATACCTACACAGTCTTTTCTATGGAGCTGAACTCCACATCAGAAAAAAATCTTTGCAAGATGCTGCGCACACAGATTCTGTACAGACACAAAAGATCAGTATCTGCAAAAGATCTGTTCCTGCCAAAAATCCATTCCTGCAAATTGCAATGATAGTCTATGAGATCTGCAGATCATCATACACACATGATTTAACTGACATTCATCTGCAGATCAAGCAATCATCTGCAGATCTGAAAATCCATCCTGGTGGATCTGATCTGCAGATGAATGTCAGTTAAATCATGTGTGTATGATGATCTGCAGATCTCATAGACTATCATTGCAATTTGCAGGAATGGATTTTTGGCAGGAACAGATCTTTTGCAGATACTGATCTTTTGTGTCTGTACAGCATCTGTGTGTGCAGCAACTTGCAAAGATTTTCTTCTGATGTGGAGTTCAGCTCCATAGAAAAGACTGTGTAGAGTATGGCTCTTATACTACAGGAAGGGTGGTAAGATTGGTCTGTGATCTTTCATTTTCAAAAGACTATCGTCTGATGTGTGTATGTGGCCTTACCCTAGCCTTCCACTCAGACCAGACCTCATGAGAACAACCCAGGCTGAAGTCAAGGTTACCAAACAGACTCCAAGCTGGACCACTCCCTAACGATCCAGAGTTTAAGCAAGAGCTTTCAAATCTTTACCGAGTCCCCAATATTAGCGGGAAGCTGGGAAAAGTCAACCACAGTCCTACGAGTCCACAGTACTCCCGCCAAGGGCTGACCAGAGAGATTTCCAAATCTATCCAGCGAGCATGCCCCTTGGGAAGCATCCAGTGGAGAAGTTGGGCCAAGTGGAGCAGATCCTATTTTTTTATAACAGGACCTGCTTCTTGCGTTTCTCGGAGGTGTAGAAAAAAACATACTGAACAAGGACAGTTTCTATACATGTGGAAACCGAGCCTTATTGTACATGCGCAAGCAAAGTTTATAAGTGGGGCCCAGATATTACCTAGCCACAAAAAGCAGATGCCACTTAGAAAAAAAAAAAGTGAGGCTCTACCCAGCATTACTATATAGTTTTCCCTCATAGGAACTTCGGTGAGTATTTCTGGAAGACAACACAGAAGAGACTTAGGCAGGGAACACACTTGTCTTTCAGTTTTCTGCACGCATTTTTCTACGTACTTTTTCTGCACACCAAGTGTATTTCTGTGCAGGAAACGTGCATGTTTTTTCACAGAAGCTGATGTAATTGATAGAGAAAACTGACAAAATTGCAGTTGTCATGCACGTCAGTTTTTTTTCTGCGCGCGAAAGTGTGAACTAGCTTATTGATTAACATGAGTTCTCCGGTTTTCTGTGCAGAAAACGCGCATGAAAACTGTCAAGTGTGTTCCCTGTCTGAATTATACACCCACTCTCCACTCCAGCCTCATCATAACAGCCCCGCCCCATTCACCCCAACAACAGGTCTCTTCAGTCACAGGTAGAAACTGAGGGGGCTTCATAAATCAAAGCTTAGAGGCGATAGACATACAGAGAGGCAGTCAGCAGTTCGGCAAACACTTGACAGACACTCGCTGCTGTTTTGCATACAGTGCATAGAAACAAAAAGGTCAAGAAACAATGTGCAGGAAATGGCACATGAGATGAAAGACAATACAGCCAGCCCGCTCTCTTCCTGCCAACCTAAATATACTGAGGTTCTGGCACGGCACCATCTACACATACAAGACACAGCAAAACAATTCAGCTGTGGGCAGAAGCTCTGCATGCCTGCCACAGCAGTTACCACAACTCTATGGGCGACACACGAGACAATCTCAGCACATCACTAATCTGCTCAGATGAGAGATTAAAGAGCAACTGTACAGAATACAATGCAATAAAATTGCTCTTTTTTCAGTATTCATTTATAGATTTAGTCAGTGTTTGCCCATTGTATAATCTTTCCTCTACTTAATTTAACCTCCTTAGGTAAGCCGCCGTGGAGGATTGCTCAGGCCCCGCTGGGCCAATTTGCATAATTTTTTTTTGATACACGCAGCTACCACTTTGCTAGCTGCGTGTAACCTCTGATCGCCGCCGCTCCGCGCTGATTCGCTGCTACCCACCGCGTTATAGGGTGCCCCCCCCCGAGACACCGTGTGCTGCCTGGCCAATCAGTGCCAGGCAGCGCTGAGGGGTGGATTGGGACTCCCTCTGACGTCACAATGTCGATGACGTCGGTGCCATGGCGACGGGGGAAGCCCTAAAGAAAATCCCGTTCAGAGCGGGATTTCCTGATCGCCGGAGGTGATCGGAGGGGGTGGGGGGATGCCGCTCAGCGGCTATCATGTAGCTAGCGCAAAGCTAGCTACATGATTTAGAAAAAAGTTTTAAAAAATAGTGCTGTGCTGCCTCCCTGGCGGATTTAATTGACCGCCAGGGAGGTTAAAGGAGTCATCAATCAAAACAAGCCAACCCCCCCCCCCCCACACACACACACACACACCTTGGGCTTTCTCCAGCCCCTTGCAGCTGACATGTCCCACACGCAGCCGCCAGCTCAGGGTACCTGCCGGTGCAGTGGCCGACCTCTACTGCACCTGCGCAAGCGCCACTGTCAATCAAGTCCCCACTGTCTGCGGTGTACTGCGCAGGCACAGTAGTTCTGCACCTGCGCAGTACACTGAGGACAAAGTGGGCTTGATTGACAGCGACCTCAAGGTCAACCCTCTGCACCGGCGGGGACCCCAGGCCAACGGCTGAGCTGCGGTGTGGGACATGTCAGCTGCAAGGGGCTGGAGGAAGCCCCGGGTAACTAGAAGGGGGGGGCTTGTTTTGATTGATGACCCCTTTATTTTCTGACATTTATTACTGGTTTGACATCTTTATCCTAAAGATAAGGGTACTGAAAGTTCTAAAGCCAGTAGTAAAGATCTCTGGCCTCCCAGAATACTCTGGGGGGAGAATTCTGCATAATAAATAGCCTAGGCTAAGCCTCCCTGGGAGGGCAGGGCTGCATACCAATAAACAATATATAGATATAGGAAGTGTGATGCTGAAACCAGGAAAATTTACATAAAAGTAGACATCCTAATTGTACCAATTAGTATCCTAGTAGGCATCTCATACGGTATGTGAAAATATAGAACAGGCTGTCAGGTTTTTTCCACGCATGCAATTGCTGTTGCGAAAATGTGCATGAAATGGAAACTAGCTCATTCACAATCAGTTTTTATACAAATACAGAAAAGTGATAACCTAGCCTCAGTCCCATTGGTTTTGCCCCTTTATTGTTCCGCAGGGATGCCTTACCAATTCGGCTGTACATATGTGCAGTATAGGCGAGTTTAAAAGCCACTTACCTGCAAATTCACCCTCAGGTCATCTACTGTAATGATCTTGTTCTGGACAGAAAATAGAAGTAAAAGGCTGAATTTTTGTATTCTTACAAATAAGGATGAGCGCGCGAATGCGAAATGCATTGTTGCCTGAGGTGGAACTAATTCTGGCTGCGGCTGCACGTGGGCTGCAGATTGAGGTGTTAACTTGCCTACGTTACTGCCTCTAGTTGCTGTGCTCTGCGCTGCACTCCATCCTCCCAATACTTCCTCCTTCACAGAGTAAGTTCTTCTGTGAAGGAGGAAGTATGGAGAGGATGAAGCGCAGCGTGGAGCACAGCAACCAGAGGTGGCGACGTAGGAGAGTTAACCCCTCAAGCCACAGCCACCAGTAGTCAGGTTTGTTTACCTCCTGTGGAACTGCATTTTGCATTTGCCCTTCATCCTTAATGACAAACAAGAGAGGCGGATATTGATTACTGTGTAGAGTGGCGTAATCAGAAAGTTTATCTTATGTGATGTATGTGGTAGAGAGAAGGGTAATAATAAACAAGAAATAAAGTGAAAGGGCATGGTTCAGTGCAACAAGAAGTGTGAAGACATTCCCTGCCACCACTAGCCTCCACTTCTGCGGTCCGCCAAGATGGATCGCCTAGCCCAATTTACTTTGTGGGAACTTCCTTTTGAAGTTCTTGCAGTAAACAGAGCGGTCCTGCGCATGCATCTGCCCCACCCCCCTCTCCATAGGAAAGTACATGCCGCTCTGCAGGAATCAAAAAATGTGTCTGCACATCGATTGTTCCATAACTGCAAACCAAAATGTGGACCAGGCTGAACTGACATGCGACTAGATAAACATGGGTACATATAATACTGCTCCTGCTAATAGCTATTCTGTGGTCCATTTTTATTTCTTCATTGCAGGGGAAACAAACAAGTGTTCCATGCAACTGATGCGGTCAAACAGCAGCTCTCCTGAAAGTAAACAAGACTAAACACTTCCGTTTGGTTGCTAAAACACTACAGACAACATTTTTGTGCTGAAAAGTATGAGATTATTGCTGATTATTTCAGATTCTATTATTTCAGACCATTCTAGCTCATGGCTGCTGTTCAGCCCTCAGTCTTAAAAATTAAGCCTTTAAACTAAAAATAGGACTGGAAAACTCAAAGAAAGGTCTATTTACTATTAGTACTACAAATACAGTTACAGTAATTCTCACAAATGTATGCCTGGCGTTCTATTAAGATCGCCAGGCAGGCTGCGGGAGGGTTTTTTTTAATAAAAAAAAAAAAAACTATTTCATGCAGCCAACTAAAAGTTGGCTGCATGAAAGCCCACTAGAGGGCGCTCCGGAGGCGTTCTTCCGATCGCCTCCGGCGCCCAGAATAAACAAGGAAGGCCGCAACGAGCGGCCTTCCTTGTTTTGCTTACATCGTCGCCATAGCGACGAGCGGAGTGACGTCATCGACGTCAGCCGCCTCCGATCCAGCCCTTAGCGCTGGCCGGAACTTTTTGTTCCGGCTACGCTGGGCTCAGGCGGCTGGGGGGACCCTCTTTCGCCGAGCGGCGGCGATCAGGCAGCACACGCGGCTGGCAAAGTGCCGGCTGCGTGTGCTGCTTTTTATTTGAGCCAAATCGGCCCAGCAGGGCCTGAGCGGCAGGCTCCGGCGGTACTGGACGAGCTGAGCTCGTCCAGACCGCCCAGCAGGTTAAGTTAAAGTGTACCTGTAGGGAAAAAAGTGCCTCAAATAGATACTCACCTCAGAGGGAAGCCTCTGGATGATCGCCCTTCCACCCCACCGTTCCAGCGCTGGGACCTCTCCCCCATAGTCCTTGACAAGGGCTTATCGACTGACCGATGACACTGCGCAGGCTGTCTCACACCTGCGTTGAAGCATGGAGACCCTCAGGCTCTGCTTTTTCTGCCAAGCATGAGCAGCTCAATACTACTGGGCAGGCGCAAGCTATTATGCGCCTGTGCAGTGTGGCCACACTTGTTCACAGATGGGAGCTTAGCCACAAACTTTCAGAAGGTCCTGGCAAGAAGCAGTGGTGTGGTCTGGAGGAGGACGTGGGAAGACTATGAAGGATCAAGAGGCTTCCCTCTACCGTGGTAAGTATCTAACTTTTCCCTTTTCTAAAGTCACTGGCTTTATTTAAGTTCAAAAGTGCAGTGACCTCCCGGTTCAGGTTACTGGGGCAGCAGACATGCTTCCATCCTAACCAAATATAATCCCAGAAGTGTTTTTTCCCTCCCGTTCCTAAACTGAAGCCAACCACTCAAAGATTTCCAGTAGCCTATTCATCAGCAGACAGTATGGCTAGACCATGATGAAGAGAAGTGATCTGGGAAAGACTGGTGGATGGCCAAAAATAAAAGCAGATTAGCAAAAGTATAGGAATAGTGAAAAGCGGATTGGTAGATAAGATGAAGGTCTTCAGCAAGCTCAGATATAGCAAGGCCCAGGCCCAATACAGCAATGATGTGCTCAAGGCACAGAGGTATGATAAGATATGAGGAATTTTGAAGGCCATATGAGCTAAGAGGGATCCTCACCCGGAAATCTATGCCCACTGTGGCCAGGAAGGTGCCCGAGACAAAGGCTCCATCTTTAAACTGGATAAGAAAACAAGTCTTGCCGACACCAGAATCTCCAAGCAGCATCACCTGCGAGATAAACATCAAGTGGCATTAATGTCACGCCACAAATTTCTCCTGCCATGGACTGGTTATAACATTAGAAGGACAAGCACATCACCATCCCGGAGTTACAAGAAGAGGCGAAGCCCAGAACATAAAACTTCTGCAGTAGTGCCTGCTAGAAACCCACAGTGTTATGGATGATGCCTCTGGAAAGGCCAGGCAACCCTGAAATTCAATGTGAACTGCTAAATAAATATATTAAAAAAATAAGCAGATACTTACTCAAGGAGAGGGAAGGCTCTGGGTTCCATAAAGCCTTCCGACACATTTCTTGGTCCCCATTCCAGCTCTCTCTGCCTAGGAGGCTTCAGAAGACCGAGTGCTCCTGAAGACAGGGTACTCCATACTGTGCACGAGTGATCACCATCTCGCATGCGCAGCTTGGAGCTGCCCGTCTTTGGGAGGACTCGGCTCCCGAAGACTTACAAAGTCCTCCGCAGCGGGGGATTCAAAAAGGGGGAACCAGCACTTAACGGAGGGGACTCGGAAGGTTCTATAGGACCCAGAGCCTTCCCTCTCAAAGAAACAACATTTTCAGCCTCATTTCTTCTATCCTATAAGTTCCTATACCTGTTCTAATTTGGTCTGGATTACTGCAGACTTTTCTAGTTGCACTGCCTCTGTAATATATCTAATCTTTTCTTTGTCAAGCTTTTGTCAACCCAGGGAGGAATGGGCTGTCTCTGTTGTAATGAATGCAAGTTATGCACGCCCCCTGCAGGCTCTGTGTGCTTTGTTTACTCCTCAGTTTGTGAGGCTGAGGGGGGAGGGAGCTGCCTGCCACATGCTGAGAAACTGTGGGAATCGCAGACTGGAGTGCAGATAATTCACAATGTAATAAAAACTTGTGGTATACTGCAAATATTAATAATATATATTTACTTTTATATACATTTTGAGCGTGCATAACCACACCCACCTGTAGCACAGTTAAGCATATAAATGAGTGAAGCACAGAGTTCAGTCAGTAGCTAGTAGAAGGTTACCGTATATTCCGGCGTATAAAACGACCCCATGTATAAGACGACCCGGTGTATAAGCCGACCCGGTGTATAAGCCGACCCCCCAACTTTTCCAGTTAAAATAAAGAATTTGGCATATACTCGCCGTATAAGACTACCTTTTTCACAACATGCCTCCTCCATCCTCCTGGCCCACCCGTGTATACCTTTGCAAATTACTGTGTGCCGCAGTCATCCAGGGGAGGGAAAAAGAGATCAGGGTTTGATTTTTAAGAGCGGGGTGTCAGTATTGTGGTAGACAGAGCTTACCGGGTGCAGCAGCCTTGGAGGAATGGTCCGCTCGTGTCCTCGGTTCTATGTCCTCCACTGTCCCCCTGCATCATTTATGTCCACGTCCCCTGTGTTTGAAAATTCAAAGCTGCAATACCATAGCAACTTGCGAGCAGCCGCTCGAGTGGGTAACACGGCAGCTTCCTGATTCCGGGTCACCTGAGTGGTGACTTGCATAGGAAGAGAAACGGAATTGTGGAGCGCACGTCACCAGTCAGGTGACCCGGAATCAGGAAGCTGCCGTGTTACCCACTCGAGCGGCTGCTCGCAAGTTGCTATGGTATTGCAGCTTTGAATTTTCAAACACAGGGGACGTGGACATAAATGATGCAGGGGACAGTGGAGGACATAGGACCGAGGACACGAACGGACCTTTCCGCCAAGACTGCTACACCCGGTAAGCTCTGTCTGCCACAATACTACCACCCCGCACCTGACACCCGGCGTATAAGACGACCCCCCACTTTGCAGAAGATTTTCAGGGTTTAAAAAGTCGTCTTATACGCTGGAATATGCGGTAGGTGTTTTTAATTTCCTTTTTCCCCCATTTAGTTGACTCTTGGGCTATTGGAATGGTTCCCACTAGAACGCTAATGAAAACTAGCACTTTTGCATGGTTAGAGTAGGACTCACCAGATTGGGGACACTTTAGCGTAGTTGGTGAGCTTAAAAGTGTTAAAGCGTAACCAAGAGCCCCTGTCACTGTTATCCTGTTGTGTGCTGCAGCCCGTGTGTGCGTGTAATTATATACATACATACATACATACATACATACATAAAGAGGAATCCAGGAGATCACAGTGACTCGATTGGTATGTTTTTTATTGTACAAATCGGACAGTACAGATTCTCTTTAAAGAGGAACTCCAGTGAAAATAATAAAATGTGTAATAAAAAAAGTGCTTAATTTTTAAAATTATGTATAAATGACTTCGTCAGTGTTTGCTCATTGTAAAATCTTTCCTCTCCCCGATTTACATACTGACATTTATTACATGGTGACATTGTTACTGTGGGCAGGTTATGTAGCTGCTCCTAGCTGTTTTGGCCGTTGGAGACAGCTGTAAACAGCCATTTCCTGTCTGTGAACCTTGTTACATTGTGGCAAACTGTCAAAAGTACCGCTGTCCTCAGAGCTTCTTGTGGGAGGGGTTTTACCACAATATCAGTCATACAGCGCCCCCTGATGGTCTTTTTGTGAAAAGCAATAGATTTCTCATGTAAAAGGGGGTAACAGCTACTGATTGGGATAAAGTTCAATTCTTGGTTGGAGTTTCTCTTTAAGTATCTGCTTCATTTTTTAGCTATTCCCAAAGACTTTAAATTAACCTTTTCCAATTTTAAACTATTGTTAAAAAGGACTTCTGACGAATTTATGGACTTGCATATTACACTTCACGGTTATGAAAGTGAAGCCCGTTTCATAGCTTTTTATTAGTCTCATATTTTCTACATAGTGGGAATACGTAATATTTTGTGTTGCTGTAAGTGCCTAGCTTGTAGCTACGACTACAGAAATGGGGCAATACCCATACGCAGCCTACTAAGTGCACCCCGTGCACCCACAAGGCCGTGCACAGCAGCCATGACCAAGAGCATTCCGGGGATGCAGGGTTTGGAGAGAATGTGAACTGTGCATCCCCAGGATGCTCTCAGCCACAACTGCTATACACAGCGATGCTGCACAGAGAGGACATGTAGATATTGTGCATGCGTCCTGGAGAACCCACCAGAGTTCCAGAAGAGGCCTACAGCAGCAATAAAGGAGGTAGGCAGGACACAATATGGAGCCTGGAGGGATCATGAGGTAAGTATGTCTTAATGCTTTCTTCACCATCTCAGTACATAGGCCACAAGGATCAATCCTATCCCCTCTGCTGTTTGCAATCTACATGTTGCCACTCGGCACACTTATCCAACGACATGGCCTGACGTACCACTGCTACGCCGATGACACACAGCTATACCTGTCCTTTAAACCTGGTGGAACAGACCCTACCCCAAAAATAAACTCTTGCTTAGCTGAGCTACAGGCATGGATGAATGATAACTGGTTGAAACTGAATGCTGACAAAACTGAGGTCCTGTTTGTCCAAAGCCAGTGCCCGCCATCAAAACAGCTCTATCCTAAAGCAACACCAATCAGGATTGGGAATTCAGACATAAACAGCTCCAACTTTGTGCGCAGCCTTGGCGTACTAATCGATGGGGAATTGAGTTTCAGAAACCAAATTTCATCTGTAGTTAAATCCTCCTTTCATCTGAAGAACATTGCAAGGATTAAACATCTGATTCCCCCAGAGGATCGCCCAACCCTAGTCCACGCCTTCATCACATCATGTCTGGACTACTGCAATGCCCTTTATGTTGGCCTCCCCAAAAAGGACCTGCGTCGCCTGCAATTAGTGCAGAATTCTGCTGCCAGATTGCTAACAAACCAGCCTCGCCACTGTCATATTACACCGATCCTTCGCTCACTGCACTGGCTACCAGTAGAATGGAGAATACTCTTCAAGATTGGACTGCTGACATTCAAATCCCTGCACAATCTGGGCCCTGGATACATGAAGGACTTGCTGAAGCTGCACCACACCTCTCAACCTCAGATCAGCAAGTTCTGTAAACTTGGTCACTCCCAGAGTGCACCTCAAAAAATCTGGAGATAGAGCCTTCTGCCATGCTGCCCCTACTCTCTGGAACTCCCTACCACACCCAGTAAAGACAGCACCATCCCTGGAGCTATTCAAATCCAGACTGAAAAGCCACCTGTTTAGCCTGGCATTTCCAGATTTATAAAATGTCTTCCTCTGTACCACGATGGTCTGAGCCATGCTTATGCGCTTTGAGTCCCACGGGAGAAAAGCGCTTTACAAATGTTATTTGTTGTTGTTGTTGATAATATATAAAGGAAACTTGATGTGTAAGGCATATGGCAGCTGCCATATTTACATCCTTATCAGTTGCCTCCTGGCAGGCCAGCTGATTATTCTGGCTGCAGCAGTGTCTGAAACAAGCATGCAGCTAATCCAGCCAGACTTTAGTCAGAAACGAGAGCTTCATGCTTGTTCAGGGTCTATGGCTAGAGGTATTGGAGACACAGGATCAAGAGAACAGCCAGGTGATATGCAATGGTTAAATGAAACAAACACGTCAGCCACAATATTCCTCTCATTACTAGTTTCCTTTAAAGAAGAAAAAATGTTGGTTAGAGATCCCCTATAGTTAGCCCTGTTGATAAACGTTACACACTGTGACAGTCTCTAAAAACAAATAACGTCACTTAGGAAGAACTATGCCCCAGACTATTGGTGGTAAATGAACCTGGTTACTTCTGCTTTTAAAAGCTTTATGAGTCATGTATAGAGTACATTTCACACCACATCCCCAAATGCACACAAAACGCATCCAGTGTGACTGGTCCCTCCCAAATGCAAAACATCTACCTGAAACCGCACACCTGCCACGTCCCAACCCAGCCAGACTGGCCTTCAGACAACCAGAGGGCCAGTGAAAGGAGACATGTGGATGGACAGTAGGACAATACACTGAAGACTGATCATTCAGAGTATGTCCATATAAAAAATGTGGCTTGCTGGTTTAGGGGACCAAGCAGGAAATCTCATAGGGAACAGTTCTCCAATCCCAGCACCCTTCCCTGCAGAAAGCGTTGCGATTAGCTGAATAGTGTGGGCATATTTTACTATGGATAGTAAAAGGACACCCGAAGTGAAAATAAACTAATGAAATAAAGGATTGTATCTATCTTCCTTCTCCTAAAAAAAAAAAAAAAAAAGGGACTTAGATATTCCAGTTTTATTTTATGTTTAAATCTATTTAAGTTTTAAACTGTTTTATTGTTTTTGCTCAATGGCACATTCATTGAAGTATGCCAGAGCTAAAATCTATGAACTATTGACCCTTTTTATCGCTTTCCTACTCTCAGAAGCCATTTTCTGCTAGGAAATTGTTTTATAGTTAGAATTTCTTATCAGTGAGGGTCACACTGTAGTCACTTCCTGTCTGAGTCAGGACTGAGTCAGCCACTTACATGCCTGATATTTAACTCTTTCAGGCAGAGAAAGAACACAGCATAGTTATTAGTGTGCTAGGCACTGTACATACACATGTCTATCTCATCATGTCACTTTGGGTATCCTTTAAAGAGACTCTGAAGCAAAATAAATTTGCTACATTTACCTTATAATTCGCTTCAGAAGTCTCATCAGCGCTAAACTGACGCATTACTCCCGAAAAACGAGGGCTGCAGACCCCCCAAACCCCCGGGCAAACATCCATGACCAACTTGGTTGTGGATTGTGCTGCCCTGAGAGGCAGAGCTATGAGATGTAGCTCTGCCTCTCCTGCCGTCAATCGCGACACGGATCGCGGCCTCTCCCCGCCCCTCTCTGTTAAGGAAGAGTGAGAGGGGCGGGGAGAGGCGGCGATGCGTGGCGATTGACGGCAGAGTTACAGCAGAGAGCTCTGCCCCTTCCAGGAAGCGCTGGCCTTAGCCCCCCGTCCCCCCCAGGGATTTGGGGGGTCTGCAGCCCTTTTCTATCGGGGGAAAATCCGGCGGTTTAGCGCAAATGAGACTTCTGAAGCGAATTATAAGGTAAATGTAGCAAATTTATTTCGCTTCAGAGTCTCTTTAAGGGCTCTGCCTCTGAAAAAAGGAGGATCAGGGTTCGAATATCAGCTCTTCCTGTGCACTGTGTAAGCGAGCACTTTTCAATAATGAGACCATGGGCAACACTCCCTAATGCTGCTACTGCCTACTGAGAGCCACTAGTGGCTACAGCTCTGGTGCTTATAGTGTACCAGGAGAAAAGCGTGATGTAAATGTTCGGTGTCTGTCTCTACTACAACCTGACAGCCGTTTGTGATGGTGCTGTCCAACCAATTATGTAAGTGGAATTTCCCTATGAGATTTCCTGCTGGGTCCCCAAACCAGACTACTGATTGGAAATTTTACGGCGCTAATTTGGGCACAGTGCATATAACGGCTTTGCCATTACCGTTCAACCTGACACTTGTACACCTAATACTGACCCCCACCATATACCTGTTAAACCCCCCCCCCCCCCCCCCATCTACACAGTAATTTACTCCCTACGTACGCCTAGCACCCTTACTTGTGCCTGCACAGCGTGGCCCTGCTTGTAAATGGATGGGAGCATGGCCCAACATATTCAATAATATGTTGAATATGTTTGGAGCTCCAAGCACTAGTTCGAGGGCGAGGAGGATTGGAAAACTCTCTAAAGCAGGGCTGTGGAGTCGGAGTAATGTTGGGTAGTCGGAGGTCTCAAACTGAGGAGTCGGAGTGAGATGATTTTTGTAAAAAAAAAAAACTCCACAGTCCTGATAAGAATTAGACTTAGGAGTTGGAATTGAGGAGTCTGAGTAAAATTTGGGTACCTGGAGTTGGAGGTTTCTTAAACTGAGAAGTCTGAGTTGGAGTCGGATGATTTTTGCACAGACTCCGCAGCTCTGCTCTCAGGTATCCAGAGACTTCTAAAGTATTTGTCAAATAGAAAAGGTTGGTGTGGCACTTCCCCTTTAAGAGATATTATCCACCACATGAAAAGTTAAAACTGGTGCTGTTGAAACCACACCCACCTCAGTGGATCCTAAAAAACTGAAGGTGTAAGCGGGGTTAAAGTGATCAACACAGAAGCCATTGTGGACTGACTGTCAATATCAAAACTCTGGGCTCAGCTCAAAGCAGATCTGTGCTGCAAACCAACTTCTGCCCCTGATGCAACTACTAAGTGGTTTGGTCCTGAAGCCCGACTTCTTTGCAATGGTGTTGACCCTCATGCTAACAATATGCAGTGAGGGGTCAGCAAACACCTCTAGACAGAGACCCTCAGATTATGGATTACATTCTGCTGCTATCACATGAATGACCACGGCATATCTCCCAATTTACTCAATAAAAAGGGACACAAAATGCTGGGTAGGGACTACAGCAATCAGCACGACAGACAAGGTCCAACACTGATCTGAAGAGGACACTGTGCCAAATTGTATCCTGCAACAGCACCATCCAGCAGCAGCCACTTCCATGTCAGACTATGTCCTATATTGGACCTATAGAAGTAAATGACAATGTCAGCCATAGCCGATACAGCATGGGTAAGGGTTAGCACAAGGCAACCACTTTTTGTATTTTGACAGATCTCTCCATTGGACCAAGAAGGACAACAGAGAGAAAAAGTTTTAGAAGCTACTGGATTCTGGTCCTTTAGTCAGTAAACAGTCACAAGAGACTGACATATGGATGAAAACCATCAGTAAGCGGTGTTGGCTCACACAGCAGAGGAGGCCCAGAAATACATGGAGACCAGACTGCTGACACAAGTTACACAGAAGTTACATGGGCCACTTGCTTTCTATGTGCCAATCCACATCTGCGTTATCTAGAAAGCACTTCCTGTACTAGGAGACTCATTTCCTTATTTCTTCACGTGCACAAGTAACCGTTGAAGCAGTGCAATCATGTTGCTACTTAGGAAACCATATGCTCAGTCACAGCACAGGGAACTAGCATACAGCTCCAGGCACACCAGTTCTCCCAGCCCTGTGCAGTACTCTATGTCAGCTCAGTATTATCTGTCATATAAGCTCCTCGATAAGCGGATGTCAGATGTGGAAAAAAAAACAAAACCTTTCTAACACTTTCCAATGCTGTTTTCAGACCACCCATGTTCCCACCCCCAGCAATTTTACATCCACTGTGGAGGGGGGGCGGGGGTGTATGAGGATTGTGAGCAATCTGCCTGTGCTGCTGCAGGGGGTGCCAGTGGGCTCTCTACTTCCTCGCACTGGTGCAAGTAGGTGACCGGTCCATCAGTGGAGGGGAGTGGCCTGTACGCAGCACAGCGTGGTGTCTAAGGCGACCAAAGTTTTGGACTTTCTCTGAAACTTTGATGAGTAGCCAGTAGGGATGTTCAATGAGATGCAAATAAGTCTAAAATGATGCAAATATATGCAGTTTGCAAAAGGACTAATCAGTTTAAGCCTTAAATTGATTGGTCCATTTCCAAACTGCATACATTTGCATAAAAATTTGCATAAATTTGCCTCAACTCTGAAGAATTTGCGTCTCTTTGATCATACCTAGTAGCCAGACGCAGTGTTATATAAGATCCAAGTGTGGCACAGGCATTGGGAGCCCACATAACACATGGCTTAGCGAGAGCCAGTGGTGATCAGTTTCAAACAGTCAGACACTGACTGGAAGAGGTTGAAGATGTGTTGAATTATTCCCAACAGCACCCCTAACGACATCCATTATGCTACTTGTCCGACAGTGGAGCCAAATGGAAAAAAACCACCACTGTTGGACCAAGTCAGACATTGGTCTGGAGAAAGGGTTAAAAGGTACTTCAAGAGAACCTTTCATACACATCACTATGGAAGCAGGGGGGGAGGGGGGGGGGTATCTATAACCAAAGTCCACATTTTCATTAGTCAATGCCTCATGATCAATATTTACAGCTAATCCCCCCCCCCCCCATTTTACATGGAGGTCAGCAAGCAACTAATCAAATCATTCCATTTGGATGCACAGGCCATTCATTAAGTAAAGCACCGCCATAGACCGCAATGTAAATTTGTGACTTTCATGCCGGGGTAAATTGGGCACCAGGGTTTTCCCATAAGTATAGAACTTAACTTTGGGTGCCATTGTAACAGGTCAAATTTGACCACTTCCATGTAGGACAGCTTACCTAAACAATCTGTTTATGTTATTCAAAATCTGTAGGTCCTCATTCTACGTGGAGGTGGTAAAATTGGCCAGCGATCGATTGGCAAATCAAAATTGGATGCAGTATGCACCCTCACCAGGACACTATCGGCAAGGCCCTTGTAGGTTTTTCTTGCGTTTTTTGGGTTTTCCTTTTAAAGTCTCTTGAAAAACTCATAGCACTCTTCTTGAATAAAATAATATTAACATGTAACAGATCTCCTTGCTAACATCGTAACAGAACTACGGGTCGGTTCACTCTTGCTTTAAAAATGTATCCGCGGCCCCATTTTTTGGCCCAGACCAAAACCGGAGCCACGGATTCCAATGTTAAAAATAGCGACCGTCTTCACACACTTCAAAACACCGGATCCGTGGCCGATCTGGGTTGAAAAACTGAACAAGTCGTCTGAATTTTCAGGTTTTTCACGGACCCCAGATACACGCAGGGGCAATGAAAGGCAATACAAAAACGTATCTCCCTCTACACAGAGAACTTTTGCACACAAAACAGAGGCAAAAACTGATTGCCTACTGCCTGCTCCTCCCCTCAACATCTCTTATCCAATAGAAACACATGAAGAAAGGACATACGTTTAAATGGACTGGAAACATATGCTGCAAATCAATTTTGCATCAGTTTTTAGAAAAACTGATCCGTTTGAAACGGATCCGATCTCCAACTGGACAAGTGTGGACCGAGCCTTAATGACAATCCCCAGATTATACATATCACCCCTTTTCTCTTTAGCATCTAGAACAGGGCAGCATTCCTCTATGCCACCTACAGCTTGAGTTTGTCTCCTCCCTCCAGCAACTAGAGGGTGCTGTGCTTTAGATGGCTTCTGCATTTCTATGCACGACCACAAGGTGGCTGGAAGGGTTAGCAGTATAAACCTATACAATTTACACCGCAATTATAGCAATTGCAACTATTCCAGAACACTGCTAAAGGTGCCCAATATTGATCCAATTACCCAACAATTGACGCAAGATTGATCAGATGCAGTTAATAGTGCCGATTGATGGCAAGTGATCATTCCGTTGATCCAAATTTCTTCAGAATTATTCTTTGTCGTCTGATTGGATTACTCGTTTTACCCTTCGCTAGTGGGCCCGAATGATAGTTTCCATTCAATCGCAACGATGGGATCGGACAGTCGATTGCTCAGGAAATTGATTCATTACTGGGCTCCTTAAAGGACAACTGAAGTGAGAAATATATGGAGGCTGCCATATTTATATCCTTTTATACAATACCAGTTGCCTGGCTGTCCTGCTGGTCTATAAGGATGCAGTAGTGTCTGAATAATGCCAGAAACAAGCATGAAGCTAATCTTTCAGATCCAACCATGATGTCAAACACCTGATCTGCTGCATGCTTGTTCAGGGTTTATGGCTAAAAGTATTATAGGTAGAGAATTAGCAGGATTGCCAGGCAACTGGTATTGTTTAAAGGAAATAAATATGGCAGCCTCCATATAACTCTTGCTTCAGTTGCCCTTTAAAACTACCATGATTGTTGGAAGGGGACACGTTTTCACTAAACTACACACCATTTCTTGTTCCTGGCAATGCCCGTATAAGAGCGGTCAGGCGGAATGCCCTTTAGCAGACAGCGCTGATGTCACAGGAGGATAATTCCACATCATCCAAACAACAAACATGTCACATTGTTAAACCCCCTAACATAATATTTACTTATGATTGTGCAACTATTTCCATGAGGGTTAGACAGAGACAAGTGACAACTCAAGACGTGTTGTAAGCTTCAGATTAAAGCAGGGTTATGTTCAAATGTAAAGTGCTTAGCCAGGTACACACTATGCAATTAAAACAGACATGAACTCAGAACTTCCTCTCTGCTCTAAAAGATAAGCAACAGCATAATAACACTTTAAGAAAAAACATTTGATTCGTAGCTAGGTAGATGCAGGTAAGGCACTGATTATGTGTAAGTAGCCTCAGAACCTGTAGATAACTTAGATGTGTCAGTAATTAAAGGGATGAGGTGTGTGTGTGTGTGTGTGTGTGTGTGTGTGTGTGTGTGTGTGTGTGTGTGTGTGTGTGTGTGTGTGTGTGTGTGTGTGTGTGTGTGTGTGTGTGTGTGTGTGTGTGTGTGTGTGTGTGTGTGTGTGTGTGTGTGTGTGTGTGTGTGTGTGTGTGTGTGTGTGTGTGTGTTAAGGGATTTACAGTATTTGATTCCCCTATCTCCATGTCCAAGTGATGGCACGTCATTAGGACAGAGGTGTGGAGTTTAAACCAAAATGGTAACCAAAATTAAAGTAAAACCTGGTGGTGTCAACCATTTATTCTGTCCTGAGCAATGTCTTGAGTTTGCTTTAAAATGGACCAATCCCGTGAAGGTGGAGTTCAATTGGTCCACTTTCAAGCTGCATAAGTTTAAATACAAATTTTGGATAATTCTGCATAGACTCAAAATTATTTGCATCTCACTGACCATCCCTAATGAGCACTACTTCACAAAGAAGCCACACTAAAGCCTTGTACGCACGCTAGAAGGTTCAAGGCCAAGGTAGCCAACCTTGGCACTCCAGCTGTGCTGGAACTACAAGTCCCATGAGTCATTGCAATATTCGCTAAACTCAACCATAAGAACAAGAACCACCTGACAATTAATTGGAAAATTCAGACAGCTCTAAGCATAACTCAGGGAGGCAGAGGCATGATGGGATCTAGGGTGTTCACACCCTCCCCGACGCATCGCTGAGAAATCCGGAGTGCAGAAGCATCTGGCTGACAGCATTGTCCCATACACCCCTCCTGCTGTAAGCCACTACATCTTGCACAGCGTCATCATCCCTCCTCCTCCTCCCGTCATAACAAGAGAACCCAATGCTTGCCTGTAGGCTAGTGATGTATCTTTACAGCGCTCTGCCACAAACTCTGAGGGGTTGAATTCCGATCCCTGCAGGGGACTTTTTTTTTCATGTGCCTTTACACATAGCGGTCAAAAATTAGACACAACCTCTAATAACGAGTTTGTCCACCTGATGACAGCTGATATTCTTCTTGGCATGGACTCAACATGATGCTGATACCGTTGCTGAGGAATGTTAGCCCATGCTGACATAATGGCAGCTCTATTTGGGTCAGATTGGATGGTGGCCTTTGCAAACTTTGAAGCGATCTTTCGACTTTGTCCCACAAATGCTCAATAGGATTGAGGTCAGGAGACTGAGCTGGCCATGGAAGCAGGTTAAACTCTGATGTTCCTCAAACCAATTTGAGACCAATAGAGTATAGTGTCAAGGGCACACAACAGGTGTTTTACTATTCTTCTGTGATACCAAAGGAACACTTGATTGTCTCCTGCTGCTAAAGTCCATCCTTTACAAAGTCCATCTTCTTATGTGATGGGATATGCTTTGTGATGCGCCTGTATTGAATTCAGCTTTAATTTGTCATGTTGCCCTTCTGTTGCTGCAGACTACGCGTGCCTATGCCATGAAGTTTTTTGGTTCCAACTGCCTCTCTCTAAACACCCGAGATACTGTTGAGAAAATCCTAAAAGAGTCAAAGATAATAGCTCTAACAGCTCTTCTTGCACAGACGATCATCCTCATTCAAAGTCACTTAAATCTTTCATCTGACATTAACTTCTGTGATAACTACGTGGTCTGAAGCAGAGCATTCCTTATTTAAGCAACTCTGCCCTATTACATCCCTCTAGGTCACTGCTGGACTGGTTTACTTTCAAATAAGGGGTGTCTAATTTTTTGGCCACTAAAAGTGCGTACACACGCACGACAGCAGCCAACGACGGGTCCGTCGGCAGCTCCCGCTGGGCGGGTTTTCAGCAGACTGTAGTGCGTGTGTACGCACTGTCGACGGACTGATAAGGCTGTTCCTGAACGATCCGCCCAGCAGATCGTTCGGGAACAGCCTTATCAGTCCGCCGACAGTGCGTACATACGCACTACAGTCTGCTGAAAACCCGCCCAGCGGGAGCTGCCGACGGACCCGTCGTTGGCTGCTGTCGTGCGTGTGTACGCACCTTAAGTATATATAGTCCTGTCTGACTATTTAGTTTAGTGGACAATAAGATTACTCCTTCAGATCACAGTGACTGGAACAAAAGCCATTTCTAACCAGGGCTGTGGAGTTGGTACAAAAATCATCCGACTCCAACTCCTCAGTTTATGAAACCACTGACTCCAGGTACCCAAAATTACTCCAACTCCTCAACTCCTTGGTCTAATTTTTACAAAGGCTATGGATTTGGAAAAAAAAAAAAAATCATCCGACTCCTTAGTTTATTGAAACCATCGACTCAGACTGACTCCAGGTACCCAAAATTGCTCCGACTCTACAGCCTTGTTTCTAACACACAAATGTGAGTATCAAAATTGGCGCCCAGGTCATTGGTTTAGTTTAGATATTTCTCCTGCCCAGAGTTGACTCCAGCAGCAAGGTGGCTGATTCTAGATTGGTCTCATGGCAACAGGACAGTAAAGAGAATACTGCTGCCGAGAACAGATTTGCGTTTGCGCTCAGCTTTGCACAGTCTTGCTTGGTTGGAGACCAAAATGGAAAGAAAATGGAAAGTTAAAGGACAGAAAACACTTGCGTAGCTCTGATCTTGCTCTATGGCAATTTTATGACGAAAGTGGAATTTCCTTGTAAAAGAAGATGGAGATAAGAGGAACTGTGGGTGGCCATGATGGTCTTTCTAATAATACTCTGCACCGCTGTGGTGTTTTGTGAGTCTCTCGGCTGGAACAGTTTAACAGAGCAGGAATGTTACTGGAGCGTCATCTTTGTCACAGCACGCCTCATCTGCATAGCAGCCCCAGGTGACACCATTCACACCAGGGGAGGGGGGGGGGATGCAGTGTGAGAGCTGGGAAACACTGCATTTTATGGAACGCATTTATTTAATTTTAAGGAAAGAAGGTGCATCATCAAAATACATAAGTAACAAAGGTTTAGCTACTGCAATATATGATGTAAAATCAGTAAAGGATCAATGTGGAGGAAAAGCTCAATTACAAGGGCTTAATTGGGAGGGCTGAGGTAACATCGTTCAGTTTCCCCGATGACCTCGGCCAGTGTCCCCCCAAGTGTAGGTGTCCGCCCCCCCCCCCGCATTAGTATGTCATCAGTGCAGGGAGAGTAGAATGATGGCTCTCCCTACTGCTGCTACACTTAGAGACACTGAAGCGAAAACATTTTTATGATATAATGATTTGTATGTGTAGTACAGCTAAGAAATAAAACATTAGGAGCAGATACACGAGTCTAATATTGTTTCCAGTATAGGAAGAGTTAAACTCCAGTTATCTATGCAAAAAAGCCATTGAGCTCCACGACTTTCAAAGTCGCAGAGAGCTCTGTCTTCTGAACCTTATTAACTCAAGTGTTAGTCATTGTATTGTTTTTTTTTCCTGCAGAGAACAGTTCAAAAGTTCAATGGCCTGCTCTGTGAAATCATTTAGAATGCTGAGTGTAAACTGCACATATTAGAGAATGATGCAATGTTATTAAAAAAAAAAAAATCTATATAGCTAAAAATAAAAATATGAGAATATTTTCGTTGCTACTAATGTTCTACTAATTATCTGTACTGCACAACCAATTCATTATATCATATTTTTTTTCGCTTCAGTGTCACTTAAAATACCATTTCCCCTCTGAGTCATTGCAACACGGAGGGAGGTGTAATTCAGGGTCCATCGACCGCCAGAGCCCTGAATTACTGTTAATGTTAAGCATAACAGTGCTGCTATGGGGCACCAAAACCACCTTCTTTTGTCTCTACCCCAGCCAACCCAAGCCCCCCGTGAGTGTTGAAGGCTCACCTGTCACAATGGCATGACTTTGGGCCTCCTCCTGTGTCCCACTGGCATCACTGAGCACCTGTACCAAGTGACGCCAGCGTACGTAGTGATGTCACTACATATACCCTGTCCCATGGTACAGGCGCTTGCAGTGACTACAAGAGGAGGCCAGGTCTTGTGTCAGCAGAGAGGTGAGCCTTCAGCACGCTCCACATGGTGGCACTCACTGGTGGCAGATCAACAGGTGTATTCCCACCTTTTGGCTTCAAAGCTTAGTATGCAAAGTATATAACCCTGGGTATAAAATCATCCCTATCCACATCCTAAACTGCCTGCCAATGACCATGAAGTTAGCACCCTACACGGAACTAGTTTGTAATAAACTGAACAAACCTCAGAGCAGAAATTCCATAAAACATTTTCTGAATTTTGGTAGCTATAAGCTTGTAGAACGCCGGTCTGCATTTCTGTGATATTCTGGTAAAAACAAGACTAAGAAATGTTGTCCTGTGATCACCCCGAAGGCTCAGAAAAACAAAAAAGTGAGTCACCTGTTTCTAGTAAACCACAACTCCCAACATGCTGGTGTAAGGACTAGCTGAAAATAGCACCTCAAGCAGATTCCACTTTCCTTCCCCTCATACCAGTATGTTCCAATAATGAAAAAAGGAGGCAAAAATGATTGCGCATAAAATATTGTCAAAGTAGGCGTGGCAACCAAAAATAATCCAGAAAGTCTAACCTGCCCCTGCAGAAAACTTTCTGTAATTGGTGGGAAAACTGGGAACCTCCCTGCTCTTCTGGAAGATAGAGAAGGAGTTAAACCAGGCTGAAGCATGCATGCTCACAGGCTGTGCATGCACAGTTGGGCTTAAGGGGCCCATACGTTTAACGATTTTCCCGCCGATATACAGCAGATTCGATCACTGTGATCGAATCTGCTGTAAAATCGTTGCGCAAATGCTGACCGAACGATCGATTTCCACCTGAAATCGATCGTTCCCATCGATCCGTCCGTGCGGAAGATTTCGCTCAATTGTCGGCAGGTCGGGAGTGCGTTGATGGCGGCGGTCGTATGTCCGGCAACCAACGCTAGCAGTAATACATTACCTGATCCGGCCGGCGCGTATCCCCGCTGCTCCTTCTCCGCTGGGCTCCACTTCTTCCTGTCCCGACAGGAAGTTTAAACATTAGAGCGCACTCTACTGTTTAAACTTCCCTGGACAGGAAGTACAGTGAAGCTGAAGCCCAGAGCAGAGGACAGCGGAGACCGGGGGACTCGCGCCGGCCGGATCAGGTAATGTATGCAGGGGGATTGGCGGCAGTTTCACAGATGGTGAATCGATTTCATGCTGAAATCGATTCACAATTTGTTTGCAGTAAAGGCAGCCATACGATCCCTCTCTGATCAGATTCGATCAGAGAGGGATTTATCTGTTGGTCGATCTGATGGCAAATGGACCAGTGTATGGCCACCTTTAGACTGGAGAAAGTTACAGGGCCAGTTGCAGGTGAACAGACAGGCAGAAGAGGACGGCGTGAGAGTGATCAGGCCAGAGGGGGCTGGAGAAAGCCCCAGGTATGTATATTTTTCATCTAAGGTAAAGTCTGAAGTATTAGGGGCTGCCGTCAGAAGACCGGGACAATAAGCACCGTTAGCACCAGCAGCGCAGCGTCAGGGCGAGGATTCAGCACAGAGGCATCAGGCTGGCAAAACACGAGTCACATCACAGTGGCAGTTATTACTGCAGGCCAGGCCATATGACTAATCAATTATCTATCACAAATATCAAAACCACATTCTTCGCTTAGCTCACATGATCAACTGTGGTTATAGGAACTTCCCTTTCAATCCCCAGATCAGAAACTTTTTACAAGTGTTTTGATGGTCACTTTTTAGGTCTATTCAAAATACTTATTCACGGGAGAAAACTTCAGCCAGGTTTTTTGCAAAGCCTGTTGGGCGCTCAGAAGGTAATTTGGGTGCCGGCAAAAGGCGGAGCTAAAAAAAAATAAAAAAATTAAAAATAGTGCAATTCAGCCTCCAGCAACAGCTGTCAGCTGAACTGCATCTTTCCCCTGAGTCTATGGCGGCCTGGAGGGGAAATCGTAATTCATGCCGCAAGGAAATTTGCAATGGCAGGGTGAGCCGTGCTTCGGCTTCACCCTGTGCCCAAATTTTCCCGATGCCCTATTTGCATGTATGCTTCTGCGACCTCCGCCTGTATACTTTACCTGCATCCAGCAGAGGACAGGTCCCTGCTACTCCAGCGCAGCCCCGCTCAGTACAGTCTATCCCTTTGCGACTCCTGATGCACGTCACATGATGTGCAGACATGGGAGCTGCAAGGAGATAGACTGTGGACAGCCTAAGAGAGAAGTGAGGACCTGTCCTGTCGCCAGAAGTAAAAAAAAAAGGTCATGCTCTGCTGATGCTGTTCTGCTTTACCTTGGGGGAAAGGGGGGAAGCGTGTGGGAAACACATGGATAACCAATACTCCTATGAGGGGTGGTAACTGCTACCTATTGCAGCTATGTGAGTAGAGAGGTGGGCGCAAAGGCTACCTACTAATGATGGAGGTCAGAAACAAGGGGCGGGGGGAATCAATGAGATCAGGAGGTGGATGGTCCCGTCTGAAATTCTTTAATTATGCCCCCTGCATGCTTTAGAAGATAAGGCTAAAATCAATATCAACGCATATGCGTTCTTCATGCGTTTTTATATTTATGCAAATCACTAGAAAGACAACAGGAAGTGGAAATACACCACTAAACAATTTTTATTTTATTTTATTTTTTGGGGGGGGGGGGGGACGCATAGAAAACGCATACCATTGCGTTTCCATTGACTTTCATTATGTGCATTTTTGATGCATTTTTGCATATTATGCAACAAAACCAGCGTTTTTGCAAAGGCACATATGCTTTTTTATATGCATTTTTTTTCCTGCAGCCCATAGACTTCATTAGCAGCAAAAATGCAGTGTTTTCCACAACGCTAGTGTTTCTGCTATGTGTGCACCTAGCCTAAATGACAGCTTGATCAATCAGAATATCCATTAATAATTTGCTCCCAAATTTGATTAGCCATGTGCAAAGATGGCTCCTGTACATGAAAATAATTTGCTCATCTCAATTGCATTATTTATTCCCCTATTTTTTTTTTTTTTTAGGGCCACACTTTAAGCACACGAGTCTAAAGACACTTAGGCAGGGTGCACACATTGCGGAAGCTGCAACTTTTTTGCATACAAATTGTTCAGATACTGCTACGTTCCTTTGTGTTTCACACGGGTTCTTTCAGAGTAGCTAATGAAAGCCAATGAGAATTCGCATGCGGCATGCAGACTTATGTTGCAAGATGTACATTTTTCTCACTCATGCGAAGCCCAGGGTTCTAATCTCTGCTCTTCCTGTTCAGTAATCCAGATCCTATTCAGTAAGGAGATGTTGGGCAAGACTCTCTAATGCTGGGTACACACTGAGATTTTCTGGTCGATTTACTGTCACATCGATTATTTCCAACATGTTCGATTTGCTTTTCGATCGTTTTCCGAGCATTTTTCGATCGATTTCCGTGCACTTTAATACACTGCTACCGTCTATAGAGTGAGCCCTAGTAGCTGCAGCTCTGGTGCTTTGAGTCTACCAGGAGAAATATAATGCCAATGCATTACCACAAGACATGCATGTTAACAATGAAGCATACTTTTCTTGGACTGCATGCAACGTGTGGATAACGTGCATCACTGTTTTCTTGTTGTATCCCTGCGATTACAAGGAATGCAACACCAACTGTGAGCCTAGCCTAAAGATGGCCATAAACTATACAATCCTGATTGAACAATCACATTGAACAAGGACCAGCGGAGTGAGAATACTTTGGACAGTTTAGGTAAGATTTTGTACCTGAAGTGTAATGCTCGGCATACACAGCTCGTTTCTGCGCCGGTATCGAGCCAGCGGCTTGATGCCGGTGCAACACCACTCGTCCGCGCGTGCAAGCGGATCGATCCCCGCTCGTCCCTGCGGGCACTTCCTGCTCAGCGCTTTGTTTTTGCCTATTGTCCGCCCGCGGGGATCGAGCCGGGAATAGATCCCCCGCGTGATCGGACATGTCGGAAATTATCAATCGAGCCGTCAGCGGCTCGACTGATAAGAAGAATCTGGGCCGTGTATGCCCAGCATTAATTGGCCACACATACACCATACAATTTGAGACTCACATTCAACTTTTCTGATTGCAGCATTTCAAAAATCTGACCAATTCTCTCCCTCAGCAGTTGCGAGCCAGTGAAAAGACAGCCAAACTCTCAACTGCTTGCTGATGCCTGGTAACTGCTCGCTGAGCGTGCAGTTCAGCCACCTGTGGAAAAGGGCCCTAAATTGCTGCAGAAGATGTTAGCGTTATATAAATACGTGATAATAATAATATGGTAGGACACAGGGCAGTGGAGTCGGAAAGTCTGAGTCAGAGCAATTTTGGGTACCTGGAGTTGTCAGAGGTCAGTGCTATATAAATACATAATTATATGGTAGAACAGACTAGGACTATGGTAGGATTAGAGTGTGAGCTCCTCTGAGGACAGCCAGGACATGACTATGTACTCTATAATGTGCTGCAGAAGATGTCACCGCACTGCGCATGCACCGAATGGCCAAAGATACCGGGTCCTTATGGAAAATCGAGGAGGCGGAGGACAGCACTGAGGGAGCAATTAGGCCGGAGGGAGCTGGAGGAAGCCCCAGGTATGTAAGATTTTTTTTTATATATTAATCTCTGGGACACTTTAAAACTATCCCTGTATATCCACCTGCTTACTTTGAGCTTTGCAGGAGTTTGCCCTCCCATTCACTCACAGTAATATACAAACGGGACCTGCATCCCCCAGTGTGTCTATGCATCCTGAATTCAGTGAGAAGAGCCTGTGTGTACAGACTGACCAGAGAGAGGAAAGGATCGCACTGCTGGTCACAGCAATCACACTGCCTGACATTCCTGCACAGCACACAGTCTGCAAACTTCACCATTCATCTGCTTGTGCTGAACACCATGCTTCCTGCTTGCTTTACACTCCTGCTTGCAATGCAGCCCCCAATGCCAGGGCACGCTGGGAGTTGTGGTGCCACAGCAGCTGGAGAGACACAGGTGGGGACCTGTCACCCTAACACACCCCCTGCAGCGATCCTGCACACAGCACGGCACGCACACAGCACCTTGAACACCGCATCGTAGTCGAAGCCTATCTTCTTCTGGCTGCCCGGTCGCCCATTAGCGAAGCCCCGGAGCTCCCCGTTCATCGCGGAGGACAGTTCAGCGGGTCACGACTCGACCCGAACCAGGAACTGGGCGGAGAACACGCCGCACGATGTCCAGCCAAGGGGTGCGGCCGGCAGCCGGGGCACGCCTTGTATAAAGGAAGGCACGCCCACTTATGTTAAAACTCTCCGTATGGCCCCTCTCCCTGTCATGCTCAGTGTTGTCATAGGTAGCTGTGTGTGTTGGAAGCTGTAGGCTTAGTGACTGCTTGCTTTCAGGACTGCTATATAATACTAAGGACTGGGGCGTAGCAATAGGGGATGCAGAGGTAGCGACCGCATCAGGGCCAGAGGGGCCCCGAAGGGCCCTCCCTCAACTACAGTATTAACTCTCTATTGGTCCTGTGCTCATAATAATCACTTCTATAGATACTTTGAATAGTGGTAATCATTAACAAACTGCTCCCCATCTGCTTCTTGCACTTCTGACACTGTAGTTGCCATTGGCAGGTTTTAGTGTGCCGTATCAATTTTTTTGTATAGAGTGCTTGGAGGGGCCCCAACGTAAAACTTGCATCAGGGCCCACAGCTTCTTAGCTACGCCACTGTAAGGACATAATAATAGCTACTAGTCTTATGCTGGGAATAAACGGTTCGTTTTGAACCGTGTAATCGAGCCGCTGATGGCTCGATTGATAATTTCCGACCTGTCCGATACCCCGCCGGATCGATTCCCCGCCCGATACCGCGGGCAGGACAATAGTAAAAAAACGAAAAGAAGATAAGCTGCCTGCGGGGAAGAGCCGGAATCGATCCAGGCGCCCGCGGGGACGCGCCGGAATCTATCAAGCGACTCGATACAGGGTTCAAAATGAACCGTGTATTCCCAGCATTACTTTACCTGTCACCATGTGATCAGCTCTGTTTGTCATCCTGGAACTTTTCAGCTAGCAATGGGCTTCTCTACAGGCTGACCCAGGAATAGTGATGTTGCGAACTGTTCGCAGCGAACCGGCCATAGAGAATGACCTGGGGGTCATTTCCGCATTCTCATATTACGCATTACTGTGCAAATGCTTTCCCTTCGGCCACACGTCCTTGATTGGTTGCGCGCCTGCAGCCGGGAGTGCTGTTCGCATGTGCATGACGTCACGCAGAGCACTCCCAGCTGCAGGCGCGCGACCAAGGACGCGTGGCCACTGAAAAAGCGTCTGCGCAGTAAATGCATAATATGATGAATGCGGAAATGACCCCAAGGTCATTCCCCATGGCCGATTTGTCGAACATCTCTACCCAGAAACTACCCTGTCCACTATCAACACTCAGTCATGTACGTTATACAGATATCACAAAAATGCCCCCGAGTACCCATAGTTTGAACAATAATTGCACACAAAGGGAACTGTGCTCATGTTAAAGCGGACCTGAACTCAGAACTACCTCTCTGCTCTACAAGATAAGCAACAGCACAATAACCTTAAAGGACTTACGAGCCCAAATCCTAAAAAAAAGGTCTGTACCTGTATGCCGTTTGAAGGCACGGAGGACGCCATCCGCGCCCTCCGTGCAGCTCCGCCGGGTCCCCGCTGCCTGTCCTCCCCCCGGCCGGACGCTACGTAGCGTGGATCGGGGAGGGAGGCCCTAGAGCTGCGCAGCCGCACTCGCGCCGGTGCGGACTGCGCAGCCGCGGCCTCCTCCAGCGGCCATATTTGAGGAGGCAGCAGACCCAGACCCGGGCTGGGGGGTCGGGGTCCGGCCGGGGGGAGGACAGGCAGCGGGGACCCGGCGGAGCTGCACGGAGGGCGCGGATGGCGTCCACCGTGCCTTCAAACGGCATACAGGTACAGACCTTTTTTTTAGGTTTTGGGCTCGTAAGTCCTTTAAGGCCTCTTGCACACTGCAAGTGATTCAGATTCCGCTTTTTAATCAATTTTTACATCCGATTCAGATTCCGATTTGCAGTTTGCTCCCTGCACACTGCAAATCGGAATCTGAATCGGATGTAAAAACTGATTAAAAAGCGGTATCTGAATCGGAATCACTTGCAGTGTGTTAGAGGCCTTAAAGAAAAATATTTGTTGCAGCTGATACCTATAATAAATCTGCAGTGTTACTACTTCCTGCTTTAATGGAAGTAAACATACTGTTAACATTCTGTACTTTCAAATTAGCTTATCTGCTGTGATAGTCAGCTGATGCTGTGGAGAGATCAAATTACAACTTGTGATTAGACATAAATGAGGGGGAATTAGACAGGCTAAACTCTCTATACATACAGGGTGCATTTCTCTCTGTTTTCTTTCTGTCCTGTGCAAGAGTTCAGGTCCACTTTACAGACCGCCAGGTCACAATTGAGGGAATCGCACAGGTTTTATGGTCCTTCCGCACTTTACACATTGTTTCTATAGAGACAAGACAAATTTCCCAAACCGTGGAGCTGGCCAAGTATGTGTCACCCACATGGAGGGGTCTGACCACCTTGTACCCATGCATGATGAAAAATCGCTCTGTCCAGGGGCGCAGTTCACTCTTCAGTATACTCTATGGCACGTTGTTAGGGCTGAATATCATAGTTCCCCGAACCTTAGCGGCGCTGGCATTCGTTGCTTAGGCAATAACGCAGCTCTCTTCTTTCTCTGCTTCCCCCCTCCCTCTGTGTCATTGCAGTGGGCAGTCAGCTCTCACACACCTGCCACAGGCTCCCGCGATGTGTCCCTCTGTCTTCAGCACCAGCCGGCTGCTCTCTGACGCCTAATCTACAACATATCGCGTAATCACCTGAGGTGCAAAGGAACCAGGAAGTAGTGAGCAGCTGACTGGTGCTAAACACAGTGACAGAGGGACACATCATGGAAGCCTGTGGCAGGTGAGCAGGGCAGTTTCTAGGCTATAGAGCTTCCAGGGCGAGGGTGTATAAATTTCCTCCCCCCCCCCCATAGACTGGGCACACTAATGCGATGCGGTAGCATATAGCTAGCCAGAGGTAGCCCTCAGTATTAGCCAGAGGTAGAGCCCCCCCCCCCCCATATAGGTAGCCAGATGCAGTCCCCAGTATGAGAATAGGTAGCCAGGGAGCCCCCCCCCCCCTCCCGTAGGTAGCCAGGGAGCCCAGTATGTAGATAGCCAGAAGTCCCCCCCCCCCCCCCCCCGTTTAGCAAGAGAGCCCTCTGTATATCAGAGAGCCCCCATTTAGGTAGCTTAAGAGCCCCCCGCCCCATGTAGTCAGAGAGCCCCCTGTTTAGCCAGAAAGTCCCCCAGGTAGTCAGAGACCACCATATAGTCAGAGAGCCCCTTTTTAGTCATGGAGCCCTCAATTTAGGTAGATTAAGAGCCCCAATATAGCCAGAGAGAGGCCTACCGTTTAGCCAGAGAGCCCCCTGCCACCCCATTTAGCTATTCAGAGAGGCCCCTGTATAAGCAGAAAGCCCCCCTGTTTATCCAGAGAGTCTCCAAGTTTTGCTAGAGAGCTCCTGTTCAGCCAGAGAGGCCCCCATTTAGGTAGCCAGAGAGCCCCCCCCCCCCCCCCTGTTTAGGTAGGGAGAGAAATCCCCCATGTAGTCAAAGACCCCCCACTTAGCCAGAAAGCCCCCCATGTAGTCAAAGAGCCCCCCCCCCCCTTTTAACTACAGTCCCCCTTTAGGTAGCCAGGGATAAGACACATTTAGCCTGAGAGCCCCCCCCCCCCCATGAGCCAGAGCCCCCCATTAGATAGAGCAGGGGGGTGGCGCAGCAGGAGCAGTGGGCACCTGTATGTAGCCAGACTGCAGGAGGGTGGGGAGGGCGCTTGATGAGTGGCTGCAGGAACATAACTCACTTGTCCGAGACACACACGCGCTGCCCGCATCTCCCTTCTCTGCTTCTCTGCTTCCTGATCACTGGTAAAAGCGCCCCCTGTGGTCATGCTGTTACCAGTTAGACAGAAAGCCGAAGAGCAGGAAGGGAGATGTGGGCAGCGTGTGTGCATTTTAGACAAGTGAGTTATCTTCCTGCAGCCACTCTGCAAGCGCCCTCCCCACCCTCCTGCAATCTGGCTACCTAGAGGTGCCCACTGCTGCTGCCGTGTAGCAGAGCTCTGGGCGAAGTCCCGTTCTCCCTGCCCCTGCAGGTGAGTGAGAGCACTATTGCCGGTCAGGTGAGCTGTAAGAGGAACCAAGAAAATTGTGCCATTGGCAGACCGGCCAAGTTTTACGTTTTCGCCGTGACACTAACAATTTGCAGCCTCTATCACGGCATCACAGGGCACTGGTCAAATGTCCCGACCTCTTCACAGAGCAGGAGAGTTTGCAATGAACTGTTTCACTGCCCAGAGTCTTTGCAGAGAACACTAAAATACATGCATCACATCCCACTCTGCAGCTTTGCCTCACGCTGAACTTCATCAGCAGCACAACAACATAAAACTCCAGGCTCAGCAAGGAATGTCTTTGAAGTTGAGAGAGAGTGAGACGGGGATCTCTACCCTTGCTATCTGGTTACAGAGCATCTGAATAGTGAGGCGGATATTTTATCTTTCAATATGCTTGTGAAGTGCTAGAAATCCTGTATGGATCAATCATATTGGTTGCATTCCTCTGTGCTATTGCTCTTATTAATAACCCATACCATGGCACAAGATCCTTAATTAGGGATAGTTGTGCGATTTTATGCACTTACAGCCCTGGAACTAGAGTTATGCACTTGTAGAAACAATCGATAGTGCAATTTTCTTGTGCTGCAGTGGAGATGCAATACTCCTGCCACAATCCACGGCAACGTAAAAATAACAAACTTATGACCCTTCGGCAGGGTGCGCCAACAGGGTCATATGCATAGCGCCACCCTCCCCCTCCCGAGGTGAGTACCCCCCAGGGGAACTTTTTGATGGTACAGTGTCTCTTTAAAGTGTACCTGAGGTGACATGTGACATGTAGAGATGTAGAGAACATGTGTATGTACAGTGCAAAACATATTAATAACCAGGCTTTATTTTGCTGCCTGAAAGAGTTAATTTTTAGGCATGGAAGGGACAGCTTCTGTCTTGTCTGTACCTTGTCAGGAATATAATAAGCATCACTGATAAGCAAATTACAGCCATAAAAGTTTTCCAGGCAGAATACAACTTCTGAGGGCAGGGAAAGATAGAAAAAGGTCAATAGCTTATGTATTTTTACTCTGGGACACTTAGTAGGCTGCCACTGAGCAGAGACAACAAAACATTCAAGCTACTTTGTACATGTTTAAATATAAAATAAAACCTGGGGAAATCAAAAAAAGGTAATTTTTTAGGAGCAGGAGGATAAATACAATTGTTTATCTCATCAGTTTATTCTCACCTTGGGTTCACTTAATATCCTTAGCCTCCCTAGCGTTCTGGACGAGCTGAGCTCGTCCAGGGACGCTAGAGGGCGCCGCTCAGGCCCCGCTGGGCAGATTTTGATAATTTTTTTTCAAACACGCAGCTAGCACTTTGCTAGCTGCGTGTTTGCTCCGCTCGCTGCCGCTCGCCGCCGATCCGCCACTACCCGATGCGAAAGAGGGCCCCCCCCTCACAGACCCCGTGTGCAGCCTGGCCAATCGCCACCAGGCTGCGCTTTGGGGTGGATCGGGAGCAGGGCCAGGCCGAGGCATAGGCTGGAGAGGCTCCAGCCTCAGGGCGCAGTGTAAGAGGGGGCGCAGAATTCATCCATGGGGATACATGGCAGTGACTGCAAGCCAGATAACTACATATTAAGGTGTTGGGGAAGTTGTGGGCCCTGCGGCGCCTCTTAGTCTAATAGCAATCATTGTGTGAGGGCCGGGGTGGGAGGGATGGAGGGGCGCACTTTGGTGTCTCAGCCTTGGGTGCTGGCGGACCTTGTCCCGGCTCTGATTGGGAGTCCCTGTGACGTCGATGACATCACTTCGTTCGTCGCCATGGCGACGGGGGAAGCCCTAAACGAAATCCCGTTCAGAACAGGATTTCCTTATGGGCGTGATCGCCGGCGGCGATCGGAAGGGTGGGAGGGAGGGAGCAGGAAGGGGAGAATCATGTAGCTAGCGCTAGGCTAGCTACATGATTAAAAAAAAAATCGGGAGCAAAAAACCCTCCCAACCCAATTAGAACGCTCAGCAGGTTAAAGAACTAGTCGATTGGCATAGCAGGTTTTATGCATGCATACGATCATAACTGGTTTTGATATAGTGAATATCAAACTAGCTATCCCTTTATAAAAGTGGTGGTCATTTCAGTTGATTGATTGATTAAAGAGTACCTGGGGCGATAAAATAAAAAAATGCATAAAAAGAGGGAAGCCTCTGGATCATGCAGAGGCTTCCCACAACCTCCTGCCCCCCACCATTGCCAAGCGCAGACCCCGAAAGAAATCTGACAAGAGGTTGTCAGACTTGTGGTGGCATCCCTGCTCCTTTTCATGCATTACCAATCAGCTGTACTGCACCCAGAGTAGGATCATGCACCAGGCAACCTAGGCAAGTGCTTGGGTCCCAGTGGGCAGAAAGGGGTCCACCTGCCATCTTCAACCTCTTTCCACTTCAGCTTACCAAAAGAACCACAAGGGGGCCCCAAATCTACTACCTTGCCTAGGGTCCCCATTACACCTTAAAGAGACTCTGTAACAAAAATTTGAGCCTTATTTCTTCTATCCTATAAGTTCCTATAGCTGTTCTAATGTGCTCTGTCTTACTGCGGCCTTTCCTAGTTGCACAGTGGCTGTGTTATCTTTGCTATACGATCTAATCTTCTCTCCTCTTTTGGCTCAGGCAGTCAGGCTGGAATGTGCTGTGCTGCTTGTGATTGGATAGAAGCTATACACACCCTCTCCAGGCCCCCTGCACGCTCTGTATGACTCACACACTGAGCTACTCTCAGCCTATCATTTGCTATGTCTTTTGTTTGTAAACACTGCATAAAACTGACAATTACAAGCCAGGATTGCAGCAGGGAGTGGCAGAAACAGCACAGAGGGGCACAGGAGAGCATAATGAATAGAATGGTATGCTTTTTATTGTAAGAATTTTACAGTACAGATTCTCTTTAATCCATCTCTGATATAATAGACACAAACTGCGCCTGCCAAACCAACTGTAATGCGATAAAATAAAATCAATTCATAAAAACCAATGCATAAACTGTCCACAGTGTACTAAGTTGTTTTCAGCGAGTATTCGCTATCACAAGTCCTTGGTTCACAGTCAATGTTAAAGTGACAGCGCTCCTCTTCCTTTCTAAAATTAAACAGAAACATATAGCCGCACATAGTGCATTACTGCAATCATAATTCAACACATTTCAAGGTCCCCACACGTGCAAGAGTGCCCAGAAGTGCTCCACTCGTGATCTCTATCCCCCTCCACGCTAGCAGCTCACCAGATTGACACCACCTCGCTTTCCAGGTGTGTCTCGCATTTAGCCTTAGAGCGGCCAACTCAAATGACAGTTTCCACACGATTCTGGCTCTCAGTTAAAAAGATCCACATTTAATGATCGATTTCCACATGTAAAAATAAAATAAAAGCATACATAGCGTAAAACAGTCTATTGACAAGTCTAGGCCTGCGCAATATCAGCGCACTCACGTATGTATGGGAATAACAGGCATCTCGGGCTTCCTAGCCCATCAGTAAGTCTCCCCCACTGGCGGCACCGGCGTCCCGATATTTCCGCTCCTCGTGGCAGCCTATTCCCTCACCGTCCGTGACTCTCCGTATGCCCGGTGACGTCAGCGCTCCTGGTCACGCCCCGTGACCAGGAGCGCTGACGTCACCGGGCATACGGAGAGTTACGGACGGTGAGGGAATAGGCTGCCACGAGGAGCGGAAATATCGGGACGCCGGTGCCGCCAGTGGGGGAGACTTACTGATGGGCTAGGAAGCCCGAGATGCCTGTTATTCCCATACATACGTGAGTGCGCTGATATTGCGCAGGCCTAGACTTGTCAATAGACTGTTTTACGCTATGTATGCTTTTATTTTATTTTTACATGTGGAAATCGATCATTAAATGTGGATCTTTTTAACTGAGAGCCAGAATCGTGTGGAAACTGTCATTTGAGTTGGCCGCTCTAAGGCTAAATGCGAGACACACCTGGAAAGCGAGGTGGTGTCAATCTGGTGAGCTGCTAGCGTGGAGGGGGATAGAGATCACGAGTGGAGCACTTCTGGGCACTCTTGCACGTGTGGGGACCTTGAAATGTGTTGAATTATGATTGCAGTAATGCACTATGTGCGGCTATATGTTTCTGTTTAATTTTAGAAAGGAAGAGGAGCGCTGTCACTTTAACATTGACTGTAATCCATCTCTGACTGCACCTGCACAAGTACAGCCACGAAGGTGCAGCTTTTTATTGGTGTTATGCTGATAATGAACACCTTTATATGTGCTTTGAATAGTTTCTCTTTACATTCTGACATTTATTACATGACGACATTTTTACTGCTGGCAGGTGATGTCACTGGCAGGAGATGCTGCTTGTTTTTTTTTTGTATATCAAAAAACAGTGAGATAGAGGGGACAAGTGGGTATGACCCGGTTGAGCACAAATCACAGATAATCAGTATTATATCAGAAAAACTTTATTCATACAAATATATAAATATCATAAAAAAGACCATAATGTTTAAAAATGTGCCCGCCCCGCACCCCCAAACATCCTCCCCACTAGGATGATCAGCTAGCTAATCCGACCCCACTCTCTAGTGTATACCAACATAGAATCTGATCAATAAGATAGTGTTTCACCACCCAAAATCCTGGTTGATAGGAAACATGGTAGCATGCCCATCATTTTAGATGGAACCATTATTGTGAAGAAACATTGGATGTCAATCCTCTGACAAGTCACATCCGCTGCATTGCAGACACTACAGGAGCACATCAACAGCACATCCAGTGCGATCAGTCTGTAGGATAATGATCCAGTTAGTTGGCAGCCATGCACCTAAAGTTCCATGTGAGGTGGGGTTAGTGTAGCAAAATATAGCATCAGCAGTTCAGCAAGCGTGACCCATCCAGCCCTGCACAGGCTTGCAACAAACGGGTCAGGTAAACATGCAATGTTATGGTTAATCTGTCTGGCACCAGCCTGATTCACCAACAGCGTAATTCCATGCAAAAGCCAAAGCCAAAATACAGCAGGGTTGCTTAGCCACAGCCGCTAGTCATGCAAAGATGCTGGTCCAGCCAAAGGATAAACACATGTGTCTCAAGATACACCCTGTGTCAGAGCGGCCTGCTCCGTGTAACTGGGATGCAGGTATAAGAATAGCATCAGGCAGGCATGCTGGGCAGAGTTCATGTCCCAGAGGGACTGGCTTACGTGTCCCAAGAGTGGCTGATGGGGTCAGGCTGGAGTACTGGTGTGTCCAGAGAGTCCACGGAGTCCGAAGACCATCACTGAGTCCGCATGTGGGAGAAAGATGGAGGCCGGGACGCAGCACATGCGTCCTCGACCGGTTTCGCCGGACTTCCGGCTTCTACTGGAGGCTGTGCGTCACTACAGAACCTTCCCCGCTTGGAGCTCTTATCCCTCCGGCGCCGGCCAGGCGTCACCGACGGGCCGGCCACGCCCGCCCACCCAGGCGGCCAATGCCGGGCGGATGGGCGGGGCAGGCAGACACGACGGCAGGTCCCCATAGCAACCCACCGGCGCGTCCGCCACACCCCGCCCAGCCGCCCGAACGCCGCAAACGGGGCGAGCGAGGCGGGCGGACAACGCGGCAGAGAGCGGCCGGACCGAAAAGAACCACGCACCGCCCCCAGCCGCGACATCCACCAGGCCCCACCCGCCCCAAGCGGCACCACCAGGGGGGACGGTCGAGGCCGGCGCAACTGCAAGCCAGGCCGGGCAGAGAGGGGAAAGAGCCCCACCGAGGTATCAAACAACAAATGTAGAAAATAAATTAAAAATGAAAAATGTATGGTGAACCCCAAAGGAAACTTAACAAAACGAAAAACAGACAATAAATAAAGCTAACTTAGGTAACAAACGGATTGTTGGTTAATATAGCCCAAATCTAGAGTTTAAACGAAGAGGTATATCTACTTGCACACCTCCTTATATTATAGATGCACAGGGCATCTCTAATCGTACAAATAAGATTTTAAGTTTAATAATCAGGGCTGGACAATGAAAGAGAGCGGGGGACACCCTCCCCCAAAAGGGTGTAGTTAATACACCCGCAGATGTGAAACTCGAGCACCACAGACACGCCGGTGCGCCTGAAAAGAATCAGGAGCATCAGACAGGGAGAAAGGAGGCATAACTGGTGTTTTCATTAAGACCTGGAGGTGTCGTAGCCTCCAGATCAAAAATCCATCTAGACTCACGTTGTAACAGCAATCTATCCATGTCACCACCTCTTGGGGAAGCATGAATACGATCAAGACCGATAAAACGCATCCTGGCGGGATTGCCAGCATGCATGGTCTTAAAATGCCTGGCCACCGGGGTAAGGTTGGACGCATTTTTGCTCCTTATGTTGGTCACATGATCAGAAATTCTGGCACGTAATTCACGTTTAGTTTTGCCTATATAAAATGCACCGCAAGGGCACAGTAACAGATAAACTACCAATGTGGTGCCACAATTTACGTAGTGAGCCAATGTCCACTCCCTACCATCCGGTAGCCTTACACTTCGTCCAACCTGCACATACCTACACATGGTGCAACCACCACATGTGTATGTGCCCAGTGTCTTACAATGTTTCGCTGTCACTGTAGGATTCACAAAATGGCTACTGACCAGTCTATCTCTGAGGGAAGGAGACCGTCGAAACGAGAATAAGGGTTTTTCAGGGACATATCTACCGAGCCTGGTATCATTGGTGAGAATATGCCAATGTTTGTTGACTATATGACTGATTTGTTGATATTGAGCAGAAAATCTAGTGCAAAAGCGCACAACGTCTCCACCATCACGTGCCCCTCGGAACTTGTCGGAAAGAAGAGATGTGCGGCTACTTGCGTCCGCCCTCTTGAATGCCCTTCTGAGAGTACCCTCAGGGTATCCCCTTTCCCTGAACCTGTGCCTCAGTTTATTAGCCTCAATCTGGAAGGTGTCATCATCTGAACAATTCCGCCTCACACGTAGATATTGTCCCATTGGTATCCCTCTCACGGTATGGGTGGGGTGAAAACTGTCTGCCCTGAGGAGAGAATTAGTAGCCGTCTCTTTTCTATAAAGCCTGGTGGACACTGTTCCCCCCTCCCCCAGTGATATAATAATGTCAAGGAAAGGAATCTCAGAGGGGCTCCATTGCATAGTAAACCTAAGGTTCCTCGAATTGTCATTCAGGGCTCCTATAAATTGCTGCAGGAGGTTGGAACCTCCTGTCCAAAAAATGATGATGTCATCGATGTACCTGTGCCACGCAAGAATGTGGCACAGGTACATCGAGAGGCCATCACTCGAAAAAAGCTCCCGCTCCCACTCCCCCAGGTACAGGTTTGCATACGACGGGGCACAAGTTGTCCCCATCGCCGCACCCTGCACCTGTAGGTAGTGGGACCCCTCAAAAATGAAAATATTGTGAGTAAGTAAAAACTCCAGCAAGGACAGTAGAAAACCGTTGTGCGCCGTGCACTGTATCCCCAGCTCACTAAGGAATACTCCCACAGCCCGGACACCAAGTTCATGAGGAATACTTGAATAGAGAGCCTCCACATCCATGGCCACCAATAGCGTACCTGGAGGCAGCTGCAGTCCCTCCAATATCCGTAACAAATGCGACGTGTCACGGACATATGAAGGGAGAGACTGCACGTGTGGCTGCAGGTAACGATCGACATAAATACTGGCCTTTTCAGTCAAAGACCCACGACCTGACACAATTGGACGGCCAGGCGGTCTTTCAAGTTTTTTGTGGACCTTAGGTAAGGCATAAAAGGTCAGCAAAATCGGTTTATCAACTTTTAAAAATCTAGCTGTATTTTCATCAATTACTGTTCTTGCCATAGCATCATCAATAATCGCAAACAAATTACGTTGGCATGAAGCGGCCATGGATGCGGGGACTCTCCTATAACAGTCACGCCTGCCCAGAATCTCCATGCACATATTCCTGTATAGCTCAACCGACATGACCACCACATTGCCCCCCTTATCAGAAGGTTTGATAACCCATCTACTCTTATTCTCAATTATTAGGTTAAGGGTGTCACGTTCAACGTTGTTCAAATTGTCAGAGGACGTTTTTTGATTTTTTAATTTCATCAAATCCTTTTCAACGACATTAACGAAGGTTTTGAGATTCGGACTCAGGGTGAAGGGAGGGAACTTCTTAGATCTATTGTGCAAGCCAATGTCGTCCAGCTTAGGCAAGAAATAACGGGGACCAAAACCGAACGTGGCGGCACCCTTCCCCCCACGTGGCCTCAGGTGTGGTCTCAGATGCTAATTCTTGTAACTACTGAAGGGCGAGTAGATCCTCATCCGACCAAGGTCTGTCATCCAGGGTCGTAATTGATTGTTTGGGCATATCACCAAACATAGATTGTAGTAGAAGTCTGCGTCCAAATAGATGCAGATCCACCACTGTTTCAAAAATATCTGCATTGTGGGTAGGACAAAAACCCAAACCCTTGGATAACAGAGTAAGGTACGACTGAGGAATCGTCTCACCCGTCAGATTAATAATCTGTAGACCATCTGAACACGGCTGCCGCCCAACCGACAGGGAACCACCAGTTACCTCGCCGGACACGCATTGGCTAAAAAAGAAGAAGATGATGAAACGGATGACGAGGCTGATGCAGAAGCTATTGGGGTAGTCGAGGTGTGGGCCGGGTCTAATAGACCCGCCGCCACTGCGACCATTACTGTGTCCCCCAGATCTCCCTGGCATGATGGACCGTTCTTCTTAGATTTTTTCTCCCTTTCTTTTTGTTTTATAGATCTAGAGGGGTCGCGTCCCGACCTCGTGTCGTGTTTACGCGAACCCTCCCCTGCTGATATAGAACTATCTGAAACTGTGCTCACTGGTTCCACAGAGGAATCAGATTCCCCTGTTTCTGAAGGACGCGGTTGTGGGTTCGCTCCCGCTGGACCGCGAGGTTTAGGTCTCCCTCTTGGAAACTTACGAGGGGGACCGTTCCAAAGATATGCAGTACCCGTTTTATAGGCTGTTCTGTCTCTAAGCACTTTCTGATCTCTCTGCACAACGAGCTTTTTATTGAATTGTGTTATGTGTTTTTCTAATTCATCACTTCTGATTTTATAGAGTGGATCGCCCTTGAAGGGTGCTAGGGATTCAGATAGTTTATTGATCTCTAATTCTAGCTCTGCCAAGTCATCCGTGTCCAACTCGTTCATAAGCGTAAGGCAAATTTTTGCACAACATTCAAAGTTTCTCTCCCATCTTTTCTTAAAGTCCTCACTCAGATTGCGCCGGTGTGGAAACACCTGAAAGCGCAACCAAAGGGGGGCAAATTGGTCATCTAAATAGGTTTTATTGTATTTGAGATTCCACCACAGTCTCGATTTCCTCTCATACAGCCTGGTCAATTTCCTGAATCCTCCATTGATAAGTTGTTGTGCGTCCCTGTTACCCTGTGTCTGCGAGCACTCACGTTCCACCTCTGCAAGGAGGGTGTCCCACCGCAACATTGCCAATTAAATACCAACAAAGAAAACCAAACTCATAGAAAAACCCCCCTGGCTCTAAGAGCCAGATTTAAACCCGTGTAAATGGGGTATTAATCTCCTAGGGGATATGAGTTTGTCACATCAATTTGTAGACACTCGGGCCATCCCACTGGTTCAAATGTATATCAAAAAACAGTGAGATAGAGGGGACAAGTGGGTATGACCCGGTTGAGCACAAATCACAGATAATCAGTATTATATCAGAAAAACTTTATTCATACAAATATATAAATATCATAAAAAAGACCATAATGTTTAAAAATGTGCCCGCCCCGCGCCCCCAAACATCCTCCCCACTAGGATGATCAGCTAGCTAATCCGACCCCGCTCTCTAGTGTATACCAACATAGAATCTGATCAATAAGATAGTGTTTCACCACCCAAAATCCTGGTTGATAGGAAACATGGTAGCATGCCCATCATTTTAGATGGAATCATTATTGTGAAGAAACATTGGATGTCAATCCTCTGACAAGTCACATCCGCTGCATTGTAGACACTACAGGAGCACATCAACAGCACATCCAGTGCGATCAGTCTGTAGGATAATGATTCAGTTAGTTGGCAGCCATGCACCTAAAGTTCCATGTGAGGTGGGGTTAGTGTAGCAAAATATAGCATCAGCAGTTCAGCAAGCGTGACCCATCCAGCCCTGCACACTGTTTTTTTTTGGCAGTTGGAAACAGCTGTAAACAGCTATTTCCCAAAATGCAGCAAAGTTCAACAGACAGGAAACTGTCAGGACCTTACAGTTCCCAGTGGGAGGGGTTTCACCACAATATCAGCCATACAGAGCCCCCTGATGATCTGTTTGAGAAAAGGAAAAGATTTCTCATGGGAAAGGGGGTATCAGCTACTGATTGGGATGAAGTTCAATTCTTGGTCACGGTTTCTCTTTAAAACTTTATTTTCTTACTCCATATTACACATTTCTGACACTGCAGCTGTCTATGGTAGATTTTGGGACTCCATATCAACAGAGTGCTTGGGGTCTCTGTCACAAGCCCCCTAGTGGCCAGACCGCACAATGCCTCCCAATCGGTTTCAGCACACAGACCATGCAATCTGTGGTCGCAATTGGTGTGCAGAAACCGCTGGGATTTTGGCTGCAGACGGACTAGAAGGGAGCTTGTGAGTTACTGTAATACAATTTCCACACTATTTCAGGGTATAACTGCCACCACTCCTACAGATAGGAGTAGGAGTCCTAACTATACTGAGACTAATACCTGCAAATAAAACGGTTAAACACACATTTTATCTATCTACCAACAATAGTAGCGACTCTTCAGAAGCTAGAGTTCAGTTTGTGCGGCTGAATAGCAGGGGTAGCTGAACAAATAAAATGACTTTATTATAAGTGCAATATAAATAATTGATATATACAGAAAATCATTAACTCAACAATTATGGAGACAATCGTAGCACAGTATAAAGAAATAAAAAGGGAAGAAAATACTTAAGTTCGTGTGGAAATATGTCCTTTCTGGAAAAACACGTGCAGTTCTTTGTTTCAGTTCAGGAGCCAAAGTTCAGACAAGATGGCCGCTGCCCATCGTCAAGGCAGCAGCAGGCTCACATGAAGATGGAATTGGAGGAAAGAAGGAGGAGGCTCTGGCAAACACTTTTGAATAAACCACAATTTTGGGTGGAGTCTCAGGTTCAGCCCAAGGGCTGGACAGGGTGCGGCTAACCTCCTGGGTGGGTTTCTAGTGCCCTCCAAATATGACAGTTTTCATATCTCGGCTTACACTTCCTACACATACATAACAGTCACGGATTCATATTCCTCAGAATATGCCAGTTCATATGACATCAAACATGGGTGCTTTCGCATGCCCGGTTACAAAGTAGCGGAATTCCTCGGGTTCTGGGTATGTCAGTGGCCTCAATTTAATATTAAAATATTCACCAGATCCGGACCAACAGAATGAGATAACTTTCATACCTCTCCTATGAACGGTATTCCTTAAATCGGCTGAAAATCATAAACTCCATGTATTTCTAAGCTGTCTACATGCCTCCGGTGAGTCTGAGCCCTTGCTGTGAGGGAAGCTCCCTTTGCTGGGGCTCACCAAATTGTATCTTTTCCAAATGGCAGTCTCTGACTTAGCTGTGATCTGCCTGTGACAGGAAATCCTTTGTTCCTTGCTAATTAAACAACACCTTGGGACAGTCACAGACAGAAGAGCTTCATGAAAAGACTTCCTCTAGCAGCTATGAAAGTTAGATTTCCAAAAGAAGACCCCCCTAGACATAAAATCTTGATTTGGCAACGCAACGACAATCGGTTCAGGAAACCGATTGCGATTGCGTTTTCCGGTCTCACGGCTCTTCCGTGACACAATGTAGAACTCCCACCGGGGCCCCAAGCTTCTTAGTTACACCACTGGGTGCAGCCATACTTGTGTGGACACAGTATGGAAAGCAGGTTGTTTCAGCGCACGGCACTCAGCACCGGAACTAAGCACCGCTATAGCAGCAATACTATAGTGCGCGGGGAGTGTAAGGGTAATGCAGGGTTAGCCTGAATTACATCTCCCTCTGAGTTGCGATGACTCGTAGGAAGAATAGTATTTAACGCCGCCAGGGATTTGAGCATCGTTCGCCTCACCCTGTGCCCAGCTTACCGGTGGCGTAATAATAAGTACGCACAGTACGGCCACGCTCGCACATAAAGAGGAGTGCAGTTGTGAAATTAAAGAGGGTCAGTCAAGGGTCATGGCAGTAGGAACAAGGAGGACACAGGAGGCCTCCTGAGGCTTCCATCTACCTAGGTAAATATCTGTTTTCTTGGCCAAGGTACGCCGGGTTACTTCAAGAATAAACTTCGGTCTAAATCTGCTGACTGAAAATATGATTGTTAACTAAAAAGCGCACCATTAATGGGCATCATAATCAGGGGCGTAACTAAAACTTACTGGGCCCCCCTGCAAAAATGTGGAGGGGTCGCAGCATGAGGGGATAGCTTGATAGCACATCGGTGGGAAGGGGGGATGCCCCCCCCACCTCGGGCTCTCCCCTCTGCGCTCCACTCCAGCATTGAAAAGTGCATTTGCAGGCGGTGGGCAGCGGCAGATATATACCTTCCTTGCGTTCCAGCGCTGATGTTTCTCCCTCTAGTGTCTGACGCAACTTCCTGTTTATACAGGAAGTAGTGTCAGAAGCTAGAGAGGAACATCCATGGAATGCAAGGAAGGTATGTATCTGACGCTGCCCGCCAGCTGCATACACACTATTCAATGCTGCAGGGGAGCGCAGAGGGGAGAGCCCAAGGTGAGGGAGCAGGTTCCCCCTCCCCATCGACATGCTACCAAGCTCTCCCCTCATGCTGTGACCCCATCCAGCCCCCCAAAATGGCCCTGAGCGGCCCCGGGGGGAGGGGGGGTGTCACGGAACAGCCGTAAGAAACGCAGGCAAATCGGGAAGATTTGCGCAGTCAATTTTCTGATCGCTTCTTGGTTAGATTTGCCCAGTCATTGCAGCAACAGAATGACATTCCTTCTTTTAAAAGACAGTTCTTTTTTCTCCTTTTACCAAATGGCAGGAAGCTTCAGCAGAGTGTCCCAGGCACCCAGCTGTGCTAAGGGCCCATCCATCAGATAAGTAGCCTGACAGAACCAATTTAGAGGAAGGACAGTGAGACTCCCTGGCCCCGATCACAGCAGGGAAGCCGACACGTAGCCTGCTGTCCTAGCTTCAAAGAGCCTTCAACTAAAACTGACCTGCTGTTACTCCTAGATGTATATAATATTCCATAAACTGCTATTTGTGTCATATTTACTGCGTTGCCAGGCTGGCAGGCCCTCCAAACTCACAGAGCATGCCGGGCCTTGCCAGGCGCTGGTACTGAAAAAGTTTCAGAACATTCTGAGGAAAGGGCTGTGTAACATCTGCAACTATGGCGGCTGCGGACATGCAGGGTATACCCGCAGCCACCTTTGTTCCCTGTTCACAGGCCTCATCCGTTCCGTCGGCGTCTAGCACGCCGGGAACGGTACTGTCTCTTGCTCATAGGGTCGCTGTATCGCGCGGGCGCGCGCGGAGACAGGACCTTTATGCTGGAAGAAGGCGCGTCAGCTGACCTGCCGGTCGGCTGACGTCAGAGGTGACTTACGCCACTTGGATTGGTTGATTGGTAAGGGGCGCGGCTGTGAGCTCTCCTCGGCTTCTTAAGCCTTCACTGGTCATTGGCAACTTGCCTGCTGTTGCGAATACACTCGTGTTAGCGCTCAGACCTTAGACTAGTATCCGGTGTGCTTTGATCTGGGAGGAAACCAGGGATTTCACACAAGACTAGGACTATTATTATATAGTATTACTGATTACCTGTGTATGATTCTGGCTATACTCTGACCTTGCTATTGCTTATCGTTTCTGTACTTCTGCCCATCTGATCTTGCTGCTGAACCTCTGCCTGATTATCTACTACTCTTCTGCCTCACGATTCTGTACTGTATCTGCCTCTCTATTGCCGAACCTTGCCTGTCTGACCTCTCTACTCACCAGTGGGCCCTCGCCACTGGTGAGGTGCTCTTCTGAACGTACCCACCAGCTCCTCTGGCGAGGTTTAGTTTAAACTATTCAGTTACTGTGATTGATAGTGCTTTACCAGCTCCTCTGGTAAAGTCTAGCCAAACTATACAGTCACTTTTGCAGATAGCACCTTGCTGATAGTACCCACCAGCTCCCCTGGTGAGGTCTCATTAAACTATCAGTTACTCTTACAGCTAGTACCCACCAGCTCCTCTGGTGAGGTCTAGCGTTATTACAGATTGTGCTCACCAGCTCCTCTGGTGAAGCCTAGCCTTGTTGTTGCGGAGAGTGCTCGCCAGCTCCTCTGGTGAGATCTATCTATTTATTCTACTGTGCACCAAACGCCATACACCTTCATATATCTGCATTCTATACTTGCATTATTGGTGATACTGCAGATCACCACATAATCAGGTATAGAGTCTGTATTATCGGTGATTCTGCAGATCACACAATAATCAGACGTCTGAGTTGCAACACCCAATCGTTACAGGCTGCCAGTTAGGCAGTTCGAAAGTGCCCTGATGATACCACAGGGGTCCTACCCCTAATGTTTGGTATCAGGGTGCTGGGTAAATCGGGACGGATCTGAAAATGTTAGTAAATCTGCCCTGACCTGTACGGTTCTGAGAGATAGAGCCCATATATGGTTAGATATGATTTTTGGTCCACAGGGGAAGGGGGAGGACTCATCTCATGTTCTAAGGGGGTGTGCCCTACTGGATCACGGGTATAAGAATGGCAGAGGACCCAAAATCAATGTCCTCCACTTTGAACATCATCCTGATTACATCCTTGCCAGCTTGAGGACATGCTGGCACCTGGTTTGTTTGGACTTTGCTACTGAACTGAACTGAACTGAAACCAAGAACTTTATGAGTTTTCCCAGGAGGACATATTTCCACGAACTCTAAGTATTTTCTCCCTTTTATTTTCATACTGGCTATTAATGTTTCTATGATTGTTGATTTTAATAATTTTCTGTATATATTAATTATTTATATTGCGTTTTAATAAACAACGCTAACGTCATTTGTTTATTCAGCTACCCTGCTATTCAGCCGCACAAACTGAACCCTGACTTCTGAAGAGTCGCTACTATTGTTGCTAGCTAGACAGAATAGATTGTGTTTAACTGTTTTATTTGTAGGTCTAGAATCAGCCAGTCAGTGGGCTCCTATGTCCCATGATAACAGAGGTGGTGGCAGTTATACCCTGAAATAGTGTGTAATTTGTATTACCGTAACTCACGGGCTCCCTTCTAGTCGGTCTGCTGCCAAAATTACCAGCGGTTTCTGCGCACCGATTGCGACCACAGCTTGCATGGTCTGTGTGCTGAAACCGATTGGAAGGCATTGTGCGGTCCGGCCACTAGGGGTCCTGTGACAGGGGAACCGCTCAGAATTTCTGCAGGGGGGCCCGGTGATTGCTAGTTACGCCCCTTATTTACACTTTAAAGGGAATCTGAAGTGAAAATAAGCTTATGAGATAATGACTTGTAGTGTAGTACAGCTAAGAAATAGAACATTAGTAGCAAAGATATGAGATATCTCATATTGTTTCCAGTACAGGAAGAGTTAAATTGGACCTGAACTCTTGCACGGGACAGAAGATAAACAGAGAGAAATGTGCACTGTATGTATGTAGAGAGTTTAGCCTGTATAATTATCCCTCATCTGTGTCTAATCACAAGTTGTAATTTGATCCCTTAGCTGTGTCAGCTGACTGCCACAGCAGAGAGGCTACTTTGAAAGCACAGTATGTTAAAGAGACTCTGTAACAAAATTTTGAGCCTTATTTCTTCTATCCTATAACTTCCTATACCTGTTCTAATGTGCTCTGTCTAACTGCAGCCTTTCCTACTTGCACTGTCTCTGTAATAAATCTTATCTTCTTTCCTCTGTCGGCTCTGTCGGGCTCAGGCTGGAATGTGTGGAATGTGCAGCACTGCTTGTCATTGGCAGAAGCTTTACACACCCCCTTTCAAGCTCTGCATGAGTCACACAGTAAGCTGTTCTCAGCCTATGATACTCTGGTTAGAAGCCAGTCTTTTGTTTGTAAACACTGCCTAAAACTGTTAATTACAAGCCAGGATTGCAGCAGGGAGTGGCAGAAACAGCACAGAGGGGCACAGGAGAAAATAAGGAATAGCATGGTATGCTTTTTATTGTAGAGTACAGATTCTCTTTAACAGTATGTCTGTTTACATGAAAGCAGGAAGTAGATAGTGATACACTGCAGATTTACTGCAGGGGGCACCACAAAGCTAGTTTTAGCTCACTGTACTTTATGGAATTCTTACAGCCAACTGCTAGCTCCACCAAGAAAGAGATGGATAGTAATTTGAACACATAAATGGCACTGCTGTGCAAATTGTTGCAACTCTGATTGGATTTCCACAGGATAATATTTTAACCTGTAAAGACCCAGGGTATACATAAACACTATCATGTTTATAAAATAGATACACACCCCTCAAAACAGTTATTGGAAGTGTTTGTTATATGGGTTCAGTGAATTTGGGCCAGTGAGATGTATATGGCCTGTTAATTATTTGCGTATCCTTGACAAATTTATTTTGAGAAACAAAATTGTTTCTGTGTAAACTACTGTATCCATTTCCTATTGGTGCTCAGAAAAGTAATTGATGTAAGTTATGATCTTCATGTTCACCAGATAGGGGTAAGGAGCGTGGCGCGCCAAAATAGCCAGTAACAGCCCAGCTTAGTGACACAAAAGGTTCAATATGCTTTGTAAAGCCCATCAGAGAATGTTAGTGCTAAAAAATCACTAAGAATCATATCCATAATTATAAAATGCCGAAATAAACTCCAAGAATGTTCGGCTGCATTGCAGCTGCCTTACTAAGCTACTCCTGCCGCTCCTGCTTTCACTCACCTCCTCCTATGCTGCTCCATCCCTATATGCAAATATGATGTATCCAACAGAAAGAACCAAAGCGGGCACCACTTCCTCATAAAATCCCTTTATTTCCAGTTGGGCATAAACAGGTACAGAGCAGTGGGGGTATCAAGTGCCTGACAGCTGTTTCGCTGGTTACA